>NC_142053.1:137824531-139024531 GCF_982192425.1 Myodes glareolus
CAGCAGTGAGAATTCTAACATTGGGGAAATTAGGAAAGGGCACACATCTTTCTCAAGAAGGCTTTAGAGAAAGAAAATCTGGAGAGAAAGTGAGTGGACAGTAGAGAATGAAGACAAACAAACCAAGCCACTGCCTATGAAGAAAAACTAGAGGAAACGCAGAGGTGATATGGTAAAGGCATTTGGTGTAGTCCCCCAAGTTTCCTAGGATGTTGTTACAATATTTTCTATTTAGGAGAAAGTAACTCTAGCAGTTTCGGGTGTGTATATTTTGGGGTCAGGGAAGCCTGATCAAGTCCTGAAGCTGCAGTCAGGGGCTCTGGGACAAAACTCAACTCTGTTACCAGCTGCTTAGAAACTGGAAGCTAGTAATTTCATCATTCTCTTTCTTGTTTTTCTCATGTTGAGAACCAAAACCACTACCAATTTCTGTTCCTATCTTTAACAATATTAGGACCAGGCTTAGTTTCTATGTATTTCAGAATACTGAAGTCAAAATAACTTAAGGAATGTTGATCGAGAATAAAACTCTAGTTAAGAATGAAAAGGTTATATTTATTTGGAGCTAATTAAAATTGTAATGTGAGGAAACACAGATTCAAACAGCCTTGAAAATGTGCCCAGAAAAATGGCATCTGTATTTATAGATGTAAGACACAAAAGGAGTGTGGGAACTACATTGCTTTTTAGTAAAATATTATGATTGGTGGTGGAAAAGTTAAACTATTTTGTGAGAAGTGAATTGGCTACAATCTTAGTCTCTGAGTGGTTCAGGGGAAGGGACCTGTTGAACCAGAGGTCAGCAGAAATTAATTGTGTTTCAGGAATCTGGTGTGGTCCAGTCCAAAGGTCACCTTGCATCGGGCTGGTGGTTAGGTGTTGGTGGGCATGTCTGCACCCCAGCTCCAGGGTTCATCTGCAGACATGTTTGAGACCTGATTAACAATGCCCCTTGACTCCATAGGAAGGATGCTGAATCATTCCTACTCTATTTTGATGCTTTTCCTTGGCAGCTACTTGCTCCAGAAAATGACAGTTCCTAGAAAGGAAGACAGTTACTACAATAATTTCCTTGGGAGAATCGACATCTCATTCAAGATTCTCTTTCTGTTATGTCCATTAATCCAGACTAATTGTGTCATAAACTCAACCCAATCCTCTGCAAAATTCACTTGACCGTGTAGCTAAGGCTCTGAGCCTGTCGAAAGATTCTCTCCATCTTGCCTTTGCTGAGATACTGTTAAGACTGTCAATGTGTCATTCTGTTTCTGACTGCAGTGGATGTGATAAACTTCTTTGTTTGCTAGCAAGGTTTTCCAGGAGGGTTGTTTTGTTTTGTAATTTTGATAATGTGTAGAGCGGATTGTTGGACCCCGTGCTGGTTTTATCTTTCACTTTCTTAGATGACATTTTCTTCTTCCTGGCTCTCTATCAGTCACAGAGTAAAGCGTCTTCTACACTAATTTCCCCACATGCTTTAGGCTTGTTTTCTTTTATCCTCTTTGAATTAAAAGTGCAACATATTCTGCCATTTTGATGGAATAGCCAGGGCCAAGTTCTAGTTGCAATAAGAAGTGAGTAGGCCAGAACATGGTGGCACAAACTTGTCGTCTCAGAACTCAGGAGGCAGTAGGATGGTAAGTTTGAGGCCAGTCTGGGCTACAAAAAGAGAATGCTCAAAAACAAATAACCATCATCATAAGTACCCACATAATACTCATAAACTATGACCAAGCAACCACCATCAATAACAACTCCAACAAATACTCTCTAACAATCAAACAGATAGATGGTGGTCGTTGTGTAGCATCTAATTTTATAGAACTCTATACTTAAATAAGGGTAAGATAGCAAATTTTAAATTACACGCATTTTGCCACAATATATAAAAAAAGAACCTGAAGATAATTCCCTTCTCACAATCTTTGTGTGGGTACTGCAAGAGTCTAAGAAAGAACTGTTGGGATCCTCCTTAAAAAGACATATATAAAATATGCCAGGTCGACTGCTTCTTTCGGAAATGATCAGTATAGCTAATATTCTTTTCCTTCTTAGTCTCCATTTTTATGTCCAGTGAAGACTATGAGAGGCAACTCTTTCCTTGTATTTAAAGAAGATAAATTTCAAACCGATAACTCACGTAGGAACACAGCAGGTAAATACTGCGAGCTTGGTTTTAAAATGTGTTGGTTTAGTATTCTTCTCTTTTCTGACCCAGTTTCTTCCCTGGTGGATTCACAGTATGATAACGGGTAGGGAAATGTATGGTTACACCTATATTAAATTTAGAAAGACTATGGATGGAGTTCAAAGAAAAGTAAATGATGTCAGAAATGGAAATACTAATCAGAATATTTGGATATCCATTTTTGTTTGGCACCAGATGAATGATGAAAACAAAGCTTTTTTGTTCATCAATGTTTGCTATTTATTTGTGAGGTCCAATGAAAATGAAAAGACACAAATCCTTGTTCCAAAAGGAAGGAGAGATTACCGTTAAAGATATAAGCATACAAAGACTTTTCCTTTATTTCATGATCTCTCTTAACTTTCTTTTTTGAAGTCTGCTATTATAGGTGGCTCTAAGTAAAGAAAAATTAAAAAATTGATACATAGCAAAAGAAACTTTCCATCCTTTGCTGGCTCATTAATTTGAGTCTAGGAAGAACTATGATACTTACTCTTAATTGTTAACTTAATTCAGTTGAGAGATACCTTGGAGACTGCAAAGCACACTTCTGGGGAGTGTCTGTGAAGGCATTTCTAGAGAAGATTGATGTGTGGGCCAGCTACTCCCTGAATATGAATGATATCATCCAATAGGGTGGGAGATCTGATGGGATAAAAGTGGTAAAACGCCACCAAGCATTGTTAGCAAGTTCCACTTTTCTGGAGCAAAGATGTCTATTGCTGCTGCCATTGCCTGTGGATATCAGACTCCATCATTCTCAGTCTTTCCATGTGGCTTTAAACCAGTGACTCTCCAAGGTGCTTAATGTTTTTAGCCTCAGAAAGGGACTGTGTTTTTGATTCCTTTTGTTATGAAGCTTCTAGCTCCTTAGACTGAGCAGCTGCCAGGTTGTTTGCCTCTTAAATTTACAATCAGCCGATGTTTAAATACTCAACCCCAGTTATATAAATGAATCCAAAAAAAATTCTATCTATCTATCTATCTATCTATCTTCTATCTATCTATCATCTACGTAACACCTATCGTCTAACTGATATCTATCATCTGTCTTTTGTTTGCTCCGTTCATCTGGAGAATGCTAACTAAAACAGGTACATTCTCTGAAGTTCCCATATCTAACTTAAAGAAGGCTCTCTAGGAGGAATTGATTAACTGTGAATGCCCCTTCACACAATCTCATTAAATGTAAGACTAACTCACAGGAAAAGAAAGTGGTAACCTGCATAACAAGCTTGTCTTTTTTGCTATGTGTTACCCTCCCCCTCTATTAATCTATTTACCTCAAAATCCCAATATGCTTATTGCTGCCCATAGTTTAGGGAAGTATAGAACAGTTTATAACTATATAATCTTCAACCGCCAGGTGACCTTTCCTGGATTCTTACGTTTGTGTGCATGCACAAAGAACACATCTCTGTATCTTTTCTCATGTTAATCTCTCTACTGTCATTCTCCCCAAACCTTCAGAGGATGAAAGGAAAGTTTTCTTTGCCCCTCTGTTACTATGCAAGTATACTCTAGACCACAGAACTGCATTCTTGGAATATGTCAGAGGAGAGATGATGACTTGTCTCGGGTGATAGCTGCATCCCCTGCTTGGCCACATGCACCTGTTTCTCCTGGGAAGTCAACTATCCTGGGAGAACAAGGAGGGATGGATTAAGGGTGTAGTTATCTTTACTTTAGGAACAAATGGCCTACTTGCTCTTTTAGTGAACATGTAAGGCAACTACATTTGTTTCTTGTAAGTTTGGAGATATAACAATGAGGCTAAAACAGATTATAAGTTAATAACTCCTTTTGTTTGTTTGTTTTTAAGACAGAGTTTCTCTGCATATCTCTGGCTGTCCTAAAACTCAGTCTGTAGACCAGGATGACCTCGAATTTACAGAGCTATGCTTGCCTCTGCCTCCTGAGTGCTGGGATTAAAGGTGTGTGCCACCAGCCCAAGTTAACATTGCCTGGCCTAAATTAACAGCTCTTTCGGGTGTGCTGCACAGGGAGGCTTACACCCACATTGTACAGAGGTCTGATCTCCAAAATATACAAAGAACTCAAGAAACTAGACATCAAAAGAACAAATAATCCAATAAAATTGAGGGTACAGATCTAAACAGAGAACTCTCAACAGAGGAATCTCAAATGGCCAAAAGACACTTAAGGAAATGCTCAATTTCCTTAGCCATCAGAGAAATGCAAATCAAAACAACTTTGAGATTCCATCTTACATCTGTCAGAATGGCCAAGATAAAAATACTGATAAAAGCTTATGCTATAGACAATGTGGATTAAGGGGAACACTACTCAATTGCTGGTGGGAGTGAAAACTTGTACAGCTGCTTTGAAATTCAGTATGGTAATTTCTCAGAAAATTGGGAATCAATCAACCTCAAGACCCAGCAATACCACTTTGGGGCACATACCCAAAGGATGCTCAATCATGCCACAAGGACATTTGCTCAACTATGTTCATAGTAGCATTATTCATAATAACCAGAATCTGGAAACAACCTAGATGCCCCTCAACCAAAGACTGGATAAGGAAAATGTGGTACACAATGAAGTACTTACTACTCAGCAGTAAAAAACAATGACATCTTGAAATTTGCAGGCAAATGTACAGAACTAGAAAAAAAACAATACTGAGTGAGGTAACCCGGACCCAGAAAGACAAATATAATATGTACTCACTCATAAGTGGATATTAGATTTAAAGCAAAGGATAACCAGCCTACAGTTCACAACCCCAGAGAACCTAGACAATAAAGAGTACCCTAAGAGAGACACATGGATCCACCTAGTAAGAAGAAAAATACAAGCTCTTCTGAGTAAAATGTGAGCGTGGGATCAGGGGGGAAGGTGGGAGGTGAGAGTAGAGAAAGGAAGGGGAGTAGGAAAAAAATGTATAGCTCAATAAAACAATAAAAAACTGAATAGTATGTATTTGTAATTCCAGCTCTGAGGAGGCAGAAAACTGTGGATCCCTGGTACTTGATAGTCAGCCATCCAAGCCTAATCAGAGAGCTTTAGGCCTAGTAGATACCCTGTCTCAGAAATAAAGTTCAATGACTCCTGGAGAACATCACCTGGTCTTCCTATACATGGACACACATGTGCATGCATACCCTTACTTGTACATATACTCCCCACATATGCACACAATTTAAAGTGAAAAAGAACACAGCTGAGTAGCTTGCAAGGAAATGGATGGAGCATCATGCTAAGGAACTAAATTAGACTCAGAAAGACAAACATCATGCTTTTTGTTATATGTGTAATGTACATTTACATACTTATCCACAAATATGTGTGTATGTGATATGTGAGTGGAAGAGAGACGGCTTTAGGCTGCAGGTGGGAACCAGCGCATAAGAGGTGGGAGAATGAGAGTAATGGATAATCAATCTGACTTTAATGATTTACACGAATGAAAATGTCAGGAAAACTACTGCAATGTAAAACAATATGCAAAAATAAGTTTTAAGAACATGTCTTTGACAAAACTAAGTCCTTGTTGGTTAATAGCTGGTAGACTCTTAAGGACTATTTTCTGCCTGTTTGGGAATAGGGGTCTGATGTGGAGAAAAGAATAGTTATTTTTCCAGTTGCTTCTTTGATTCAATTTTTAACCTTCAAACCCCTTCTCTTGGTCCTGTTAACTTTTCGCTGCTTTGGGCTTACCCACTTTGAATTCGAAGACTGGTGGTCCATGATGGGTTGAGATGTTCAACAATGAAGAAAACAAAGTCCATGTCCGCAACACCTTTTAGTTTTGTTTTCTATTCAGACATGGTCAGTGACCCCTCACCACAAGGCTTTGATGACTTCATTCCCTGAAAATAGTTTGGGCATACATGGGTTTTCAGTTTCATCTGCTGCCATTTAACCCAGATCTGTTAGAACTTTGGTGCATAAAGCCAAAGGCTGTCAAAAAACAAAAACCAGTTAAAATACTTTCTTTGGAATAAATTGTGAAGTAAAAAAGAAAAACACAGCTGTGAACTTCTGGTTTTCAAGTATAATAATTCGTATTGAATGTCCAAGTGTCTAAACTTATGGTGGAAGGTCTACTTTTATTCGTTCATGCCTAGAGAAATGATCAGGGTGAAGATGGAGAAAGGAAAGACAAGGTAAAGAAAGGAAAGAAAGGTAAGTGCCCATGAGATCTGGAAGGAGGTAGTATCCTTGGGTCCTAGATATAAAGATTTGTTGAGGCAGTCTGAGTTCATTGATAGGTAGCTCTCAACTGACTAGACTAGAAAATGTGTCCTGAATATCATCCACACCTCACCTCCAAAGCAGAGAAGAAGGGACTCTGACTAGAAAGCCAATGAGAAGGGAAAATTCAGAGAAAGGTGCTGTCCAAGGCATTAGTTGCAGGTTTTTTGTCTTTATGCCTCTGTCCAGCAGAGTACCAATGAGACTGCTTGCAGGCACCCTTTGCTACTGGTATCTTCTAGCCTGTACCAGGAGCAGGCTAGCGAAATGAGAGTTGAAGCCAGTGACTTTCTTGATGTGTGATGGAATCTCGGTCATTCTAAAATCAGCTAGTTGTACTGGAACTGAAGGGAAGTTCGTGGGGACACAGGACTTCTGTGAATTCCCCAATCTGCTTTCCAGTTCAAGAGATGTGATGAGAGAGGTGAAGGTGGCCCATCTCTGTCTCTCCTAGAACAAGTTTACATTCCTGGGAAAGGAGGAGGCAGGTGTTCAAATGCTTCCCACCCATGGAAGAAGGGAAGAGGAGTAACAAGATGTCATCAATTGGAATGTTGACCACCAAGGATTTGATAAGTATCTGAGCTGCTTACTTGAGGCAATAGAGAATAAATTACAACAGGAGCAAAAATTGCTTTCACCAAATGGTGTTTTGATAGGAAAAGCAACTTATCAGTCATAGAAAATAATGAAGCCACTAAGGTTTACATTCAGAAAACCCACCTAAAAATTGTTGGCAATGATCAAGTGGGTGGAATGTTAGACTCAAAATGAACTATTTCATTTTAGGTGAGTAGATAAAAAGCTGCATTCTTTTTAATTATTGTGATTATTCATAACAATACTGCAAATGTGTACAGTACTTTCCTTCTGAGGAGCTTGAGGCATTTCATATATATTATCTCATTTCTCTTTCCTAACATCCTGGGGGATATATATTATTAACTTCCTATTGCCATGGGACTGCATTTTTGTGAGTACGTTTTCCTGGGAAGAGGAAGCTGCATCGTTACAGGAGCAGATGCAGCTTGCCAGTCACCTCCACCTTGCCCCCAAATGTGAGTTAATTACAATAGCCCTGTCATCTGTCTTTCCTTTGGGAAACCATTTTTGCCTCTTTCTGCCTCAGTTTATAGGATGATAAGGGAGTCTCGTTAATCAATTTAGCTAATATAAAATCAACTTATAACTTTAAAAAGTAAAAAAAAATGGAGGAAAATCTCATGAATGACTAACTACTACATATGGAGTTTACTAGTCGCATCCAATTATTGACAGAGTTTTTCAGTTAAAAGAAAAACTCTCCATGCTGAACTTGCTTTGCTGCTCACTTTGAAGTGGGGGAACTCTCCACTCACAGGAACTGCCTGGTGTTGGTATGAGCTTAGCTTTATCCAGATAGGAAACACTGCCTAATCATTATTGATTAATATGGTATAATCCAATTTATGCTGCACCTATTAGAAAACTATAGGTGTGGATTTTTCATCAACTAGAAACACAATGAAGTTAACTTATGGCTTCTTCTCTATAAATTACTCTTTAGTAACGTTTTCTAGAAATACTTTAAAAAATTCCTTTTTCTGAGTCTTCTCTGAGGACCAGCAGCACTCTGGCTGTCACTGTTATCTCTGCACCTGAGGCTATGGGTGTCCCGAGTGGGGTTGCCTGGAGAGGGGATGCTCACCTGACTTTCACAGTAGTTTGTGGCCTTTTAAGTGTCAATTTATATTGAGACCTTCAAGGTCTCAGTAAACAAGCTGGCCTTGAAGCATACAAAAAAAGAGGCCCCCATTCAAACACTCCACAAAGTCCGGGTCAAGAGTAGTCTTTTAATCCATAGATGCTGCCAAGCTGCACAGCAGAATTCAGGGCCACCATTTCAAGAGTTTAGTTGTATTTCTACTCTGCAGAAAGTTCTATGGGATTCACAGGTCTCCCCTGTATAGAAAAGGCATGACAAGACCACGAGAATGACCACCCTGGGAAATACAGCAGAGGAAGCCCTGCTCCCCTGGAGTAGGAAAGCTCTCAATTGCTGCTTGTTTAAACTGGGTTTGGTCCTTTGGTTGATGCCAGCTCAATCAGTTTCTGTCTTGTGTGATCAATCGAAGTGTCCTTCGTCCAGTCTCACTCCAGGGCGCATGCTGTACTTGAACAGCCAGTCCTCCAGTGGTCACCCTGACCTTTTTGCTAAGCTTTAAACGGAAAGCTTTATAAGCATGTCTTTTCTCTTCAGCTGCCTTCCAGCCTTCTATAACGATGATTAAGTGAAGCTGGCTTGTTTTAGTTCTTTTGATTCAACAGAGCTGTCTCTTGTTTATAAATCCATTTCTGTAATCGACTCCATCTGGTCATTCCCCATAGCCTCTGAACTTCTAACAGCTATTAAAACTGTAAATAAAGGGCCCCTGGATACTCCACCAACCCTCTTCTGCTGTCAGGAAACATGTGCTTTATACAAACTAGGAAAATGGAGCATAAGGAAACATTGAGGAGAAGGAAAACAAGTATAGATAGATCAGTGTTAGCAACACAGTAGGCATACTTTGAGTGACTGCATCAAAAATTAAAGATAGAGTCTGCCCTGTGGTTAGGCTGTCCCTTAAACACCTGGAGCCAGGATTAAGGGTTATGATATGTTGAGAATGATGGTAAATGGGTCAGAGGATAGTGACAATTTGTAGGCTGAGATGTTTTGACAATTATGTTTCACATGCTTTACCATGTTATTTATTTAATTTATTTAATTTCCACGATATCCCTGGCAATCTCAAGAGCTGCCTAGTGCATATTATAAGCACATTGTGTAGATATATCGGTGAAATCATAGGTAAGATATAGACAAAGGTACTGTATACCCGAAAGAGGCACAATACCTTTTAATGGTTAGTAAACAAGGGCAACTACAGTTTTGTTATTTTATTTATTATAATCTTTTCTTTTTCTTTATTCTTCTCTCACACAATACATCATGACTGAAGCGTCCCCTTCCTCCTCTCCTTCAAGCCCCCCTATCTCCCCTCTCCCTCCGTTCCTCTGCTCCTCTGTTTCCCTTCAGAAAAGAACAGGCCTCCCAGAGATAAGAACTGAACATGGAATAACAAGATGGAGTAAGACTAGGCACTAACCCTCCTATCCTATCAGTTATCCTAACTGAAATAACCCAGTTGGAGGAAAAGGATCCCAAGAACAGACAAAAGAGTTAAAGGCAACCGCTCTTCAAGTTTTAGGAGTCCCACAAGAATGCCAAGCTCAACAATTACATCACGGATGCAGAGGACCTAGCACAGACCCATGTAGGCTGCTACAGTCTCTGTGAGCCCCTATGACTCCTCCTTAGTTGATCCCATGGGCCATGTTCTCGTGATGTCCTTGACCTCTCTTATTCCTACAGTCTGTCCTCCTCCTCTTCTGCAGAGATCCCAGAGCTCCACCCTGTGTTTGACTGCGGGTCTCTGCATCTGTTCCCATCAGATGCTGGAGGAAGCCTTTCTGATGACATCAGTGCTAGGCACCAATCTATGAGTACATTTGGTTCTACCCTAGATCTCTGGGCCATCCAGTCTTCCATCTGATCTTGGCCATCTAGGCAGTGTCAGGCATGGGCTCCCTCTTGTGGTATGAGCTTCAAGTTAGAGGAGTCATTGGTTGGCCACTCCCATAAGCTCTGAACCACCATTGTCCCAGCACATCTTGCAGACAAGACAGATTGTAGGTCAAAGATTTTGTGGCTTGACTGGCATCAATGTCCGACTACTGGGAACTTGGCCTGGTTATAGCAGATGGCTGGTTCAAGCTCCATACCCTTCATTACTAGGAACCCTTGCTAGGGTCATCCTCATAGGTTCCAGGAAGTTTCCACTGCACTAGGGCTCCACATCACCCCATAAATGTCCACATATCCCAATCATTTCTCCCTGTACTCTTTTCCTCCATCCCTCCCTCCCTCCCCTGATCCCTTCTGATCCCATCTCCACCCACCCCCAGTCTACCCATAAAATCTATTTCCCCTTCTTAGTCTCCCTCTGCTACCTGCATATTAAGGTGTAGAACTCTCAGCTCCTTTTCTAGCCCTATGTTTGCCTGCATACTGCCATGATAATAATGGACTAAATCTCGGCAATTGTAAACCAGCCCCGATTGGATGTTTTCCTTTAATAGAGTTGCTGTGAAGTTGGGCAGTGGTGACCCCCTGCATTTAATCCCCGTACTCAGAAGGCAGAAGCAGGATTATCCCTGTGAGTTCAAGGCCAGCCTGGTCCACAATGTGAGTTCCAGGACAGCCAGGATTGTTACACAGAGAAATTCTGTCTCGAAAAACCAAGGAATGAAAAAAGAGTTGCTGTAGTCACGGTGTCTCTTCATAGCAACAGAAACCCTAAGACAAATTGGTCTATTTTCTAATTGTCCATACTTAAAACCACAGACTAAGTAGGTAGAAAGGAGATTCATTTGGATTCATTATTCTGTAGGCTCAAAGTCAAGGGTTCATATCTGGTGATGAGCTATTTTCTGGCAGAGAACTTCATATGGCAAGAGACACACTGGACTTTTACTACAAAATCACCAGTATTTAATCATGGGACTACATTATCTACCCTAACAAATTACCCCGTAGGAAAGGCAGAGCTGAATAGTTGAGAACGATCATTTCCAAAATCTGCCAGTTTAAAGCACCATACTTTGTTTCCACCTTCTGAATACTTCACAATAGGGGATTAAACTCTATAAGTTCCAGAGGGGACAAGTCATATTCCAATTACACATAGCAGAGGTGAGGTGTGGCCTACTTAAAGAGGGCCTTTATTCTTTCATTCATTCACTCCCTCTCACATTATTCAGCAGATACTTACTGAGCATCTGCAAGGTGGCAAGCAGTGTGTTAGAGATTCTAGTTGTGGCAATGAGCAAAATCAACTGGTCTGATTCTCACTGAACTTACAATCTTTTGAGGAAGCAAAACAATTTTTATTCGGTGGAATAGGCACAGAGAGCTGCAGAAGCATTTTAAGCAATTAAGTGGCATGGCCATATTTATGTTTTAAAGTCATCTAGTCACTTAAGGTAGATAGAAATGTTACTCCAACTTTGTGACAATTGTGCTAAGGCAATTATAGATGATTGGCTAACCTGAAAATAAGACAATGTAAGAAAAAAATTATTAATCTTAAAACATTGAAATATGGAAGGATTTGTTGTTTGACCTCAAGAAATACTCAGAAAGAGAATGCCTTTTCTTTTTCAATTAAAAAATGGTCAAAATGTCTTGAATGTTCCAATTATTCTCTTATCCAAGGCAAAGAAGTTTTAAAATTTAACAGGTGACCTTTTAAAGTTTTTTTTGGATTTATTATGTATGATTTATTAAGTGAAAATAACTCCAAATAAACTGTACTTAAGACTGGAGTAAGGATGTGATCTAAGTTCTTCACATTCTGCCATGCCTTTCTCTTTCTATCTATCTTTTTAGGGAAGATATTTAGAGAGTATTTAGCATAGAATATCTGGCACTGGGAAGTTCTTTTTATCTCTTCCCTCTGCCTCTTCTTTCCTCCTCTTCCTTTATTTTCCCTAGGGATTAGATTCCTTTTTTTACTGTGAATGTTTTAGTTGCATGTGGGTATAAACGACACATGATAAAGAACTTCATTTATATTCAGTATGGTTACCTGTGTCATTGTTCTCAATTACTTAATTTTGCCTGCCCTATAAGAGAGTTATATATTCTCACCTATTGCCAGGTAAATTTGCCACATCTCCCTAAAAGCTATATCCCTTCATTCCATGTTTTTTTCATTTTTTAATTTATTTATTTTTTATAAAAAATATCAATCCAAGTTTCCACTCCCTCCCATCCTCCCATTTTCTCCACATACCCTTCCACCCCACCTCCATCTAATCCTCAGAGAGGGTAAGGCACATTGTTTTGTGGAAGGTCCAAGGCCCTCCCTACTATATCTAGGCTGAGCAAGGTATACATCCAAAGAGAATAGGATCCCCAAAGCCAGCACAAGCAGTAGGGATAAATCCTGGTGCCACTGTCAGAGGCCCCTCAGTCTGCCTCAGCCATGCAACTGTCAACCATATTCAGAGGGACGAGTTTGGTCCTATGCTTGTTCCTTCTCAGTATGGCTGGAGTTGGTGAGCTCCTATTAGCTCAGGTAAACTATTTTAGTAGGTGAATCCATCATGGTCTTGACCTCTTTGCTAATATTTTCATTCCTTCCACTCTTCAACTGGACTTTGGGAGCTCAGTTCAGTGCTCCGATGTGGGTCTCTGCCTCTGTTTCCATCAGCTGCTGGATGAAGGTCTTATGGTGATAGTTAAGACAATCATTAGTCCGATTATAGGGCAAGTCAAGATCAGGCCTCTTCTCTATTGCTTAGGGTCATCCTTGTGAATTCCTGGGAATTTCCCTAGAGCCCGGTTTCTGCTAACCCTATAATGGCTCCCTTAATCAAGATATCTCTTTCCTTGTTCTCATCTCTGTCCTTCGTCCATCTCGACTCTCTCAATCCCTCAAGTTCTCCTCAACTCTTCTCCCCTCCTCTTCTCCTTCTACCCTTCTTTCTCCCCCAATTTTGTCAGGCGATCTTGTCTGTTTCCAATTTCCAGGTGGGTTTATATATGGATAAGAGTTTGCTATCTTGTTGATTTTCTCAAAGAGTCAGCTCTTTGTTTCATTGATTATTTGAATTGTTTTCTCTATTTCTATTTTGTTGATTTCAGCCCTCAATTTGATTATTTCCTATCTTCTACTCCTCCTGGGTGAGTCTGTTTCTTTTTGTTCTAGAGCTTTCAGGTGTTCTGTTAAGTCACCAATTTGAGCTTTCTCCATTTTTTTTTTAATGTGGGCACTTTCCTCTTAGCACTGCTTTCATAGTATCCCATAGGTTTGGGTGCATTGTGCCTTCATTTTCGTTGAATTCAAGGAAGTCTTTAATTTCTTCCTTTATTTCTTCCTTGACCTAGGGGTGGTTCAGTAGTTGACTGTTCAATTTCCATGAGTTTATATGTTTTCTAGGAGTAGTATTGTTGTTAAATTCTAACTTTACTGCATGATGATCCAATAAGGCACAGGGGGTTACTCCAATTTTTTTTTTTTGTATCTGTGGAGGTTTGCTTTGTTACCGAGTATGTGATCAATTTTAGAGAAGGTTCCATGAGGTGCTGAGAAAAAGGTATATTCTTTTCTGTTTGGGTAGAATGTTCTATATATGTCTGCTAAGTCCATTTGATTTATTACATCTGTTAGTTCTTGTATTTCTCTGTTACATTTCTGTTTGTTTGACCTGTCCATTGGCAAGAGTGGTGTGTTGAAGTCTCCTACTATTAGTGTGTGTGGTTTAGTAGTGTTTCTTTTACATATGTGGGTGCTCTTGTGTTATGGGCATAAATGTTCAGGATTGAGAGTGCATCTTGATGAATTGTTCCTGTCACGAGTATATAGTGTCCTTCTCCATCTCTTCTAACTGATTTTAGTTAGAAATCAATTTTGTTAGATATTAGGATAACTACACCCACTTGTTTCTTAGGTCCATTTGATTGTAAAACCTTTTCCCAACCCTTTACTCTGAGGTAGTGTCTGTCTTTGAGGTTGAGATGTGTTTCTTGTAAGCAGCAGAAGGCTGGATCCTGTTTTCATATCCATTCTCTTAGCCTGTGTTATTTTATAGGTGAATTAAGTCCACTGAATTTAAGCGATATTAATGACCAGAGGTTATTATTTCAGGTTATTTTTCGGTAGTAGTGTTTCCCTTATTTGGGTTATGCTGATGGGGGATTATCAGATACCTGTGTTTTTGTGTGTACAGTTAGCTTCCTTGGTTTGGGGTTTTCCTTCTAGTACTTTCTGTATGGCTGGGTTTGTGGATACATATTGTTTAAATCTGTTTTTGTCATGAAATATCTTGTTTTTTCCATCGATGGTGAATGAAAGCTTTGCTGGGTATAGTAGTCTGTGACTGCATTCGTGATCTCTTAGTGTCTGCAGCACATCTACTTAGGACCTTCTGGTTTTCATGGTTTCCATTGAGAAGTTGGGTGCAATTCTAATGGGTTTACCTTTATATGTTACTTGACATTTTTCCTTTGCAGCACTTAGTATTCTTTCTGTATTCTCTATGTTTTGTGTTTGGATTATTATATGGCAAGGAGATGTGTGTTTTTTTTTTTAATCCAGTGTATTTGGTGTTCTGTAAGCTTCTTGTACCTTCTTAGGGATATCCTTCTTTAGGTTGAGAATGTTCTTCTATGATATTTTCTGTGCCTTTGAGCTGGAATTCTTCTCCCTCTTCTACCCCTATTATTCTTAGGTTTGGTCTTTTCATGGTGTCCCAGATTTCCTGGATGTTTTGTGTTAAGAATTTGTTGGATTTAATGTTTTCTTTGATCACGAGTTTATTTCCTCTATGGTATGTTCAGCACCTGAGAGTCTTTCTTGTATCTCTTTTATTCTGCTGGTTGTCTCTGTAGTTCCTGTTCGTTTACCCAGATTTTCCATATCCAGAAGTCCCTCAGTTTGTGTTTTCTTTATTACCTTCAGTCTTCAAGTCTTGAACTGTTTCCTTAACCTGTTTGATTGTTTTTTTCTTGTTTTTTTTTGTTTCTTTGAGGGATTTTAAATTTCTTCCCATTTTTTGTTTGTCCTCTCCTTCATTTCTTTAAGGGAGTTCTTCATTTCTTCTTTAAAGGTCTCCACTATTTTCATAAAGTTACATTTAAAGTCGTTTTTTTTCCTACTTCTTCTAGTTAGGACGAGCTTCCTGTTGTGTGTCCACTGGGTTCTAGTGTTACCATGTTGCTTTTTAGGTTGTTGGAGGAATTATTGCATTGGTGCCTACCCATCTCTTCCTTCAAATGAGGCCAGCAGTGTCTTTGCATCTTGGTCCAATCCTTGCAGTGGCTGTCTGAGTGTTTGGGAGATTTTTTGGTCTATTCTGTACTGTCAATGTCTGTTTCAGAAAGTCTCTGATGTCTCTATAAGCCTGCTCTCTTGGTGCTCTCTCTTAAACCCCTCAGTGTTGTGACAAATTCTTGATTCCCCTCAGTATCATAGCAAGCTCTCAGTTCTTAAGTGGGGTGTGACTAGTAGCTTGGGGGCCCAGTAGATGGGTTTTGGTTTTGGGGAAGCCTAACTGCAGTAAACTCCCTCCTGGCTGACTAGAAAAGCCAAGGGAGTTGTGGGAGCGGCCTCGGGTTTTGTTCCACCATGGAGGTCCTTGAGAGTGGGGTATCCTACTGTGTGGCTGTTCACTCACCTCTTAAGTCCCCTCAGTACTGGAGCAAGCTGTGTTTCAGAGTTCCACCGAGGTTGCAGGAGG
Source organism: Myodes glareolus (assembly GCF_982192425.1). NCBI lineage: Eukaryota > Metazoa > Chordata > Mammalia > Rodentia > Cricetidae > Myodes > Myodes glareolus. Next base: position 137,840,268 of record NC_142053.1, read on the forward strand.
ATAGGCCTCTTCATTCCATTGTTGTTGCTGACTTTCTATTTTATGTCTAGTTTTATGTCTACTTGATACAAGCTAGAGTCCTCTTAGAAGATGAAAACTCAATTGAGAAAATGCTCTGAGCAGATTGGCCTGTGGGCAAGCTTGTGATGGATTTTCTTGATTGATGATTGATGTGGAGGGTTCAGCTCACTGTGGGCAGTGCTACACTGGGCTGGTGGTCCTAAATATAAGATGAGTAAGTCATGAGGAACAAGCCAGGACACAGCACTCCTCCATGGCTTCTGTATCAGTTCCTTTACCCAGATTCCTGCCTTGCTTGGGTTAATGCCCTAACTTTTCTGGATGATGGATTCTAAGCTATAATATGAAATGAGCTCTTTCCTCCCCAAGTTCCTTATGATCTTGGTGTTTTCTCATAGCAGTAGAAACCGTAACTAAGGGTGCCCTACCTGGACAATAAAGTATGAGCAGAAGCTTTCAGTGCATTTTCCCATTTCTTTCACTTTGGTACTCTGCCCTAGAGAGGAGCTATTCTTCATTTTTGCCCTTGGCATGAAAATAGAGAGGTGGAGCCAACATATGACAGACAAAGTTCTGAGTGAAAAATACCCCTTGTCATTGGAAACTATTGAGATTTTGAGGTTGTTATTGCCAGGCAGTGTAACCAAAGCTGTCTGATCTGCATAATCAGTAGCTGTTCAATTCAATTATAATGAAAAAATAGTGACAAGAAAGAATATTTTTGAGTTTTCTAAGGCTTTCACTAAACAATATGTATTACAATGAAAACCTAGTTTCTTATAATCCTGTTTATAGGACTTTCTCTGGTATTCATTTGTTGAATCCTAAAGCATGGTCATTACTGGCATTACAAAAGCCTATTCTATAAGACTTGACCAGGGCAAGTAGCACCATGCTTTAACATATAATTAAATGCTAAATGCGGTTGGAATATGAGCCACTGATCCATAACACAAATCTGAGTTTCCAGTATGTTTAGCGGTGAAAGCAAATTGCAGACTAGGTTCTTCAAATAGCCCAAGACCATGGCATTTATTTGATTTAATTATTTGAAAATGGAATGTTCCCTACAGACTTTTGTATTGAATGCTTAGTCCCCAGCTGGTGGTGCTACTTATGGAAGGTTGTGGAAACTTTGGGAGGTGGAAACTATTTGTAAGAAGTAGGTCACTGGTGATTTTATTAGTTCACTTTCTGTGGTTATAATAAAATAAAACACTATCCAATGGTCTCTATCTGCTGCAAAGAGAACTTTCTTTGATGAAACTTGAGAACTATATTTTTCTATGGGTATAATGATAAGGATTTAGAATGTAGTTAGGGATTATACTGGTTTAATAAAGTGGGAGTTGTAGGTCCTACAAGATGAATGGCTTCTCTAGCCTTGGGTAGTTGGCCAGGTTTCTAGTATCAGGTGCAACTGAGGGTTCTCTTCTGCCCACCAGTTCCCAAATAAACACTCAGAGACATATTAATTATAGAAGTTTGGCTGATGGTTCAGGCTCATTATTAGCTAGCTTACATTTAAATTAACCCATATTTTTTTGTCTAAGCTTTGCTATGTGGTTCGTGACTTGTTACCTCATTTTCTACATGTCTTGATTCCTCGGCAGCTGGCTGGCATCACCCAGACTCTGCCCTTCTTCACCTATATCTCTGCTTGGATTTCCCACCTGGCTCTATCCTGTCTTGACACAGGCCAAAACAGATTTATTATCAAGCAATGAGAACAAAACATATTCACAGCATACATTAAGACATCCCACAGCATGATTTTTCTTTTGTTGAGCAGAATTTAAGTCCAATTAGAAAGCTGTTAACTCAGCTGATACATCTTTAACACAATTACTGCACATAAGGCTCAAAAATCAGTGTGGAAGAGCAGGTGGAAAGATTGTAAGAGCCAGAGGAAAAGGAAGATCACTGTAAGATCATGTCTCTTAGAAAAGTCAGAGAAGCTACACCCATGAAGTCTCATCAACATGGCTTTCTAAACAAGACTTGAGCAAGGACAGTACCAATAAACATGGTAATATGGAAGAAAAAAGTTCACAAAGTCTCATCACTATACAAATAACTATAGGTAAAGATGGACTACTAGAGAAATAGTCTTTCCCCAAGGAAGAACTTACCAATTGGTCAACCCTGAAAACATATCCATATCCATAACATTATGTGGTCTGAAGAGGTTATATTTATATATTTAGGGATGCACACACACACACACACACACACACACACACACACACACAGAGAGAGAGAGAGAGAGAGAGAGAGAGAGAGAGAGAGAGAGAGAGAGAGAATGCTCTGAACAGATTGCCCTGTGGGCAAGCCTGATTGATGTGGAGGGTTCAGTTCACTGTGGGAGCAGGGTCCCAAGAGCCTATAAAAGAGTCCCTGTTTCAGGAGTCCCTCAAGAGGTCAACGCTACACAACTGCAACATATAGGGAAATAGAGATTTCAGAGTCAACTGAGGGTGAGTGGGAATAGGAACACAAGAGATCAGGTTGTGGGGGGTATGTAGTGGGAGAGAACTAAATGAGATTTCTGGAAATGGGGTTATTTTGAGGTCAAGTATAACCTGGAACAAGAAAATCTCCCATGAATCTATAAGGAAGATCCCAGCTAAGACTCCTAGCAATAGCGGATAAGTGAACTGGCCATCTCCTGTAACCAACCAAGTCACATAACCTTTGCCCCCAGGGATTTTAATAGTGTGACAGAATTAGTTGCTAAAGGAAGACAGCAAATTGTGAAGAAAGAGAACCAACCCATTGTAACCTTCAACCTAATCTAATATTTAAGGGACCCATGATGGGCAGATAACTAAACAGAAGCTGAATTCAAGTGAACATTTCATCTAGTTATCTTGAATTTATTTCACATACATGAATGATATGCAGTTTTGTGGTCTATAGTAGGGTTTTGAACAATCATGGACTCCAAATATCATGGTACTTCCATAAGATTACATCATCTAGGGATGTTGTAGTCATCTTACCTTGTGTAAGAATTTTCTACAATGTTTGAGTAATGAGGAAATTGCCTCATGATGCATTTCTCAAAACATTTTTATTGCTGTTATTTACACATTACTATGTATTGATGTGCATGTGTATATTTCTATACATAAACGCAGAGAGACTATATAAAGGAACTTCTTGCTATTTACCTATTGTTGGGAGGAATTTTTTTCTCTTTCAGTTTAAGTTCAAGTGTTGAGAACCTCCAGATTAACTGACAACACATACATTAACAGAAAAACTTATTTCCCATTCATACAGGAGTTGGTTTGCTGAGCAGCCAAAGCTATGAGTTTATATATCAGTTTAATAAAAGGTGGGGCTTAATGGTTCAATACAACAGTATGGAAGCCTCTATTGGGCTTTTTCATTCTTTCCATTAAGGGACAGTCTCCTTCCAGCTGAAACTCTTCTCCCCCCTCCCCAGGGGTATTTATGACAGCTGAATTCACACCTCCTGGTGCTAAGGGTCAATAATCTCCTGAACAGGAAACTCCCTCCAAAAGGGGGTTAATGACAGCTGCATTTTCAGGAGGTTCTGCTTTAGTTTGGATAAGGTTTCTTTCTGCAGCTGCTGCTTGTTCAGATGTTTTCAGTTTAAAATAATCTTCCTGCCACTGCTGGGTTATTGGTTATTATCTCTCTGGCACTGATTTAAAAATCTCTAATGAGTTTAGAGGTAGAATAGCCTGAAGGAACAGGGACTGAAAAGACACTATCTTGGTGTACCCTATCGTGTCCTTTTTCCACATTTATCACAGACTCCCTCCATGTGAGGCATTTAACGGCCGACTGACCCCAGCCCAAACTGGTGTCCTTACCAGCTGCAGCAAAGAGGACATGCCCCTTCATTGCTATAAAGTACTGGAAAAGATGCAAATTTACCCAATTGACATGTGCCTGTCCTAGATTCAGTTGTGGCCAAATGGAAAGGGTGCTGCAACTCTGTCTTAGGCACAGGGCCTTCTGAGGGCATGAGGCCATGTATAATGAATTCTCTTTGAGTTCTGTTGAAGCATTTTGTGTGTGTGTGTGTGTGTGTGTGTGTGTGTGTGTGTGTGTGTGTGTGGTGCTTGAGGAGTAGAAAATACAAGTTACTGCTCTACTACTTGTCCACAGATCTCTTTTGTCATCCTTTGTTATTTCTATTGTAATGAACCGGTGGTTTAGAAACCTGGATGTTGTGGAGGGAAATGGTTTAAAATCATTGAGACAGAATGACACCTGAAATTATGTTTAATCATTTGTTTTCCTTAAACCTAGTAACTCTGAATCTTCTCTCTCTTGAGTTTTCTTTAAAGCTTTTGACTTGTTGCAGAGACATACAATAAGCCACTTCACCCTTCTATTTGATAATTATGCACCCTTAAATGAAGACAGTAATAACTTCACAAAGGTGTATGAGGTCGAATTAATTAAGGCCTGGAAAGCTCCTTGAATCAAAAGCACTTTGGGAAAGTACAAAATGCTAATCTTGTGGCTAAAGGTAAAGGCAATGAACTGGAGATCCTTTGATCATATCGGAACCAGTACCGAGTATCATTTGAAATATGTGGGATGGAATTGGGAAGTCTTTTTAGTATACAGAGAATATGTTATAGCATGGTTTGCTTTGTATCACAGCCTCTAAATAGTTGTGAGGTTCTCTTTGACAGATGGTCAACTGAGGCGGGCTATCTAATTTAACTGAAAATTAACATTGGCAGCTGTTCCTGCTAAAAAGATAATCTGCCTCTCAAATTGAGTAGAATAGTGCTGACCCCTTTCCAGCTCTTTTTTTTACCATAATTGTGGGTAAATGACAGTTTTCCTCCTGCAAACGTTAAACTCAGAGATAGGCCCATCATTCTAGGTCAAGTCAACTGCCCTCTATAGTAACATACACAGATAATAGTTATTGTCTCTCTTTAACCCTGTTTTTACTGTAATACTTGAATGAGAAAAAGCAACTCTGGCCTCTTATCTAGACTGTTTCTTTTTGTAGGACTGGGGATGGCAGATTCTTGTCTGTGCCAGCAGGCAAGTGCTTTGCTACTGAGCTACATCCCCAGTGTGTTTTCTTTTTCTTTGTCTTGAGACATGGTCTTGCTGTATAGTTTAGGCTGACTTTAAACTCACCACAGCCCCATATTAATTCCTCTAGTAGCTGGGGATACCATAGTGTGCTACCACACCTGGCTTATTTAGTCTTAGTACCATTTATTATGGTTGGTTTTAATGTCAAGTTGCCACAATGGAGAGTCACCTGAGTAGGGAACTTTATCTTGATTGATGTGAGAAGGCCCATCCAGATTGTGGGTAGCACCTGCAGGATGAAAAGGAAGAAAGAAGATCATCTTTCCTTGCCTTGTCTTCCTGCTTGTTGCCAAGTTGATTTGTCTTGCTGCTTCTGCTGCTGCTCCTCTTAGCTGATATCACCAGCATTTCCAACCTTTTATCATGGGCTAGGTTTTGGAGCCAGGCTTGGATTCCTGAAGCACCCAACCTCAAGGACAGAGTAACGGCTGGATTCTCAGCTTCTCAGGTATGACTTAAATAGTATTATTATTTTAAAATTGATTTAATAAATTATTTCACACACACACACACACACAATTGTTCTCTTTCTTTAAAGAACCCTGGCTATAATCAATTTATAATCCTTTTGAAAAAAATCTTACTTCAAATGTAAAAGTTCCAATCAATTTCTATATCATGTTTTGAATACTAAGTGTCTCTCACAGCTTGGTTCCCACCTGGAAGTGTTATTTTGGGACATTCTAGAAACTTTAGGAGGTAGGGCCTAGACGGATGGAATAAGTAACTGTGATGTAAGTATGTACCATTGAGGGTTATAGCTGCATTTTCTCTGCTTCCTCTTCATCATAAGATAAACAATCTCCTTCACATTTTCTGCTGCCATGATGTTCTGATGGACCAGTGGACTGAACCCTTTGAAATCATGAGCTAAAACGGATCTTTCCCCCTTTATATTGTTCTTTCATTGTTTTAGTCACAGCCATACAAACAATGATGCACTGCTCTTGTCAGGGCATGAACTTGCATTTGGAGAATACCCATCTCAGATGGATTCCTTGAAACCCCTACATTCTAGTATCTTTGACACAGGAAGTTACTCTACCTGCTACTTAAAGGGAAAAATAAACATCAACCTAGCCACAAACACTATCTACAATGGTGTACTATCTGTAAGATATGCTAGGGCAATTGTGGCACAAAGCTTATGGGAGTAACTAACCAATAACTGATTTGACTGAAGGCCTACTCCATGAGGTGGAATCTGTATTTGACATTGCTTGGGTGACCAAGAATCAGAGACTAGATATTCCAGAGACCTAGGGTAAAACCAAGTACTACTGTTCTGTTAAAGGAATGCAGCAATAAAATGCCCCTAAGGACACCCTGCTACACTCTTAGATTAGTGCCTTGTTCAGCCAACATCAGAGAAACTTCCTCCTGTAGCAGATGGGAACACACGTAGAGACCCACAGCCAGATATTACTCAGAATGAGAGACCTTGGAACACTCAGCCATAAATGGGATGTCTCTCCATCAAATATCTTCCTGCAGGACTCAGGGAATGCTGTAGAAGAGGAGGTATAAATATTATAAGAGCCACAAGGGATCGAGAACACCAAGGAAACAAGACCTTCCAAACATAGCACATATGAACTCAAAGAGACTGTGGCAGCACACACAGGGTGTGCACAAGTTCAAGCTAGATGGGGTCCTAGCACCAAGAGGGGAAGTAGACATGACCTCCCATCCCTAATCAAGAAGGTATCTCCAGTTTTTGTCGCATATTGGTTTGGATGGGCAATTCTTTTTTGCATTATTGATCTTTAACTTGTATAGTATAGTTTTCAATTTTGAGTTTTTAGGGTTTTTTATTGTGTGTGTATGTATGTAAATGCATTTGTTTTTCATGTTCTTTCTTAGTTCCTTTTTCAGTCTTTTTTATTTACTAGTTTGTTCAATTTTTTATCCTTATTTGTTTACCTTTTTATTTACGTGTTTGTTGTTTTAAGAGAAAGAATGCATGGAGTTGGAAGAGTAGGGAAGTGGGAAGGAACGGGGAGGAGATTGAAGGGGCTATGATCAAAATATATTGTGTGACTATAACCTTGTTTTCATTAAAATTAAAGCTAAAAGAAATTATCTTCAATTTATATTTCCTAATAAAGGGAAAGTTAGTTTTTTCTAATGAAGTCTCACTGGATATTTAAACTACACTCAACTGTATGCCCAATGCTCAGCAGTAGATGGCCAATATAAAATGAACTCAGTAGTATTTCTGTAGATTTTGTATCTTATTTCTTTGTTTGGGCATATTTTACCTTACTGGTCTTCTGCTTGTCTGTTTTTATGGTTTTGAGTATGTGTGTGTGTGTGTGTGTGTGTGTGTTTCTTGTGCTTTTGGTTTTTAAAATTCTGGTTTGTTTGCCTATTTGTTTTCTAAAGAGAGAAATAAAGGATCAGGAGTTGGGTGGGTGGGGAGGATATTTGAGGAGATGAGAGAGGGGAAACAATGATCAGATTTATGAAAAAATTATTTTTCATAAAATATATTAAACATCACCTACCATGATAACTGAATATTTTATCTCCCACTTAAATTGCGTGCCCAACTATGCCATTTATCATAGCCCCATTCCAGAAATGTAACTGCTTCTGTATGTTCTGGCATAATATTTTCAGACCATTTAAAAAATTCTTTATATACTTGTCACCGTTGACTTCAGTCAGTCAGTTCCACTGACTTTATTTTTTACACAGATTCCCAGTTCTTTCACATCTCTGTGTCCCACTACCACCTGCCAGAGTAAATCACCTTTACTCACAGAGACGTTCACAATAACCTTCTAACTACCCCTGTCCCTCTAGAGCCTAGCCTTTACACTGTGAAGTAGTATTTAAAAATGTTTAAGTATAAAAGTATTTAGTATTTAAGTAGTATTTAAAAAGTACATCCATCCATTTGCATGCAAAATTCAAGATGTCATTGTTTATTTACCGCTGAGTAAAACTCTAATGTGTATATGTTCTACACCTTCTTTAACCATTCTTCTATTGAGGGGCACCTAGGTTGTTTCCAGGTTCTGGCTATTACAAATAGTGCTGCTATGAACATAGTTGAACAAATGATTTTGTGGTATGATAGGGCATCTCTTGGGTACATTCCCAAGAGTGGAATTGCTGGGTCCTGAGGGAGGTTGACTCCCAGTTTCCTGAGAAACCGCCACACTGATTTCCAAAGTGGCTGCACACGTTTGCATTCCCACCAACAATGGATGAGTGTTCCCCTTACTCCACATCCTCTCCAGCATAGGCTATCATTGGTGTTTTTGATTTTAGCTATTCTGACAGGTGTAAAATGGTATCTCAAAGTTGTTTTGATTTGCATTTCCCTGATCGCTAAGGAAGTTGAGCATGATCTTAAGTGTCTTTTGGCCATTTGAATTTCTTCTGTTGAGAATTCTCTGTTCAGTTTAATACCCCATTTTTAATTGGATTAATTAGAGTTTTAGTGTCTAGTTTCTTGAGTTCTTTATATATTTTGGAGATCAGACCTTTGTCTGATGCAGGGTTGATGAAGATCTTCTTCCAATCAGTAGGTTGCCTTTTTGTCTTAATGACAGTGTCCTTTGCTTTACAGAAGCTTCTCAGTTTCAGGAGGTCCCATTTATTCATTGTTTCTCTTATTGTCTATGCTACTGGGGTTCTACCTAGAAAGTGGTCTTCTGTGCCCATGTGTTGTAGACTGCTTCCCACTTTCTCTTCTATCAGGTTCAAAGTGGTCAGATTAATATTGAGGTCTTTAATCCATTTGGACTTGAGTTTTGTGCATGGTGATAGATATGGATTTATTTTCATTCTTCTACAAGTTGACATATAGTTATGCCAGCACCATTTGTTAAAGACGCTTTCTTTCTTTCATTGTATAGTTTTAGCTCCTTTGTCGAAAATCAGGTGTTTATACGTTTGTGGATTAATATCTGGACCTTCGATTCGATTCCTTTGGTCAACATCTCTGTTTTTGTGCCAGTACCAAGCACTTTTCATTACTGTAGCTCTGTAATAGAGTTTGACATCAGTGGTGGTAATGCCTCTGGAAGTACTTTTATTTTTTTTATTTTTTTATTTTTATTTTTGTAATTTTATTAAATTATAAAAGTTTCCATTTCTGCCCCTCCTCCCACCACCCTCCCACTCCCCCCACTCCCTCTCCTCCTCCCTCTCCATCCCTAAGAGCAGTCAGGGTTTCCTGCCCAGTGGGAAGTTCAAGTTCCTCCCCCCTCCCTCCAGATCCAGGAAGGTGAGTGTTCAGACGGACTGGATCCGGAAAATCCAGTATATGCAGAGGAAACAAGTCCCACTGCCATTGTCAATGGCTTTTCAGAAAGACTCCAGCCAGCCACATTCAGAGAATCCGGCCACATTCAGAGAATCTGGTTGGATTGCGTTCTCGTTCAGTCCCAGATCAACTGGCCTTGGTAAACTCTCATTAGATCCATCCCCTTGTATCAGTGGGTGATCACATCCCTTGCAGTCCTTATTTCCTTTTTCATTTTCTTCCTCCTTCTGTTCCTCATTTGGACCTTGGGGGGCTCAGTCCGGTGCTCCAATGTGGGTCTCCATCTGTATCGCCATCCATCATGGGATGAAGGTTCTCTCTGATCTTGCCGTCTTTGCTCACATTCTCTTTCCTTCTGCTTCTCGTTTGGACCTAGGGAGTTAAGTTCAGTGTTACGATGTGGGTCTCTGTCTCTATCTCCGGCCTTGGCCCATAACCATACTGATGAATATTTTGCTTATCACCATAGAACCTTCATCTGGCGATGGATGGAGATGGAAGTACTTTTATTGTATAGGATTGTTATGGCTATCCTGGGTTTTTTGTTTTTCCATATAAAGTTGATTATTGTTCTCTCAAGGTCTGTGAAGAATTTTGTTGGGATTTTGATGGGGATTGCATTGAATCTATAGATTGCTTTTGGTAGAATTGCCATTTTTACTATGTTGATCCTCCCAATCCAAGAGCATGGGAGATCCTTCCATTTTCTGGTATCCTCTTCAATTTCTTTCTTCAAAACCTTAAAGTTCTTGTCAAATAGATCTTTCACTTCTTTGGTTAGAGTTACCCCAAAATACTTTATGCTATTCATGTCTAGCATGAAAAGCAATGCTTCTCTGATTTCCCTCTCTGCTTCTTTGTTCTTTGTGTATAGGAGGGCAACTGATTTTTTGGAGTTGATCTTGTATCCTGCCACATTTCTAAAGGTGTTTATCAGCTGTAGGAGTTCTTTGGTAGAGTTTTTTGGGTCGCTTATGTACATTATCATATCATCTGCAAATAATGAAAGTTTGACTTCTTCCTTTCCAATTCGAATCCCCTTCATCTCTTTATGCAAAAGAGACAGACACAACACCTGCTTCAACTATTAGGAGTAACACAGGAGTACCAAGCTACATAAACTAACATATTTATAGGATGTAGGTCTGGTCCATACGGTCTCCCTGATTTGGTTCAGTCTCTGGGAATACCTACAGACTCTGGATAGTTAAGTTTGTGGGTCATTTTTTTTTGTGGTGTCTTGACCCTTCTGACTCCTACAATCCTTCTTTCCCCTCTTCCACAGGATTCTCTGAGCTAATGTTTGAATGTGGGTCTCTGCATCTGTTCCCATCAGTTGCTTGGTGAAACCTCTCTGATGATTAATGTGCTAGGCTCCAGTCTATGAGTACAGTAGGGTAGCATTATGTATCATTTCATTGACTTTTTTTCTGATCATGTTTGGTTAACATGTCCATTTTTGTGCCAATACCATGCTGCTTTTATTATTAGAGCACTGCAGTACAGCTTGAAATCAGGGATGGTGACACCTCCGGAAGTTTGTTTTTATTGTCCAGGATTGTTTTAGCTATCCTTGTTTTTTTTTGATTTATTCATACAAAGTTGAGTATTGTCCTTTCAAGGTCTGAAAAGAATTGTGTTGGGATTTTGATGGGGATTTCATTGAATCTGTAGATTTCATTTGGTAGGATGGCCATTTACTATGTTGATCCTACCAATCCATGAGCATGGGAGATCTTTCCATCTTCTGATATCTTCTTTAATTTCTTTCTTCAAAGACTTGAAGATTTTATGATACGAGTCTTTTACCTGCTTGGTTAGAGTTACATCATGATATTTTGTATTATTTGAAGCTATTGTGGAGTGTTGTTTCTCTGATTTCTTTCCTGGTTTATTTGTCATTTGTGTATAGGAGGGCTACTGATATTTTTGATTTAATCTATCCAGCTTTATATCAGTTGTAGGTATTCTCTGCTAGAATTTTTGGGGTCATTTATGTATACTATCATATCATCTATAAATAATGATACTTTGGCTTCTTCCTTTCCCATTTGTACCTCCTTGATCTCCTTCAAATGTCTGATTACTTCTGCTAGAACTTCAAGTGTTATTTTGAATAACACTTGGTATGACAAGTTTTGAATAACACTCTCTTGGTATGGAGAGAGTGAACAGCCTTGTCTTGTTCCTGATTTTAATGAAATTAATTGCTTTGAGTTTGTCTTCATTTAAGTTGATGTTGGTTATAGGTTTGCTGTAAATTGACTTTATTATGTTAAGGTCCCTTTTGTCTTCAATCTCTTCAAGACTTTTATCATGATGGGATGTTGGACTTTGTCAAAGACTTTTTTCAGCATCTAATGAGATGATAATGTGAATTTTTTTCTTTAGTTTGCTTATATGGTGGATTACGTTAACTGATTTTCATATGTCGAACCTTCTCTGCATCTCTGGGATGAAGCATACTTGATCATGTAGATGATCTTTTTGAGGTACTCTGGAATTCAGTTTGTAAGTATTTTATTGAATATTTTTGTATGTTTATGAGGGAAATTGGTCTGTAGTTCTCTTTCTTTGTGGAATCTTTGTGTGGTTTGGGTATCAGGGTAATTGTTGCCTCATAAAAAGAGTTTGGCAGTGTTCCTTCTATTTATATTTTTGTGGAATAATTTGAGAAGTATTGGGGTTAGCTCTTCTGTGAAATTCTGGTAGAATTCTACACTAAAACCATCTGGTCCAGCATTCATTTTTTTGGGGGGGGAACTTGGAGATTTTTAATGACTGCTTCTATTTCCTTAGGGGTTACAGGTATCTTTAAATAGTTTAACTGATCTTGATTACAGTTTGGTAAGTGGTAAATTTGGTAATTGAGAAAATTATTCACTTCTTTTAGATTTTCCACTTTTGTGGAAAGTATGACCTAATGATTCTTTGGATTTCTTCTATGTCTATTGTTTATGTTCCCATTTTCAGTCTTGATTTTAATTTGGATATTCTCCCTCCATCTTTTGGTTATTTTGGGTAGGGGTTTGTCTTTCTTGTTGGTTTTTATCAAAGAACCAATTCTTTGTTTCATTGCTTCTTTGTATTGTTCTCTTTGTTTCTGTATTATTGATTTCATCCCTCAGTTTGATCATCATTTCCTCCCACATACTCCTCTTGGGTGAGCTTACTTCTTTTTGTTCTTCAGTTTTTAGGTGTGTTGTTAAGTTTGTAATATGAGGTCTCTCCAATGCAGGCATTTAGTGCTATGGCCCTTCCTTTTAACACTGCTTTCATTGTGTTCCATAAGTTTGGGTATATTTTGCATTCATTTTCATTGAATTCTAGGATGCTTTTCATTTCTTTCTTTATTTCTGCCCTGACCTAGTAGTCATTAGTAGAGAGTTTTTTGATTTCCATGTGTTTGTAGGCTTTCAGCTTTTTCTCTTGTTATTGAAATCCAGCTTTAATCCATGGTGGTCTGATAGGATGCAGGTGCTTATTTATTTGTTTCTTGTATCTGTTGAGACTTGCTTTGTGACTGAGTGTGTGGTCGGTTTTGGAGAATGTTCCATGAGGTGCTAAGAATAAAGTATATTCTGTCATGTTTCTGTGAAATGTTTTGTAGATATCTGTTAGGTCCATTTGGTTTAAAGAATCTATTAGCTCCAATATTTCTAATTAGTGTTTGTCTGGATGACCTGTCACTTGGTGAGAACTGGGTATTGAAGTCTCCCACTATTAATGTGTAAGGCTTCATGTGTAATTTAAACTTTAGTAGTGTTTCTTTACAAGCATGGGTACCCTTGCATTTGGGGCAAAGATGTTAAGAATCAAAAGATCATCTTGTTGGATTTCTTTCCTTTCATGAGTATTAACTCTCCTTCCTTGTCTATTTTTCATTAATTTTTGTTTAAGTTTTTTTGTTAGATATTAGAATGACTACAATAGCCTGTTTCGTAGGTTCCATTGGTTAGAAAATCTTTTCCCATCCCTCTATTTTTATGTAATATCTATATTTGATGTTGAGGGGTGTTTCTTGTATACAACAGAAGGATGGATCCTCTTTTTACATTCATTCTGTTAGTCTGTGCTGCTTTATTGCAGAAGTGAGTCCATTGATTTTGAGAGCTATCAACAGCCAATGACTGTTAATTCCTGTTATTCTGCTCTTGTGGTGGTGTGTTATTTTGATTTTGCTGGTGTGAGAGTTTTTATTTTCTATATTTTCATGGATGCAGTTAACCTCCTTGGGTTGGAGTTTTCTTTTTGCACCTTCTGTAGGATTGAATTCAGGCATAGATATCGCTGAAATTTGACACTATCATGTAATATCTTGTTTTTCCATCAAAAAAAATGATGATTGAAAGTTTCGTAGTCTGGATTGGTGTCTGTGGTCTCTTAGTGTCGGTAAGACATCTGTCCAGGCCCTTTTTGAATCTTCATTTAGAAGTTGTGTGTAATACTAATAGGTCTGCCTTTATATGTTACTTGTCCTTTCCCCTTTGTAGCTTTTGGTATTTTTCTTTGTTCTTTATGTTTAGTGTTTTGATTATTATGTTTTGAGGGGATTTTCTTTTTTGGACCAATCTATTTGATGTTCTGTAATCTTCTTGTATATTTATAGGCATGTCCTTCTTTAGGTTAGGAAAATTTTCTTTGATTTTGCTGAAAATTTCATTCTTTTAAATAGATTTCTTAGCAGTTGTATATTCACAGCAAAATTGAGCATAGTGGAGAATTCTCATATATTCACTACTTCTTCAAATGCACAGCCATTCCTATTATGAGAGTGGCATGTTTCTTATAACTGATGAATCAACATTGACACATCACATCATTATCACCAAAGAGTCTTCAGTCTTCATTAAGGTTCACTTTATGTTCTATGGACTTCTAAACATATAATATCACACAAATATACACACCCACCATCATACACACATATATAATATATAAAATTAATAATTTATAAATATATAATTAAAGTGTCATGCAGAGTTGCTTCACTGCCATACAATTCCTCTGATTTATCTATTCTTCTCTCCTTTCTTTCCCAATTTCTGGAAACCACTGATTTTTTTAAAATACTGCATCCATAGTTCTGCCTTTTCAACAATGTCATATGTTTGGAGTCATACAATATGTAGCCTTTTCAGATTGGCTTCATTTACTTAGTGATATACATTAAAATAGTCTCCGTGTCTTTTCATGGCTTAATAGCTCATTTGTTTTTAGTATAAACATTTCATCATTTGGATGGTTTTGCTTTATTCATTTTTACTAAAGATCATCTTGGTGAATTCCAAGTTCTGAAATTATGAATAAAGCTGCTATAAACATCTGTATACAGGTTTTTGTGTGGAGATAAGTTTTCAAGTCTTTTGGAAAAGTCTCAAAGAATGTAATTTCTGGATCATATTATAGGAAGGAGTTTAGCCATGTAATAAACTGCCAAAGTGCCTTACATTTTTGTATTTCTTCCAGCAACGAATAAGAGTCTCTGTTGTTCTGTATCCTGTCTAGGACTTAGTGTTGCCAGTTTGCTGAATTTCAGCCACTCTAACTGGTAAATAATGATACTTCAGTGTTCTAGTTAGCAATTCTTCCGTGACATGCTATATTAAATGCTTTTTTTCATATGCTCCTTTCATCTGTGTGTCTTCTGTGATGAGGTGCCTATTGATGTGTAGGAGCCCACAGAAGTGGATTTGCTTTACCTTGACCAAAGGTCAGAGAATTCAAACCTATTCCTGCTCCTTCAAGGATATGACAGGAGGCTTGACTCAGGGAGTGGCTGCCTACAGGATGCTTGGTCTAAGGTGTAGTCACTGCATGTCCTGCCTAAACAACAGAATGCTTAACTCAGGAAATAGTGTCTTGATGTTTCAAGTATGAAAACAAATAATTGCTCTATTTGTTCTTTAAATAATGTTAAAGCATTTTTTGCATTCTTCCTCCCTTTTGGATTGAGGTATATAAACATATGGAAAATAAATGCTGACTTATTCAGTATCCACTGAATTTGCCCTCCCAGTTTTATCCTATGTCTCTGTTCCTTTTCTTTCCTATCTCTGCTTTTCTTACCTAATATTTCTAATCCACACACCCCTACCCTGGAAGATGCAAACCCCATCAAGCCTGAACCTCAACAGATGTCACCCCAATGTGGGGCTATGATAGATAATGTCCTCAACATGGGGCAACAACAGATGCCCACCAAAATGGGGCTCACAACATATGACACCTTATATGGGGTCTGACATTGATTTTTATACCCATTTTGTAAGCAAGTTATTAGTTTCTTATTGTTCAGTCTTAAGAATTCTTTGTATATTCTCTTGATAGTATTTTTTGTACATTCTCAAATTTGAATTTGAGTCAAACCAGTCTGTGGCTATTACTATACCCCCTTACCCAAGTGTAGTGGTTTGAATGAGATGTCCTCCATAGTCTCCAGTATTTAAATACTTGCTCTCCAGTTTTCAGCACTGTGTAGGGAAGTGTAGTAGGTGTAGATTTACTACAGACAATATATCACTTGGAGTGAACTTTGAAGTTTCAAAGTCCATGTATCATTTCTAGTTCTCTCTCTTTGCTTTCTACCCATGGTTCAAGGTGTGAACTTCCAACTTGTTGTTATAATTGTCATGCTTACCTGCTACCATGACTCCCCACTGTATGGTGATGGACAATTATTCCTCTGGAACCATAAGCCTAAATAAATACTTCCTTCTATAAGTTGCTTTGAGCATGATGGTTATCACTACAATAGAAAATTAACTAATACACCAAAGTCATCTATAATTGTATGGTTTTTTATTCTACATTTAGTTCTATGACCCATCTAGAGTTAATTTTAATGAATCTCCTTTTTGAATTTTTTAGAATAGTGTTTCACTCAATAATAAATATTTGAGTTCTCCTTTCCATTTCCCCTATATATGCTATTACTCTTATTGTTATTTTATATACTTTTATAATATGTATGCAAAAAATTTCTGATGTGGTAGACATTCGTTGTTTTTTTTTACCCTCTTTGGTTTGAAATTTCAAGCACTGCTGCATCCTTGTCCGCATCTTCTTATGGAAGTATACAAGTGTCTATTTAAGGAAAGTGACTAGAAGTAGAACTCCTGCTTCACTGTATAGTTTCAGATTGCCTTTCGATTCCAATTGATCTTGGCAGAGTGAGTGCTGTCCAGAGTGACAGAACCAGGTTGCTCTCACAGGCAGAAGTTAAGAGTATCTGTTTCCTCTTGACCTAACCAGCATTTGATGTTTTTTAACAGTCACTTTGCCAATCTTATGGTTGAAAAATGGCATCACATAAAATTATTTTTCTTTGCTTTTGATGACTATTGACTTTTTAATATTTCATTTTCAGGTAGGTAATTTTTATTTGCTTATTTTTCCTTGTTTGGTTGTTTGTCTTCCTCTGATTAATTTGAAAGAGTTCTTTATACTGAATATTACTATTTGACAGGTGTATTTATTGAAAATACTTTCTTCAAGTCTCTCTGCTGTCTTTTAAAATTGTTTGTAGTATCTTTTTTACTATATAAAAGTTTCTAATGGTGCTATAGTCACAGTTTCCCCAGTGTTATGTTCTGTTTTTTGGCTAACCCCTGACTTTTGTATCATTGCAAGCTACCCAGGGCCAGATGGACTTCCCTGGTTCTAGATTGGAAAAAATATTGTTCAGAATTCCTGAAGAAAGGTAGAGCATCACCTTTCTGTCAGGTAGGACAATCTTTGATGTCTTCTCCGGCTGGGTCGCTCAGCCATTTTCATCTGTGTGTCCCTGTAAGTCTGTTAGTCTTTGCAGACTCAATTTTCCTACCTGTAATAAAGCATAGTGCTTGCTTTGTGTGTTAGTTGTGAAGACCTGAGACAATAACTTATAAAGTGTTTGTTATATGTTTGGTGCCCACTCGTATTAATCATTTTTATTTCTGGCTATGTTAATGGCTATTTTCTCAGAGATGTAATGTTTGAGAATGGGTGGATGAAGATGAGGAGGATGAAGAATTGTGAAATTGTAGTCATTCTTGAATAAGGAAGGTGGGAGGGAGATGAGATTTTTGACACCTACAATGGCAGTCAGGAGAAGTGTTGGAGCTAACAACAAAATTATTAAAACGCCCATGCTAGACCAACATAAAAGCACCTGGGGCTCTATACTGTTGCCTTGTTAAAGAGAACCATGAGCAATGACCTTGGCAAGGAGTGTGGGAACACAGAGAAGGAATCCATGCACAAAAGATCCATTGTCTGAAAGCAAATGAATTAAAGACATCTTTAGGTAGAGATGGAACAGGTTATCACATGGGAATGACTTAATGTAGACTAGTAGAAAGCTGTCAAGAACTAAAGCTGGGAGTTGACAAAAAAAAGCCCAAAGGAATGGAAGACATAGCACACCTAAGAATTAATATGTGCAGCTAAAGCCTTGTTGACTGGAATTAGGAAACTTTGCATTGTTTTCCAGTTTCAAACACAGTGGTATTCACTTTGTTTCTTCAAGATGAAGTTTGTCTATTCAGCAAAGAGATGTAATATGCTCTGGAGAATGTGACCATAACGCAAGTCTTGGTCACCTGTGATATCAGAATTGTGTTCTTGAAGAAGAGTTCATGAGCCAGCAACTTACGCCTCCACTGGGAATTTATAGATGCTTGGATTCCACCCTACACTCACTGGATCTGCTTTTTGTGAACCCCCAGGTAATTTCAATACCTTCTAAAATTTGATAATTGTTTATCTAGTTCCAAAATAATAAAATAGGATTTCATGAAAGGAGAAATAGATTAGAAATTTTATATGTGGCCTGTTTGCCTGGGAGCTCAGTGGAACCCTGGAACACAGCTTGCTCTAATACTGAGTGGACCTAAGAGATAAGTCAGCAGCCACAGGGCTGGACAGCTGGATGCCTCACTCTCTGGGACCTCCCCAGTGAGACAAAACCCAGGGGCCCTTCCCCAACTCCCTTGGCTTTTCTAGCCAGCCAGCAGGGTGTATTCCTGTGGTGGGCTATCCCTAAACCCACCCCACCCCCACACCTGCCTGCTCACCTGTGAGCTCAGTGGAACCCTGGAACACAGCTTGCTCCAATACTGAGGGGACCTAAGAGGTGAATATGTGGCCACAGGGCCAGACAGCTGGACACCCCACTTTCTGGGACCTCCCCATTGGAATAAAACCCAGGGACCCCTCCCCAACTCCCTTGGCTTTTCTAGCCAGCCATCAGGGAGATTTCCTATGGCTGGGCTGTCCCTCAGCCCAATCTGCTCCCAAACCTGCCTATTCGCCTGTGAGCTCTGTGGAACCCTGAAACAAAGCCTGCTCCAATACTGAGGAGACCTAAGAGACAGACACAGCAAGGATTGGACCGAGATGTCAAGACACTGCCGGCCCCATTTGAAGGAAGAGATGGGTAGGTGTCAATGCAAGAATTCCTCCAACAACCTAAAAAGCAACATGGTAACACCAGAACCCAGTGGACACACAAAAGGAAGACTTGATCATCCTAAACCAGAAGAAGTAGAAAAAAAATGACTTTAAACATAACTTTATGAAAATGATGAAGAACTTTAAAGAGGGAATGAGAACTAACAGATGTAATGAATCAAATGAACTTAACAGACATCTATAGAACATTCCACCCAAACAGAAAAGAACATACCTTCTTCTCGGCACCTCATGGAACCTTCTCGAAAATTGATCACATACTTGGCAACAAAGCAAACATCCACAAATACAAAAAAAATGGAGTAATCCCCTGTGTCTTATTGGATCACCATGGAGTAAAGTTAGAATTTAACAACAATACTCCCAGAAATCATACAAACTCATGGAAACTGAACAGTCAACTACTGAACCACCCCTGGGTCATGGAAGAAATAAAGATAGAAATTAAAGTCTTCCTTGAATTCAACAAAAATGAAGGGACAACCTATCCAAACCTGTGAATACTATGAAATCAGTGCTAAGAGGAAAGTTCATACCTCTAAATGCCCACATAAAGAAAATGGAAAAAGTTCACATTGGTGACTTAACAGCACACCTGAAAACTCTAGAACAAAAAGAAGAAGACTCACCCAGGAAGAGTAGAAGACAGGAAATAATCAAATTGAGGGCTGAAATCAACAAAATAGAAACAAAGAAAACAATACAAAGAATCAAGGAAACAAAGAGATGATGTTTTGAGAAAATTAACAAGATTTATCCAAACTAATCAAAAAGCAGAGAGAGAACATCAAATTAACACAATAAGAGATGTAAATTGGGACATAATAACAGACACCAAGGAAATTCAGAGAAATCATTAGGTCTTACTACAAAAACCCAGACCCCAAAAAAGTGAATATGGTGTGTACTCACTCATAAGTGGATACTAGCCATAAACAAAGGAAATTGAGCTTATAGTTCATGGTCCTAGAGAAGCTAAGTAATAAGGTGAACCCAAAGAAAAACATATAAACCTATATAGGCCCACTTGGGAAATGGAAACAGACAAGATCGCCTGACAAAATTGGGAGCAGGGAGGTGTGGCTTACAATTAAGGGGTGAAGGGGAGGGTTGAAGAGAACTTGAGGGAATGGGATAGTTGAGATGAAGGAAGGATAGAGATGAGAGCAAGGAAAACAATATCTTGATTGAGGGAGCCATTATGGGGTTAGCAAGAAACCTGACTCTAGAAAAATTCCCAGGAACCCACAAGGATGACCCCATCTAAGACCCTAAGCTAGAGAGGAGAACTGAACTTGCCTTGCCATGTAGTCAGACTGATGAATATCTTAAATATCACCATAAAACCCTGATCCAACAACAGATGGAAACAGAGGCAGAGAACAACATCGGAGCACTGGACTGAGCTCCCAAGGACCAGCTGAAGAGTAGAAGGAGTGAGAATATGAGCAAGGAGGTCAAAATCATGAGGGATTCACCCACTGAGACAGTTTGCCTGAGCTAAAGGGAGCTCACCAACTCCAACTTGACTGGGAGTGAACGAGCATGGGATCAAACTAGTCCCTCTGAATGTGGTTGACAGTTGGGGCAGACTGAGGGGCAGTGGCAATGGGATTTGTCTCTACTGCATGTACTGAAGTTTTGGGATTCTATTCTTTTTGGATGTATAGCTTGCTCAACCTAGATGTAGTAGGGAGGTCCTTGGACTTGCCACAGTGCAGTCCTCTCTTAGGATTGGAGGGGGAGGGGTGGGAGAGTATGTGGAGGGAGTGGGAGAAAGGGAAGGAGTGGGAATTTGGATTGGTAAATTTTTAAAGTAATAAAATAATAATAATAAAAGAAATTTTATGTTATAATTCTCAAAAGCAAATACATGCAGTTTTGCTCTCTAAAATATATTTTACTCTTGGACTTCAAATAATTCTATCCAGACCTGTTGTACCATAAGTCATAAGCTTATGGTTTGAGATTGCTGTGTTGTTTTGTTTTTATGAATCAGGGTTTTACTCCACAGTTCAGAACAGCATGGAACTCACCTTGTGACTTAGGCCACACTCAACATCATAGCAATCCTCCTGTCTCAGCCTCCCAAGTACTGGTTGTAGTCATAAGCCTCTGTGCCTGTCTGGTTTAGAATTATTTAATACTCAAATAAACAAACTGTTTTCTTACTTTAGATAATCCAGAAATCCTACTTCAATTTTTCCATAGGGCAAAAGGCTTATCAATATTAACAAGCACTATCTTTAATTCTTTTGTTTGTCTCCAATGAGACTCATGCTTAATTATCAAGCTTCTGAGAAAGAAAAAAAGAATTTTTATTAGATATTAACTGAGATAATTAAATCTATTTATTTGAAGCATTTTGCTCAGTTGGGACCACCTCAAGTGTGATGTCTTAACATTAAAGAGCCTTTTAGAGTTTTCTTTTCATTTTTCATAACTCTAGGGGAAAGTGCCTGGCTGAAAGTTCATTTTATCCCAGTTACCACACTTATGGACAAAACTAAAACTTTACTTGGCTCATTATCAGCTCAGAGAGCATTCTTGAAGTACAGTCCCTGGCCCAGTAGCAGTCATTTACAATGCAAATGCCTTCACTAAGACCAATAGAATTAGAACCTCAAGATTGAGGCCAGCAATCGGTAAGACAGTCTTCCAGATAATTCTCATTCCTTAACAAGTTTGACCTTTTTCTAGAACAAGCTCTTTTATCTCATGCTGATCTCAGATTTCTCATATATCAGAAGATGACTTTGAGCATCTGATTCACTTGCCTT
Organism: Myodes glareolus; assembly: GCF_982192425.1. Taxonomy (NCBI): domain Eukaryota; kingdom Metazoa; phylum Chordata; class Mammalia; order Rodentia; family Cricetidae; genus Myodes; species Myodes glareolus. The sequence goes on from NC_142053.1 coordinate 137,861,901, forward strand.
TACTTCTCCAGTGTTGGTATTATAGGATTATGCTACCATTCCCCGCTTTTTGTGGTGCTGGATATTGAACCTAAGACTTCCTCTGTGCCAGGATGGCACTGTACAACTGAGCTACATCACAATTAAGTTTGAGAACCATTGTTCATTATGTAGTTCAGGAGATAACATGTAAAATTCATAAGCAATGGAAAGAATGTAGAAGTTGACCCCAAATCTTTAAATTTCAGACCTATTTGTAACACAGTTCTTTGACCCTGCCCAAAACTTTTAATTGCTTGGAATTTCAAACTGAAAGATTTGAAGTAGACAATGTTTAGGAGTTCCTTATGTCTCTAAAAGCACATATGGGCATTCACTGCAGAATTTCCTGCTTGAATTACCAAGGCAAAAAGGAAAAATCTGGAAGTATCTTTAGTATTAAGGTATAGATTTTGAGGTGATCTCAATTAAGCAAGAATTATTTTAGTAAATTAAGTGATCTTATATTGACATATCAGATGTATGTCCATGAAAGATGTCATTTATAATTATCAGATATTCATCTATGGATGTATTTTGCTATAAGTTAAACACAATATCTGACTCAATGTATAGCAAATATGATAAAGTATAATATAAGAGAAATTCCATTCTTTTTAATAATATATTTATTTGTATATATTCATTGTTGATGGTACTAAGTCATGACAACATTATCATTCAAGTATATAAGATATTTAAAGCTTATTCCTTCTACTTCTCTTAATCATTCTGCTTCCTATTTGCACTCTTTGTTAACCTACAATAGTTTTACTTTCATGTCATATGTATATGTATAACTTTACGTAGCTGTAGAAAACATAGGATTCCTATATGAGAGAATGCACATATGAATTTTCTTAAACATTTCAGCTTTCCTTCTGGTATTGCACTATATATGGTTCTATGTGGTTAAAATAGTTTTCTCAAAGTCAACATGGCCAAGCCCATTTTAGCATACCTGGTTATATGGTTTTCTTACATACAGATGACTTAGAAGTGGGACTTGTGAGATGCCTCCTACTCAGCCTGGCGACCTGAATTGAATCCTTAGGACCCACAAAGTAGAATGAGAGAAGTGAGTCTCACTAGTTGTCCTCTGGTCTTCATATGCATACACACATACACTCAGATGCACAGATGTATGTGCATACATATATAGACACTAAATAAAGAAAAAAATTTAAAAAGTTGAAAAAATGATTAGCTAATAATAAGGTAATAGCAGCTGTGAGTAAAAAGGAGCTGTATCTTGGTACTGGGATAAAACACATCTAATATCTAGGAACATGGGTAGAACTATGAAAGTGCCAATAGAACAGGGTCATTGGTAGAGTTTGCATCTTTAAAATCTCCTAACAGACCATATGCTCAAGACTTGGTTGATAGATTGTAATACTGTTTGGAGGTGGTGAAGCCTTTAAAACATGAGGCCTAATGGCAGTAAGTTAGGTGACTGGAGCATCCCCTTTTAGGATCCCATCCCCTTCGTTAATCTTTTATTTTTTTTTTCTGACAGCTGTGAAGGGACCAACTTTCTTCCACAGCGTGCTCTCCCTGGTGATATTCTGCCTTGACATGGGTTCAAAGCAATTGGACTAAGTCACCTTGGCTTGAAACCTCTGAAATCACGAGGCAAACTAGGTGTTTTCTCTTTTTAGGTTGATTACCTTAGGTTTATTGTCATAGTAATGGAACATAAACACACATTTTGTTAGAAAAGGTTTTATTGTATCCTGTTGTTTTGTGTAATCAGTGGTGTTTTGTGGTAAGTTTAAATCATGTTTAATTCAAAAAGGCTGAATTCTGTTCAGTTTCCCTTTTAGAAGATAAAGATAAATATTGCATGTTTAAAAACCTTCTAAATAAAAACAATGACATCATGAAATTTGCTGGCAAATGGATAGAGCTAGAAAAGATCATCCTGAGGGAGGTATTCCAGACCCAGAAAGACAAACACAGTTTATACTCACTTATAAGTGGATATCAGCTGTAAAGTAAAGGAAAACCATGTTACAATCCACAAACCCAGAGAAGCTAAGTAATATGGGGGTATTCATGAATCTCATTGTGAAGGAGAAATAAAAAAGACATCATCTATGGAGGGAGAGAGTGACCTGAATTAAGGTAGGGATGGGAACAGGAGGGATCAGGTGGGAAGAGGAGGAAGGGAGAAAGTACTGGAAGAGAAACTAGAATAGGGGGCATCTCTGGGAAGAACTAGAAACCTAGTGTAATGGAAACTCTTAAGGCCTCTATGAGGGTGACACTAGCTAAGACTCCTATCAATGGCTGATACAGAGCCTGATCGGGCCATCTTCTGTGGCCAGGTAAGAACTCCAATAGAAGGATTGGGACACCAACCCAGACATAAAACCTGTGACCTATAATTTGTCCTGCCTAGAAAATGTCCTGGGATAAAGGTGGCATAGAACTTGTGGGAGTGGCCAACTAATGACTTGTCCAGATTGAGACTCATACCATGAGAAGGAGCTCATTCTTTTTTTATTAATTAATTTATTTGTTTATAAAAATTTCCACTTCCTCCCCTCCTCCCCATACCCTCCCATTCTCCCCACTCCCTCTCCTCCCCCCCCCCACTCCCTCCCCTCCTTCCTCTCCAGTCCAAAGAGCAGTCAGGGTTTCCTGCCCTGTGGGAAGTTCAAGTTCCTCCGCTCTCCCTCCAGGTCTAGGAAGGTGAGCATCCAAACAGACTAGGATTCCAGAAAGCTAGTACATGTAGACAAAACAAGACCCAGTGCCATTGACAATGGCTTCTCAGTCAGCCCCCATGTCAGTCACATTTAGAGACTCCAGTTTGATCACATGCTCGTTCAGTCCCAGTCCAGCTGGCCTTGGTGAGCTCTCATTCGATCAGTCCCCTTGTATCCTAGGGTGAACGCATCCCCCACGGTTCTGATTTCCTTTTTCATGATCTCTCTCCTTCTGCTCCTCATTTGGACCTTGGGGGCTCAGTCCAGTGCTCCAATGTGGGTCTCCGTCTCTATCTCCATCTATCGTCAGATGAAGGTTCACTCTAGTCCTGCCTTTCTTGCTCACGTTCTCCCTCCTTCTGCTTCTCATTTGGGCCTAGGGAGTTAAGTCCAGTTTTCCAATGTGTGTCTCTATCTCTATCTCCAACCATCGCCCGATGAAGGATCTATGGTGATATACAAAATATTCATCAGTATGGTTATGGACCAGGGCCAGTTCAGGTACGCTCTTCTCTGCTGCCCAGGGAACAATCTGGGGACCTCTCCTTGGGCCTGGGAACCCCTCCAGAATCAAGTCTCTTGCAAACCCTAAAATGGCTCCCTTAGTTGAGATATATACTTCCCTAGTCCCATATCCATCCTTCCTCCCCCCTCCCATTCCCCAATCCTCCCCCTCTCCCTTCTCCCTAACCATCTCCCCTTACTTCCACCCCCCACCCCACCCGCCCTGCACACAAATTTGCCTGGCAATCATGTCTACTTCCAATATCCAAGAGGATAACTATAAGATTTTCTTCAGGTTCACCTTCTTATTTAGCTTCTCTAGGATCACAAATTATAGGCTCAAAGACCTTTAACTATGGCTAGAATCCACTTATGAGTGAGTACATACCATTTTCCTCTTTTTGGGTCTGGCTTACCTCACTCAGCAAAGCATTTTCTATTTCCATTCATTTGCATGCCAAATTCAAGATGTCATTGTTTTTTACCGCTGAGTAGAACTCTAATGTGTATATGTTCCACACCTTTTTTAACCATTCTTCTATTGAGGGGCACCTAGGTTGTTTCCAGGTTCTGGCTATTACAAATAGTGCTGTTGTGAACATAGTTGAACAAATGCTTTTGTAGTATGATAGGGCATCTCTTGGGTATATTCCCAAGAGTGGAATTGCTGGGTCCTGAGGGAGGTTGACTCCCAGTTTCCTGAGAAACCGCCACACTGATTTCCACAGTGGCTGCACAAGTTTGCATTCCCACCAACAATGGATGAGTGTTCTCACTACACATCCTCTCCAGCATAGGCTATCATTGGTGTTTTTGAGTTTGGCTATTCTGACACGAGTAAGATGATATCTCAAAGTGGTTTTGATTTGCATTTCCCTGATCGCTAAGGAGGTTGAGCATGACCTCAAGTGCCTTTTGGCCATTCGAAGTTCATCTTTTGTGAATTCTCTGTTCAGTTCAGTACCCCATTTTTTAATTGGATTAATTAGAGTTTTAGCGTCTAGTTTCTTGAGTTCTTTGTATATTTTGGCGATCAGACCTTTGTCTGATGAGGGGTTGGTGAAGATCTTCTCCCAGTCAGAAGGTAGCCTTTTTGTCTTACTGTCAGTGTCCTTTGCTTTACAGAAACTTCTCAATTTCAGAAGGTCCCATTTATTCATTGATTCTCTTATTGTCTGCGCTCCTGGGGTTCTGCTTAGGAAGTGGTCTTCTGTGCCTATATCTTGTAGACTACTTCCCACTTTCTCTCCTATCAGATTCAAAGTGGTCGGATTAATGTTGATGTCTTTAATCCATTTGGACCTGAGTTTTGTGCATGGTGATAGATATGGATCTATTTTCATTCTTCTACAGGTTGACATCCAGTTATGCCAGCACCATTTGTTAAAGATGCTTTCCTTCTTCCATTGTATAACTTTAGCTCCCTTGTTGAAAATCAGGTGTTCATAAGTTTGTGGGTTAATACCCGGGTCTTCTATTCGATTCCATAGGTCGACTTCTCTGTTGTTATGCCAATACCAAGCTGTTTTCAATACTGTTGCTCTGTAATAGAGTTTGAAGTCAGGGATGGTAATTCCTCCAGAAGTTCCTTTATTGTATAAGATTGTTTTGGCTACCCTGGGTTTTTTGTTTTTCCATATAAACTTGATTATTGTTCTCTCAAGGTCTGTGAAGAAGTTTCATGGGATTTTGATGGGAATTGCATTGAATCTATAGATTGCTTTCGGTAGAATTTCCATTTTTACTGTGTTGATTCTCCCAATCCAAGAGCAAGGGAGGTCTTTCCATTTTCTGGTATCCTTCTCAATTTCTTTCTTCAAAGACTTAAAGTTCTTGTCAAATAGGTCTTTCACTTCTTTGGTTTGAGTTACCCCAAGATATTTTATGCTATTTGTGGCTATCGTGAAAGGTGATGTTTCTCTGATTTCCCTCTCTGCTTCTTTGTTCTTTGTGTATAGGAGGGCAACTGATTTTTTGGAGTTGATCTTATATCCTGCCACATTACTAAAGGTGTTTATCAACTGTAGGAGTTCTTTGGTAGAGTTTTTGGGGTCTCTTATGTACACTATCATATCATCAGCAAATAACGAAGTTTAATTTCATCCTTTCCAATTCGAATTCCGTTGATCCCCTTATGTTGTCTTATTGCTATTGCTAGAACTTCAAGCACTATATTGAAGAGGTATGGAGAGAGTGGACAGCCTTGTCGTGTTCCTGATTTTAGTGGAATGGCTTTGAGTTTCTCTCCATTTAATTTGATGTTAGCTGTCGGGTTGCTGTATATTGCTTTTATTATATTTAGGTATGATCCTTGTATCCCCAGTCTCTCCAACACCTTTATCATAAATGGGTGTTGAATCTTGTCAAATGCTTTTTCAGCATCCAATGAAATGATCATATGGTTTTTTTTCTTTCAGTTTATTTATATGATGGATTACATTGATAGATTTGTGTATGTTGAACCATCCCTGCATCTCTGGGATGAAGCCTACTTGATCATAATGGATAATTTTTCTAATGTGTTCTTGGATTCGGTTTGCCAGTATTTTATTGAGAATTTTCGCGTCAATGTTCATGAGTGAGATTGGCCTGTAATTCTCTTTCTTGGTTGTGTCTTTGTGTGGTTTTGGTATTAGGGTAACTGTAGCTTCATAAAAGGAGTTTGGCAATGATTCTTCTGTTTCTATATTGTGAAATACATTAAGGAGTATAGGTATTAGCTTTTCCTGGGAGTTCTGGTAGAATTCTGCATTGAAACCATCTGGTCCTGGGCTTTTTTTGGTAGGGAGATTTTTGATAACAGCTTCTAATTCTTCACGACTGACAGGTCTATTTAGATTGTTCACCTGGTATTGGTTCAACTTTGGTATATGGTACTTATCTAAAAAAATGTCCATTTCTTTTACATTTTCCAACTTTGTGTCATATAAACTTTCGTAGTAAGATCTAATGATTCTCTGAATTTCCTCTGTGTCTGTGGTTATGTCCCCCTTTTCATTTCTGGTCTTATTAATTTGCATGTTCTCTCTCTGACGTTTGATTAATTTGGATAGGGGTTTGTCAATCTTGTTGATTTTCTCCAAGAGCCAGCTTTTTGATTCATTGATTCTTTGGATTGTTTTCTGTGTTTCTATTTTGTTGATTTCAGCCCTCAGTTTGATGATTTCCAGTCTTCTAGACCTCCTTGGTGAATCAGCTTCTTTTTTTTTCTAGAGCTTTCAAGTGTGCTGTTAAGTCTCCAATGTGTGCTTTCTCCGTTTTCTTTAATTGGGCACTTAGTGCTATGAACTTTCCTCTTAGCACTGCTTTCATAGTGTCCCATAGGTTTGAGTATGTTGTGTCTTTATTTTCATTAAATTCAAGGAAGACTTTAATTTCTTTCTTTATTTCTTCCTTTATTTCCAGGGGTGATTCAGTAGTTGACTGTTCAACTTCTATGAGTTTGTTGGCTTCCTGGGGGTAGCACTGTTGTTGAATTCTAATCCATGGTAGTCTGACAAGACACAGGTGGTTACTAATTTTTTTTTTCTATCTGTGGAAGTTTGCTTTGTTACCAAGTATGTGAAGGAGCTCATTCTTGACACTGTCTAGAGGCTAGTATCCAGATGCAGGATATCACAGAAACCTAGGGTATAACCAAACATGACCAACAAAAAAAAAAATCAATGAAATGATTCCTAATGATATCCTGCTATACTCATAGACTGGTTCTTAACCCGAATGGCCATCAGAGAGGCTTCATTCAACAACTGATCCTGTGGAAGAAGGGTAGGAAGGATTGTAAGAGTCAGAGAGGTCAGGGACACCAAGAGAACATAGTTTACAGAATCAACTAACCTGGGCTTATAGGGACTCACCGAGACTGAACTGATAACCAGGGAGCCTACATGGGACTGACGTAGTCCCTCTGCACATATGTTACAGTTGTATAGCTTGCTCTTCCTGTGGGGACTCCTAACAATGGGAGCAGTAGGTGACAGACTCTCTTGCCTGCTTTTGGAATCCTTTTCCTCCTACAGGGTAGCCTCATCTTGCCTTAAAAAGAGAGAAGGTGCCTAGCCTCACTGCAACTTGATATGTCATGGCTGGTTCATATCCATGGAAGGCTTGCCCTTTCCTGAAGAGAAATGGAGGAGGAGGAGTAGATGGGGGCTGGATGGAGGTAGGTAGGAGGAGAGACTAGGAGGAGTGGAGGGAAGGGAAACTGTGGTATGGGTGTAAAAACAAAAATATATTAATAAATAAAAGCATTCGAAATAAAGCCTTATTTCTCAAAGAAATGTCATGTTTTAGTTGTCTGGCAGATGAACTCAGGTAACACTGTATTTTTCCTAACAATAATGGGTTAATGAACGAGTCCTGCACACAGAGCTTAAAAAGCAACGAGTATAGGTAGCACATGGAGACAGTCATCAAATAATTAGGTCAAGGGCTTACTTTATTAATTAAAATTAGTATTTATTGAAATACTTAAAAATATAATTTAGGTATGGATTCTGGTATATTCAAGGCTTTGTGGGGAGTTATGTTTTAGTTTCTTAGGCAGAGACATGAAAAGATGACCATTTTACTGTCATATTTTATCTCAGATTTTTCTGAGAGCTGAGGATCAGGAATAAAAATTTAAAAATATAAGAGAACATTATCAGCTGTGTTTGGGGGAATGGAATATAGCCATTGTTATCCATTTCCAAGTTTAGCATGAAAACTTTTCCCCATGTTACTAAGAGTCAGGGGATGTGGGCTCTTACTGGAGACTAATTGCATGACCTTAAGACATCTCCCTAGTGAATGATGAGGACTAGGTACAATGTAAGATTAGAATAGATTGCACAAAATAAGCCTGGATCAATGTAATATATAAGACTCTAACCTATATCTGGGTCAGACTAGGGAAAATATATAAAGGCTGGAATCCTGTACACAATACCTGTGACCCCATCTCAGCCACCATTTGCTGTTATCATACTTAATGGGGTTTTCTTTTCTAACTCTTAGTCTTAAGCAACTCCATTTTTTTTTTGAGAAATAAGGTCTCATTAAATGACACAGGCTAACCTGGAACTTGAGAATCTTCCACCTTAGCCTCACAAGTGTTGGATTTCACAAGTGTACCATCATAACTGGCTACACAGCTTTCTGACCACTACCCTCTGTATTTTCAGTTTACTTCTTCAAAGATTCCCATTCCAACAACTTTGTAACCACATCAACACCACATTTACCATATTTCATTATCACCTCCTACTAAACCTTGGTTAGGTCCATGGTGTACTCATAGTTTTCCTGTTGCATAAGCCTTCAGTTCTCTTACTTCCTCTTCCTCCACAACAATGACTTAGTTAAACTTAAAAATACACTCCCTTGGGGCTTTAGAAGACTGGCTTAGCAGCTAAGAGTTCTTCCTACTTTTCTAGAGGGCAGTGATATTTTATTTAAGTTTTAATAAGTAAAGCTTGCCTGAATATCAGAAGGACAAAGCTAAGCCACTAGAGGCCAGACAGTGCTGTCACACACCTTTAATCTCAGGATTTGAGAGATAGAGGCAGATAGATCTCTGTGAGTTCAAGGCCACCCTTGGTTACACAAGATCTCTGCAGAAACAAATCCAGGTGGTGGTGTCTCACACCTTTAGTCCCAGTACTAGGGACCCTCACAACTTTCATCCCAGCAGTAGAGGGAATATAAAATGGGAGGAGAGAGAGGCTCGGACTGCTTGGCCTGCTTAGTTTGCTTAGTCTGCAGTTGCCCAGCCTTGGTAGAGGTAAGAATTCTCTAGTGGCTTTGCTGCTTTGCTTTTCTGGTTTTCAGGTTGAACTCCAATTTCTGTTTCTGGGTTTTTATTATTCATGCTACACTACAGGGTCTGAGTTCAGTTCTCATCACCTGTATCTGGTGGTTCCCAACTGCCTGTAACTAAATCCAGCTCCTTGGGATCTGACACCATCTTTGGGACTCTTGAAGCATCCAAACTCCACATGCGTACCACCTCCCGGTATATATACATAAACATAAAATAAAAAGAGAAGTCTTTTTTTGTCACATTGGAAAAGGAAATGGTTTTATTTCATCTGCTGACTCAAATCCTAATCTCATTGAAAATATTTTCCACAGATGTGCCCAGAACATAGGGGTATGCTGAGTCTCCATTTAGTTCGTTTATGATCCTAACCAGCACAGAAACACACAGACTAGCTGGGATGCCTGGGATCAGATCTCAGATGCTATGGGAAGTCTCTGGTTTGGCATTAAGTGGGTGTCCTAATATCTCCTTTCTTCAGTCAACTCTCTCTCTCTGTCTCCCTCTCCCCCTTATGGGTAAAGATAATCTTTTTTAAAATTTTTTTCCATTCAATTATTTACATTTTCTTCCCTCCTCCCAATCCCCTCCCGCTCTCCCACACCCCTTCCTCCCTCTCCCACCCTGCTTTAGAGAGGACAGGGAACCCTGCCCTGTGAGAAGCACAAGGCCCTCCCCCCTACATCTAGGACTAGGAAGCTGTACATCCATATAGACTAGGGTCCCAAAAAGCCAGAACATGCTGTAAAAACAAGTCCCAGTGCCTTATCAATGACTTCTCAGTCAGCCCCAATTGTCAGCCGCAATCAGAGAGTCCAGTTTGATCGCATGTTCATTGAGACTTGGTCTAGCTGGATTTGGTGAGCTCCCATTAGATCAGTCCCACTGTCTCAATGGTGGACCAACCCCTCACGGTCCTGACTTTCTTTCTTTTTTTTATTAATTTATAAAAAATTTCCACTTCCTCCCCTCCTCCCAATACCCTCCCATTCCCCCAACTCCCTCTCCTCCTCCCTCTCCAGACCTAAGAGCAGTCAGGGCTTCCTGCCCTGTGGGAAGTTCAAGTTACCTACCCCTCCCTCCAGGTCTAGGAAGGTGAGCATCCAAACAGACTAGGATCCCAAAAAACCAGTACATGCAGACGAAACAAGTCCCAGTGCCATTATCAATGGCTTCTCAGACAGCCCCCATGTCAGCCACATTCAGAGAATCTGGTTTGATCACATGCTCATTCAGTCCCAGTCCAGCTGGCCTTGGTGAGCTCTCATTAGATCAGTCCCCTTGTATCAGTGGGTGAATGCACCCCTCGCAGTCCTGACTTCCTTGTTCATGTTCTCCCTCCTTGTGCTCCTCATTTGGACCTTGGGGGCTCAGTCCAGTGCTCCAATGTGGGTCTCTGTCTCAATCTCCATCCATCGTTGGATGAAGGTTCCCTCTGATCCTGACTTCCTTGCTCACGTTCTCCCTCCTTCTGCTTCTCATTTGGACCTAGGGAGCTAAGTCCAGTGTTCCAATGTGGGTCTCTCTCTCTTATCTCCATCCATCGCCAGATGAAGGTTCTAAGGTGATATGCAAAATATTCATCAGTATGGTTATGGGCCAAGGCCAGTTCAGGTACCCTCTCCTCTGCTGCCCAGGGAACAATCTGGGGACCTCTCCTTGGACCTGGGACACCTTCTAGAATCAAGTCTCTTGCAAACCCTAAAATGGCTCCCTCAGTTGAGATATATACTTCCCTGCTCCCATATCCATCCTTCCTCCCTCCCCCTCATCCCATTCCCCCAAGCTATCCCCCATCCTCCCCTTCTCCCTTCTCTCTAACCATCTCCCCTTACTTCCACCCCCGACCCCGTGCACCCAAGTTTGCTTGACAATCTTGTCTACTTCCAACATCCAGGAGGATAACTATATGATTTTCTTCAGGTTCACCTTCTTATTTAGCTTCTCTAGGATCACAAATTATAGACTCAAAGACCTTGAACTATGGCTAGAATCCACTTTTGAGTGAGTACATACCATATTCCTCTTTTTGGGTCTGGGTTACCTCAGTCAGTAAAGCGTTTTCTATTTCCATCTATTTCAAGATGTCATTTTTTAATTTATTTATTTTTTTACCGCTGAGTAAAACTCTAATGTGCATATGTTCCACACCTTCTTTAACCATTCTTCTATTGAGGGGCACCTAGGTTGTTTCCAGGTTCTGGCTATTACAAATAGCGCAGCTATGAACATAGTTGAACAAATGCTTTTGTAGTATGATTGGGCATCTCTTGGGTATATTCCCAAGAGTGGAATTGCTGGGTCCTGAGGGAGGTTGACTCCCAGTTTCCTGAGAAACTGCCACACTGATTTCCACAGTGGCTGTACAAATTTGCATTTCCACCAACAATGGATGAGTGTTCCCCACACTCCACATCCTCTCCAGCATAGGCATTGGTGTTTTTGATTTTTAGCTATTCTGACAGGTGTAAGATGGTATCTCAAAGTTGTTTTGATTTGCATTTCCCTGATTGCTAAGGAGGTTGAGCATGACCTTAAGTGTCTTTTGGCCATTCAAAGTTCATCTGTTGAGAATTCTCTGTTCAGTTCAGTACCCCATTTTTTAATTGGATTAATTAGAGTTTTAGTGTCTAGTTTCTTGAATTCTTTGTATATTTTGGAGATCAGACTTTTGTCTGATGAGGGGTTGGTGAAGATCTTCTCCCAGTCAGAAGGTAGCCTTTTTGTCTTACTGAGAGTGTTCTTTGCTTTACAGAAGCTTCTCAGTTTCAGGAGGTCCCATTTATTCAATGACTCTCTTATTGTCTATGCTACTGGGGTTCTACCTAGGAAGTGGTCTCCTGTGCCTATGTCCTGTAGACTACTTCCCAGTTTCTCTTCTATCAGGTTCAAAGTGGTCAGATTAATGTTGAGGTCTTTAATTCATTTGGACTTGAGTTTTGTGCATGGTGATAGATATGGATCTATTTTAATTCTTCTACAGGTTGATATTCAGTTATGTCCTGACTTTCTTGCTCGTCTTCTCCCTCCTTCTGCCTTTCAACTGAACTTTGGGAGCTCAGTCCATTGCTCTGATGAGGGTCTTTGTCTCTATCTCCATCCGTCACTGGAAAAAGTATTTCCCATTAACCCAATTTGCTCTCAAGTTGCTACCTTCTTTCTGCTTCACTTTGAGGAAAAATTTACTGCAAGTTCTTACTTGCGATTTACTTGCTAACTCCCTTTATCTGTATGTTGTCCCATGTTCTCTCGTTCTGTCTTACACTCTCCTAGAACTCCTACTACTTCACAGACACTATACTTGTCAGGGTCTTTAATGACTCCATGTGATCTTACCTTATGTTTGAAGATTTGCCCATAAAGAAGCACTCACTACTTAACAGATTTCTCTCACTTGATTGTGAAATTACCATCATTTATGCTCTCCTTCTTATTTTATTGGCTGCTCCTTCTAGTCATTAGTTTGGGATCTTCCTAATCTTTCCAAACTCGAAATTTTAGAGAACTTTAGGGCTGATTCCTGGAATTTATTTCCATGAATTTCTATACTTCATTTCTAAATAATCTCATTTGGTAGTGGCTTTTAATGCTAGACATTTCTTCCAGATTACACACTTGTGCACATGTGTACGCACACATGCATACAAACACACAAACACATACACACCCCTTTTCTATTTTTATCTCCACTTGGATAGATACTATCTAAAGCAGCCTGAGTGCTTTCTACATGCTAGCTCTTTTCTCACTCTTCATCTGTGTGTTTGTTTAGATATTGCATACCCTACACCTCAAATTTAGCATGCCTAAAATGGAATCTGTTTTATCTCTACTTACAGAAGCCCTTCCTCCATTTCCTACCTGAGTGAATGGCAGCACCTTTCTCCCAGTTGTCCATGTCTCAAACATCAGAGGAATCACAACTCTGCTTACTTTAATACCACCAGCAAATCCTGTTCTTTTTAGCTTCAGACATATCCTGCATACAAACAATCTCACCACCTTTAGCACCAACCCACTTCAAAGTCCCATCAGATTGCCTGGAATTGGGTTACCCTACCACTTTTCTTCCATTGTTTCCTCTTCACTAGAAACTGATTACAACCAGTTATTTAAAAACATGCCACATATGTCTTTCTTCTGCTCAGAATCTTCTAATAATTACTCATCTTGCTCAGTTATTACTGTGGCCTCCAGGACACTACATGACAGACTCCTCACTTTACTATTGTGTTCCACTGCACTACTTTCCTGATACCTTTTGAGCTCCCTCCCTACTTAGGATTCTTTCTCAGACTTCTGTCCTTTCTGTTTGGGAATCAAATGACCATATATGTCATGTGTCATTGTGTTTAATTAAAATCAGCATTTGACAGTTATTCACTGGAAGAATCTCATGATTATTTTGAACTAACAAACAAACTCACATATTTTTAATTATTTTTATACCACCTCTGTGTAAACAGTCATTGCATAAAAGTCAAAATACAGATATACATTAAATATAGAATCATAACAAAAGCTTTATCATTCTAATATTAAACTCAACAATGATTTGGATCTTAGCTAATTATACAATCTACCATATTAAATTAATGCCAATCATTTTAATATTTTATTGAATCTGTAGTTTTGTTTTAATTTAATATATGGATTAGTTTTAGTTAAATAGTTGTGTAAGAGTGGTAAGCATAAAGAATTTATTTTTAGTCTAATGTTTGTGATTAAGTAGTACTATATTGCAATAGAAACAATACAACACTAGAATCTGCAATAAATGGGAGAATATGTTTTGCATGGTCACATGATAGTTTTCACAATAAGTCTTCTTATGAGGGAGAAAATGGAGGGGAAGTGTGTGGTAATAAGTCTTTCTTTGTCCCTCTATCCAGCTCCCAAATAATGACATGGAGACATCTTAATTATTAAAGCTCAGCCTTTAGGTTAGGCTTGTCTCAATTAGCTCTAATAATGTAAATGAACCCATTTATATTAATCTACATTCTGTCATGTGGCATTACCCCTCTTCCATCTTACACCTCCTATTTCCTCCAAGTCTAGCTTCATCTCCACACCTAGATTTCTCCTCTGCCTTCTCCCTCTTCTTAGAAATCCTGCCTATACCTCTTCCTTAGCTATTGGTCATTCAGTTTTTTATTATATCAGCCAGAGCAATACATCTTCAGTTTACAAATATCCCACAATATTTCCTCCTTTTGTCTAAATAAAAAGGAAAGTTTTTTCCCCTAACATATTAAAGCTATATATAATAAGTACAATTATCAGGTAAGACTTACATTTACAATATACAGTCTATTTGTATTTGGAAAATTTGGAGAAATTACTATATTATCTATCCTATCTTAATAAATCCAAAGTTTTATACCTAACCCACTTTTTTTAAATCACAACTTGTATCACTACCTTAAAATTACCATTTTAGACCTTAAAACATATTCTTAGATGAATAACTTATGCTGTTATATTCTTCAACCTTATAAATATTACATCTCTTATATAAGTTTCTTTTATGAATTTGGTAACAAAAAAACTGTAAAGCTATAATTATCTTGTCATCAATCCCATTAGAGACACAAGAAAGATATTACCTGATTAAACGGGAAGTACTGAGCAAGAACCTTCCAAAACTATGTAATGACAGAAGACATTTGGCTGCCTGAACATAATGCTCCTCTTATATTGGAGCATTCATTGTACAGACTTAGAATGTCTGTCAAAGTTTCCTGTGAAGCAGGAATTTTGAAAGACTATCCACCTATATAGCTGCCTAGCTATTGGCTGTTTAGATTTTTATTACACCAATCACAGCAATACACCTTCACACAATGTATAAATATCTCACAATAGCATGTGTCCTAGTTTGAGTTAATATTGCAATGTTGAAACACCATGACCAAAGCAAATTGGGGATGAAAGGGCTTTTTAGACTTACACTTCCATACTCCTGTTGATTATTGAAGGAAGTTAAAGATGGAAATTCACATAGGACTGGAATCTGGAGTCAGAAGCTGATGCAGAGGCCTGGAGAGGTGGTGCTTACTGGCTTGCTCCCCATGGCTTTCCCAGCCTTCTTTCCTACAAAATCGAGGACAACCAGCCCAGGGTGACCACACTCACAAAGGGCTGGGTCCTCCTCCATCAATCACTAATTAAGAAAATTCCCCCATAGACTTGCCTATAACCTGGTCTTATGGATGCTTTTCTCAATCAAGTTTCCTTCCTCTCAGATAACTATACTTTGTGTCAAGTTGACATAAAACTAGCCCGCACAGTATGAGAGATTTAACTATTTCAGATCAGAGATAAAAAATTAAGAAAACTCTTAGCAGTACATTCAACCAGTAATAAAGAAAACTACATAGAAAAGAGTGAAATTGAGAATATGTTTCTTGCTTAAGAATATATTAAACACTTAAAATGAACAGAGAAATTTATATTAAATTTACAACTCTCTATTCATGCATTTCATTAAACACTCTCCAAATAGGACAAAAGGAAGTTGTAGATAAAATTAAATGGCTTAGACAATATTGAAACTATTTTCCTACAATAATGCCAAATGTATTTTTTTACTTTTTTATTTTTGTAGAATGTAGTTTTCATAAAGGGATATGGCTACCTGAATACTGCATGATAATCCAGAAATAAAACTATAAGGCTCTCTAAACGTTGCCTGTCTAAAAAAAGAGATTTGGAAATTTTGTAATCTTCCAAAGTTTTCTCATAATTTGATTCCACTTAAATATAGACAAGAATGAATAAGCTTTCTAAAATATAGTTGAAATCTAGTAGTTAATCAAATTAGTTGTTTGGGATTATTGATAAAGAAGTTACAATAGAATTTTAACATTCTTACCCTTTTGATGTGCATGTATTTTCTCCCAGGTATTTATTTTAATACTAAACTAGATGAGGTGAAGGAATTTTTGCAAGTATAATTAAGGTTTCAAACCAGTTGACTAGAAGAATATACAAGTGGGAGATACTTCATGTGAGACTATAAGAAGGATTGAGTTTTCATTGACTGATGGCAAAAAAGAATGTCTGAGAAACACATTCTAGCTAACCCAGAAGAAAGTGGGTACCCGTGAGAATTGCTTTTGGGTAGTTTCCAGAAGATGCCTGTTAGCAGGAAAATTGGGATCAGCCTGGCAATTCTACATTACTGATTCTAGAAATGATTCTGTAAGAGTATCCCAGTCTCAGATGAGAACCATAGCCTCCACTGACACTGATATCATCCCAGTGGGATGCTGAATAGACAACCCAGGCACATTGTACCCGCACACGAATATGTAAAACTGTGAGATAATAAACATTTTCTGTTTTAAGCCACTGAATTTATGGTTATTTATAGGCAACATAAAATTAAAAAATACCTATTTCTCTTTTTGAGACCTCCTTTTGAGTTGTTTGTCAGAGGAGTCGAAGAGATTCCCAAACAACATAGGTTATTACTATTGCCCTTAGTAGCCTTCCAGAAATTGAAATTAAGTTCCTATTTCTGAAGACATCATGAATGTTGACACAAGACTCAGAGGAATAGAGCTGAATTTGTTCCAAAATCCTCCACACTGAGAACTAGCTTCCATAGTACCAGAAGGCACCATACAAGCTTCCAAGGTAAGGAAGCAAATCAATAGACTTACTCAGTTCCCATGCCTATGAATCACAACAATAGCCAGCATGATACAATAACCCTAAATAGTGGCACACATACCTTGGTAGTAACCAATAACTCTTTAACTGGATTAAAAACCTGCTTAACAGGAGGAAAATCATGCCTCGTACTGGGAATAACCAAATACTCTGAGCTAGTGAAGCCATGGATCTTGTGGGAGAGCCTAGACCCATCACTCTATTAAACCAGTACAACCTTAACTACATTCTAAATATTTACCATAAACCCACAGATAAGTGTGTCTCAAGCCTCTCATCAAGCAAGTTTCTCTTTGTAACAGTTGGAGACAGTTACAGAAAACCACAACTGATCAAAGTGCAGGGAGAACTAACTACGGAATGTCCAGTCTCAGATAATACGTGTTTAGTTCAACTTCTGCAGCAAAGGTCCAGTGAACATGATAGAAGAAGGGGCAGGAAGGTTTTAAGAGCTAGAGCAACACTAAACAGACACAGAAGGTTGTAATACATTTATTCATTTATATATGTAACAATAATAGTTGAAGAGAGGGGTAGATGCTGTAATTATGTTTCAATTAAAATAAAATTAATAAAAAGGTTTCTCTTTTCTACCAAGTTTTTTGAAATCATATATAAACTTTCAATATTACTTTTTGGAGCAAGTATGAGTAGAAATAAAAATTATTTGTGCTTATCCCATGACCTTCAAATTTAATTATGTTAGTACTTTGCCATAAAAGACTTCAGAATGTCAAAGAATACAAAAGAAATACTAAAAATCCAACAATAAAAAGGAAGCTTCAAGTTGGGGTATCTAGTTGCTACAATTCCAGTCATAGACAGTTGGGAGGCATGGCTTAGTCTGGAGGCCTACCTGTATTGAATTGCACAAAGCCTCTGGGAAGAAGCTCATTTGTAGGGAGTCAGTTTTAAAAACAGAAAGTGTGATAAATCAACACTGTAAACTGCATATAGTCTATTTGGGCACAGTGAAGGAAGAATAATTGGTATATTTGCTGTGGTGACAAAAATATCTCTAGGTAGATAAAAATGGGAAGGTGCTCTTAGTTTTGCAGATTTATCTAGGACTGGCAAATTTCTTCTGGAATGAACAAAATTTGAGGTCTCATGGGACTATAAGGTCTCTGTTGCAATTAGTCAGTTCTCTGGCATTGTGGGAAATCAGTTGTAACCAAACATACACAAATGGACACAGACATGTTGCAATAAAACTTCATTTATAAGCAACAACTGGCAGGGCAGATTTGACTCATGGATTGTAGTTTGCCAACCCTAGTCTTGTAGATGCTTCCTGACTGCTCAGATGTGAATAATACAGAAGCTATATTAATTATAACATTGCTTGGTCTATTGGCTTAGGCTTCTTATTAACTAACTCTTACATCTTAAATTAACCCATTTCTATTATTCTGTATATCATTACAAGGCTGTGGCTTACCAGGTAAAGTTCTGGCATCTGTCTCCTTCGGCACCTACATGGTGTCTTTTTGACTGCACCTACTCTCTATATATATCCCTTTCAGCTTGGCTATACTCTGCCCTGTCATAGGCCAAAACAGTTTTATTCATTAACCAATAAGAGCTACACATATACATAAGTACCTCCCACATCATAATCTAGAAAGATGAGAAGAGTTTAAACTGGGTGTGGCATTTGAGGGAAAGCAGGAAGGGTAGAAATCAGAGCAATATCACGGTAGTAGAACTCACAGGCACTGACAACTGATTAATTGGCTTTGGAGGGAAAGAGAAGATGATTTCAGATGTTTAAGCTGGGGAGGATTGTCGTAGAAACATAAGTGGAAGAGTGGTGTGTGTGTGTGTGTGTGTGTGTGTGTGTGTGTGTGTGTGTGTGTGTGTGTGTGTGTGTGTAGAAAATAGGTTGGGAATTTATTTTTGGTCTATTTAGGCAGAATGGTTTTAGGAGGTAATTAGAAATACAATGAGTGGGAGAAAAGGGAAGGAGAAAGGGAGATTGATTTGACAATTTTGGAGTTTTCTCTGTAGGGTCATGGGTGTAGGTGAGACCTCACATGAAAGATTTGTAGAATATGAATTTTTGTGTGTGTGTGTGTGTGTGTGTGTGTGTGTGTGTGTGTGTGTGTGCTCTTCAAACTGTAAGGCATCATACAAGTATAAAATATTCCTGTTAAGTGTGATAAATAGAAACATAAAAGGCAGTAGCAATCGTTTTATGTCTTAGAATTCCTGCAAGCTCCCAATTACTGCATTTTCATTCTATGATGACCTTTTGGACAGGTTTTTCCTTCTCTTGTGTACAACCTGAGATTAGAATGCACTAAACATTACCCATGTGATGGCATAAGGTTTTAAAACCTACCCACCACAGATACTTTCAACACAGACTACTAAGAGGGCAGAAACAAAGGCGCAGAAATGTCACTTTAATAACTGGGCTTGGAGTTTTATTCAAATGAGAAATGAGGT
Source organism: Myodes glareolus (assembly GCF_982192425.1). Lineage (NCBI taxonomy): Eukaryota > Metazoa > Chordata > Mammalia > Rodentia > Cricetidae > Myodes > Myodes glareolus. Next base: position 137,881,068 of record NC_142053.1, read on the forward strand.
AGCACCTGTAAGGGGTTTTGATGTTTAATCACTTATATCAGACAGGATATAGAGCAGAGTTGATTCAAGGTATTATATAAAGTTAGAGTTGAGGTATCCCTGACTCCTGAATGAGTTTGGTCCTGAGGCACTGCTCAGTTCTCCAGTCTCAAGGGGAATAGTGCCTCCCTGTAAACATGTTGGTCCTACCTTTCCAGGGTGTTTTATCTCTTGCTACTGAGTAAGGGATTTCCAAATGTAGTACCTTAAAAAGAAATTGTACTATATTTCATGGTTTAACGGGTATGGAATTTAGGTACTATGATCCTTCTGTTCTATGTAGTGTTGATGGAGGTCACATTCAGTTGGTGAATGGGATATTATCATAAATGTCATCATTCAGGTGCTTTTGAACAACAGTTGATTTCTGACAGTTATAGAGTCTAGAAATTCCAAGGTCAAGTGTGCTGACAAATTTGATGCTTGGAAGCCTCTGGCTTATTGTATCTACATATGGTAGAAGGAGCTAGCTAATTTTCTGGGATCTCTTCTTATAAGGGTACTAATCCTAGTCATGAAGGCTCTTCCTACATAGTCTAACTACCTCACAAAGGTCTCATATTCTAATATAATCACATTTGATTATAGATTTCTACATAGCAAGGTGAACATTCAGACCATATCAATGACTAGTATCTTGATCAGATAGGTGAAAGGCTGGACTCTACTGGAGCAGCAAATCAGGCCATCTCTTTATGGCCTTTCTAGTATAGTGGCCTCAAAATAGTTAAATTTATTATATGACAGATACAAGTTCAGAAGTGTGAGATCTAGTATATATACAAGGTATCTGATTCATGGAATTGTATAACTCTACCTTGAAGTTGCAATTTATTTCTGCTGTATTATATTAGCATGATATCTTCCCAGACTGAAGAGGAAGGAGCAGCTATAAATGAAAGTACCTACTGTCAAATAATTAGTGGGTGTGTTTTAAGGTAACCATATATGCTATTTAGCAGAAGGGTGTGCTTTTATCACGACAGCCCAGATGATAGATGTGAGGAGAACTTGCCCTCCCAGTCTGAGCATTTAGAAGGAAAGCATTTAGGGGGTAAGAAAATTGATAACAGTCCACTGGACTTTGAATTGATAGACGATTTTAAACCAGGGTTTGGATACAAGTAATTTCTTTTAGAAGAAACCTTAGGAAATAAGAATGGGAGACTGGTGTTTCTGTTTTTAATTGCTACAACAAAATGCTTGATGGTGGGGGAGGTTAAGTATTATCTCAGTTTTTGAGGCTGAAAAGTTCAAGATCAGGTAGCCCTATATGTTTAACCACTCATGAGGGCCTTGTGGACACATCACAACATGGCAGAGGGCATTATGGCAGGAATGTATCAATGGTCAAGTGGTTAATATGGAAGAAGAAATCATGGGAGGTACTACACTATTTAAAAAAAAACCCAATTGTATGGAAAATAACCACTGTTTAGAAAGAACTACATTAATCTCTTTGAGGGTCAATATCCCTAATGACTTAAAAGACCTTCCACTAAACTCCACCTATTGAAGGTCACTCAGATTGTCATACTGAGGGCCATACTTCTTTTTGTGTGTTTATTTTCTTTATTCTTTTTTCCTTTTATTGAAAACAGATTGTGTCTCACATAATATATTCTGATTATAGCTCTCCCTCTACCCCTCCCAGTCCCTCCCTATCTCGTCTCCCATCCAGATCCACTTCCTTTCTGTCTCTTACTAGAAAATAGCAGGCTTCTAAAAGATAACAATAAAACATAATGAAATAAAATATGGGATAAAATAAAAAAAATCACATTGAAGTTGGACAAGGCAAAGTTCCAGGAGGAAGAGAGCCCAAATGAAGACACAGGAATCAAAACTCACTCATTTACACATTCAGGAATACCATAAAAACACTAAACTGGAAACCATTATACACACACACACACACACACACACACACACACACACACACACACAGGACTTGGTGCAGACCTGTGCATGGAGTGTCATACTTCTAATACATGAAGCCATGAAACTTATAGGCACATTAAAACTATATCCAAACTTTTAGAGAAGTCTTGATCAGGGTTCTGTGGAAGTACATTAGGTTAAACCTGGATAGAGACTTAGTATTCCAAGCTATTTGAAACATAAAAGTGTTTATTTAGTTTGGCCAGTCAATCACCCAGCTAAGGGACCACACCCAAAAAAGGTGGATCCTCATTATGCAACACTAAAGAGATAGAAGAAGTAATTACTTACTCCTTCAATAAGATAGTCCTTCCCAGAATTTCTACCACATGTAGTTGGTCCAGAGCTATAGCTCTAAAAAGAGGTAGCCCATTTATAGCACTTGTCTTTTTATTTGGTAGGCTATGGTGCTATGGTATTTGGGAGAGACATTGTTATTCCATTATAGTGTAACTACATTTAAACTCATTAATATATATGTGTGTGTGTGTAATTATATATATGTGTATATATAGTTTTATGATTTCATATGACCTTTTCAAGGATCCATAATGTTAGTTATCCTTCCCTGTACTCCCTCTTCTGTTGTGCCCACCTATCTTCCACATAGGTTTTTCTTTTAAACACTGATAAAAATGTCCTTGAGATTCTTTTTGAATCCATTCTTAATTTATTTTGTTAATTAGACTAAGAACTCCGAGATGGGTCCCCAATTTCATAACAACTCTAATAGGACTCTCACAAATTTCCATTAACAAAATTATAGTATGGAAAGAGTGAAGCTGGAAAGGAAGAAGAGCCACTCCAAGGGTTCATTCCCATGTATAATGACTGCTTTGGACTGTTGGGTTCAGACCCAGTAGAAGTCAGGAAGGGCATATATGATAGCATCTCAGAACTGTCTCTTTGGGGGACAGTATGTAAACTCACCAATGCTAATTTTCAAATGATTGTGATTGTAGTAGGATGTTGACTTCCTCTTCTGGCTTTTATCCACATATGAATCTCAATGATATCCCGTACTATAACACTAGAAAGATTTAAATTCTGAGAGCCAGAAATATAATGAGCTGAATCAATGTGCCAACAATTTATATAAATGAAACCCATTTTTATATCAATTGATGGAGGACAAAGTGAGCTAGGAAGATTTGGGATGGTCTTAATACACATTCTTTTTTTTTTCATTCAAGTATCCGAAAACACTCTTACCACTTCCTCCCCTCCTCCCAATACCCTCCCACTTCCCCCACTCCCTCTCCTCCTCCCTCACCATTCCCAAGAGCAGTCAGGGTTTCCTGTCCTGTGGGGAATCCAAGTTCCTCGCCCCTCCCTCCAGGTCCAGGAAGGTGAGCATCCAAACAGGCCAGGATTCCAAAAAGCCAATCCATGCAGACGAAACAAGACCCAGTGCCATTGTCAATGGCTTCTCAGTCTTCATTTGGACCTCAGGGGCTCAGTCAGCCCCCATGTCAGCCACATTCAGAGAATCTGGTTTGATCAAATGCTCGTTCAGTCCCAGTCCAGCTGGCCTTGGTGAGCTCTCATTCTTTCAGTCTCCTTGTATCAGTGGGTGAACGCACCCTTCGCGGTCCTGACTCCCAGTGCTCCAGTGTGGGTCTTCGTCTCTATCTCCATCCATCGTCGGATGAAGGCCCCCTCTGATTTTGCTTTCCTTGCTCACGATCTCCCTCCTTCTGCTTCTCATTTGGACCTAGGGAGTTAAGTCCAGTGTTCCAATATGTGTCTCTGTCTCTATCTCCATCCATCGCCATATGAAGGTTCTGTGGTGACATGCAAAATATTCGTCAGTATGATTATGGGCCAAGGCCAGTTCAGGCACCCTCTCCTCTGCTGCCCAGAGTACAATCTGGGGACCTCTCCTTGGGCCTGGGAAACCCTCCAGAATCAAGTCTCTTGCAAACCCTAAAATGGCTCCCTTAGTTGAGATATAAACTTCCCTGCTCCCAGAACCATCCTTCCTCCCTCCCCCCTCCCATTCCCCCAAGCCATCCCCAATCCTCCTCCTCTCCCCTCTCCCTAACCATCTTCCCCTACTTCCACTTCCCCAACCCCCATGCACCCGAGTTTGCCTGGCAATCTTGCCTAGTTCTAATATCCAGGAGGATAACTATATGATTTTCTTCAGGTTCACCTTATTTAACTTCTCTAGGATCACAAATTATAGACTCACAGACCTTTAACTATGGCTAGAATCCACCTATGAGTGAGTACATACCATATTCCTCTTTTTGGATCTGGGTTACCTCAATCAGTAAAGCGTTTTCTATTTCCATCCATTTGCATGCAAAATTCAAGATGTCATTGCTTTTTACCGCTGAGTAGAACTCTAATGTGTATATGTTCCACACCTTTTTTAACCATTCTTCTATTGAGGGGCACCTAGGTTGTTTCCATGTTCTGGCTATTACAAATAGTGCAGCTATGAACATAGTTGAACAAATATTTTTGTAGTATGATAGGGCATCTCTTGGGTACATTCCCAAGAGTGGAATTGCTGGGTCCTGAGGGAGGTTGACTCCCAGTTTCCAGAGAAACCGCCACACAGATTTCCACAGCGCCTGTACAAGGTTGCATTCCCACCAACAATGGATGAGTGTTCCCCTCACTCCACATCCTCTCCAGCATAGGCTATCATTGGTGTTTTTGAGTTTGGCTATTCTGACAGGTGTAAGATGGTATCTCAAAGTGGTTTTGATTTGCATTTCCCTGATAGCTAAGGAGGTTGAGCATGACCTTAAGTGTCTTCTGGCCATTCGAAGTTTATCTGTTGAGAATTCTCTGTTCAGTTCAGTACCCCATTTTTTAATTGGGTTAATTAGAGATTTAGTGTCTAGTTTCTTGAGTTCTTTGTATATTTTGGAGATCAGACCTTTGTCTGATGAGGGGTTGGTGAAGATCTTCTCCCAGTCCGAAGGTAGTCTTTTTGTCTTACTGACAGTGTCCTTTGCTTTACAGAAGCTTCTCAGTTTCAGCAGGTCCCATTTATTCATTGTTTCTCTTATTGTCTGTGCTATTGGGGTTCTACTTATGAAGTTGCCTCCTGTGCCTATATCTTGTAGACTACTTCCCACTTTCTCTTCTATCAGGTTCAAAGTGGACGGATTAATGTTGATGTCTTTAATACATTTGGACTTGATTTTTGTGCATGGTGATAGATATGGATCTACTTTCATTTTTCTACAGGTTGACATCCAGTTATGCCAGCACCATTTGTTAAAAATGCTTTCCTTCTTCCACTGTATAACTTTACCTCCCTTGTCCAATATTAGGTGTTCATAGGTCTGTGGGTTAATATCCGGGTCTTCTATTCGATTCCATAGGTCGACTTCTCTGTTCTTATGCCAATACCAAGGTGTTTTCAATACTGTAGCTCTGTAATAGAGTTTGAAGTCAGGGATGGTAATGCCTCCAGAAGTTCCTTTATTGTATAAGATTGTTTTGGCTATTCTGGGTTTTTTGATTTTCCATATAAAGTTAATTATTGTTCTCTCAATGTCCATGAAGAAGTTTGATGGGATTTTGATGGGGAATGCATTGAATCTATAGATTGCTTTTGGTAGAATTGCCATTTTTACTATGTTGATTCTCCCAATCCAAGAGCAGGGGAGGTCTTTCCATTTTCTGGTATCCTCCTCAATTTCTTTCTACAAGGACTTAAAGTTCTTGTCAAATAGGTCTTTCACATCCTTGGTTAGAGTAACCCCAAGATATTTTATGCTATTTGTGGCTATCGTGAAAGGTGATGTTTCTCTAATTTACCTCTCTGCTTCTTTATCCTTTGTGTATAGGAGGGCAACTGATTTTTTGGAGTTGATCTTGTATCCTGCCACATTACTAAAGGTGTTAATCAGCTGTAGGAGTTCTTTGGTAGAGTTTTTAAGGTCGCTTATGTACACTATCATATCGTCAGCAAATAACGAAAGTTTAACTTCATTCTTTCCAATTCGAATCCCCTTGATCTCCTTATGTTGTCTTATTGCTATTGCTAGAACTTCAAGCACTATATTGAAGAGGTATGGAGAGAGTGGACAGCCTTGTCGTGTTCCTGATTTTAGTGGAATGGCTTTGAGTTTCTCTCCATTCAACTTGATATTAGCTGTTGGCTTGCTGTATATTGCTTTTATTATATTTAGGTATGATCCTTGTATCCCCAGTCTCTCCAACACCTTTATCATAAATGGGTGTTGAATCTTGTCAAATGCTTTTTCAGCATCCAATGAAATGATCATATGGTTTTTTTCTTTCAGTTTATTTATATGATGGATTACATTGATAGATTTGTGTATGTTGAACCATCCCTGCATCTCTGGGATGAAGCCTACTTGATCATAATGGATAATTTTTCTAATGTGTTCTTGGATTCGGTTTGCCAGTATTTTATTGAGAATTTTCGCGTCAATGTTCATGAGTGAGATTGGCCTGTAATTCTTCTTCTTGGTTGTGTCTTTGTGTGGTTTTGGTATCAGGGTAACTATAGCTTCACAAAAGGAGTTTGACAATGACTCTTCTGTTTCTATATTGTGGAATACATTAAGGAGTATAGGTATTAGCTCTTCCTGGAAGTTCTGGTAGAATTCTGCATTGAAACCATCTGGTCCTGGGTTTTTTTTGGTAGGGAGATTTTTGATAACAGCTTCTAATTCTTCACGACTAACAGGTCTATTTAGATTGTTCACTTGTTTTTGGTTCAACTTTGGTATATGGTACTTATCTAAAAAGATGTCCATTTCTTTTACATTTTCCAACTTTGTGGCATATAAACTTTCGTAGTAAGATCTAATGATTCTCTGAATTTCCTCTGTGTCTGTGGTTATGTCCCCCTTTCCATTTCTGATCTTATTAATTTGCATGTTCTCTCTCTGCCGTTTTATTAGTTTGGATAAGGGTTTGTTGATCTTGTTGATTTTCTCCAAGAGCCAGCTTTTTGATTCATTGATTCTTTGGATTGTTTTCTGTGTTTCTATTTTGTTGATTTCAGCCCTCAGTTTGATTATTTCCAATCTTCTACTCCTCCTGGGTGAATCAGCTTCTTTTTTTCTAGAGCTTTCAAGTGTGCTGTTAAGTCTCCAATGTGTGCTTTCTCCGTTTTCTTTAATTGGGCACTTAGTGCTATGAACTTTCCTCTTAGCACTGCTTTCATAGTGTCCCATAGGTTTGAGTATGTTGTGTCTTTATTTTCATTATATTCAAGGAAGACTTTAATTTCTTTCTTTATTTCTTCCTTGACCCAGGGGTGATTTAATAGTTGACAGTTCAACTTCCATGAGTTTGATGGCTTCCTGGGGGTAGCATTGTTGTTGAATACTAACTTTAATCCATGGTGATCTGACAAGACACAGGTGGTTACTAAATTTTTGTATCTGTGGAAGTTTTCTTTGTTACCAAGTATGTGGTTAATTTTTGAGAAGGTTCCATGGGCTGCAGAGAACAGGGTATATTCTTTCCTATTTGGGTGGAATGTTCTGTAGATATCTGTTAAGTCCATTTGATTCAATACCTCCAATAATTCTCTAATTTCTCTGTTGGGTTTCTGTCTGATTGACCTGTCCATTGGTGTTGAAGTCTTCTACTATTAGTGTGTGTGGTTCGTTGACTTCCTTGAGTTCTAGAAGTGTTTCTTTTACATAAGTGGGTGCCTTTATATTAGGGGCATAGATATTCAGGATTGAGACTTCCTCCTGATGAACTGTTCCTCTTATGAGTATGAAATGTCCATCTCTATCTCTTCCGATAGATTTTAGTTTGAAGTCAACTTTGTTAGATATTAGAATGGCCACACCTGCTTGTTTCTTAGGTCCATTTGCTTGGAAAACCTTTTCCCAGCCCTTTACTCTGAGTAGATGTCTGTCTTTGTGGTTGAGGTGTGTTTCTTGTAAACAGCAGAATGTTGGATCCTGTTTTCGTATCCAATCTCTAAGTCTGTGCCTTTTTATAGGTGAATTGAGTCCATTGATATTAAGTGATATTAATGACCAGTGGTTGTTGACTCCGGTTATTTTTTTTGGGGGGGGTAGTAGAGTGTATGTGTTTTCCTTCTTTGAGTTGTGCTTGTGAAGGGTCGCTAGATGTCTCAGTTATTGTAGGCAGTGTTGGGAATGTTGGATTCCTTGGGTTGTGATTTGCCTTCTAATACTTTCTGTAGGGCTGGATTTGTAGCTACGTATTGCTTAAATTTGTTTTTATCCTGGAATATTTTGTTTTCTCCATTGATAGTGAACGATAGCTTGGCTGGGTATAGTAGTCTGGGCTTGCATCCATGGTCTCTTAGTTCTGCAGTACCTCTATCCAGGACCTTCTGGCTTTCATAGTTTCCATAGAGAAGTCTGATGTAAGTCTGATAGGTTTACCTTTATAAGTTACTTGATCTTTATCCTTTGCAGCTCTTAATATTCTTTCTTTAATCTGACTGTTTTGTGTTTTGATTATTATATGGCGAAGTGATTTTTTTTTTGATCCAGTCTATTCGGTGTTCTGTATGCTTCTTGAACCTTCATAGGAATATCGTTCTTTAGGTTGGGGAAGTTTTCTTCTATAATTTTGTTGAATATATTTTCTGGACCCTTGATCTGCAATTCTTCTTCTTCTGCAATTCCTATTATTCTTAGATTTGTTTTTTTTTATTGTGTCCCACATTTCCTGAATGTTTTGTGATAAGAATTTGTTGGATTTGCTTTTTTTTTAAATTTCTCTATGGTGTCCTCAGAGTCTGAGATTCTTTCTTCTATCTCTTGTATTCTGTTGGTTATGCTTGTTTCTGAAGTCTCTGTTCGTTTACCTAGATTTTCCATTGCCAGCCGGCCCTCAGTTTGTGATTTCTTCATTGACTCCATTTCAGTTTTCAAATCTTGAACTGTTTCCATTACCTGTTTGATTGTTTTTTTCTTGGTTTCCCAGAATTTCATTTACGGATTTACTCATTTCTTCAAACTTTTTGGTATATTTCTCTTCCATTTCTTTACTCATTTCCTCAATCTTTTTGTTATACTTATCTTCCATTTCTTTACAGCAGATTTTCACCTCCTGTTTAAGTTCCTCTATTATTTTCATAAAGATCCGCTTAGAGTCGATTTCTTCTGGAGTAGGGTGTTCAATTCTTCTAGTTTCGTGCTCCCTGGATTCTGGAGATATCATGTTGCTTTTCAGGTTGTTGGAGGAATTCTTGCATTGGCGCCTGCCCATCTCCTCCTCTCTGGATGAAACTCCTCAGCACTTTCTTGATAGAACTCCTCAACACTCTCTGGATAGGACTCCTCAGCACTCTCTGGATAGAGCTCCTCGGCACTCTGTGCTCTCTTCCAGGACAGGCCGCCCAGGCGAGCACCCACTCACCTCTCTGGGTAGAACTCCTCAGCACTGCAACAGGGCTAGCTGGTCTTCCCAGGACCCAGGAGACAAAAGGGTGGCAGTAGTTGTGGCGGGTAGGGTTCCCATCTAACACCGAAGACCCTGCTGCAGAAGCTGAGGGGGGAGGGTCTGTGCTCTCTTCCTGGACAGGCCGCCCAGGCGAGCACCCACTCACCTCTCTGGGTAGAACTCCTCAGCACTGCAACAGGGCTAGCTGGTCTAATACACATTCTTGAACTTTCTATCTAACCAAGGCAAGGATATAGGCTTTAAAACAAGGAGCACAAGAGCATAAATATAGAAAATGTAGTTTGTTTCCATTTCTTTGGAATTTTGTACTGAGCTTTCAGCTGCCAGGGCTGAAACACAGTAAAACACCCTAAACACAGAAAAAGATAAAGAAAAAGTTTGCAAAGATCCTACTTTTTGGTGTTGTTACTAAGCCATACTGGCAAGGACCATGTCCTCATCCTAGAGAAGAAATCAGACTCAGTGACCAGTTCAGGTAACCCCACAACATAATGGGCAGTAAACTCCATTCCCCATGATGGCTAAACTGTTAACTATATATTCTGATTTTTAAAGGAGGGTTGACACTAATCATAACTGATGTTTATTATTTTGTCTGCTTGATAATATTAGAAGACAAATCAATGAATAAACATTAAAAGAATAAGATCATTATTGTTCTAGAGGCCAATTTCAAGGCTCTGAATGAGGAAGATGATGAATTCGCTCTATTCTAAGTGAATCTATGTGTGAAATCCATATTTTTATATGAAAGAAGGACGGTTCATGTCTTTACAAACGACATCTCTAGGGAACTAATTTGCCTATTGAATTCCCCTAGAGTATCTTATTTGTGGCATTTTTTTTTACTGAAAGCATAAACCTGTGCAGCATACTATAACACTTCTCAAAATGATTCTACAGCATGAGTATTTTGTTTCAATCAAAGCTTTTGTGAAAGTTTTGTTGTGACTCAAAGAGAAGAGGGCTGGCTGTTAATCTCAGAGAAGGAAGTGTGTGAAATTGTAGATTTCCTTCACCACTTTTCATGTCTCCATCTTTTTTTTTAAATTTATTTATTATTGCTTTCTTTGTGTATGTATATATGGTGTGTAGGGGAGGTGTGCATGGGGGTGCATTCATGAGTTGGTACATGCATAAAAGTAAGGGCAACTTTTGAGACGTGGGTCTTCCCTTCATGTGGGCTACTCATATCAAACTTAACAAGCTTCCATGACAAATGCTCTCACCCACTGAGCCACTCTCTTCTACCTTTCTGGACCCTCAGAGACAGTGATACATCTTGTCGATCTGTCTCCTAAGATCAAAGTGAAAAAGTCTCTGGGGGTGTTATCACGATAGCATGCCACTGGAAACAGAAAATATGATTTGATGCCTTAAAGAAGTTGAGAGTTACTTCTATTTACCTCTTATAAATCCAGAAGAATGCAATTGCTGTTGTATTATGAGTCCTGGTTTTTCTCTATTTCTGCTGTATTTATTATAACTGCAGACTATTTGGTATCATATCTGAGTTCAAGGCAAAAAGCTGAAAGGGAATTTCTTTCTTCTTCTGAGTTTCTATTTTGGGGTCAGAGGCAGGAAGTGACACATTTCCAGAAGATTATATTTTAGATCTCATTACTTAGAAACAGGTCACAGACCCATGGCAGATCAGTACAACCAAAGGATAGGAAAGGACCACTTAGTTTAATAATGGTTTATTTCCCAGGGCTGGTGAAGGGACTTTTCTTCTCTAGAATCATAGGATCTTTGACTATTACTTGGACAAATCAGCATTTTATTAAGAGGGAAATAGGGAATGAAAAATAGCAGTTGGATACACAATTAGATAGCGCCTCCCCCCCCCCCCCCCGCAAAAAACTGTGCCCATTGAGTCAACGGGCAAGGAAACCTGACTTTGACTTTGACTTTCACCACTTAACATTGTGCAGCATTGCATATGTCACTTAAAACAGTCTGGCTACAGTGACCTCATGTATAAATTGAGGCCAGTGAACATTAGTGCCAAGTTTCCTTCTAGATCCAGCAACACTCAATGGTTCAGTGCAATGATAGTAACTTCTGAATGAAAGTCTATGCCTAAACTAAACTGGTTTGTAATTGAAACATATGCTCTAATGGTGTTTTTCTGGCTTAGAGAACTGAATGTTTACATTCTCATATAGTAAATTATGCACTATGTTTCAAAGAAATTCCAAACTCCTTTCCCTGTTAAAGTTTGTGCATGTGCACGCGCGTGCATGTGCCCACACCCACGCATGAATACCACACTTTAAAGTGTGATAAATACTATGAAGAAAATGAAGCAAGCAAGTCAATGTGATAGTGAGTGGATGGATGGGCAAAACTAGCTTGGCCAGTCATGCAAAGTTTCTCTGAAGAGGGGATCAAAAGGACTTATAATAATTACTCTTTCCATTGCTGTCACAAATACCTGATAATGCACAACTTAAGGGAGGAAAGGTTTCTTTATTAAATTTGAGTTTTTGAAATTTAAATATAATTACTTCATTTTTATTCCCTTTCCCCCTCCAACCCTTACCACAGAACCATCCCTCCTTGTTCTTTCTCTAATTCATGACCTCTTTTTAATCTACTGCTCACAGTGTGAGGGGTATAGGGTACCAGGGAAGCAGACCGCTATACAGTGGTGGGACCTTGTGGATCAGGCTTCTCAGGCCCTCACATATTGGCAAACAGAAAGCAGTGATGGGACAAGAATAAGACTGGGTTATAAACCTCTAGTTCATTTCCAATGGCTCACTTTCTTCAATGATGCACCACCTTTATTTATTTATTTACTATCTTTTTGGTTTGTTTTTTTTTGAGACAGGGTTTCTCTGTAGCTTTGAAGTCTGTCCTGGAACTAGCTCTTGTAGACCAGGTTGGCCTTGAACTCACAGAGATACGCCTGCCTCTGCCTCCTTAGTACTGGGATTAAAGTTGTGTACCACCACTGCCCGACAGTGCACCACCTTTTCAAAATTCCATAATCTTCCCAGAAAGCACACCAGATGACCAAATGTTCAAACACATGAACCTAAAGATGACATTTCACTTTCAAATAAGACTCTAGTCCTGGGACTCGCAGGCTTATGACCATCATACAATGCAAAACACATTCAGTATCATTTTTAAAGATGCCATAGTCTTTTAAACTGTCTAAAACCCAGGATTCAAGTCCCTTCTCTGGTCCAAGACAATCTATTAATTGTGATTCCTGTAAAACAACAAAGGCTGCATATCGCAGTAAAATTTACCATTTCAAAATGCAGAAACAGGATGATAACAAGAGAAGCCTGGATGAAGGTAAGACTAAAACCCAACAGGGTAGTCACACCCCACCTTCATCTATAGCATCTAGGGCTAGTCATGATATCGTCTGCATCCCAGTTGGATTTGATAGTCTTGCTCCAGTCTGTCCTCTATTACAACGATTGCTCCAGTTCCATTCTCTGTGATAATTATTAATTAATAATTATTAATAATTATTGGGCCAGCTCTACTCAGTTTCCACAACTGTCCTTGGCAAATGTCTCATTTTTCTGATATCTCCAATATGCTGGAATATCCATTAAGATGCTACCTTCACAGCTTCACTTACAGCTTGCTCAGAAGCTCCAGGCAAGAAATCCAATCTTGCTAAGTGTTGCCTGAGCTCAACAGATTTTTAGAACCATTGTTCAAGCCTGCATGATCCTCTAACTCTTGTATCCTGCATATATGCAAAGCTATTACAACATGGAAGATGCTGTCAAGTTTTTCTTCCAGCTTGAGGTATAGATTTTACCCGTCCTTCATTAACTTTTTTTTCAAAGTTTATTAAATTATAAAAGTTTCCATTTCCGCCCCTCCTCCCAACACCCTCCCACTCCCCCCACTCCCCCTCCTCCTCCCTCTCCATCCCTAAGAGCAGTCAGGGTTTCCTGCCCTGTGGGAAGTTCAAGTTCCTCCCCCCTCCCTCCAGGTCCTGGAAGGTGAGTATCCAAACAGACTGGATCCCAAAAATCCAGTATATGCAGAGGAAACAAGTACCAGAGTCATTGTCAATGGCTTTTCAGAAAGACCCCATGCCAGCCACATTCAGAGAATCCGGCCACATTCAGAGAATCTGGTTGGATCAAGCGCTCCTTCAGTCCCAGTCAACTGGCCTTGGTGAACTCTCAGTAGATCAGTCCCCTTGTATCAGTGGGTGATCGCACCCCTTGCGGTCCTGATTTCCTTTTTCATGTTCTTCCTCCTTCTGCTCCTCATTTGGACCTTGGGGGGCTCAGTCCGGTGCTCCAATGTGGGTCTCCATCCGTATCGCCATCCATCGTCAGATGAAGGTTCCCTCTGGTCTTGCCTTCTTTGCTCACGTTCTCTTTCCTTCTGCTTCTCGTTTGGACCTAGGGAGTTAAGTCCAGTGTTCCAATGTGGGTCTCTGTCTCTATCTCCATCCATCGCCAGATGAAGGTTCTATGGTGATAAGCAAAATATTCATTAGTATGGTTATGGGCCAAGGCCGGTTCAGGCACCCTCTCCTCTGTCCAGAGAACAATCTGGGAATCTCTCCTTGGACCTCGGATCCCATTTATAATCAAGTCTCTTGTAAACTCTAAAATGACTCCCTTAGTTGAGATATATTCTTCCCTGATCCCATATCCATCCTTCCTCCCTCCCCTGCATCCCAGTCCCCCGAGCTTTCCCCATTCCTCCCCTACTCTCTTCTCTCTAACCCTCTCCCCTTCCAACAACCCTCCCACCCCCCCATGCATCCGAGGTTACCTGGGACTCTTGTCTATTTCCAATCTCCAGGAGGATAACTACATGATTTTCAACAGGTTCACCTTCTTATTTAGCTTCTCTAGGATCACGAATAATAGGCTCAAAGACCTTTAATTATGGCTAGAATCCACTTATGAGTGAATACATACCATATTCCTCTTTTTGGGTCTGTCTTACCTCATTCAGTAAAGCGTTTTCTATGTCCATCCATTTGCATGCAAAATTCAAGATGTCATTGTTTTTTACCGCTGAGTAAAACTCTAATGTATATATGTTCCATACCTTCTTTAACCATTCTTCTATTGAGGGGCACCTAGGTTGTTTCCAGGTTCTGGCTATTACAAATAGTGCTGCTATGAACATAGGTGACAAGAACTTTAAGACTTTGAAGAAAGAAATTGAGGAAGATACCAGAAAATGGAAAGATCTCCATTGCTCTTGGATTGGGAGGATCAACATAGTAAAAATGGCAATTCTACCAAGAGCAATCTATAGATTCAATGCAATCCCCATCAAAATCCCATCAAACTTCTTCACAGACCTTGAGAGAATAATAACTAATTTTATATGGAAAAACAAAAAACCCAGGATAGCCAAAACAATCTTATATAATAAAGGAACTTCTGGAGTTATAACCATCCCTGACTTCAAACTGTATTACAGAGCTACAGTATTGAAAACAGCTTGGTACTGGCATAAGAACAGAGAAGTCGACCTATGGAATCAAATAGAAGACCCGGATATTAATCCACAAACCTATGAACAATTGATTTTCGACAAGGGGGCTAAAGGTATGCAATGGAAGAAGGAAAGCATGTTTAACAAATGGTGCTGGCATAACTGGATGTCAACCTGTAGAAGAATGAAAGTAGATCCATATCTATCACCATGCACAAAAATCAAGTCCAAATGGATTAAAGACCTCAGCATTAATCTGACCACTTTGAACCAGATAGAAGAGAAACTGGGAAGTAGTCTACAAGACATAGGCACAGGAGACCACTTCCTAGGTATAACCCCAGTAGCACAGACAATAAGAGAATCAATGAATAAATGGGACCTCCTGAAACTGAGAAGCTTCTGTAAAGCAAAGAACACTCTCAGTAAGACAAAAAGGCTACCTTCTGACTGGGAGAAGATCTTCACCAACCCCTCATCAGATAAAGGCCTGATCTCCAAAATATACAAAGAATTCAAGAAACTAGACACTAAAACTCTAATTAACCCAATTAAAAAATGGGGTGCTGATCTGAACAGAGAATTCTCAACAGAAGAACTTCGAATGGCCAAAATACACTTAAGGTCATGCTCAACCTCCTTAGCGATCAGGGAAATGCAAATCAAAACAACTATGAGATACCATTTTACACTGGTCAGATTAGCTAAAGTCAAAAACACCAATGATAGCCTATGCTGGAGAGGATGTGGAGAGAGGGGAACTCTCATCCATTGTTGGTGGGAATGCAAACTTGTGCAGCCACTGTGGAAATCAGTGTGGCGGTTTCTCAGGAAACTGGGAGTCAACCTCCCTCAGGACCCAGCAATTCCAGTCTTGGGAATATACCCAAGAGATGCCGTATCATACCACAAAAGCATTTGTTCAACTATCTTCATTAACTTTTGAATTCAGTTTCACTCAAATTTTCAAGGCAAAGGCAGAATTCAAGCGGATACTATTTTTTTTTAAAAAAAAACATTGAACTAGATGCCATTGATTTTTTTTAAATTATGACCTTCTAAATCATCTATAGCATGACCATTACTGTTCATCATTTTCATTCTTCCGGTTTTCTTTACTCCTAGAAGAACCTCCCATTAATTTATAATTGCAATATTCTATCGCTTCTTTAGTTAGAAACTACAGACTCTTCCATATTCCTCCTGTAAGCCAGTTCTAGAGGCCCAAGAATCATATGGTCAAGTTTATCTTAGTATTTACTCTACTCTCAGGAACAGTTTTCTGTATAGGTTACTTTTCTTCTTGCTGTGGTCAAATTATTGATATGAAGCAACTTAAGGGGGCAGGGATTTATTTTGGTTTATTGTTTGAGATGATATAATCTACAATGGTCAGAATGGGTTGTGGCTGGGAATCCTTACCTCCTCATATCTCAGTGAAACAGGAAGCAGAGCTGAGACAGGAAACAAGGCTGAGCTACAAGCCTTTCGGCTTGCTCTCAGTGGCCTAATTCCTATAACTAGAGTCTACCTTCTAATGGTTCCACAACTCCCCCAAACAGTACTAGCAGTGTTCAAATACTAAACCTTATAGTGAACACTTTATATTTACTCCATAACAGGCAGGGAGATTTTTCCTTCTATGCTCTGACGGTTCAGCCATTGAGTCGAAACCACTAACAGAGTAGACAGATTAGCAGGAGAAAAAGATTGTAAAAAGAAGTGTTAAAGGTTTGAAACTTGGAGGTTGAGTTTGGGAGTTATGGTAGGGTGAAACGAATTGTTTGGTGAATGCAAGTAATCTTGGATTGTCCCTTAGTAAAATGTGTCTGTTTTTTGGTGGCCATAGCAGCAACTTCAAACCTCCTCTACTGGTAGAAGCCAGTCTTTGCTAGTTGGTGGGATTCTGGCTGTGAGTATATGAGGGAGTGTGTGCGTGTATAGAGATATATGAAGTGCACTCATTTTGGAGGATTGGTGTAGACAAAGTAAATTGCAAGGAAGCCTATCCTTTCGCTTGTTGTTGTTCTTGTGCTCTTTGGGGATGGGATTGCCTGAACAATGTCCTATCCATAGAGAAAATGAGAACAGGATACTGGTGGGTAGGAAACAGTAGACGGGACAGTCATTTTTTGCTTTATCTAGGAAGGCATCATTTGAGCCAAGCCCAGAACAGAGATAAGCATAGGAAGAACTAGTGGAACAGTATCCCAGCAAAATGAAACAGCGAGTGCTAATTGTCTTAGAAAAAACAAGAATGAGGTGTTAGAAGACAAGTAAGCAAGCCAACGAGACAGCAGAGCAGTAAAAAGTTAGGGAGAATGGAAATAAGTTAGTTGAAGAGGTCACCAGGCAGCACCTTTCTAGATTATTATAGAGCAAGAACATCCTTATCTTGACTTCATTGGAAATCTACTCAGAGGTTTTCGCAGGTGAACAATATGACGGACTTTAATTTTTTAGAAGATCTCCCTTCTGATGAACTAGAAGGAACAAAATTGGCAGCAAATTTCAGTGTGAGGGTACTGCAGTGCTTTAATGAGAGAAGATGTTTTTTTATGAGCAGGGGTGGGACAATCTATTAAATTAATACCTGTTCTGAAAGCAGAATAGTTCCATTTCTTAGTAGATTATATTCGGCAGGAGGTTCCTAGTTAGGGTTACTATTGCTATGATGAAACACCATGACCAAAGCAACTTAAAGAGAAACAGGTTTATTTGACTTACACTTCTGTATCACTGTTCATCACTGAATTCAGGGCAGGAACTTAACAGTACAGGAACATGTATGGAAGAGCTATGAAGATGCCATGAAGAGGTGCTGCCTACTGGCTTGCTTCCCATAGCTTGCTCAGTCTGTTTTCTTATAGAACCCAGGACCCCCAGCCCAGGGAGGGCACCACCCACTGTGGGCTGAACCCTTGCACATCAATCACTAATTAAGAAAATGCCTACATGTTTGTCTATAACCTGATTTTTAGGAGGTATTTTCTCAACTGAGGCTCCCTTCTCTCTGATGACTCTATCTTATGTCATGAAACTAGTTAGCACAGAGGGTAGGGGAAGGAAAGAAATTCAACTTGACCTCTGGATTTTAGAATGACGCTTCTAGGAGGAAGGAGATGAATTTTCTGATACTTGGAAGATGGGGATGGTAGTAGGGAAGCAGTAGTCAGAGTGGGCGCAGTGTCCTACAGTTGGAAGTTCGGAGTGGGAAGTGTTAGTGCTGAGGTCTGCTTTAAAGCAGAAGCCTCATAAAGGAATGCTCCGGGGAATACAGTGGTTAAAGCCAGAGGGAAAAAAATCCGTAATCCTTAACAACCCCTCCACAGAAGAGCTCTGAAGCTTCTCTTCTTATATAGACAGAGATAACTCTTCCAAAATAATCTTCCTGATCAAGAAAAGAATTGAGAGCACACAGATTTAAGACCTTTCGTATGGGCTTGCCTAATCTCCTCTTCACCTTTTTGATCAGTGTAAGTACTTGCATCAGCAGAAAATCTAAGCAAATAGAGGCAGCTCTAGAGAGAAATGAGTTGTAGGGAACTCTGCAGGGTTATTAAGATTAATGTAAAAAAAGAGATTATCCTCAAATAAGCACAATATGAACTACTTGTGGGAGAACTGAAAGTCAGGGTTTTGTTTGCATTTTAATAAAGTGGAAACACATAAGCAGGAATTCATTTAAATGTTTTTATTTAGTAAAGCTATTCAAATAAAATCCCTGCTTTAATTATAAATTGAGCACAAAGGACTATAACATCTCAGAATCTGGATTCTGAGTTTTCTGTTCTTGATGGAAGCAGAAGGTGAGTTGGCCAGGGTTAACATCATAAAAGATCCTAGAAGATAATGTGAATTGAAGAGTTGAGTCCTATTTTGGTCTTAGGAAAATATCAGAAATTCTTTGAATCTCTCAGACTCTCAGTATGTTGCTAAGAATTCCATTGGGGCACACTTCATTTCAGGCAAATTAGATAGCTGCTCTTTTCCTTCTAGGTTCTGGCATTACTGTGTCCTTGAGTGAAGGCTATCCATTGGAGGACTTGATTGGCATTTTAGTGCTCTCTTGCCCTTTTGTCTGGCAGGTGAATGGCTGTGGAGTGGACACATGATCAGGCACTTAACATTGACTGAATATCTAAAGAGGTCTTGAAATCTCATCTCCATGTGACAAGTATAATCAGTTCTGGACTTACAATGCTTTGGTTTTTTACAAGTTTTGACTTTAGTATGATACAAAAGCCAAATTCATTTACCAGAAACTATACTTGAAAATGTTAATTTGGATGATCTTCTTGGTATTATATAGTCTGGGTTCAATCTTTTCTTGGCATGCTGAGCATCTCTTCATCAGCCTGAGGATCACAGGGAGATACACGCGATACTCTGCAGTGGGCTATGTTGCTAGCTGTTTGGTGGTATGTTAGGTATGCTAAATAAACTTTGGACTTGTAATATTTCTTATTGATGGTCTAAGTCATGGATAAAGCTAATAGAAGTGAAATAAAGGATAACCAGGCTACAACCTTAGAGAGGCTAAGTAATAAGGAAGGTTCAAGGGGGGGGACACATGAATATCCCTGAGAAGGGGAAATAGAATAGATTTTGTGAGTGGACTGGAGGAAGGTGAGGATGGGAACAGAAGGGGCCAGAAGAGGGAATGGAGGGAAAGAGCACTAGGAGAGACAACTGGAATTGGGGGAACATCTCTGGAAGAACTAGAAAATCCAGTGCAGTGGAAACTCCCAGGAATCTACAAGGGTGATACTAGCTAAGACTCCTAGTAATAGAGGATATGGGGTGTGTACCAGCCATCTTCTGTAACCAGGCAAAACCTCCAATGGTGGGATTGGGACGTCAACCCAGCTACAAAACCTTTGACGTACAATCTACCCTGCCTGCAAAATGTGCTGGGGTAAAGGTGGTGCAGAACTTGTGGTCCAGCTTGAGACCCATGCCTCAAGAGAAAGCCCATCCCCAGTACTGCCCAGAGGGCCAGAAACCAGAGGCCAGATAGCCCAGAGACCTAGGACAGAACCAAGCACAACTGGCTAAAACAAAAAACAAGACTCTGCTATACTCACAGACAGGGTTTTGATTGCTGTGAAGTGACACCATGACCATAGAAACTCTTATAAAGGAAATATTTAGCTGGAGTACCTGCTTTACGGTTTCCAGGCAGTTCATTATCATCATGATGGGGAGCATGGCAGTATGTGGGCATACATGGTGCTGGAGTGGAGAACTTGTTGAGAGTCCTATATTTTGCAGGCAAAAGAAAGTCGACTGGGACACTGGGTAGTATCCTGAGCACATGTGGGAAACTTCAAAGCCTACACTCACAGTGAACACTTCCTCCAAAAATGTCATACCCATGCCAACAAAGCCTCACCTTCTAATAGTGCTACCCACTATGAGATTATGGGGGTCAATTGCATTCAAGCTACCATAGTAGACTAGCATAATTGTCATCAGAGAGGCTTCATCTAGCAACTGATGGGAACAGATACAGAGACCCATAGCCAAACATTAGGTGGAGCTCAGGGAATCCTGTAGAAGAGAGGGAGGAAGGATTGTAATAGACAGAAGGGACAAGGACACCTCTCTCTCTCTCTCTCTCTCTCTCTCTCTCTCTCTCTCTCTCTCTCTCTCTCTCACACACACACACACACACACACACACATCAATAATAATAACAATATTTGGACGTTTGTTATTCATCTGCTCTGGGTATGTATGGCAGGAGAGCTGTGATTAGCATGAGTCATCTGGTCTGTTCCTATAAAGCCAGTGTAGTCTGATTGAGTTTTCCTTAATTATCACTATTAAGTGCCATTCTTCTGTTTGAAAGGACATGTGATCCTTTATTTCAAAACACTTGTTTAAAAATTGGGATTTCCTCAATGGGCAGACAATTATTATTATTATGATTTCTAGA
Organism: Myodes glareolus; assembly: GCF_982192425.1. Classification (NCBI taxonomy): domain Eukaryota; kingdom Metazoa; phylum Chordata; class Mammalia; order Rodentia; family Cricetidae; genus Myodes; species Myodes glareolus. The sequence goes on from NC_142053.1 coordinate 137,901,835, forward strand.
CTAGAATACTCTGTAATGTATTATTTATTTCTCCTTTGAGAAGATGTGAGACTGGGAGTAGTGGATGCAAAAATGAGATGGGGTTGTACCACCCCAAAGATTCCTGAGATGGGAAGCACAGGGTTACACCCTTCTTGCTGTCTGTGTGGTCTCGCCATTTTCTGAAATGAACCATCTGCCTCTAGGAATTAATTCCTTTCCTCAGGCTGTGCTTCTGGTAAACTCATCTACACTGTGCTGCTCTGGATGGTTTAACACGATTAATAGTGATTTATTTAGGGGCGGCCTCTTCATTATCATGGTTGTATTTAATTTTTAACAGCTTTATTAATCCATAATTAACATACTATGAGTTCACTCATTTAAAATGTACAGTTCAGTGATTCTCAAGGCATTTTCCGACTTGAGAAACCATCAGCACAATCCACTTTTAGAACCTTTCCATCACCCCACCCCCTGCTAACAGAAATGATCACTTGCATCCATTTGCAACCTTTGTGTCCTCAGCCTCAGGCACTCAGTAATCTACTATCTATTTTTATACATTTGCTTCTTCTGGACAGTTTCTCTAAGTAGATCTTAGAGGAATGTGTGTTCTCTTGAATCCAGTCATTTTCAGCCATAGTGCACTATACGTTGGAACTTTATTCCTTTTTATGTGTGGATCGTATACTTTTCTTTTCTTTTTGTTTGTGTTTGAGATTGTACTTTAATTACAACATTTCTTCTTTCTCTATCAGTCTTTCAAGCCCTCCCACATACCCCTCATTGCTCTTGCTCAAATTTATGGTGCTTATTTTTCATCATTTGTTATTCCATACATTTATGTATTTGTATATACATAAAAATTCCCACATATAACCTATTGAGTCTATATAGTGCTACTTGTATGTATGTTTTCAGGGCTGACCATTTGGCACTAAACAACCAATTTGCATGCCCCTAGGCAGGGCTACCTCTCCTGGTGGATAGTTTTCTATTTTATAGATGTACATTTTTTTCAATTTTCACTTTATTGTTTACACCATTTTGCAGTTATGATTAATGGTGCTGGAACATTTCTATATACATTTTCTATGAATGTACTTATAACATTTTCTCTTGGCTAGATAACTAGGAGTAGAACTGAAAGCTCACTTATTAAATTGTGTTCCAACTTTTAAGGCACTTGCCTATCATCCAAAGCAACTGTACTCTAGGTCACAGTTGTATCAGCAAAACATGAGGATTAGTTTCTATATATTATTGCTAACACTTACTTTTAAGATATGTTTCATTTTTTTTATTAAGTGTGTATCACGGGTTGTCACATACCACAGCTCTCAAGTGGAGGTTGCAGAATAATTTTCAGGGGTCGGTTTGCTCTTCCCACTGTGTAGGTTCAAGGAATCAAACTTAGGTCTTCAACCTTGGCACCCACTGAGTCATCGCTCCAGGCCTTAGCTGTTGTTTAGATGATGTTCATTCTTGTGAGAATGAATGGTAGCTGGGTGTGGTTATAATTTGAATTTCACCCTTTAAAATCTAATGTTGACTTTTTCTCTCATGTACTTATTTCTTTGGTGAAATGTCTGTCTTTTGCCGAATTTTTAATGAACTTTTCTTCTTTCTACTAAATGGTGTTATGTACATTCTGAAACACAGCTTTTAGTAAATGGACAGTCTGTGAATATTTGATTTCACTATGGGAATTGTCTTTAACTTTTCTTAAAGGTGACTTTTCAAGATCAGAGTTTTTTTTAACTTTTGATAAAGTCCAATTTATTAAGTTTTTCTTTTATGGATTTTAATGTGGTATCTAAGAACTCCCTGCCTAATTCAAGGTCATAAGACTTTTCTTTGGAAGGTTTTCTACTTTCAGCCATTATATTTAGGTTTATGGTGTACTATGGAGTTTGTGTGTTTTTGCATCTTTTTTAGATGCTGAAATATATTCTGGTGCCATTTGTGGAAAAGATTATTATTTCTATATCAAACTTTCTGGCAGTTTTGTAAGCAACTAATGGACTTGCATATGTCTTCCTAGCTAGACTCTCCGTCCTGTGGGACCAATGCCATGCTGACCCTTGCATCCTGTGGGACAGATGCTGTGCTCACCTTTGCGTCCTGTGGGGTCGATGCCATGCTCACCCTCGTGTCCTGTGGAACGGTGCCGTGCTCACCCTCGTGTCCTGTGGAACGGTGCTGTGCTCACCCTCACGTCAGCAGTGCTCTCTGATCACTACTCTAACTTTGGACTGAGTGTGGAAATTAGGAAGAATTAGTTGTCTCACAGTGTTCTGCTCAATTATTTTGACATTCTTGGTTCTTTGCATTTCTGAGTAAATGATAGGATTGGTCTCTCAATTTCAACATCAAAAAATACAGTTTTGCTTTTACAAGAATTACAACAAATTCACAGAACAGAACAACTTTGCAAGACTCAGGAACTTAACGATACTGAGTGTCCCAACTTTTAAAAATGTAATGTCTCCTCTTTATCCATATTTTATTTAGTTTCCTGGTACAATGTACATAGTTTTTCAATATACAAATAAATCATAGTTTTGTTACATTTATTCTTAAGTATTCTATTTTATTTCATGGTGTTAATAATGGAACAGTTTCTTTGATCTATTATCCAGTTACTCAGCAGTAGTACCCAGAAATGTGGTTTATTTTTGTTTATTGATATTATACCAGCAATCTTGTTAATCTTATTTGATATTGCTGAATGTATTTTAGTGGATTTCTTGGGAATTTCTGTACATAAGATCTTCTCTTCTCTGAATAGAGAGAAAACAGTAGAGAAGGAACTCTGTATGATTGTGCCTCTGTAAAAGCAATGAAAAATGGCAAAAATTTGTTAAAATCTACTCTAGAAACTCACAAAATCTAACTACACACAAGAGTGTTTATTTAGAAAAACATGGCTAAATGTTGGCAATTTAAGTTAGTTTTCCTTCATTCACCACTGAGTCATATTTTTGCAATTAACAATCTACTTTTGTAACACTCGTATTGGACATTATTTGCAAAGAACTGCCTTTAGTTGATTTGTCTGGTGGCTTTTTGGGATAATCATTCCCAAAGCATGCTTTTATATTCTTAGCTACAAACTCTTTTGTTGGTCACTTGTTGAAACACTTATAGACAAATATGAATAATAATTGCGGCAAAAAATAAATAAACAAAAATGCTTGGGGAAAAGGGGGAATATTTTTTTTACTTGTATTATTGGGAATCTAGAAGACCATATGTATTGGATATGCTCAGCAAGCTCTCAGAAACGTCCTAAGCATTAACCTCCATGGGCCTTGGGGTGCTAAATAAGCTACATGTAAGATCTAAAGCAGAATCGAAACTGTTCCAGCACAGAACTGATCCCCGCAGTCCCCAATATGTCTACAAGACCCTTTTTGCAAAGACTGGACTTAAAAATAAAAATCATTTATTTTAGTTTTAGGATTGCAATATAATTACATCATTTCCCCTCTCTCTTTCCTCCCTTCAAATCCTCCCAAATATCCTACCTTGCTCTCTCTAAAATTCATCGTCTCATTTTTCATTAATTGTTGTTACATGTGCATAGATATATATTCCTAAATACTTAATAATGAGATTTGTTGTTGTTTCAAGAATGTAAAGAACTTTTCCTAATAAGTGGCTGGATCCAGAGTAGAGATTCTCTGATAAAACATGAAAAAGAATTTACTCTTCATAAAATATGAGAGAGAGAGTCTTATTTCCAGAGTGTGCATAATAAATATTCAAACTAAGTTAATAGAAAATGATGAGGTGAGCAAAAATGTAGCTAAGTATGGTCTCCACAAAATAGGATAGATGGCCACCAACAAGAATTTTCTCTGTACAATTCCAGATGTGCTGTCTAGATAGACTTTAAAGTAGCTGTGTGTAATTTTGAAATATTTTCAAGGATCTGAATGATATCACATGGAAAGAACTAAGGGAAAGTACAAGAACAGTGTTTTTACCATGTTCCTTAAAAACCTTTTCTCAAGCTGTCCTATATTTGATGAACCATTGCTATATTTTTTGTTCAGTTCTTTGAATGTGGTTTCCTTTAGTTCTTTGAACTTATTTTAAAGTCTTTGGTAAGTCCAACACTCAGAGTCTTTCAAGTGGTTTTACTGCGTGTAGTTATCTCTTGAATGTAGGTTACATTGTTCCTATTGTTTTTCTGTTTCTCATAACTTTGTGTTGAAAACTGTATATTTTTATATCAGATTATAGCAATTATAGGCTCTAATTTCCTCTCCTTTGTGTGTAATTTCTATTTTTGGTGCTGTTTAGTAACTTTGTTGAAAATGATTGGATAGCACCTATCTTTCCATCAGTGTCCAGTCACTGATGTCTCTACTCAATTAAAGTAAGATTCATGATCATACTGTAAGCTTGACATCTTTAGAGCCTGTCTGAGTTTGTAAAGCTTTGTTAAAGGCCATGTTTTTAGCAACTTGAGCCAGTAAGGATTTTATCTGATGTTGATGGATCTGTGTATGGTTTGGGAAATGACATTCCAAATTTAACACATCTGTTACAGCATTTCTTTTCTGTGCTGGTAGAGTCTCACCTATATCCAGATGCAAATAGCTCACAGAGGCTCTCTCCATTCTTCCTTAAGCATAAACACAGTTTTCTAGACTTCCTAGGGATACATGGAAACTCACTAGTTAAAGATAAAAAAGATAAAGATAAAAAGAGGTAACCCTAGTTTTTTTTTCCAGCTCCAGGTTCCAGATTCTGCTGGATATGTGTCTTTGTGTTTTATGTATACACACACACACACACACACACACACACACACGCACGCACGCACACACGCATGCACACACACATGCACACACACATGCACACATATACACTATATATATATATATGTAGTTGATATAATGTGCTGACTCATCTGGTATAACAATCTTAAACTAGCTGTAGTTTTATTCATCTCTGATGTATGCCTACAAGATTGCTATTCTTTGCTACAATGCTCCTAGGCAAAGGATTTCTAAGTCATGTTAGTCCCAGCAGCGGAACTGCTCATCCTTCAGGCCTGTTCTGCTTAAGGAGAATTATAGTACCACGGTACTACTAGGAAGAGCATGCGAGAGCATCAGGGGAAAAGACCAAGCTCTTCCTATTTTTATTCAGAGTGAATAAATCTTGTTGAATAAATGCTTGTCAACTTATTCTATCTCATATATCATTGTCCAGAGTCCAGAAATTTTTGACTACTTTTATTGCTGCTTTGAGGGAGGATTTTTTTAAATTTACCTTGCATCAATATCAATTGGCTATTCTAGAAATTCTCTCAGTCATGGCCTCCTGAGCCTGTACTTGCTTCCGACTGTACTCAAACGCGTGCACTTCTACTGAGAAGTTCAGTAGAAGTTCATAGCCAGACTGGGGTCTGTCCATCTTTGGTCAAGCAAGGCTAAAGCAAAGTGTAGTAATATGTATCCTTAATATCGCATTACTTTTTCAAACTAAGTGTTACACGCATTGAGAATCTTGTATTAAGAAAGTAGGAATAATCAATATCCCAGAAGCTTGCTATTCCATGTGGCAGTGAACATGAAGGCTGTTGGGCACAGCGGCACAACACACCCAAGTAAAGAATGACTAGCTTTTTGATAGGGGATTGAAAGGGAGCTTTGTCTTCATAAGATACAACGATAGAAAAAGAGAGGATGGAGAGCAGCTCTGTGTGTAGGACATGGGCATGTTACCAGTCAACAGAATTACCAAGAGTTATGGTTCTCATTCTTTGTACATATTTACATATCTATAATTAGTTCAGTGACTGTCTCTAGTACAACTTAGCAATCTCTCTGGACCCAGCCACAACTATGCCCATCCTTCGTGCATGGGAATGATGACCTATGTAGCAATATGAGGGCTCTTTTTGTGTCTGTGTATACTTTACGGAGGCCTTCCCATTAAAATTGCTTGAGTTACCAGAGCCTCTACTATGCAAATGAATCTCTTTGTTGTGTATTTTCCATTAATCAATGACTCTTGCACAGAATAAGTGAAATTATTTTCTCCCTTTCCAGTCTTAACTCATAGGTTAGAGAGCTGATGAAAGTTGATTTTATTTTGAATGCTGCTTACACTTTTATGCACTCCCTTTGTTTATTTTACTAATTACCTGTGCGATAACATGCTGTCTAAATTGATCTGGAAGTATTATTCCAAATTAAAAAATCCAATAATAAAAGCACTCATCCTCCAAAGTGTGTATCTTATGAATGAGGGTAGGCATTTAGCTAATTACTGAGCAGTAACTACAGGCTGATAGCAGAGCAGTTGCCTGAAGGGAGCAGCAACTCCCTTAACCCCATTTGGAAAAGTAGTAGATGTGTTTTTACTGTATCTTTCTCAGTTTTAGCTGGTATTTTAAAGAGAGATGTGATTTTGCAGCTTTGGGGAGTGCTTGTCTATTTCAGGCAACCATCAGAACTGAGAACTGGAAGAACTCAGGATGAGGGCTCTAGAGCTCTGTTCTAAGACACAGTGTTGAAATAGAGAGTCTTTGGGCTTTCATGGCCAAGCTTGGTCCATTTTGCTAGCAAATGTCACACTAAAAGACAGAAATAAAGCTCAGAGAACAGCTTCAGAGAACAAATAGCAGGGGAGGTCCAGGCAGCTATAACTTAGTACTTTAGTTATCTTTAATGGAAACGGAGCCTCTAGCCAAGCGTCATATATAATGTATCATAAAACATATGTCTGTCAGTCTCCCAGGTACGATAAATAGGGAAAACACAGATCTCAAAGGGAGGCTATGGCAGGCTGTGCAGAGGGGCTCAGATTACTTGACTGGTTGTGGGGGTGGAAGGCTGTGTGGGAGGAATGATGTAATGTGTATTTTTAGTGTTTCTAAGAAATGACTGTCTCCATCCAGCCTAGTTCCGGTGGGTTGTGGGTGGTGGGAGAGGGGTGGGGAAGAAAGGGAGGGCTGGCGTTTTATAGAACTGCATGAGAAAATTTGAGTCGAGTGCCTGTTTTACAGGGGATTAAGCACGTTCTTTTTCACTTGGAGGGTGGTACGGCAGGAAAAACATGGGACATAATGAAATGATAGCACTTTCCACAGTGTTCACTAGTTGTGGATCTTTCTCCTTGGTGAAGCTATAGCCCGGGTCACCCATGTAAGCATGGCTAGCATATGCCCAGCGCTCAAGAGCTCCATGTACCCTTCCTTACCATTTGAACTTCTGCTGCCCTAGTATGTTTTGCTCCACAGATAGACAATTCTATTTGGTGTATCTTTGATACCCCCAGTGTAATTTCTGTGATTCAGTCTCCTAATTTGTATAGTGGGAAGTATAAATGCCTCTTTGGGAGCCAAACGTAGGTCTGGCAGTTTCAACGCTGAAGAGTGTTTTTTCTCTTTCACAGCTCATCCCAGATCCTCACATTCAAAACACCACCTCTGCTGTGTTCTGTTCACCTATGTCCTGCCTCTCCCTAGAAAATTCCATGGAAATGATTTCCTCCATTGTACCCCTTCGACATGGCTCAACCTAGCTTCATTTATTTGCTAAGAACTACCAATCATTCTGGACCTCTCTACTGTTCTTTCTCTCTTGTGTCTCAGCCCAGAGATGAGAATGTGCTCAAATGCACTCACATTTGTACGTGCTAATGCTCATACACAGTCCTCTGCATAGCGAGAGGGTGGCTTTTCCTATGATGGATGTATTTGGAACTTAAACTAGACCAGGACTTTTGTCAAAAAGGAGATGAAGTTAGTCTTTTATCCGACTTCAACAGCCTCATTCTTTTGATTCATGATGGCTTTTCCATGCAAGTTTGGCAACTGAATTTTCTACTCATACTTGTCATGTATCGATATGGATTGGTTCCCTGGAGACTGGAGGGAGGTTGCTATCAAGTGCACAAGTAGCTACTTAAGTTCAACCTTACTTGTCAACTTTTCAGGATCAGTTATACAGCCGTGTCTGACGTTTTTATGCTATTGTCACTTATGAATATTTAAGCATGTTAATAGTCGCCCAGTTTCTCAATGATTTAAAACTCCGTTTAGCATTTGAGTTCTTATTTCCTTCTTCAGGTGCCTCTGCTAATACTGTCTATGGGGAATCTTACTTTAGACGAGTGCTTTTAATTTTATGGCCATGACCTAATGTAAAAAAATATTTGTATTCATGAAATGCACACAAATATATTGACAGCTAAGACAATACTTTTCTACCATTATTGGAACCCTTCCTATATTCCAGGTCATATACACATTAGTTCATTTCGTTTCAGCCCATTTTGAAAAGATGTTCTTGACTAACTGGAACAAAAATGTTTCCTAAATCATCTTGTCTTCTGATTATGCAGCTAGTCTATAATCCTGGCTTCAATTGTGGTTTGGTACTGAGTTATAACTGATAAAAGATGACCAATGGTTAGGGATATAGTTCAGTGTGTAAGTGCTTGCTTTGCAAGCATGGCAACCTGAGTTTGATCTCCCAAATATATGTAAAAAATGGGTATGGCAGCATGTGTGTACAGTGCTAGCAGTGAGGAAGCAGAGACAGGAGGATGCCTGAGGTTCACAGGTCAGTTAGGATATCTACTTGGGAAGCTCTAGGCTCACAAAAGACTATATTTCAAAAAACAAGGTTCCTTAGGAACAATACCTAAGTTGACTTCAGGCCTCCACATGTCCCCACATACATGTGTAACTGCATTCACACATGCATCCACGCATGAACATACACTCCCAAACCTCACAATATGTGACCAGAACTGATACGTTCCAAATTAAAATTTGACTAAAGGTGGTGCATGGGGGGTTGGGAGGGTAGTTGGAAGGGGAGAGGGTTAGAGAGAAGGGAGCAGGGGAGGAATGGGGAATGCTCGGGGGACTGGGGGGGAGGGAGGAAGGATAGATATGGGTTCAGGGAAGAATATATCTCAACTATGGAAATCAGTTTAGGGTTTACTAGAGACTTGACTGTAAATGGGATCCCAGGTCCAAGGAGAGATCCCCAGATTGTTCTCTGAACAGAGGAGAGGGTGCCTGAACTGGCCTTGACTCATAACCATAATGATGAATATTTTGCTTATCACCATAGATCCTTCATCTGGCAATGGATGGAGATAGGGACGGGGACCCACGTTGGAACACTGGACTTAACTCCCTAGGTCCAAGCGAGAAGCAGAAGGAAGAAGAACGTGAGCAGGGAGGGCAAGATCAGAGGGAACCTTTATCCGGCGATGGATGGCGATGCAGACGGAGACCCACATTGGAGCACCGGACTGAGCCCCCCAAGGTCCAAAGGAGGAGCAGAAGGAGGAAGAACATGAAAAAGAAAATCAGAACCGCAAGGGGAGCGATCACCCACTGATACAAGGGGACTGATCTACTGAGAGTTCACCAAGGCCAGTTGACTGGGACTGAAGGAGCGCTTGATCCAACCAGATTCTCTGGAGGAGGCTGGATTCCCTGAATGTGGCTGGCCCGAAGTCTTTCTAAAAAGCCATTGACAATGACTCTGGGACTTGTTTCCTTTGCATATTCTGGATTTTTGGAGATCCAATCTGTTTGGATACTCACCTTCCTGGACCTGGAGGTAGCGGGGAGGAACTTGAACTACCCACAGGGCAGGAAACCCTGACTGCTCTTAGGGATGGAGAGGGAAGAGGAGAGGGAGTGGGGGGAGTGGGAGGGTGTTGGGAGGAGGGGCGAAAATGAAAACTTTTATATTTTAATAAAAAAAAACAAATTAAAATTTGATCCATGAAAACTATTCCAGGTAAGGCCTAACAAGCTTTTGCTTAACCCACTGGCTTGAGGCAGACAAATGTCGTGGTTAGGCTATGAACTAAATGCTTGTATATTTCTCAAATTAATTTATTGACGTTCTAACTTCTGATGTGAAGGTATTGGGCAGTTGGGCCTTCAGGAAGTTGTGTGGTCAGGAGGACAGAGTCTTCATGCGTGACATTTGCCTCCTGATAGAAAAGACTCTAGAGAGCTCTCTCACCTACCCTGCCACGTGAGATTATAACAAGAAGTTGGCTGTCTACAATTTGGAGCAAGCCTCTCCATAGAAACTAATCATGTTGATATTCTAATCTCACCAAAACTGTGTGATTGCTTATAAGCTACTCAGTCTATAGTGTTTTGTTGTATCTGCCTGAACTGACTGAGAAGTGGCAACTAATTTTATGTGGGAGACATAGATGTTTCTATTGTTTGAAGATTGGGTGTTTATTGCAGTAGCTAGCATTATCCTAATTAAGTTATTCTCAACAAGTTCATTTAGTTGACTGGTTTTACATATACTTTGTTTTTAAAGTTTACCAGATAGTGACATCACTTGGCATTCACCATGTTTCTTGTGTTCCCATGAACCCACCAGACCCACAAACAACACTAAGAAATGGAAGAAAGGAAAGTCCTATTTAACATAGATTACAGGACTTCAGTTGTCGGAACATATCTATGACGAGTATTTGGTCCTACATTTGCAGGCCACTGGCTCTTAACGTAATTGTCTTCTGCTCATAGAATAGCATTTCTAAAAATATCCACAGTAGGCTATTATAGAGGGGATTCTAACTTGATTATCATTGCAATTTCTTACTATATTCAAAGCTTCAAGTGAAAAAAAAACTACCCAAGTAAAGATTCAGAATAAGTAAAGCAACATCATTGAGGATGGTTAAAGCATGCTATATCCTTCCTTTCCCTTGCCCTTTTGGGACCTTTTGGGTCTCATATTCACTGATAATTGCTCTTCAACTCTGGATAGATCTACTTTACAGAAGTAGCCAGGATGGGAGAGAGGCATCCTGGTCAGTCACAAGTATCTTCATCCTCAAGGGAAATAATCAGGAGAACCACAGGCTTCACTATTCTATTTTCCCATCTATCCCTCAGCTTCCCTCTCCCTGGCTCCTTTCCAAGATCCCCGACTAAAAAGCATCATATCATTAAGCCCCTTCACTGGTTAATTTTTTATGCAGTGCTGATTTGAGAAGACTGCCTTTTGTTTTCCATCTGTTCACTTCTTTCCTATCCTACTATGGAGGACACTGACAACACTCATGCTCTGTAAGCCTAGAGGATCTCCAGGTGGTTCTAATGTATGGCCAAGGTCATGCATTCAAATGAATCATTAATGATTCTAATCATTAGATTAGAATAATTTCTGAGCCCTATAAGCATAACGGTGCTTTTCAAAGTCCTGTGTTCATCATTTACCAGGGAATCATTCTTAAAGGCAGATCCTGTTGCCCTGAGTCATAGCTAGGCCTTGACTTGGGAACTTCCAACATGTTCTTAAGTGTTGCCTTTTTCTGCTGGCCCTGGGGTCATACTTTGGATAGCAAGTAGCCTAGTGACCTATGAGGATTTTTGGTCATCATCTGGTACAGGCTTTCACCTGGAAGAATAAAACGTGCCTCCCATATTCATTGGTGATCTACCTCTGTTCCCCAAGACAAGCATCATGAGAGTTCCGAACTACATCCAGACAAGAGCACAAGAATTTACATCTATCTTCAGACAAGAGAGGATTCTCTTTTTAGAGTCTGATAGTTTGAGCACTTTAATTTCTGAATATTCATATCAGTGCCTTGGTTGGTTTTTACTCTGTGGTAAAATATGACAAAGTGAGTAATTTAGAAACAATAGACATTTATTTTTCATAGTTTTAAAGGCTGGAACATCTGAATCAAGACACTTAAAGGATTGCTATCCCATGAGAGCTGTTTTCTGCTTCCAGTATGATGGCTTGTTACTGTGTTCTCCTGAGAGAAAGAGCGCTGTACACTCCCATGGCAGACTTGCTCTGAGGATTAAGTTTCAGCACAGAGTTTGCAGGAGATATCAGTATTTAAATCACAGCGTGGATGATCATTTTGAAAATTCCTTGTGAGCTAGAATTCATTTTTCTATTTAATTGCACCTAAACCTTCCTGAAAAATTTCACTGGACAATTTCTGTCTTTAACAGATGAACTACACTCTTAAGTACTTTGTACTATATTTTTCATTGAAGGCATCTTGCATTTACTGGCTTTAAAAGAAATCTTACAATTACTTTACCCACAAGCCTGTAATTGCAGATGCTAAAGGAACAGAAGATTTGTATCTAGTGTTGAAGTCTAGTTTTGAAAATGTTAAAAACATGCCTCTTGTACAGATACAGAATGAACATGTGTGAAGGGTTTATTCATTTAATTAATTAATAAAGGAGCTAGCAAGAATGGTAAAGCTAGTTCAAAGGGTAGATATTTATACATAGTCAAAGGAATACTGAAGTGATTTTGATAATAGAAAGAACATTGGTATTTTATTAGGACCATAAAGTGTAACACAAATAATAAAGTCTAGAGACAGATATTGGGGTTCATCCTGAAGATTAGAAAATCAAAAGCAGTCAAGCCACTAGAGAGCTCTTATCTCTTTGAAATCTTCAGATTGAAAAGAGAGCGAATTACTGTCTCATTCCACTTTATATTCCTCTCTAGTGCTGCGATTAAAGGCGCATACCACCATTGCCAGGCCTCCATGGTAAACTACTGTGGCTGCTGGGATTAAAGGTGTGTTCCACCACTGCCTGACCTGTATGACTGACTAGTGTGGCTGTTTTGCATTCTGTTCTTTAGGCAAGCTTTATTCATTATAATACTAATGAAATATCACTACAATAAAGCTAACAGGCAGAGTTATATTTACTACTGGACAAAATATACAAACTTCAGTTAGTCTTGGCTCTAATCATGTCAGAAATAACAAAGACAAATATAGATGGATTCTCTAGTTCAATCAAATAATTCTTAGAGGAGATTGGTTAAATGACGTTGGAAGGGCATGCAATTACTCTTTTGTGCTATTTCTGAGTTTGTAACACTGGGCAGGACTTGAGCTAACATCAGGCCCTGAGTGTTCTTTTAAACTTCCTTGTTCTTAGAAGATCAATGATGATATCACTTTTGACATTTTTAAAGCCCCCCTTTACCCAAATATGCTGTCATATCAGCTGTCAGTTACAGCGGGACTTATAATATTCTTTTCTCCCCACTAAAAAAATAGTACTTTCACATAAAAACTATTCTTGAGGTGGTGAGATGGCTCAGTAGTTAAGAACACTTTATGCTCTTGCAGAGGGCCCAGATTCAGTTCCCAGCATCCACATGGAGTGGTGGAAACAATTTTTTGTAAGCCCAGTTTCACAGAATTTAATTTCTATTCTGGTCTCCAAGGGCACTAGGCACACACATGGTGCACATACATACATGCAGCACTCACACATACACATAAAATAAAAAAGTAGTTATTTCAAAAAGAGTTTTTAATAAAAAGAAACAACTCTTAAAGTTTGGATTATTATTTAAAAAAATTTCCCCACATGGGGATCCAGTCTGATTGGATACTCACCTTCCTGGTCCTGGAGGGAGCGGGGAGGAACTTGAACTACCCACAGGGCAGGAAACCCTGACTGCTCTTAGGGATGGAGAGGGAAGAGGAGAGGGAGTGCAGGGAGTGGGAGGGTGTTGGGAGGAGGGGCGAAAATGGAAACTTTTATATTTTAATAAACTTAAAAAAAATTTAAAAAAATAAATAAAATAAATAAATAATAATAAAAATTTCCCCACAGCCGGCCTTAGCGTCTTAGCCCAAGATGGTGTGGCTCCAGAAGTAGTAATTTGCCTGATGAAATTCTCATCCCACCTTGACTGAACTGGTCATTGCCTTTCTGTATCTTCTCTTGATGTGAGCTGTTGATTCTCAAATGCCATGCACATGGCAAGAACTGCTAGAATACATGGGCTATAAGACAGGTTACATGATTCTTAATCATTTGCTGCCCAATAAGTATGCTCTTCTGCTCACAAGGGACATCAAGCAAACTTTAAGCTCATTACATGGCATGTGGCAAGCCTTAAATACTAAGAAATGCAATGGGAACAAGGATCTGGTTTATAAATATCCTATTGGTCACATGTCTTCATGTTTCTTTCTGCTGAGAGATAGATGCTTAAACACACAATGGTTTCAGGACCATGATGAACACTGTTTGCCAAGACACATCCTGAGACTGAGGAGCAACCTTTCCTGGAACTCTGTATAGTTTGCCACCTGACCCTTCTGGTCATAGCTGATTGATAGGAGCTAGGGATAGAAGCTTCCTAGGGTTGGTTGCTGATGCTCTTACTTTTGGAAATGTGGACTCAAAACAGATAAAGACAACATTAGAGAGATGTTGATACTAATGCCTCATTAACCATACATCTTTTTGTTATTTCATATCTTTGACTGTACTATCTTTGAGTGTACAAAGAGTTTTCAACCATGTCACATAGACATCAATTCATACCCATCTCTGTTTGGCAACTAGTCTTTTTTCTCTCTCTTCAGCAACAGTGAGGAGACTTTTTTATAAATAGAAATACATGGTTTATTGAATTTGCCAAAAATGAAAATATTAGAGAGCTATGTGCCAACATATTGTCAATAAAGTCTTTTGTATGAACTGCATCAAAAGAGATAGGTGACTTTCTCCTTGTTGATCATATGAACTTTTCCCAGATTGATACTATACTTGAGCAGAAACATTTCTCTAGTGTTATAGTTTAACTTTAAAACTCTTTCAAGGGCCCATGTCTTGAATGTTTGGTTTCAAACCTGTGCCACAATTGGCATGTGGTAGAACCGTTAGTAGGTAGTTAGTGCCTAGCGGAAGGAAGTTAGGTCGTGGGACATTCCCTTAAAAGAAATATTGGCACCTTGAGCCTTCCTTGTCTTTATTATTTCTTTGCTTTCCAGACACCATGTGATCAGTAGCATTGTTCTAGCATGTGTTCGCCACCACAATAGCATACCTTATTATAGGCCGAAGGACAATGAAGCCAATGGACCATGACTGAAACCTCATGAGCAGAAGTAAATCTTTCCATTTTTTAAGTATGAAGAAAATGATAGCTGAACTGGTTTAAGTGAAGGGAGTTTGTCACTTATTTGCTGTGACTGAAAATAAACTATGTAAATTCTCTGAACATCGATTTCTTTTCAGATAAAAAGGAGATGGACTAGATAAACTTTAAACTGAGGCAGTTTCAGTGACTCTAAAACTCTGTGGGACATCCTTCCACGGGGATGTATAAGGTCTCTGGTTCATCTGGTAGGTGTATGACTGTTTCAGCCAATATAAGATATACAGCTGATGCTGTATGACTTCTGAGCCTGGGTCCTTAAAGACAATGTAGTTTCTATCTTGAATCTTGGAATCATAGTGATGGATCCTTCTGCAGGTACAGAAGAATTCTGACTATGCTCCGATGACTTTACTGTGAGGAAATCCCAGCCACAGCTAGATACCCCATATGTTGGTGTTGGAGTGGAATCTTAGCTGAATTTCTGAACAGTAGCTACTATCAGCTGTACATGGCTTGATGTTTCCATGTCTACAGAAATTGACCTTTCAGATAACTTCTAGTCCTGCTGACACCTGCCAACAACATGAAAATTCCCCAAGTGAGAAGAGATTCAAGATTTGCCAAAATTCTTCACACAGACATCTCTTTTAGATTAGCATGACAGCAATAAAATATTTGCCATGTCAGTACATTTTAAGGTCTGTTGCATGGCTACAGTAATGTCAAAGGCCATCCTCAGACCTTGAAGAAGATGCTGCTTCACATCTCATTCTATTTTTCTACCCATCTATCTCATTCTTCCGTCCATCCAGAATTGTTCAAGGTCTGGCTGTAGAGTACGGGGGTCTCAAATATGAATCATTCACTGTCTATGGCCTTGCAGAGCTTCAAGAGCACACAGAGAAGAAACAGTAAGCATGACTAAAACTACCTCGGACGGTTACCAAACAATTAGCAAGAACGTATATGCTTTAAGCTTTGGAATATTCATAAAGGATGGTTCAATCTGACTGATGAGCAATATCTGTAATATCTAGGACCTCATGAAGGGGCATTTCTCATGGAGGAGGCAAATAATAAAAGAATACATGACCAAACAAGGGACTATATTGGCAATGGGGGTTTGTGGAAAGGAGCAATTGAGGCAGGAAAATGGCAGGCTAATTATGAGGCCAAGGCAAAGTCCAGGTGAGAGGAGAATAAAAGTAAGAGGACAAAATGAGTCAGAATGGAGAGTAGGCTAGAAGGAGAACGCCAACATAGGCAGTAGGCTAGGCTCAGCATTTCATTGATAGCGCTGCTCTCAGCTGGCACTTTCCTTATTTCTAGACCTTTGAAAACCTGTATTGGTTGGAACGCACTTTGCTCATTTATGAACATGCTTTCAGACTTTTCTTGCAACCTTCTTATCAACACTCACCCTTGAGAAATATTCAGTCATTCAAATGCAGATGTCAGCAGTCAATAATAGATATCCATCAACAGATGAGTAGATAATGAAAATGTGAATGTGATTCCCCCAATCTCACAGAGAGAAGTTTATTCAGTTATAAAGAAAGATAAAATATACAATATTTCATTTATTTGAATGGACATAGCACAATGGTAGTAGAGAATAATCTAACCCTACAACCTTTAGGTACTTATAAGCAGGGGTGTTGCATATGTATAGCATACTAGCTATGTGGGGGTCCTTTGTGGAGAATAATCACTTCAAATGAGAGGCCCTAAGCTTCTTTTGTTTGAGTTTAGATTTCTTCTTCTGTATCCTCCTCTTCCTTTGTTTGTCTTGCAGCAAGGTCTTGTCATGTAACCTAGGCAGGCTGGCCTTGAACTCTAGATTCCTCATTTTCTCCCCATCCTCAGTGCTTAGGTTACAAACATAGTTATCATGACCATCTATGAACTTAGAATTCCTTTTAGCAAATACTTAATATTTTAGAATATTGTCTCTTGAATTGAAAGAATTCCTTTAATTGATGTCAAACAGCCAATTATATAGTAGTGTGTATCTTCTTGTGTTAGTTTAACATCATTTAGTGGCTAGAGTGGAATTAATGGAACTGTTGGTCACTTTTTTAGTTTCCAGACTTAGTTCCTATTTGTTTGTTTATTTTTGCATCAGGAAGCCTGCCAAGAGGAAGGTGAGCAGGGAGTACTGGTGTCTGTCTTTAAGTCCAAAGCTGTAAATAACTGGAAACTTCGTGCCTATTGTATCAAAATGGCTGATACCTATTAGACACATCAGTTCAAAGACGCAAAATACCTGCTTGTTTTCAAAGTGGTCCTAAATAGAACTAGAAAAAACCATCCTGAGTGAGGTAACCCAGACCAAGAAAGATGAACATGGTATGTACTCATTCATAAGTAGATACTGGCTATAAAGCAAAGGATATTGAGCCTATAGGTCATGATACTAGAGAAGATAAGGTGAACACTAAGAAAAACATACATAGATCTACCTGGAAATGGGAAATAGACAAGATCACCTGACAAAATTGGAAACATGGGGGTGGGAGGAGTAGGGAGGATGGAAGGGGAAGACAAGGGGAGAAGGGGAGGGGGAAGGAGAACTTGAAGGAACAGGATAGTCGAGATGAAGGAATGACAGAGATGAGAGCAAGGAAAGAGATATCTTGATTGAGGGAGCCATTATGGGGCTAACAAGAAATCTGGCACTACAGAAATTTCCAGGAATCTATAAGGATGACCCCAGCCTAAGACCCTAAGCAATAGAGGAGTAGGTGCCCAAACTGGTCTTGCTCTGTAGTCAGACTGATGAATATCTCAAATATCACTATAGAACCTTCATCTAGAAACTGATGAAAACAGAGGCAGAGACCCACATCAGAGCACTGAACTGAGCTCCCAAAGTCCAGTTAAAGAGTGGGAGGAATGAGAATATGAGCAAAGAGGTCAAGACCATGGATGGATTCACCCACTGAAACAGCTTACGTGAGCTAATGGGAGCTCATCAACTCCAGCCAGACTGGAAAGGAACAAGCATAGGTGTCCCGCGCTACCGTCTCGCCAGCAAGAACCACGCGGTACACATAGGATCCTTCTGCAGAAAAGCTTTATGTCTCTTGGGAGCTAGAGCATAAGCCACATGGCAAAGACCCAGATAAGATGGAACCCATCCCTTATAAAGGAAACAGACCCCGCTTCGGACGTGTCATTCTCGGATTGGTCAAACTGCTCCCAGTCCCAGGTGAAACCTCGGGAGTAGGCAGGGACGCAGCGGTAGAGAGTTACAAAGCACGTGCGCTGGGATTAAAGGCGTGTGCCGCCACACCTTGGGGTCACAGAGGTCAATCTCTACCTTTGTTCCTAGAAGCAATGGAGAATGTGGTCCGGCCCTCCACATATCCCCCTTTTTTTACTTCTTTGCAGAAAGGCAACTCCCTAGGAAGGTAAAGATAGAGGTCGCACTTCCCAAAATGAAAACATTAAAATGGGCTTACACGGAATCTGTCCCTAGGCTCATGACACCTGGAACCTATCCGGCCTGCCCTCTGCCAATTTTCTGGGAAAGGGAATATATGGCAGGAAACCCTTAAGCAGAGCGACTTATCTCTCAGAGAGGGCCATTCTCTGTGCGATGCTCTTCAGCTCGACAACCTTCAGGGCTAGCTAAGCCAAGCACTCCACCCTGTGCAATGGACCACAGTCCTAGGGGTGCAGGAGCTGGTTGGCTTAAACCTTACTGCTTTAACATAGATAACCACACATCAGTAGAGGCCCCCTGTTCTAGGGCAGCCAGCGCTGAGCAAAAACCACTTTATCCCTATGGCTTTGGGATTTGAGTCAGCAGACCATCCAGAGGAGAAACACTATTCCATAGCAGGACCGTTCCAAAACACTCCCACCCCCACCCATTCTTTGAAGTAGGGGATGAAGGACACGATCCAGGACTGGAATCCTTTGGCCAGGCTTATGTCCACTCGCGTGGAGTTGATTGTCATGATGGACCATCTCAAGGAGGACAGCAAATCATCAAAATTCTCCTGCAAGATACAAAGACAATTCTCGGGACAAGTTAGCCACTTTTATAAAGTTCTCATATGGTATACTGGTCACACAAAAGGCTGGAGTTTTCCATTCACAGCCCAATTGGGCAAGCTGCCATAAGATATCCACCTGTTCTTTATTCTACCTCTAATAGATGTATCTATGGTAGCCTGCTGATCCAGGGCTGTAGCCACTGTGGTAGATAACTGATTGAGGGTCTTTGTTTTTTATGATATAGGCCGTGCTGTCCCAGTGGTGCCTAGGAAAAACCCAGGCCCTGTTTGCTGATATTAGGTTTAGGATTTATTGGCTCCTGTATTCCTTGCCAGTACGGTGGCCTCGGGTTCCAGAGCCCGCCCGCCATCCAAGGGCTGTGTGCGGCCCTGGACCTGCTCGCTGCGCGGCTCCCCGTGTCCCAGGCCAGGAAGTGGTGGCTCCATCCCCAGGCGCCCCTGCCTTCCCCGCGGGGCTAGCCTAGTTCTCTGAGGCTGTGTTGGTGGCGGAGTGTGGCGGGAGCCGACACTCAGACCGAGGCGGCACAGGCAGCAACATCTCAAGGTCCGCGCCAGAGCCGCTGTGGCTCAAGGGGCCAATGGGAAAGGCGGCGAACAGGGCCGCTTCCCTACTAGCAAACTCTCAACACCTGTGCCATAGCAAAAGCAGCTGTAAACAAACTCTCACAGACCCAGCCAACGACCCAATCACTTTAAAAATCTAAGGGCTTTTTGCATCTACCTCCCTGTGGATCCTGAAACATTAGATTTAAAACCAAATAGTTGTAAGCTGCCATGTGGTCACTGGGGAATTGAACTCACGACCCTTGGAAGAGCAGGCAGCATTCTTAACCCCTATGCTATCTCTTCAGTTCCTTATTCAGATGGAAAATCTCTCGGGCTAGTAGCCAGCATTGTTCGCCCCGCCCGTTGCCCCAGGCCATTGGTCCGCCTTTGTTACCTAGGATCAGCACAGCTCAGCTCAGCCAAGCGGAACAGAAGCCACTCCAGCCTCAGAGCCCCTCACAGTTTCAGGCACATTGCAAGCCTTCTGACCTGGCAGCTTGTGGCACCGTTCTCATTCTCGGTACTGCTGTGATACCCTCCAGGCCAGGCACCAACTGAGCCTGCGCAATATGCCTCCCACCATAGCCACAGAGCAAAGCTCCGCTCCAGCCGCCCTCCAGCCCCAGCTGCACCCACTCCGAGCCCAAACCGGTGCACGGAGCAAAGCTGAACTCAGAGAAGCAGGCTTGAAAGGACCTCATTTAATCTTTAAGGGAATTTGGGCGTCGTTTAGTCTCTTTGGCTGCTTCCTGCTGTTATTGGGCTGCTGCATTTTAGGGGTATACATTACAACATTTCAGGAGGTCTCGGTGATTCAAACCACGTAAATTCCAAGTACACCCTTAGGCTCTCCCCCTCCGTGGAGACGAAAACAGAACCTCCCTCCCAAAACACCACATCCTCAGCAGTCTCCAAGTTCAAATATCCCTCTCCCATCCAGTACACAAAAGACAACATGAACAACACAACATAAAGCTTTTGACCCTGCAAATCAGCCCTCTCCCCCATCCTCACTCTCTTTTAAAATCACTGGGGGGTCCTTTTTAACTTATTTTCTTTTCTGTCTCCCCCATTCTTTACCGGAGGGTCCTTTTTAACTTATCTGGGTGCGCGCACAACCTCCCACTGCTGCTCAGTTTCTGATATGCTCTCTGGACTTTAGAACGTACCTCTCTGAGCACGCATGCCTGCAGTTCTGAATCCTCCTTGTGTCCAAGGGGTCTCCGGTGGTGCAAAGTTCTTCTTTTTCCCGGGTATCAGCACCAGATGTCCCGCGCTACCGTCTCGCCAGCAAGAACCACGCGGTACACATAGGATCCTTCTGCAGAAAAGCTTTATGTCTCTTGGGAGCTAGAGCATAAGCCACATGGCGGAGACCCAGATAAGATGGAACCCATCCCTTATAAAGGAAACAGACCCCGCTTCGGACGTGTCATTCTCGGATTGGTCAAACTGCTCCCAGTCCCAGGTGAAACCTCGGGAGTAGGCAGGGACGCAGCGGTAGAGAGTTACAAAGCACGTGCGCTGGGATTAAAGGCGTGTGCCGCCACACCTTGGGGTCACAGAGGTCAATCTCTACCTTTGTTCCTAGAAGCAATGGAGAATGTGGTCCGGCCCTCCACACATAGGACCAAACTAGTTCCTCTGAACGTGCTTGACAGTTATATGGTTTTGGCAGTCCTGGGGGACCAAGATTTATCCGTACTGCTTGTGCTGGCTTTTTGGGAACCTATGGACCTTCCCCCAAACAAGGTGTCTTACCCTCTCTGAGGAGTGTATGGGAGTAAGAGGTAGGTGGAGGGAATGGGAGGAGGGGAGGGAGTGGAAACTGGGATTGGTATGTAAAATGAAAAAAAACATAGTTTTGTTTTCTTTTTAAAAAATTTAAAAAAGAAAGTGGTCCTAAATGTAAGAACCATTGTGATTTCAGCTGTAGAGAGAAGGGGACTCTAGCCTTAGAAGTCATGCAAATTGCTCTTGAGAGACATAATAGAACAGAGTTTAAGAGTTCTGGGTTCAATTCCAATTTCTTGTTAGATAGGAACTTAGCCTTGGTTTTCTCATTTGCAAAGAAGTCTTAATCAAAGTTGTCTCTTTTACAGGGTCTTTGTGAGAATAAAGTAAAACCTTGTAGGCTTGCCTACTCTGAAAATTCCATTGGACCATTTAGTTCAAAGAGGTAGACCTTACACTTGAACTTAGGGCTTCTGGGTTCACAATGCCTTCTATGAAATTTTTGAAATTTAAAGAATGAAAATTGACTGGTATCAAGGGAAATGTCTGGGGTTAGAATTAGCCTTTAAGTATAGCTGGTAGGTGACAGTCCCTTGTCTTATACGTAAACACACAAATACTTCTTTTCAGAGCATGTACTCACAAATTTAAGAAAAATTCTATCAGGATAGAACAAGAGACATTACACCATAATATGGAATATATGTATTTTAACAGATGTTAGTTTTGCTAGAGAGTCCCTTTGTTGATTTTTATTTTGCTTCATAAATCAAATTTATTGAAGTATAATTTACATACAATGAAATGTACCCATTTTATGTTTGATGAATTTTGACAAATACACACTTATGTGAAACTACTGTGATAATCATATAATAGCTTAAAGAGTCTTAGGTCTTTATTTTCTAACTCCCTTACTGATGGTTCAAGGTAGGCACTAATTTCTCTATCACTACCCATTTCATCTGCCTGAATTTCATATGAATTAGACACTCAGTCTACACTCCTTTGTGTCTGGTTTCTTTTGCTTAGAATAGTTCTGGGTGTACATCCATGATGTTCCTCTTTTTCTATTGTTATAAAGCATTTTCATTTCACTGTATGGGGAGACATAAGTGAATCCGTTCATACTGACCAGTAATCATTCAGTAACTGTAAGGGGTTGACAGTATTGTCTTAGACCTAGGAACTGGGACCACCTTCGTTGGCTTCCATATGTTGGATGACCTTGTTCTTGTCCCTTCCCCTGATACATCCTTCCTATGAGATAAGATAGGAATATGGTTTCTTGGTACTGTTACCTGGGTATTCAAAACAATCAAAGGATTCCTTGCCCAAATGGTCATGAGTCTATTTCAAGAGCCTGTATAGTGATGTGGGATTCCTCTCTGTATCCTAGGCATGTTTTATTACCATTGGTTAATAAAGAAGCTGCTTCAGCCTATAGCAGAGCAGAATTTAGCCAGTCTGGAAGAGATAAAAAGAGAGAGTATGTGGAGTCAAAAGGATGCCAAGTAGCTGCCAAAGGAGGTAGACGCCATGTAGCTGCCCAAGAATCAAGCAGTTACAAACCATGAGCCTCATGGTAAAGTATAAAATAATATCAGAAATGGGCTAATTTAAGATGTAAGAGCTAGCTAGAAATATGCCTAAGCTATTGACCAAGCAGTGTTGTAATTAATATAGTTTCTGTTTGATTATTCAGGTCTGGGCAGTCGGGAACAAAAGAGCACCATCCTACTAAAGTAGACTTTGTGTTAGACCAAGCCTTTTGAGGGAAGCTTTTTACTACATCACCAATCTTGACAGTGGTCAGCAGAGGATATGGAATCAGGAGGAGTGAGAGGCATATAAAGAGTGTCCAAACCTTGAGTGGATAGACTGAGTTACCAATAATCATGCATGAGACCCTGTTATAGGAAAAGAAGAGGATGTCCACTGCTGGCTGTGTCCTTGAGATAGATTCACTTCCCTTTCCACAAGTGATACCACAGGCATGCAGACATCAGAGAAGGAATAGAAATAAGGAAGCAAGGGACATCCATGACAAACTAAAATTGTAAATAAACAACTCCCCATAGTGCACAATTTTCAAGGTTACAGAACGAAGCATTTTAGAATGGAGGTGATGGTTTTAGATTTCATGTTCTCTCATTCTTTAGTTTCATAGATGAGAAACCTGAGACCTATGGAAATTCGGTGACATTTAAAAGTCATAGCTAAGAGAAGAGGTGAATTCTTTTCAATACAAGGCCAGAGTTCTTTCAGTATACATAATATCAATGATTTTCAAATGTTTTTGACTTATATAGTCCCTAAGATATTTTTGGTTAAACTGTGAACCTCTTTCATGTAGTTTGAAATTAACTTTGAAAATAGAGTTTTAATCATAAACTTAAATTATTCAAAATATCTAATTTTCAGCTCATGGAAAATATTGTTATCTAAAAATAAAACTCCTACAAATCACATTATATGGACTCAACAGGTTATGTTTAGTTATATATGCAATAACTATGAAAATGAGGCCATGAATTGAAGAAGAGCAGGTACATATGGGAGGGTATGGAGGGAAGGAAGGGAAGGGGGAAGAAAGGTAATTAAAGTACAACCTCAAAAATAAAAAAATAAAAATCTTATGTCACCTGTGGAAATGCAATCTAAGTAGTTATTTGCTATCCATTAACATTCACTTAGAAAAACACATGAACAAGATTTTCTTAGTATGTACAAAGTGGGCACTGCCTAATTACCCAAGGGCAGTAAATGGGAATAGAGAAAAACGCAGAAAAAAAAGAGATATTTTCTTCCTCTGTTTATGGGTATTGGTGCTCAAGGTTCTTGGGTCATTGGATTTGGACCAGGTCAGCTTCTCTGTTTCAGGCTTTGAGGCTCTGAATAGCACCTCCAGCTTCTCTGGGTTACTGGCTTGCAGATGTGAGTTTGTAGAATGTTTCCTCTGTAATTGTGTAACCTAGTTCATACCTAAGTATATGTGTATGTCCATATGTGTTTGTGTATATATAATTTCACTTCTCATATATAAAAGATCTTCCTCTTTCCACTTATTTTGTTTTTCTGAGGACTTCTAAAACAGATGGGCTTCTAGGTATCTGTATTTTACTTTCATATCTGTTCTTCACCTTTTCCATCCTGCCCTATATACCCTCCCTGATAAAGTCTACTACTCTATATGGACTTTATCAGTGAGCTTTTGCCCTCTGACTTCCAATGAGTTCAACCAATGAAGAACAACAGTTGGAGATAAGAGAGAGGGATAATAACAAAGCCAGGGAATGTATTCCAATTATTCTTCTGGTTTCCTTTCTTCCAAGTTACTGCAAATTTCCTGTGCCTTTCTATCTAAGGCCACAACTCCAGCAAGGATGTCTTTCTCTTCTCAGGTTCAGATAACTGTTTTTCTTTTGCTGTTATTTTAGATCTATTGGGATATGTGGTGTCCCCATGTGCTTTACATCTCAGATTCATTTTTACAATGCTGGCCTTACCTTTGTGCACACAATTATTTGATCAAACTCTTCAGTTATCCCTTCAGTGACTATCTGGTTTCTTTTTTTATTATTGTTGTTTGTTTGAATTTTTTGTTTTGTTTTTTAGAAACAGAGTTTCTTTGTGTAACAAACAGGTTTGGCTGTCCTGAAACTTTCTTTGTAGATCATGCTGGCCTTCAACTCACTGCGATCCATCTACTTCTGCTTCCTGAGTGCTAGGATTAAGGTGGTGCACCACCACTGCCTGATGCCATCTGTTTCTTATAATGGTGTGGGATCTTTTGATTATTTATTGCTAATCCCCAAATCTGAATGGCTACAAGCAACCACAGTAATTTATTTCCTTATGCTCTCACAATATAGGCAATGCGCTGTGGGGATAACTTACATGTGGCAATAGCTAGGGTAGCTGGAGCTGAAGGATTCACTTCTAAGATGGCTTACTCATATGACTGCGAAGTTGATCTGGCTGTCATCTGGGTGCTTGGCTTGGACTGTTGGCAGTTGGCTTTGATTTCCCTCCAAGTGGGCTGTTAGGACTCTTATACAGCGTGGAGGTTGGGTTCCAAGAGGCAGGAAGCAGAAGCTGCCAGTCTCCTTAAAGCTTAGATCTGTATCTGGTGCACTATCACATCTATGTACAAATGATTAAGCCATTCAGAGGCTAAGCCTCTGAATCTAGGGAGCTGGGAGCACTACATTGAAGTTATAGCCATTTTCAATACACCACACTGTCAGAGACTGGAAGGTGTAGCCATAATCCAGGTGAGAGGTAATTATGGCTTGAACCAGGGTGATACCAGTGGGGATAATGAGAAATGGTTATACCCTGTAAGAAATTGTTACATTTTAAA
The DNA here is from genome assembly GCF_982192425.1 of Myodes glareolus. Lineage (NCBI taxonomy): Eukaryota > Metazoa > Chordata > Mammalia > Rodentia > Cricetidae > Myodes > Myodes glareolus. Next base: position 137,927,412 of record NC_142053.1, read on the forward strand.
GTAAGCTAGTGAAGTTTGTTGATTTATCATTATATATGGGACAAAACAAGAGAAATTGCAATAACCTATTGTCTTCTGAGAGGCATAGTCTCAGAAATGGAATTAAATGAGTATTTTATTGTTAATATTTCCTGTCTGGAAAAGAAATATAGAGGGAGCTAGGGAAAGCTGGGATAACCATGAGACATCCTAGTGTAAGTAAGGTTTTAAAAAGTCTTTGGAGAATTCTTGAGCTAAAGATGGCCAGTTCATTGTCTCTCAGAAATGGGCCTGTCTTAGTAACTCTCTCACACTCAGACATTGGCAGAGAGAAACTCATGAGAGGTAATTTTAGTGCCAATGACATGATGCATTTGTACTGGAGGGAGTTGATCTTTGCCTCCTCTGTATAGGGGGTTTGTATGGCACACTCTCACAGATGCCTCAGAGCTCAAGGACTATGTTAAAGTTTTTTAAAAGACCTGGCTTGAGAAAGGATATCAGAAGGATTATTCAGGGCATGTTAAGTTTGAACTGCTTACCAGACTTCTCAGTACAAATATCAAACTGGCACTTCAGTAAAGATGTGTAAGCTTTGGAGGCTCTGTTATATCATAGATAATAAATCAAGGCCAGCAAGAATACATCGAGAAGACTCTTTTCTCAAAGAAGACCTCATTACTGTATTATTGGCACTCAACTGATCAAAACAACACACACACACACACACACACACACACACACACACACATATATATATATATATATATAATTTGATTTCAGACCAAATAATTCCTAAACATGAAACTAAGATTTTTGGAAATATATCTTTATAAGCTATATTTGTGGATGAATATTATTTATTGTTAGAAAAATACAGAGTTTAGTATATACTATGTTTTCATTTTCTCATGTTTATAGATTTAAATGTTAGAAAATCTCTTTGAAATACCTATGTGAATTGGAGTGCATTATAGCAATATCACTTGGGCTTTTAAACTTCTTGTGTATTATGTGTATGAGATTCTACAGCAAGTGAACATGAAAATTATTATTAATGATTAACTGATAACCATAGAAGGTCATCCTGAGGTTTTGATAAAGGCAAAAAAGGAAATGTTATGTGACTTACACACAGATATGCTACTCTGTAATTACAGTGATTTGTTTTGACAACATTAGTACTCTGAAAATTTTCTTCTCTTTGATACTTCGCATTTATACTGCCTGTCATAGTGCTACTTAGAAAGTTCCTGAAGGGTAAACCGTGAATGCTTCCCCAGCACTGCCCAGTGGAATAGAAGAGAGTAACTGCTAGAAGAAAAGTGGCAAAGGTGGGGCTACTTCTCTGTCACAGGTGGGTCTCTACTTGTAGATGATAAATTAGGGCCAGTAAGAATGCAAGCATTAAAAGAAATCTTTTCACAATGAAAGCATAATTAATATATTTTGGCAGTTAATGGATCAAACAATACAAATATACATGAAATTTTGATAGATCAAATAATTATTGAACATGAAACTAAAAATTTTGTGTTTAGGCAGATTTTAAGAAAGAGATAACAAACATTCTGCCCCTTAAACCTTATTACCACTATGATAGAAATATATGCATTATTTATACTTTATTAATACATAAATTATGAATAAATAATATACAAATATATATATATATATATATATATATTGATAAATCGGAGCAACTGTTAGAGTTCTTGGACAATGTGCTGGTGTTCATTTATAAAACAGTTAAGGTTGACTTCAAAGGCACGTGGGCATGTAGGCATAGAGAGGAGATGATCTGAGAGGCCATGAATGGCAAAGAGTGATTTTTCTCAGCCTTGGAGAAAGTGGTACTGTTTCCCTTGGCATTACAGACAATCCTAGGCTTAGGCTTGGGCCATGTTCAAATACAAGGATTAGGCTGAGCATCACAGTCTAGATAATTTATACAGAATAAAGATGCATTTAGGTGGTGATTTTGGAGGCTGAAAAGTCTAAAAGCATGGTGTTAAAATCAACTCAGCATGTGGAGAGTCTTCATGGTGGAACATCACATGGCAGAATCATCATATGTTAAGACAGCAAATATTCCATAGAAGTTCCAAATATTCCAAATTTTTCCATGTTTGAAAGTTATTTTCTCCATAGTCTGTTCATCGTGGAAGAATCCTTATTATCTAATTACTTCTCAAAGATGCCACTTCTAATGGCCATTAACAGGTGACTTTGGGGATTAAATTTTCAATACATGAATTGTGGAGGATAAATGTTGAAATTATCACAATGATTTAGGCTACTTAAATTAGTTCAAACATTGAACCTGGGTGTGTACACCAGGGATGAATTTAGTTTCTGATCTAGCCATGAGGAATTATATGAAGGAAAATGATGGTTAGGGTGAGGGCTAGGGAGAAAATTTCATTGTAAGAATTCTTGATCTTCATAAGATCCCTTTTCATTCCCTTTAGTATCATAAAGTCTCTCCACAGTGAAGGTGACTGAAGAGCCTACAGTAGTCTCCTGAACTCATTTGCCACTTCTTGGTGTGATGGAGAAACCACCACATTAAATTCAGAAGGCCAAGATTATACCAATATCTGTCCCTACTGGTTATGTGGCCTTTGGAAAGCTGCACTCTAAGCATGATTCTATTTATCTCTAAAATGGGAAGAAAAATATTCAATTATGTTGATTTTTAATACTTTAAAAAATCAAAGGTACCTGAATATGCCTTTAAGTCATATTAGTGTCAGTGAGGTCATACTCCTTGGCATTCACCACGGGGCAAGAAGAACACAGAGGAATATGAGGAGGGGAGAGAGACAGTCAAGACTGAGATACTGGTGGTGACAATTTAGGGAGCAGGAACCAAGAATGAGAAAATGCAGAGAATGCCATCAGACTTACTGGGGCCCTATGAAGTCTTTGGGTGAGATGCAGATGCTCTGTGGGACTCAAGGCTCTCTTTTCAGGATGACTTCTCTTCCCCTCTGGTTGCTTTCCTTTCGAGATACACCAGAGTATTCTGTAGTCCTCTTGCACTCTGCTTGTGTGTATATATGAGTGTGTATGTGGGGGATTGGGCTGAGTGCAGACACCAGGGAAGAATGGCTTTTATTGCTCACTCACTGCACCACTGCTTTTATTCCAGTTTCCAAATCCCTTTAAATTGTGCGTGGTGGCACATGTCTTTAACCTCAGCACTTGGGAAATATAGGCAGGCTTATCTCTGTGAGTTTGAGGCCAGCCTATTCTACAAAGCAAGTTCCAGGATAACCAGAGCTGTCTTGAAAAACAAACAAACAAACAAACAAACAAACAAACAAACAAGTTCCTTTAATAGCAAATGTCATTTGGAGGAAACTTTCACCTCTCTCTCTCTCTCTCTCTCTCTCTCTCTCTCTCTCTCTCTCTCTTCCTCTCTCCCCCTCCCTCTCTCTCTCTCTCTGGTTTCACATTATAATCAGACTATTCTGGACCTCACTATGTAGACCAGGATGGCCTTGAACGCACAGAGATCTAACTGCCTCAATCTCCCAAGTACTGGAATTAAAGATGTGTGTCACCATGCCCAGATTTAGCCTTTATTTCTTCGCTCCCATGTCTCTGGTCTACACCATAGGTAAATCACATGGTAGATGCTATGAAGAGTGTAAAAGTGATATAAAGCTCACTCTTCAAGGGTCATGGGAAGGATGGAAAGCTGTCTCCAGTCCCTCATTGCTTCTTTCCCTAAGGACCTAAGAAATTCTAGCTGTAGGAACTAGAAAAGAAGGAAAGGAGGGAGGAGTGAGTGAGGGACACTATTGCTTGTAGAATCCTTATTGCTATGTGTTAGGAAGTACACTAGATTTTGTACATACATTCTCTTATTTAACTCTCTATAACTATGGTAGTTATTAATTTTTATTTTATTTCTCTCTCTGTGTGTGTATTGTATGTAAATCATAGCATGCATGTCATAGGACTACCTCAGGTGTCAGCTCTCAGCTTCTAACTTGTGCAAGACAGACTCTTTCATTGCTTAACACTGTATACACCAGACTAGCTGGCCCATGAGCTTCTGGGAATTCTTCTGTCTTTATCACCCATCTTGCCCTGGAATGCTTGGATCTGAAGTCAGGTCCTCATGTTCATGTGGCAGTGTTACCTACTAATCCGTTGCCACCTTCCTTTGGGTATGTGGTATATGTGATCGCATGTATGGGTGGGCTTGCCCACATGCACGCAGGACACAAGGTCATGTCGGTGACTTGCTTAGCTGCTGTCCTCCCTAAGGAAGGATGTGTCACTGAAAGTGAAGTTGACTATCTTGGATGAACTGCCAGGCTAGGAGGCTACTGGAATCTGCCCGTTTTCATTCCACAGCACCGGCTTACATGCTTGTGCCACCACACATGATTTTTCTGTAGGTTCTGAGGATTCAAACTCAGGTTCTCATGTTTGCACAGCAAGCACTTTGCTTAATGGCCCATGGCCCAAGGCCCTGTGATGACTGTTGTTATCTTATTTTGTAGATGAGGAAATTGTGGCTCAGAGAATTGCAGTGAACTTATATAAGGCCATCAAAATAGAGACTGGAAGATGGATCTACCTGCCTGGTGCTTGGTGTTACATTGGCTTTTACTGTTTGTATTCATTAGCTGAAGAACTGTGGAGATCCACGTTCATTCCTTTTTTTGCTGTTCAAAGCACCTTGCTTATAACTATCATCAGAGGGAGGTGATGGCTGTGGAAGTGAGGTCTGCTCAGACTTTCTCCAAAGGTTCTGATAAGCTGTTGTTTCTGACAGGAGGCTTACACACTCATCTGTGAGGGAGGGTCATTGCAGGTGGAGTTTTCCTGTTCTGATTAATATAAACACACTGAGGCTTATATTAATTATAAATGGTCAGTAAATAGCTCAGGCTTGCTACTAACTCTTACAACTTAACCCACTTCTATTAATCTATGTGCTGCCCCAAGGCTCATGACCTTTACCTCTATCCCATTTTGTGTGTCTGACTTGTCCTTCACCTCACTGGGGGCTCCTCTGACTCTGCCCCTCCCCATCCTATCATTCACAGTTTAGCTTTCTCACCTAACTTTATCCTGGTCAGCTATTGGCCAGTCAGCTTGTTTATTAAACCAATAATAGCTAAATATAGTCACACAGTGTACAGAAGGATTATTCCACAGCAGGTCATGACTTCGATGGAAGTTCTGGATGTGCTGAATATAGTGAATTTTTCTCAGGTGACTTCCTCCCAAACTTGTTAGGTCTTTGTTGATACTGTGGTTAGAATCTAGTGGCATGAAGAAAACTAGAAGTGGTTCATCAGGAAACTCAGTATTCTTTTTCAGTGGAAAGTCCTGGAAGCCACAGTAGTAACACAACTGCAGGTTTTCATTCAGGGTTTAATGGCTGATGAGAAATGGTGGACTTGATCAGTTTTGCTCATATTATGGCTTCTTTCCAGTTTCTGGTGAATAGTCCTCTTGAGAACAACAGCAGCTTGGCTGCTGTGTAGCAGCCTGAGGTGTCCCCTAGGACACCCTGGGAGGCCCTGGTTGCCAGGAGTTCTGAGGTAGCAGCTGCCTTGAGAGCCACAGGCAGTCCCAACTGTGCTGTACTTGACATTGTGGGGGATGCCAAATGTTGGTCTAGCTTTTTGATGCCCCAGGAAGATATATTTCTTACGGAGGGAAAGGTGGACATTTCCCTGGTTCTCAGACCCTGGGGGTGGACAAAGACTTTTACAGATGCTTATTCTTTGGGTTTCTTCCTAGTGGGAACTCCAGAAAGGTCTTCTGGCAAGTAGAGTAATGGTTTTCACATGAGGAGTCCACAAACACAACACCCCTTTATCTCACCATGATGACAAAGTTGTGTCATACCTTTATCCCTACATGGTCTCATTAAATTGCCATGATCTGCTGATGAAATTAAAGACAGCTCATTAGAGGAGCATGGGGGCTGGGTGGGGACATGTCCCCAGCAGCTAGTTTAGCACAAGCTGTATAAGAAATAGTTAAACTTTAGTTTGGATAGGGGTTTGTCAATCTTTTTGATTTTCTCAAAGAACCAGCTCTTTGTTTCATTGACTCCTTGGATTGTTTTCTGTGTTTCTATTTTGTTGATTTCAGCCCTCAGTTTGATTTTTTCCAGTCTTTTAGACCTCCTGGTTGAATTAGCTTCCTTTTTTTCTAGAGCTTTCAAGTGTGCTGTTAGGTCTCCAATGTGTGCTTTCTCCGTTTTCTTTATGTGGGCACTTAGTACTGTGAACTTTACTCTTAGCACTGCTTTCATAGTGTCCCATAGGTTTGGGTATGTTGTGTCTTTATTTTCATTGATTTCAAGGAAGATTTTAATTTCTTTCTTTATTTCTTTCTTGACCCAGAGTTGGTTTGGTGGTTGACTTCAGTTTCCATGAGTTTGTAAGCTTTCTGGGGGTGTAGAATTGTTGTTGAATTCTAACTATTCCATGGTGATCCGATAGTACACAGGTGGTTACTACAATTTTTTTCCATGAGTTTGTAAGCTTTCTGGGGGGGTAGAATTGTTGTTGAATTCTAACTATTCCATGGTGATCCGATAGTACACAGGTGGTTACTACAATTTTTTTTTGTATCTGTTGGTGTTTGCTTTGTTACCAATTATGTGATCAATTTTTGAGAAGGTTCCATGAGATGCTGGGAAAAAGGTATATTCTTTTCTGTTTGGGTGGAATGTTCTATAGATGTCTGTTATGTCCATTTGATTCATTACATCTGTTCTCTTATTTCTCTGTTAAGTTTCTGTCTGGTTGACCTGTCCATTGGTGATAGAGGAGTGTTGAAATCTCCTACTATTAGTATGTGGGGTTTGATGTGTGCTTTGAGTTCTAGTAATGTTTCTTTTACATAAGTGGGTACTTTTATATTAGGGGCGTAGATATTCAGGATTGAGACTTTATCCTGATGAATTGTTCCTGTTATGAGTATAAAGTGTCCTTCTCCATCTCTCCTGATTGATTTCAGTTTGAAATCAATTTTGTTAGATATTAGTATAGCCACACCTGGATGCACACCTTCCTAGGCCTGGATGAAGAGGGGAGGGCCTTGGACTTCCCACAGAGCAGGATACCTTGCCCTCTCTTAGGACTAGAGAGGTAGGGGGAGTAGGCGGGAAATGGGAGGAGGGGAGGAGGTGGAAATTTTGAATGGTATTATTTATAAAGCAATAAAATAAAATAAAATAAAATAAAATAAAATGTTTGAAAAGAAATAGTTAAACTAATCAATGGTAATCTGGTAAGCTGAGAGGACTGCCCTTGGGGACTCAGATTCTTTCCATCTTCCTGCTTCTCTTTTATTCTTAAAGCCAAGAAACAACATGGCCAATGCCTTTTCACAGCTCATGTCTATATGATAGGCAATACAAAGGAGAAGTGGAAAAAGAGAAGAAAACCCTTTATTCAGGTTCAGAGACAGTCCCAGAGATACCTGGTTGATGAAAGGAGTTTGGAAAGAGCCTGACAGATGGGAGGAGTTTGGTAAGGTATATTTTTACCTGACATTCTGACATCTAAATAAAACTGGGCTTCTTTTAGCTATGCCAATAGGAACATAGCTTTCCATGGTTTCTCTAACAAAATGCCCCAAACTAATTTTTTAGGTGATGGAAATTTATTATCTTGCATTTCTGGCTAGAAAAATCTAAGCTTAAGGTGTTGTCAGTGTTCCTTCCTTTGGAGGCTACAAGGACCCATCTTTGCCCTGCCTTTTCTTGAGAATCTGGGGGTATACTAGCCATCTTTGCCATTCTGTTGCTTTTATGTATATTGGTTTGATCTCTGCCTTCATGTCTCCATTCTCTCACTACAGGTCTGTCTTCGTGTAAAATCTTCCTCTTTTATTCTTCTTTTGTTTCCAGAGGATGAGAACCTGTGGATTCTTTCTAGACTAATGTGGTTTTATCAAACAATACCCCCTGAAACAATGGCCCAGATGGTCCAACATCCGTGACAGCTTTAGGACTGCTGGCTGAGATGGACCTGTTACACAGGATACGCCATGACAGACCCTATTAACAGTGCCCCCAATCAGCAGGAAGTAGTCTAGGGTACAATGCCCAAATTTCATAAGTGATTGTTCATAAATGTTTGTTTACATTTAAAGGGGGATATGCTATAGAGATTTGCATTGGAATGGATCTTGGTCTATTGATACAAATTTTAGGTCAATTTTATTATATGTATATTTCTGCTCTTGATTAATATATTGCATTTGTGCAGCCCATTTAAAAATGTAGTGTATAATTAAGAAATATAGGTTAATAGTCATCTATAACAGTCAAGCTTGTAGTCATGTTAGTTAGGTTTTCTAGATGTACCGAAATATATTTCAGATGGATAGTTAATCTTCATACCTCTCAAAGACTAATGGAATATGGCATTTAAAATGTTTTAAGAACTTAAACTTTTCGTGAAAATGAGACACATCTGCTACTGGCAGCATCAATTACTTCAAGAGGAAGATGGGCATTGAAGAGGCTACTTATGGAGATTGCTATCCATTTGGGCAAAAACCTGCTCTTGCCTGACTGTTTGACTGGACTTGCAGGACCTACAGAAAAATGACTGATGAACAACCTGCCTAAAGAAGGTGAGACAGTTCTTCGAGGTTCCTGCTTCATGAAACAGTCTGCCAGACATTCTGCAGGATACAGAAGAAAGTGACTGATAAACTGCTAATATAGGCTTAACTGTCTTTGAAATTTCCTGCTTCCTGGAAATGTTTGCTGGATACTATGGACTTGTAGGCTGAAGAAAGGTACCCCAATGATACAGAAGAACGTTGAGTGACTGTCCAGGCAGTGAGATATCTCTATCAATTATAGAGTTTTGGAAGTTGCTTGCAATGTACTTTCTGTTAACTTAGGTAATATTATACCCTTCTGGAGTCTTTGATGGAGTTAAAGAATAGATAGTTATAGTTATATTTTTCCTTAGTTATGATAAAAGATAACGTAGATATAAATATGGTGACTGTAATTCTTGCTTGATACCTGTTTTGTTATATGTAATTTTACTATATTAAAGTTAAAACCTTTCCTTTTATTTAAACAGAAAAGGGGAAATGGTATGGGAAGTTCTTCTGTATATGTGTTGCTTTCATTTAGTTAATAAATAAAGCTGCTTTCAGCTAATAGCTTAGCAGAGTAAAGCCAGGCTAGAAGAGATATATAGAGAGAGTAGGCAGAGTCAGGGAGAAGACATGTAGCCCCACCAGAAACAGATGCCAGATGCTGGATGGAACTTTACTCAATAAGCCCCAGCCACGTGGTAATTCTCAGATTAATGGAAATGGTTTAGTTTAGGATGTAAGAACTAGCTAAAAATATGCTTAAGCTATTGGACAAACAGTATTTCAAATAAAAATTTCTTCTTTTTAATAATGATATAATGACCTTAGTCATCTGCAAAGACTATTTGCAGTTAAAGTCATAGTCACAGATACTAGCAGTTTGGATTTCAATATCTTGTTGGGTGGAGGTTATAATTCAAAAAGTAATAGACATTCTTGAAATATGGATGAAATACTTCTCCTGTTAAGCAGTCATGTATTTTTCCTTCTACTAGAATCTAATTGCTTGTGATCATGTTACCTAGTGAAGTTCGGTAGACGTGACGTCCAATAGTATAAGGCATTGCATGAATTTCTTGGGATACTGTGGAAGAAGCTACTTTCCATACTTGAAGTCTGACTATCCTAAGATTGTCATCCTGGAGATGACACATATAGGTGTACCAACCAAAAGCCCATGCTGAGCTCCTAGGCAGTAGCTGACTTTTGTTCTACCTGAGTGTGCACCACCTTGGATGGTGAGCCCAGTCAAGTCTTTTTGATGACTGCAGCCCCGGTTTTGATAGCTGATTGTGGAGACCTCGGGTGAGAACTACTCAGATAAACATGTCTTGAAGTCCTGACTCAAAAAAAGGGAAATGGTTGTTTTTTCCAAAACCTCTAAGTCTGGTAAATTGTTGTATAGAAATTCAAAACAAGAATAATCAGGGCTGGAGAGATGGTTCAGTGGTTAAGAGGGATGGTCTTCCAGGAGACCTGGATATTAACCAACAAAACTATGAACACCTGATTTTTGACAAGGGAGCCAGAAGGTCCTGGATAGAGGTACTGCAGAACTAAGAGACCATGGATGCAAGCCCAGACTACTATACCCAGCCAAGCTATCGTTCACTATCAATGGAGAAAACAAAATATTCCAGGATAAAAACAAATTTAAGCAATACGTAGCTACAAATCCAGCCCTACAGAAAGTATTAGAAGGCAAATCACAACCCAAGGAATCCAACATTCCCAACACTGCCTACAATAACTCAGACATCTAGCGACCCTTCACAAGCACAACTCAAAGAAGGAAAACACATACACTCTACTACCCCCCCCAAAAAAATAACCAGAGTCAACAACCACTGGTCATTAATATCACTTAATATCAATGGACTCAATTCACCTATAAAAAGGCACAGACTTAGAGATTGGATACGAAAACAGGATCCAACATTCTGCTGTTTACAAGAAACACACCTCAACCACAAAGACAGACATCTACTCAGAGTAAAGGGTTGGGAAAAGGTTTTCCAAGCAAACGGACCTAAGAAACAAGCAGGTGTGGCCATTCTAATATCTAACAAAGTTGACTTCAAACTAAAATCTATCGGAAGAGATAGAGATGGACATTTCATACTCAAAAGAGGAACAGTTCATCAGGAGGAAGTCTCAATCCTGAATATCTATGCCCCTAATATAAAGGCACCCACTTATGTAAAAGAAACACTTCTAGAACTCAAGGAAGTCAACGAACTACACACACTAATAGTAGGAGACTTCAACACCAATGGACAGGTCAATCAGACAGAAACCCAAAAGAGAAATTAGAGAATTATTGGAGGTATTGAATCAAATGGACTTAACAGATATCTATAGAACATTCCACCCAAATAGGAAAGAATATACCCTGTTCTCTGCAGCCCATGGAACCATCTCAAAAATTGACCACATACTCAGTAACAAAGCAAACTTCCACAGATACAAAAAATATTAGTAACCACCTGTGTCTTGTCAGATCACCATGGATTAAAGTTAGAATTCAACAACAATGCTACCCCCAGGAAGCCAACAAACTCATGGAAGTTGAACAGTCAACTACTGAATCACCCCTGGGTCAAGGAAGAAATAAAGAAAGAAATTAAAGTCTTCCTTGAATTTAATGAAAATAAAGACACAACATACTCAAACCTGTGGGACACTATGAAAGCAGTGCTAAGAGGAAAGTTCATAGCACTAAGTGCCCAATTAAAGAAAACGGAGAAAGCACACATTGGAGATTTAACAGCACACTTGAAAGCTCTAGAAAAAAAGAAGCTGATTCACCCAGGAGGAGTAGAAGATTGGAAATAATCAAACTGAGGGCTGAAATCAACAAAATAGAAACACAGAAAATAATCCAAAGAATCAATGAAACAAAAAGCTGGTTCTTGGAGAAAATCAACAAGATCAACAAACCCCTATCCAAACTAATCAAACGGCAGAGAGAGAACATGCAAATTAATAAGATCAGAAATGAAAAGGGGGACATAACCACAGACACAGAGGAAATTCAGAGAATCATTAGATCTTACTACAAAAGCCTGTATGCCACAAAGCTGGAAAATGTAAAAGAAATGGACATTTTTTTTAGATAAGTACCATATACCAAAGTTGAACCAAAAACAGGTGAACAATCTAAATAGACCTGTTAGTCGTGAAGAATTAGAAGCTGTTATCAAAAAACTTCCTACCAAAAAAAAAGCCCAGGACCAGATTGTTTCAATGCAGAATTCTACCAGAACTTCCAGGAAGAGCTAATACCTATACTCCTTAATGTATTCCACAATATAGAAACAGAAGAGTCATTGCCAAACTCCTTTTATGAAACTACAGTTACCCTGATACCAAAACCACACAAAGACACAACCAAGAAAGAGAATTACAGGCCAATCTCACTCATGTACATCGATGCGAAAATTCTCAATAAAATACTGGCAAACCGAATCCAAGAACACATTAGAAAATTTATCAATTATGATCAAGTAGGCTTCATCCCAGAGATGCAGGACTGGTTCAACATACACAAATCTATCAATGTAATCCATCATATAAATAAACTGAAAGAAAAAAACCATATGATCATTTCATTGGATGCTGAAAAAGCATTTGACAAAATTCAACACCCATTTATGATAAAGGTGTTGGAGAGACTGGGGATAGCAGGATCATACCTAAATATAATAAAAGCAATATACAGCAAGCTGACAGCTAACATCAAATTGAATGGAGAGAAACTCAAAGCCTTTCCACTAAAATCAGGATCACGACAAGGCTGTCAACTCTCTCTCCATACCTCTTCAATATAGTGCTTGAAGTTCTAGCAATAGCAATAAGACAACATAAGGAGATCAAGGGGATTCGAATTGGAAAGGATGAAGTTAAACTTTTGTTATTTGCTGACGATATGATAGTGTACATAAGTGACCCCAAAAACTATACCAAAGAACTCCTACAGCTGATAAACACTTTAGTAATGTGGCAGGATACAAGATCAACTCCCAAAAAATCAGTTGCCCTCCTAAACACCAAGGATAAAGAAGCAAAGAGGGAAATCAGAGAAACAACATCTTTCACAATAGCCACAAATAGCATAAAATATCTTGGGGTAACTCTAACCAAGGAAGTGAAAGACCTATTTGACAAGAACTTTAAGTCTTTGAAGAAAGAAATTGAGGAGGATACCAGAAAATGGAAAGACCTCCCCTGCTCTTGGATTGGAAGAATCAACACAGTAAAAATGGCAATTCTACCAAAAGCAATCTGTATATTCAATGCAATCCCCATCAAAATCCCATCAAACTTCTTCACAGACATGAGAGAACAATAATCAAGTTTATACGGGAAAACAAAAAACCCAGGATAGCCAAAACAATCTTATACAATAAAGGAACTTCTGGAGGCATTACCATTCCTCACTTCAAACTCTATTACAGAGCTACAGTATTGAAAACAGCTTGGTATTGGCATAAGAACAGAGAAGTCGACCTATGGAATCGAATAGAAGACCCGGATATTAACCCACAAACCTATGAACACCTAATACTCGACAAGGGAGCTAAAGGTATACAATGGAAGAAGGAAAGCATCTTTAACAAATGGTGTTGGCATAACTGGATGTCAACCTGTAGAAGAATGAAAATAGATCCATATCTATCACCATGCACAAAACTCAAGTCCAAATGGATTAAAGACATCAACATTAATCTGTCCACTTTGAACCTGATAGAAGAGAAAGTGGGAAGTAGTCTACAAAATATAGGCACAGGAGGCCACTTCCTAAGTAGAACCCCAATAGCACAGACAATAAGAGAAACAATGAATAAATGGGACCTGCTGAAACTGAGAAGCTTCTGTAAAGCAATGGACACTGTCAGTAAGACAAAAAGACTACCTTCGGACTGGGAGAAGATCTTCACCAACCCCTCATCAGACAAAGGTCTGATCTCCAAAATATACAAAGAACTCAAGAAACTAGACACTAAATCTCTAATTAACCCAATGAAAAAATGGGGTACTGAACTGAACAGAGAATTCACAACAGATGAACTTCGAATGGCCAGAAGACACTTAAGGACATGCTCAACCTCCTTAACGATCAGGGAAATGCAAATCAAAACCACTTTGAGATACCTTCTTACACCTGTCAGAATAGCCAAACTCAAAAACACCAATGATAGCCTATGCTGGAGAGGATGTGGAGTGAGGGGAACACTCATCCATTGTTGGTGGGAATGCAAACGTGTGCAGCCGCTGTGGAAATCAGTGTGGCGGTTTCTCAGGAAACTGGGAGTCAACCTCCCTCGAGACCAAGCAATTCCACTCTTGGGAATATACCCAAGAGATGCCCTATCATACTACAAAAGTATTTGTTCAACTATGTTCATAGCAGCACTATTTGTAATAGCCAGAACATGGAAACAACCTAGGTGCCCCTCAATAGAAGAATGGTTAAAAGAGGTGTGGAACATATACACATTAGAGTTCTACTCAGCGGTAAAAAACAATGACATCTTGAATTTTGCATGCAAATGAATGGAAATAGAAAACGCTTTACTGAATGAGGTAACCCAGATCCAAAAAGAGGAATATGGTATGTACTCAATCATAAGTGGATTCCAGCCATAGTTAAAGATCTGTGAGTCTATTATTTGTGATCCTTGAGAAGCTAAATAAGAAGGTGAACCTGAAGAAAATCATATAGTTATCCTCCTGGATATTAGAACTAGGCAAATTGCCAGGCAAACTTGTGTGCATGGGGGGTGGGGAAGTGGAAGTAGGGGAAGTTGGTTAGGGAGAGGGGAGACGGGGGGCATTGTGGATGGCTTGGGGGAATGGGAGGGGGGAGGGAGGAAGGATGGTTCTGGGAGCAGGGAAGTTTATATCTCAACTAAGGGAACCATTGTAGGGTTTGCAAGAGACTTGATTCTGGAGGGTTTCCCAGGCCCAAGGAGAGGTCCCCAGATTGTACTCTGGGCAGCAGAGGAGAGGGTGCCTGAACTGGCCTTGGCCCATAATCATACTGACGAATATTTTGCATGTCACCACAGAACCTTCATATGGCGATGGATGGAGATAGAGACAGAGACACATATTGGAACACTGGACTTAACTCCCTAGGTCCAAATGAGAAGCAGAGGGAGGGAGATCGTGAGCAAGGAAAGCAAAATCAGAGGGGGCCTTCATCTGACGATGGATGGAGATAGAGACTGAGACCCACATTGGAGCACTGGAAGTCAGGATCGCGAAGGATGCCTTCATCCACTGATACAAGGGGACTGATCGAATGAGAGCTCACCAAGGCCAGCTGGACTGGGACTGAATTAGCATTTGATCAAACCGGATTCTTTGAATGTGTCTGACATGGGGGCTGACTGAGCCCCCGAAGTCCAAATGAAGACTGAGAAGCCATTGACAATGGCACTGGGTCTTGTTTCGTCTGCATGGACTGGCTTTTTGGGATCCTGGCCTGTTTGGATGCTCACCTTCCTGGACCCGGAGGGAGGGGCGAGGAACTTGGATTCCCCACAGGACAGGAAACCCTGACTGCTCTTGGGAATGGTGAGGGAGGAGGAGAGGGAGTGGGTGGAGCGGGAGGGTATTGGGAGGAGGGGAGGAAGTGGAAAGAGTGTTTTCGGATACTTGAATAAACAACAACAAAAAAGAAATATAAAGAAGAAAATATAGCATCAATATATAGCAAATAAAGTGTCTTTCAATAGAGACACACATAAAACAAGTTTGTGTATTGATTGGTTGACAAAAAAGATTGTGACTTGAGATCAGCACCTCTCCTCAGGAGAAATGGTTCAATATTTACTCTTTCAGTGTTTTTTTAGTGACTTTGTAGAGTGTAACTGCCATGAATGCTTAGAATTAGCTGTACAGGAATAGAGAAAGTGGCTCAGGCATTTAGTTGTTGCCCCAGCCTTGGGCACTTGTAGCTTAAGCCACTGTCTGACTGCATCTACAGGAAAGACCCCAGAGCAGATATCCAAAGGGAACTGTCAAACTTCCAAGCCTTAGAAGCTATGAGAGATAACTTTTATTTTCCACGAAATATTATTAACTCCTTGTTATTATCATTTATGTATTTGTAATATTAATAATACCTTTTGTTAATATTGAAGTATTGTTGTAAGCTAAAATAGTAACCAGAATAATGGAGTTAACAATGTATCCCTCATAAGATTGGCAGGGACATTTAGAGGAAATATCATTCCATCGTGTTGACAGGGCTGAATTTCATAAATACAAGCACACTCTACTGCCATTAATATTGTAAGTCCTATGCATTCACCTTTATTTTAGAATCAGATTATTACAACTGGAAAGATCACCCAGGCTAATTTCTGTATTTTGGAGTGAGAAAACAGAGCCCCAGAGATGGGACACTGCCTGTGTCACAGAAAGCTGTTGGTAGAGGATAAGATAGAAGTACGTCTTTTTTTGTGTGTGTGTGCTGAATCAAAACCTACTGATTCTGCTGAGAGTAGCTGGTTTTTTGGACATAGTTCATCTCATATACAAAAGACAGGGCTTGTGTAGTGTGTTTCAGAGAGCTCCTTTCTCTTTTATATGTATTTTCTGAGGGATAGTGTATCATCTCTAATGACATCAAAGAAAAGCAAAAACAATTAAAAACATTTGTGCCTGTAGGCTGCAGGCTGTGGGCCTGCCTGGTGGATGATTTCATGGTTAACATTCTCAATGCTACAAATGGCCCCCAGGACTCAGGGTAGGCAGGAGAGCTTTCTTTAACCCTTGCCAGTAGTTTTGAAGTTTCCCTTTGACTTGTGTATTTTACCTGTTGTATTAACTAATGCCATTTCAAGAAAAAAGAATTAAAGAGTATAATTTTGAAGTAAAGAAATGTCTTGTTTGGATAAACTTTTAAAACATCAAAGCTGTGGCTGGAGATATAATTCAGTCTGCAGAGTGCTTGTCTAGTATGCATGAAGCCCTGAGTTTGATCCCAGCATTTCAAAGCATAAACTTGGTGTGGGAGTACACACCTATAATCCAGCTTTTGGGAGACGGACAAAAAAAGATCAGAAGTTCAAGGATATCCTTGGCTACATAATGAGTTCAAGGCCAGCTTAGAGTATATGAGACCTTATTTCAAAGCATTATAATTTAAAATAAAATTAAATATAAAATCAAAGCAGTAACCTGGCTCTGGGGCTATCATCATCATCATCATCATCATCATCATCATCAACAACAGCAACAACAACATTATTTCTGGTAACTCATTGTGGGCAGGCTCTGAAGGATTTATGAACACTGTTCATTGGTTCTTTGGAGTCCCTGTGTTTGTATTTAGCCATGCTACCACAAAGCTATCCTGTGGGACCACATAGGAAAAGTAACTAGTTTTCTACATTTCTATACTCACTGAAATGTTTCCTTTTGTTTCTGTGTTCTTGGGGCTTGGACTTCAAAACTCTCCTGATACCAAACTTACATTTGTTTCACATAAAAGAAAGAGATTGATTGCGTCTCTTTCCTCTGACTCTTTACCAGTGCTTCTCAACCTGTTGGTTTCAAACCCTTTGGGGGTTAAATGACCCTTTCACAGGAGTTGACTACGACAATTGGAAAATGCAGATATTTACACTATGATTCATAACAGTAGCAAAACACAGTTATGAAATAGCAATGAAAATAATTTTGTGGTTGGGGGTCACCACGACATGAGGAACTGTACTAAAGGGTCTCAGCATTAGGAAAGTTGAGAACCACTGCTTTACATAATGATATTATAGTTTCAAGTTGCAGAGTGAAAATTCCCCTTAAAAATTACAGGATGACTTTCAGGTCAGTAAGACATTATATAGTGTGCCTGCATTAAAGTGATTCCATTCATTTCTACCATTTATAAGCCACCTCGTCTACAGCATTCTATTAGAGAAGCCTGAACTGAACAGGAAATCTGTGCTGAATTTTATTCTTACTTAACATTTAACCAGTTGCCTCACTGGAAAGCAATTTGACTAACTTATCTATGACAAAGTGTTAGTTAGTAATAGCATAAAGTGTCATCTCTGAGGACTCTTGAGGGTCTAATCTGTCAAGAAAATGAAAATTATTTATTACATGTCTGTGGTGTGTATATGTGTTCATATGTGTATGTATGTGTGTGTGTGTGTGTGTGTGTGTGTGTGTGTGTGTGTGTACATACACATTTGAAGGCCCAAGGTTTATGTCAGGAATGTTCCTCAATCCCTCTCTACCTCATTCTTTAAGACAGGACCTCATAATTGAATCCAGAGCTTGCTGACGTACTTAGTTTAGGTAACCAGCTTGTTTCAAGGATCTCCTGTCTCTGCCTTCTGAGAACTGGAATTATGAGCAGATTGCCACACTTACATGGATTTCTTCCATACTTATGCTATACATTTATGGATGCTAAAGATTCTAACTTTCTCCACTGAACATCCCCAAATAGAATGTGTTTGGATGTTTAGGTCTATGGCATCATGGAAGGAACAAAAGAGGAAAATGTTTGAAATAGTCAGTCCTCGGGATTTCTCAAGTCATGTATGTCATGGGTAAACTATTTGTATTATTTTAAAGGACAGCCTTGCTTAACATTGAGGTTAAGATGGCTAGTATAAGGGGATGAATAGAACTGAAAAATCCAATGACAAGTGACACAAATCATGAAAAAAAAAACCTGTGAGTCCAAAGAACATATGCAGAAACTCATGCAATTTGAACAGAAACTTCCAGGGATTTATCACCCCCAGAAGCATATTTAAGATAAAACTGTATATTCAAGAAGGGAGTTTAAGACAGGAGTAATTTCTTGACTTTCTGAAGACCCTCTAGATATTCTTGGGGTAGAAGAGAAGCCCCATGTTTTGATTCTCGGGAAACATTGATATGTCTCCTTTGAGTTTTGGAGTGTTTGTATCAAAGAGTCTTTCACCTGGAAACACTAGAAAGAAAAGTTGTCTTAAGAATACTGTGAGGGACATAGATCAGGCCACTCATGTATTCCCACTGTTTAGTGAATGGTTGTGTAGTCCCTGGTGCTCAAGAGTCTGTCAGGGCAGTAGCTACAGTTAGTTACCTTTCAGAGATCTTGCTCAGTAGGGTATCTTTATGAAGAGTAGAAGGAGGGAGAACATGAGAAAGGAAGTCAGGGCCGCGAGGGGTGCGACCACTCACTGAGACAGTGGGACTGATCTAATGGGAGCTCACCAAGGCCAGCTGGACTGGGACTGAAGGAGCATGTGATCAAACCGAACTCTCTGAAGGTGGCTGGCAATGAGGGCTGACTGAGAAGCCAATGATAATGGCACTGGGTTTTGATTCTACTGCATGTACTGGCTTTTTGAGAGCCTAGTCTGTTTGGATGCACACCTTCCTAGACCTGGATGGAGCGGGGAGGGCCTTGGACTTCCCACAAGGCAGGGAACCCTGACTTCTCTTAGGACTGGAGAGGGAGAGTGGAAAGGAAATGGGAGGAGGGAAGGAGGTGGAAATTTTTAATAAATATAAAAAAAGAAAAAAAGAGTCTTGCTACTAAAAGGATTCAAAATTTCTTTTGGTTACAAAAGTTGAGGAGATCAAAATTGACCATCCAGAGTGTGTATCTTTAGTCAGGGGATAGCTTACCACCTAGATATTCCTATAGATTATCTAGAGATCCAAGCTACACCTTCCCATATGTCTATATCCCATAGAAAATCCAACATGTCTTACAGAGTCAAGCATAAATATGTGTGCTTAAAGGAATGTGTCAACTTGATTCCACAAAGGAAGCAAAGCAACTACGAGTAATAAATAAGCTGAGGTATTTGCCATGAAAGTTATACTTTAAAAGTTGTGGAAGTTGGCTGAGAAGCCAAGTGGCACTGTTTGAACCATTGTCTATAGATTAGTTAGAAACGGAAGCAGTATAGGAAGTAAAAGAAAATAAGAACCAGCTGGAATGTACAAGATCAAACGGAAGCTCTCAATTCCTTTAACCTTAAGGTCTGCCAGGGGTGATTTGTGAGAAGAGTCTGCACTGTCTGCTAAAGAACTGTGCACTTGCCTGCCTGAGGAAGCACAGAAACCCAAGGAGGGGACCCAGTTGGGGGCAGGTTTTGTGAGTCTAGGGTGCCACCCACAACAAGGCAAGTCAGCAAATAAGCAGCAATACCTATGATCTGGTGCAGTGATTGGCACCCTACTCTTACCTTCAGATTAACAAAAACCTCTTCACTTCATTCTTATTTTATTTTATTTTATTAGTGTTACTTTATGTGTGTGAGTATTTTGTCTGTATGTATGTGGTACACTTCATGCAAGCCAGCTGCCCATGAAGGTCAGAAGAGGTCATCAGAAACCCTAGAACTAGAACTACAGAGGGTGCTTAGCTGCCATGTAGGTGCTGGGAATTAAACCCAGGACCTCTGGAAGAGCAGCCAGTACTCTTAACCACTGAGCCATCTCTTCAGACCCTTAGAAGTTTTTCAAAATTATTTTTATTTTTCAATATATTTTTTATTTTTTGAAGTTAAAATATAATTACATTATTCCCCCCTTTCCTTTCCTCCGTCCAGCCTTTCCTACAAGCACACCTTACACCTTGTTCTCTCTGAAAACATGGCCTCTGTTTTTTCAAATGTTGTTGCATTTAAAGACTATCTCTCCAAGAGCCTTGGGCTATCTATTACAAATAAGAAGACAAAACAAAACAAAACAACAAAATCAAAACCAGGCATGAGAAGATGTCTTTTGAGTAAAGGTCGTTCTTGTCCAACAGACTTCTAAGACATTATATGCTATTTCTGTTGTCCTTGGCTGCTACTCAGAGACTGAAGATAAATCCCTATTTATGGTTTAAAAGTGTCTTAAGTCCAATTAGAGAGTGTTTGGTTACTACCAAGGTATGCATGCCATTATTACACCCATGCCATTAGTATGCATCATGGCTGGGGAGGACTGTTAGTTGCCTTTCTCCTTTGTAAGCTTACATGGCACCTATAGATAACTGATAATATGAATGCTACTCCTCAGGGTGGAGGCTTTCAGGTCAGCTTCAATTTGGATTTTCTGGTTCCTGTGTCTGAAGTTCATGGTGTTTTTAGCAATGAAGATTTACTTACAGGATCTGGGAGGCAACCAAGGGCAAAAAAAATAGCCTATAATGTTTTGGTAGTGTCTTGGACAATCATAAACACTAGCTAAAAATGCATATATAGACAGCATATATAGACTTATATGTGTTATGTGTGATTTTTATATAGGCAGATATATGCTTCCTTACTACTTTTCAGAATTCTCGTTGTTATTTTACCCTCTTTCCTCCCTCTTCCATAGTTATCCCCATAACCTCTTATCTTAGTCAGGGTTTCTATTGTCATGAAGAGATATCAGAACCGTGGAAACTTTTATAAAGAAAAAGGTTTAATTGGAGTGACTTACAGTTCAGAAGTTTAGTCCTTTGTCATCATGGTGAGACATAATGGCATGCAGGCAGACATGGTCCTGGAGAAGGTGCTGGGTGCCCTTCATCTTGCAGGCAACAGAAAGTGAACTGTCTTACTGGGTGTGACTTAAGCATATATGAGACCTGAAAGACCACTTCCACAGTGATGCACTTCCTCCAACAGGACCACATCTACTCCAACAAGGTCACATCTCCTAATAGTGACACTCCCTTTAAGGGACATTCTCTTTCACACTATCACATCCCACTTTAATTAAAGCATTCTTCCATCATTTCCCCCATTTTCCTCTTCAAATTATGTGTATCCTGCTACTATCCCCTCTACCCCTATGCCATGGTCATTTTCCTTTCCTGGTTTCTAGAGTTACTCCAGGTTATGTACTCACATCTGATGATTTGGAGCTAGGAGCCTCAGATGAGACAGAATATGTGTTATTTGTATTTCTGGGTTTGGGTTACCTCATTCAACATGATCTTTTCTAGTCCCCCCCCATTTACCTTCAAATTTCATGATTTTATTTTCTTTACAACAGAATAACATCCCATAGTATATGCATATGTGCCACATTACACTATTCATCATTTGAAGAACATTAAGTTGTTCCCATTTTCTAGCTATTGTGAATAGAGTGGCAATAAATATGGCTGAGCAAGTGTTCATGGAGTAGGATGTTGAGTCTTATGTGAATATGCCAAGGAGTGGTATAGATGCTCCATATAGGAGATATATTTTTAACTTTTTGAGGATTTTACACAATGATTTCCAACATAACTGGACCAGTTTGAAATCCAACCACTAGTGAATGAGAGTTCCATTCCCCCCACATCTTGTTCAGCATTTGCTGTCAGATGCTTTGTTGATCTTTGCCATTCTGACTGGAATAGCATGCAATCTCAAAGTTATTTTTATCTGCAGTTCCCTAATTGCTAGGAACACTGAAGATTTTTGAGATATTTCTTAGCCATTTGTCTTCTTTTGAGAACTCTCTATTTAGGATCATGCTTATTTTCTAAATGGGCTCCTTTTAAAAAGCAATTCTTTATATATTTTGCATATTAATCCTCTGTCAGATGTATAGATGAAAAATACTCAGAGTTTGTTCTTAAAGTGGGCCTAAAAGTCATAGTATTTATCTTTGTCTGTTTTTTCAGGAGACAGGAAAGAGAGTTTTATGTACCAAAGTTGAAGGAAGGCAGTGATGAAGGAAGAAAAACACAGCCTTTTCCTATGTACACTCTACCAAGTATCATAAAGCAATTCCACAGGCATTTTCTTTTATGCAAATTCAATTATATATGCTACTTTGTTTCTCTGGGTTAGTTGATATTTTTATCTTTCTCATATAACTTAAAATATTTAAAATTATATCTGACATTTTTGATTATTCCCCATTATTACCCATAATGCCATGTAGCCATAACTAGCAGGATCACAGAAGAATTCCCTGTAAGACAACACTTAGACACAATCTCATAAGAACCAGAGAGGGTAAGAGAAGTATCCACCCAAGACCAGATATCAGCTCCTACAATTACAATCTTCCCAAATCCAAATGACTAGATGCCAGGATAAAGCAATAACAGTCAGAAGAATATGTCTCAGTCAGAGCCTAGCAAGTCAATAACAGCAGGCCTCGAGAATGACAGCATAGCTAAACCGCAAGACAAAAGCCTTATGAATATTAATATAAATATGATAGGGGACCTTAAAGAGGAAATTAATTTATTCCTTAAAGAATCTATGAAAACACAAACTAGCAGTGGAAGGAACTGTATAAAATTGTTCAAGACCTGAGACTGGAAATAGAATCAATAAAGAAAACCCAAGGGACTCTGGAAATGAAAAATTTAGGAACTTGAACAGGAACGTCAGAGCAAGTCTTTTTTTTTTTTTCCTTTTTTAAAAATTTCTATTTATTCTTTGAAAGTTTCATACATATACACAATGTATCTTTTTTTTAAAGTTTATTAAATTATGAAAGTTTTCTTTTCCGCCCCTCCTCCCAACACCCTCCCACTCCCCTCTCCCCCTCCTCCTCCCTCTTCATCCCTAAGAGCAGTCAGGGCTTCCAGCCCTGTGGGAAGTTCAAGTTCCTCCCCACTCCTTCCAGGTCCCTGAAGGTGAATATCCGAACAGACTGGATCCCAAAAATCCAGCATATGCAGAGGAAACAAGTCCCAGTGTCATTGTCAGTGGGTTTTCAGAAAGGCTCCGGACCAGCCACATTCAGAGATCCGGCCACATTCAGAAAATCTGGTTGGATCACATGCTCGTTCAGTCCCAGTCCAACTGGCCTTGGTGAACTCTCATTAGATCAGTCCCCTTGTATCAGTGGGTGATCGCACCCCTCGCGGTCCTGAGTTTTTTTCATGTTCTTCCTTTTTCTGCCCCTCATTTGGACCTTGGAGGGCTCAGTCCGGTGCTCCAATGTGGGTCTCCGTCTGTATCGCCATCCATCGTCAGATGAAGGATCTGGGACTCTTGTCTATTTCCAATCTCCAGGTAGATAGCTACATGATTTTCAACAGGTTCACATTCTTATTTAGCTTCTCTAGGATCACGAATAATAGGCTCAAAGACCTTTAATTATGGTTAGAATCCACATATGAGTGAATACATACCATATTCCTCTTTTTGGGTCTGGCTTACCTCACTCAGTAAGGCGTTGAACAGAGAATTCACAACAGATGAACTCCGAATGGCCAAAAGGCACTTAAGGTCATGCTCAACCTCCTTAGCGATCAGGGAAATGCAAATCAAAACAACTTTGAGATATCATCTTACACCTGTCAGAATAGCCAAACTCAAAAACACCAATGATAGCCTATGCTGGAAAGGATGTGGAATGAGGGGAACACTCATCCATTGTTGGTGGGAATGCAAACTTGTGCAGAGCAAGTCTTACTAACAGAATGCAAGAGAATAAAGAGAAAAGTCAAGGCATTGAAGACAGGATAGAAGAAATGGATACCCTGATCAAAGAAAATGTTAAATACAAATGATTCTGGCACTAAACAGCTGGGAAATCTGAGACACTGTGAGAAGAACAAATGTAAGAATATGAAGAATAGAGGGAGGAGAAGAAACCCAGGTAAAAGGCCCAGCAAATATTTTCAACAAAATCATAGAAGAATATTTACCTAACTGAAATAAGGACATGGCTATAGAGGTAAAAGAAGCATACAGAACACCAAATACACTGGACCAGAAAAGAATTCCCCCTCACTACATAATATATCAAAACACTAAATGTGCAAAACAAATAAAGAATATTAAGAGCTCCAAGGGAGAAAAGCCAAGTAACAGACAAAGGCAGACCTATCAGAATTGTGCCTGATTGCTCAAGAGAGACTCTAAAAGCAAGAAGGGCCTGGAGAGATGTGCTGCAGAGATCACAGATGTCAGCCCAGACTACTGTAGCCAGCAAAACTTTCAATCACCACATATGGAGAAAAGAGGACACTCCATAAGAAAACCAAACCTAAAAAATATCTATCTACAAATTCAGTCAAAGTGTCAAAGGGAAAACTCCAACCTAAAGAGGCTAATAAATCCCAAGAAAACACAAGGAATAAACAATCTGAGATCAACAAATCAAAAGAGGACACACACATACACACACTACCACCACAACAACAAAATAACAGGAATTAACAAACACTGTTCATTGATATTTCTAAGCATAAACGATCTCAGTTCCCCAATAAAAAGACACAAACTGACAGAATGGACGTGAAAACAGTATATATTCTTGTGCTGCATCGAAGAAACAGACCTTAACATCAAGGCTAGACATTACCTCCCAGTAAAGAATTGGAAAATGAGACTTCAAGACAATGGACCTAAGAAACAAGCTGGTGTAGCCATTCTAAACTCCAACAAAATAGACTTCAAACCAAAATTCATCAGAAGAGATGGAAAGGACATTACAAGAGGATATTGCAGTCCCAATGTCTATGTTCCAAACACAAGGGCACCTAAGTTCACAAAAGAAGCACTACTACAGTTTTAATCACAATTTGACCCATGCACACTGATAGTGCAATACTTCAACACCATACTCTGACCAAGAGACTGGTCATCCAGACAAAAACTATACAGAGAAATGTTGGAGCTAACCAATATTATAAACTAAATGAAACTAACAGATATTTACAGAGAATTTCACCCAAAGATAAAATAATTTACCTTCTTCTCAACACCAAAATTGACCACATACTTGGACACAAATTCAGTGTTAACAATCACAAGAAAATTGAAATAAGATTTGCAAACTCATGAAAACTGAAAAACTAAACTCACTACTGAATGAAAAATGAGTCAAGACAGAAATCAAGAAAGAAATTAAAGACTTTCTATAATTGAAAAAATTAATACACAACATTACCAAAGTTATGGGACAAAATGAAGGCAGTTCTAGGAGGATAGAGCATAGCGCTAAGTGCCTTCATTTAAAAAAAAATGGAGAGATTTCATACCAGTAACTTCACAGCAAACTTGAAAGCTCTTGAACAAAAGAAATAATCACACCCAACATGAGTACATGGCAAGAATAGTTAAACTCAGTGCTGAAGTCAATAAAATATGAACTACACTAAGAATCAATGAAGCAAGTGTTGGTCTATTGAGAAAATCAATATGATAAATAAACCCTCATCAAAATTAAATAAAAGCTAGAGAAAGAAAATTCAAAAGAAAAAATTAGAGGTGCAGAGGGTGTCATAACGACAGAGACTGAGGAAATCCTGAGATATACTTCAAAATCCTGTCCGCCACCAAATTGGAAATCTAAAAGAATGAATAATTCTTTCCATATATACTACCTAACAAAGTTAAAGCAAAATCAGATAAGCAATTTAAACACCCCTAGTGAAATATGCCAAAAACAACAACAACAAAATCTCAGGTCCAGATGGTTTTAACAAAGAATTGTACCAGATATTCAAAGAAGAGTTAATGCCAATACTACTGAAATTATTCCACAAAATAGAAACAAAAGGAATTATTGCCAATTTGTTTTATGAGGCCAGTTACCCTGATACCCAAACCACCTAACAATCCAACAAAGAAAGAGAATCACACACCAATCTCCCTCATGAATGTTGATGTCAAATTTCTCAATAAAATACTCTCAAATGAATTTAAGAACACATAAAAAAGATGATTCACCATGTTCAAGCAGGCTTCATCCTAGAGATGCAGGGACATACATAAATAGATAAATTTAATCCACCAAACTTAAAGAAAAAAAAACATGATCAACTTATTAGATGCAGAAAAGGACTTTAACAAAATCCCCTTCATGATAAAAAGCCATGGGGGAGATTAGGGATACAAGGAACATGGCTAATCATAATAAAGGCTGTTTACAGCAAGCCCATAGCTGACAATAAATTAAATGGAGAAAAATTCAAAGCAATTCTACTAACATCAGGAACAAGACAAGGTTATTGACTCTTTCCATAGCTATTCAATATAATGTTCTTAACTGAGCGGCAAGGCAACTGAAGAAAATTAAAGGCTACATTTTGGAATGGAAGAAGTCAAAGTATCTTTAGTTGCAGATGATATGATAGTATACATTAGTGACTGAAAAAT
The DNA here is from genome assembly GCF_982192425.1 of Myodes glareolus. Taxonomy (NCBI): domain Eukaryota; kingdom Metazoa; phylum Chordata; class Mammalia; order Rodentia; family Cricetidae; genus Myodes; species Myodes glareolus. Next base: position 137,954,069 of record NC_142053.1, read on the forward strand.
TCCACCAGGAAACTCCTCCAGCTGAAAAATACTTTCAGTAAAGTAGCTGGGTACAAAATTAACTAAAATATAAGTAGACATCCTACATACAAACAACAAATGGAGTGAGAAAGATATTCAGGAAAAGAATACCTTTCATGATAGCCTTAAATAATATAAAATAACATGGGGTAAATATAACTGAGTAAGTTAAAGTACAATAAAAACTTTAAGACACTGAAGAAAGAAACTGAAGAAGATATCAGAAGATGGAAATGTCTCCCATGCTCATGGATCAATAGAATTAACATATTATAAATAGCCATACTACAAAAAGCAATCTATAGGTTCAGTGCAATCCCCATCAAAATTCCAACAAAATGTTTCACAAATCTTGAATGGACAAGTTTCAGCTTCATATGGAATCACAAAACCCCCATATAGCTAAAACATTCATAAACAGTAAGAGAACTTCTGGAGGTATCACCATTTCCAAACTCAAATAATACTATAGAACTATAGTAATAAAAACAGCCTGATATTAGCACAAAGCAGATATGTTTGTTGGTCAATGGAATCAAATTGAAGTCTCAGACATAAATCCACATACCTATGGACATTTGACTTTTGATAAATACCCAAGAAATACACACTGAAGAAATACACACAGAATTTTTAACAAATGGTACTGGTCAAACTGGATGTCTGTATGTAGAAGAATTCAAATAGCTATTATGCTGAACAAAACTCAACTCCAAATGGATCAAACACCTCAATATAAAGCCAGATATACTGAACCCGATAAAAATGGAAGTGGGGAGTAGCCTTGAGCTCATTGACAGGGGAAAAGACTTTCTGAACAGAATACCATTAGCATAGGCACTAAAATCCATAATTAATAAATGGGACCCCATGAAATTGAAAATCTTCTGTAAGGCAAAGGGCACCATCATTTGGGCAAAGCAGCAGGGTACAGAAAGGGAAAAGATTTGTTTTTTACCTACTATATATCTGATAGAGTGCTAATATTAAAATATATAAAGAACTCAAAAAAAACTAGATATCAGAAAAACAAATAGCCCAATTTTAAAATGGTGTACAGATATAAACGCATAATTCTCAAAAGAGGAAACTCAAATGACTGAGAAGCTCTTAAAGAAATGTTCAACATTCTTAGTCATCAGGGAAAGGCAAATCAAAACTACTTTGAGATGCCATATTACATCAGTCAGAAAGGCTAAGATCAGTAACACAAGTGTCAGTTCATGCGGGCAAGAATGTGGGGTAAGGGAAATGCTCAACAACTACTTGTGGGAATTCAACCTTATACAGATACTATGAAAATTAGTGTGGCAGTTCTTTAGGGAGATGGGAATCAATCTTCCTCAAGATCCAGCTATACTACTCTTGAGCATATACCCAAAGGATGTTTCATCCTACCACAGAGACATTTATTCAACTGTGTTCTTCTATTCATAATAACCAGAAAACAACATAGATGTCCCTCAATAGATACATGTATAAGGAAAAAGTGATACAACTGTTAAAAGAGTGAAATTGTGAAATATGTAGGCAAATACATGGAAGTAAAAAATATCATCCTGAATGAGGTTACCCAGACCCAGAAAGATAAATATAGTATGTATTCAATTATATGCTGATATTATCTGTTACATCAATGATAACCGAACTACAATTCATAGAACCACAGAGATTACTTATAGAGTAAGGGCTGGGGGGTAGGAGTGGGTCAGATAGATATCCCTAGGAAAGGCAAATAGAATAGATAGTTATGGATGGATGGAGGGGAGTTTGAATATAAAGATCAAGTGGGGAGGAGAGAGAAGAGGGATGAGGGAAAGAAGACAGGAGAGATGGCTAAAATTAAGGGCCTTTTGAGGGGTAGTGTGAAAACCTAATATACAAGCTTTGTAAAATATATGAATATTTATATAAATAAAATATGAAGGCTAAATGAATCACAAAATAATGGGGAAAACAACACCAACTGGGCATCTTTTGTCACAAAATGAAGATTCTAGTACCAAGATTATGTTTCATCTATTGAGCTGTTGGCTAAATGGGCCCCAGTGGAACCTCCAAACAATCCATGCTGTTTTCAAGACTATACATAGCTCTCCACAAACTCATGGCAAGGCCCCATTGCTGAAGATAACACCGACACAACTTACTAAACATGGAGAAGTCAAGCTGGAGTCAAGCTGGTGCCTACCATAGAGCCTTTACTCCTATGTGTCAGTGTCTTTGGTTTAGGAGGGCACTCTACACGCTATTAAAAGTGAAACATAAATACCAACCTAGGCACAAGCCCTTTGATCTATAATGGTATCCTGCCTGTAAGACACACTAGTGCAACAATGGTACAAAGTTTGTGGGAGTAACCAACCAATATCTGATTTGACTTCAAACCCACTCCACATGTTGTAACCTATATCTGGCACTGCTTGGGTGACCACATACCTGAGACTAGGCAGTCCTGGCACATAGGGTAAAACCAAATACTACTGTTGTTTAAAAAAAAACAAAAACAAAACACAAATAAACAAACAGAAACATTGCAATAAAATTACTCCTAATGGAATTCTGATATGCTTATAGATCCTAGACTTACTCAGTCATTATTAGAAGAACTTCCTCCTGTAGCAGACAGGAACAAGTACAGAGACCTATAGCTAGACAACATGCAGAGAGTGAGAGACCTCAGAACACTCAGCCCTAAATGGAGAGCTATCTCTCACTGAGAATCATTTGCAAATGAAAATTTAGTTTTATCTATGGGAGTCTCACTGGAGAAACAAACTATTTTTAAGGGTAGGCTGCCAAAAGAGGGTAGTTCTTGATGGGAGGGGAGGTAGGGAGAAACTTAGAGAAGTAGAGGGAGGGTAAATTCTAATTAGGATGTATTATGTGAGAAAAAAGATGTTTTCAATAAGAAGAAAAATAAAAAATAACTTCTGCAATATGAAACTTTTTCCTTATATGCTTGCTGATTGCAATATTTATCACTTTATATAAATCAAACATGTAGTTCTCTGTACTCCAAAATTCAGGGATAAAAGGAAGAATGCTAGAAATAATTTAAAACTTCTTTCTATGCCCTTCAGATAATCCAGAACTTTGTTGAGTAAGGAATGATTCCAGAATGAAAGAAACTCCAAAACCACAGCAGGTTCTGAGAGACTGGTCTCTGACACATGGATAGGGTATTTTATAGTCAGAGGACAGAAAATGACACAGAAGAAGACAAGTGAGTTAGAAACAACCCACTTGGTTACAGTGTATAGCCATCTTATTTGAACAATCCATAAAGGATTAGGTGAGGCTCAGGTACTTGTGATAAGAGTAGGTTACAGTCTGTTTATATATCAAGTTAGGTTGTAGCTCATATGCCAGAAATGTGTAGATCAAACTTAAAGTACATCCAGTGGTGGCATTAGGCAAATCTTAAAAATTCTCTACTTCATTTGGTCAACCTCTCAATTTTGAAACTGGGAACTTGATCAGAATTTTGAGCATTGGTTTCACTCACTCACAATCATAAATACACTTATTTGGTCTCATCTTTCACCTGCCAATAGTAGAATAGAAAGTTTTATAGGGTAGGTACTAAGGAACAGCAATAACAGTATAGACTGAATACCAGGTTGACCTTCCAGCTACATTGTTGTGAAGACTAGAGGGAATGTACTTATTATGCTGACTCATGATATAATCTCCTATTTTTAGGGAAAAAAAACCTGGCATGTGATGTGAGATCTTCTTCTGTATATGTGTTGCTTTTATTGATTGATGAATAAAGCTGTTTCAATCAATGACTCGCAGAATAGAGCCAGGTGGGAAATCTGAGTAGAGATATACAAAGAGAGAGTAGACAGAGTCAAACAGATGCCAGTCAGCCACCAAGGAAACAAGACATGTAGAAAATGAGGCAATGCCATGGCCATGAGACAAGGTCATAGACTAATAGAAATGGTCATAGACTAATAGAAATTTAAGATGTAAGAGCTAGCTAAAAATATGCCTGAGCCATCGGCCAGTGTTTTAATTAATATAATTTCTGTGTGATTATTTGGGTCTGGGTGGCCAGAAAATAAAAGTGCAGTCTCCATTTACAAATAGCATGATGTGGAAATTCTTGCCAAAGAATGGGCACTGTAGGAGAGGAAGCTAAGCCAGGACAGATGGGATCTGAGAGTGCTAGTGCTTCTCCAGAATCCAGGTAGCTAGGTTTGGGTTTTAATTCCTAGAGCTGGAATTCCAATCCCAGCTCTGGCCTGGGCTGGTGGCTAAAAAACCTGAGGCAAACAGATGTTTTGTAAATTAGTGCCCCATGTTGGGCATCAAATGAAGCATGATTAATAAGCACTCAGAGACAGAAATTGGGGTTCAACTTGAAGACCAGAAAAGTAAAGCAGCCAGTCACTGGGATTAAAGGCATGTGTCACCAGGATTAAAGGCATGCACTGCCTGGTTTCTATGGTAAACTAGTGTGGCTACTGGGATTAAAGGTGTGTGTTACCATTGGTTAGTCTGTAAGGCTGACCATTGGGGGCTGTTTAACTCTATGATCTTTAGGCAAGCTTTATTTATTGAAGTATAAATGAAATGCCATTACAGGCATGTTTTAAATTCTGTCTGCTTTGCTAATGTTTTGGTTGGAATATGGAGCAATTATTACAAGAGACACAATTTTGTTTGGATCTGATCTGTTGGGGTCTGATGTCAAGATTATCCCATAACATTGGTCCCCCCAATTTTATTTCCTACACATTATGTACAATGATGACTTTCTATAGCGATCTTAAATGCCTTTATCTGTCATCTTAGAAAATGGAATCTGCTCCTTAGAGCACTGAAGAATCCCATGGTACCCTGGTTTCAGGTCTAGAGCTTGGAGCTCATGTTCTCATATAAAATGCAGTTCTAATTTACATCTGCCGCTCTGCTCATCTTATCTCTCTTAGCTGTCACTATGAACCAGACATGGTTTCTAATCATATTGGGGCCTAGGATTTCCACAGCTTGGGCTGTGTCATTGTCCTTTGTTCATTCTGGGACAGCTAGAAGTACAGTGCTGATTTCAGGAATGACGAGGGTTCTCCTGTGTCAGTTCTGGTGTCCCATTGCTTTCAGGATTCACCCAGGTGGATCAAATCTTTCTTTTTCTCCTCTGCTCTTTTGGATAGCACTGGGGTCTTTTCCCTGGGCCCCCCACAGTGCCTAGTCCTTTTTTTTGTACTGGCCTGAGGTTGTAGTTCATTTTATGACTGAAGTCAAATGACCACAACCAGCACTCTCTGGTTGAAGGCAGATCAGCTTGCATGTGGTATTTCTACCCAGGCAAGGGTAGGCGAGTATCCTAATCCAAATGGTTTGAACCAGTTCAGGGCATCAGTTTTCCCCAAACTTTCTCAGGTGAGGTTCTTTCCTTAGTTCTTACCCATGTGAAGGTGTAAAAGGTGTAAAGTCCTTTTAAGAGTTCATTGTGAATGAAAATGATTGTGTTCACCCACCCTCTCCATGACCCAACTGATTCCAGGGCGATATAGCACTCACAATACTTTCCTGTTCCTTTGGGACATAAGTTAGGGAAAGTCACTCTTTCCCATGAGAACTTTAGCTTTGCCTCCTAGACTTTTAAAGCATGGGGAAATGAGCCTTCCTATGACATTTGGGAAACATGCCACCAAGTGCTGTTTCCATCCATCAGCTGGGAGAGAGAAGCAAGTGAGATCTCCATACAGTCCTGAATTTCTAAGCATCTTGGATTTAGACAAGTCTGGGAAAACCCAGGCTTCTGCTTTGTTTACAAGTACAGCTCCTGGGCCACAGCAAATGCTGCCACTGTCCTATTTCATTTCCATCCACTGCTTCCCCTGAAGACAACCCCAAACCATAACAACCCCACCCAAATAGTAGCAACACCTGAGCATTGAGCATACTGGATTTTTCTACTTTAAATCAGCATTGCTTTTTCCCTGTTAAGCTGGCTTTCATAGATGACTGCATAGAGGCCACTTAAAGAATCTGTTGATTGTAGCAAACTGCAGGTCTCTCTCACAAGGCAAATTGTTGTTTCAGGCCTCCTGCTCTTTTCATGCAGTTCCAACATAGAGAGGATGATCAGAATGATTTATACATCTTTATCACACTGAAGCAGGGAATAAAAACAGAGAGAATGGGCCAGGCCCTCAGGCATTGCAGGATAAAAGAGGGCAGTCAGAGAACCAGAATGAGCAGGTCCTATGTGCACCAGGTGTTTGCCCAGTGGAAGGGAAACTTTGGAGAAACCGCTTCCCTTGAATTGCCCTCTTCAAGCATTCTAGAGTATCCTTGTGGGCTTGAGTAGAGGCCAACTATGATGCTGACATGATTTCATCACATAGGTATTTTTAGGATGTTAGGGGAATTCAGCACATGGGGACTCAGACTTTGATTATGACATCCTATCAACCAATGCCCAGACACAGATTTCAAAAAATAATTGAAAATGAAACAAAAACAAACAAAAAACTTACCCTGCTTCTGTCTGGGCTTGTTGCAACAGAGTGATGTTCAAGAAGTGCTATTTTTCAAAGGGCTTTGTCTCTTGCTTTTCTGGGCTTAGACCTCTTAGATTATGCAGCATGAGGAGAAGATATGAAGATTTATGGGATTAATGAAGAAATGGATGACAAAGCTGGGCTCTTCTGGAGTGGAGTATTCTGCATATGTATTAAAATGTGTACATATAAAAGTTATACAATACATGATGATGCTTTGGTTCAATGAAACACTATGGAGTAGTGCTTCTTTAAGATTACAATGGAGTTGTAAATTTCTCATTACTTAGATTTTTACTTCACCTTTTAATGTTTATAAATATGCATATATAACCTTACCATTGCATTATAACTGTCTTCAGTATTTAGCATAGTCATCTTTTGTACAAGTGTGTTGCCTGGAAACAAGATGTTTTATTATACAGTGGAGATATGAGGCAGGGTACACCATCAGGTTTGTGTAACTACAATGTATGATATTTGCACAATGACAAAAATCTCCTAGTGATGCAGTTTAAAAACATATCCCATCCATGAGTAGTTGATGACTATTAGGCCTTATATAACAGGCATCTATATACACAGAGCTGGGTATTAAAAATTACAACTACATATCAGCCATTTTGTTCTACTGGGTTAGTAATTCTCACAGTGTGTTCCTGGGACAATCAGCATCAGCATCACCAAGGAAGATGATGGACATACATACTCTCAGCTTCTATCCCAGAGCACTGAGTGAGAAACTCTGGAGTGAGGTTCAGTAAGTTGGGTTTGAGAACCATAGCCTTCAGAGGGTCTGGTCTGTGTATACTGTTCCTAGTGTCAATGTCCTTTTCTCTCTTCCATCTAGTGCCTGACAGGGTCACAGGTGGAACATTCTATCTTGGAAAAGTGCACAGCTGTGACTTGTCTTCACTGGCTAAGACTGCTCTAGAGTTTTCTTGCACCTATTCACACAGTTGGGCAGTGGAAGGAAAATGGAACTACAAAGATAATGAACTAAACATTTAGTAATGAATTTTGATGGGCTTTGTTCTACAAAACCTGCCTTTTATTAGGCTTCTGCATATTTTTAATAAAAATAATTTAAGTTGTGACAAGGCAACAGATTAGATTTCCAGTACAGATAAAAGAAACATAGGGCATGGATTATTTTATAAGATATAATGCTTTATTGAGTTGACTGTCAAGTTAATGATCTATTTTTTTTTGAAGTTAACATTATGGAAGATCTGGAATCAAAACGATTCAATGAAGCAGAAAAACGGGGAATTCTTTTCAGTGATTCATTTGGTAACTTTGAGCAGTACTCATGTGGTTGGCCTCATCTCCCCAATTCCCTTGACAACACAGCTGTGTGGCATGTGTCTGGTATTAATAGCGGTTCACATATTTCTTAGATATAACATTTTGGTGGGAAAAATTCTATATATTTGGAGCAGGTAAGAGCATTAAGATTTTTAAAGGTTCTGGGCATGGTGTCCCGGCACTTCGAGAAGTAGAGGTGAGTGAATCTTAGACCCAGTTTCAAAAAAGTAGGGGTGGGGTGGGCCATGTTCTGCCTAAGGAAAGAGTATTTTCCATTGTGCTGGTGGAAGAATCCTGGAGCTCTGCCAACTTTTGGTTTATTCAGACCCACTAAGCTTTGCTGATAAGAGTTACCCAATGGATAATCCAGCCCAAGTAAGTATGGTAAATGAATCACTAGTTGCCTGTTGAGGAGGACTAGGTGTGGCAGATACTAAATGTTTAGGATCAGGGAGAAAGCCAATGTGTTGCTTGTGTTCTTTCCTTTCAAGGAGATTAGCATCCGAAGAGACATGTCTCTTCAGGAAAGCACCGATTGTGGCACTGTAGAAATGTAAAAGCGAATCTGCCATTCTTCTATGCAAACTCTTGCTGGACTTCCTGTGTTTCATGGTACAAATGCCCTTATGTTGGAATGTTTCCCATTTCAAGCTTGTCTTCTCTGTCCTTTTTTTGTTTGTTTAAGAAACAAACCTCAGTATTGCTCAACATTTTACAATTCTATGTAATTTTTATACATTCCTTTCTTCCTTTTTTAAGTAGGTGAGAGATCTGCACCACCATCACCACCACCCACTGGATTTTGCTCCCCAAGACCCACTCCACAACCCAATCCCACCCTCCTCATTCTCCCCATGTCCAGCCCTTCCCAGCAACTCCAGCACACTCCATAGGCACAGGTACAACCCACACCAGTTGGAAGAACAGGTGGGTGGCCTCCCAGCTGAACTGCCTCAACTTCCAGACCCCAGGGTACATCCTGTTCCTCCTCCCCCATCTCAGCACCAGCAAGGTAGCTAAGCTCTTCTCCCAACTCTGGTGGCACTCTACTTCTATGGTACAGTTCCCAGCAGCCAGCCAGCAGTTGAGAGACTGGCCTACAAGCTGCACCACCAACGCCTCTACCACTGGATTCTGTTTACCCAAGACCTACTCTGCTGTCCAACCTCACCCACTTCATCATCCTACTTGTGACCAACCCTTCCCTGTAACTCCAGAAGTCCTCAGAGGTACAGGTACAAGCCACACCAGAAAGAAGAACAGGAGAATACTCTGGATCTAGGTACCCAAATTCCCACAACCCTCAGCTGAGACACACTATTGGACCTAAACCTGCACATCACCAGATCCCTTAGCCATTCTGGACAATAGACAATAACAGAAACAGATAATAAAGGAACAAAGTACCTATCCAACAATGGCCACCTAAGAATTCAACACCCAGACCTATAATCATCCTAAATCCAGATGTGTAAACGTCAGTGTAAGAATATGTTCAACAACAGAAAGGGCAATGTGATACCACCAGAACCAAGTAATACTACAACAGCAAGACCTGAACATTCCAATGCAGCTGAAACACAAGAAAATAACTTTAAAAATAATTTTATGAAGAAGATAGAGGCCCTTAAAGGGAAAATGAAAAGTTTCCTTGAAGAAATTGAGAAAAACAAACAAACAAAAAATTGAAAGAAATCAATAAATCCCTTCAAGAAAATCAAAAAAGCCAAGAAAAAACACTCAAGCAGGTGAAGGAAATAGTTCAAGACTTGAAAACTGAAATAGAAGCAATAAGGAAAACACAAACCAAGAGAATTCTCTTTTTATTCTCTCTCCATCAAGAAAGAGATTCTCTGTGTGGTCTGCAAAAGAAGTTCCGGAATAGCCAGACCAGGTTGACCTCAAACTCAAAGAGATCTATCTTCCTCTGCTTTTCACGTGTTGGTATTAAAGGCTACACCTAACTTCTCAATGGAGACTCTACATGGTAGTTTGAATGTATTTGTCCCCCATAATCTCATAGTGAGTGGCACTATTAGGAGGTATGGCTTTGTGGAGAGTGTATGGTCTTGTTAGAGGAAACACGTCACTATGATTAACCTGATTAACAGCGCCCCTATACAGCAGGAAGAAGTTTGGAGAGAAATAACTACGTCCATATTCCCAAATATTGTTTATAAATATTCTTTTACATTTAAAGGGGGATATGATATAGATATGAATAATTTCATTGGTATGGATTTTAAGGTCAATTTTGTTACATATATATTTCTGATCTTGACTGATGTATTATGATTGTGTAGTTCATTTTAAAAATGTAATGTATAATTAGAAAATATAGGTTGTTAATGAATAATATCGATAATAGTCAAGCTTGTAGTAATGTTAGTCTGATTTTCTAGAAGTACACAGATATATTTCAGATAGACATTCATATCTTTCAAAGACTACAGAGCATGGCATTTAATGTTTTAATAACTTAGGACTTTTCATGACAATGAGACACGTCTGCTCCTGACAGCACCAATCTACTTCAAGAGGAAGATGGGCATCAAAGAGGCTCCTTATGGAGTTGGTTAGCCATTTGGACAAAAAACTGCTCTTGCCTGGACTGTTATATAAACTGGACACAGAGAACCCGCAGAGAGAGGACTGCTAAACTTGCCTAAAGGTGAGATGATCTTTCGAGGTTCTTGATTCATGAAAGAGTTTGCGAGACATTCTACAGAACACAACAGATAGTGACTAAACTGCCTTTAAAATTTCCTGCTTCATAAAAATGTCTCTGGATATTATGGGCCTAAAGGCCAAAAATGGATGCCCCAACGATACAGAGAAACTTTGGATGACTGTCCAGGCAGCGAGATGTCTCTGTCATTTCTAGAATTTTGGAAGTTGCTTACTTCTTGTTTACTTAGGTAATATTATATACTTCTGGAGTCTTTAATAAAGTTAAAGAATGGTTAGTTATAGTTATAGTTTTCCTCATTTATGATAAAAGATAAAATAGATATAGACATTGTAATTACACTTCTTACTTAATAACTGTTTTGTTATATGTAATTTTACTATGTTAAAATAAAAGCCTTTCTTTTTTGTTTAAACAGAAAAAGGAAAAATGATGGAGGAGGGTTATCTGTCTATTGTGTTATTTTCATTGGTCAATAAAGAGACTGCCTTGGTCCCTTTGATAGGACAGAAAATTAGGTAGGCGGAGTAAACAGAATAAAATGCTGGAAAGAAAAAAAATGAGGCAGAAGCCATAAAGCCAGCCACCAGGTCAGACATGCTAAATCTTTTCCAATAAGCCACCACCTCATGGTGCTACAGATTATTAGAAATGGGTTAATATCAAGATATGAGAGTTAGTCAGTAACTAACTCTCTAGAGATAATGGGCCAGACAATGCTTAAATGAATACAATTTGTATGTTGTTATTTCTGGGACTAAGCTAGCCGTGCGGGAGCCGGGCAGGACAAAAAGCAGGCCTGCCCGCAACTCCTTACTACAGGGTCTTCTGTGTTCCATTCGAACCTGCCCTGCCCCCACATTTTCCCTTTTGTCTGCAATGTCCTTGGACTACCACCTATCCCTGTTTCAGTGCTGAGGAGTTCCATCCAAAGGGGTGAATGTCTGCTATCCCGGGGTGGACTGTCCTGGAAGAGAGCGCAGCCCCCCCCCCAGCTTCGGCTGCAGAATCTTCTGTGTTCCACTGGACCCTGCCCTGCTCCCATGATTGCCCTTTTGTCTCCTGTATCCTGGGAATACCAGATATCCCTATGTATGTTCTGAGGAGTTCCATCCAGAGGGGTGAGTGTGTGCTATCGGAGCAGACTGTCCCGGAAGAGAGTATAGCCCCCACCCCAGCTCCTGCTGCAGGATCTTCTGTGTTCCTCTCAACCCTGCCATGCCCCCAAAATCGCCCTTTTGTCTCCACAAATAGCATAAAGTATCTTGGGATAACTCTAACCAAGGAAGTAAAAGATCTATTTGACAAGAACTTTAAGGTTTTGAAGAAAGAAATTGAAGAGGATACCAGAAAATGGAAGATTCTCCCATGCTCTTGGATTGGGAGGATCAACACAGTAAAAATGGCAGTTCTAGACAGGACTCCTCCCTGCCACCACTGCCTCTGCCCTTTTGTCTCCTGGGTCATTGGAATACCAGCTGTCCCTGTTTCAGTGCTGAGGAGTTCTATCCAGAGAGATGTCCCTGTTTCAGTGCTGAGGAGTTCTATCCGGAGAGTGCTAAGGAGTTTCATCCAGAGAGGAGGAGATGGGCAGGCACCAATGCAAGAATTCCTCCAACAACATGACATCCCCAGAATCCAGGGATCATGAAACTAGAAGAATTGAACACCCTACTCCAGAAGAAATAGAAGAAATCGACTCAAAGCGGATCTTTATGAAAATAATAGAGGAACTTAAACAGGAGGTGAAAATCTGCCATAAAGAATTGGAAGATAAGGTCTCCCGGGTCCTGGGAAGACCAGCTATCCCTATAGCAGTGCTGAGGAGTTCTACCAAGAGAGGTGAGTGTGTGCTCGCCTGGGCGGCCTGTCCGGGAAGAGAGCACAGCCCCTCCCCCCTCAGCTTCTGTGGCAGGGTCTTCCGTGTTCCACGGGACCCCTCCCTGCCCCCACTGCTGCCACCCTTTTGTCTCCTGGGTCCTGGGAAGACCAGCTATCCCTGTAGCAGTGCTGAAGAGTTCTACCCAGAGAGGAGAGTGGGTGCTCACCTGGGTGGCCTGTCTGGGAAGAGAGCACAGACCCTCCCCTCTCAGCTTCTGCAGCAGGGTCTTCCATGTTCCATGGGACCCCTCCCTGCCCCCACTGCTGCCGCCCTTTTGTCTCCTGGGTCCTGGGAAGACGAGCTATCCCTGTAGCAGTGCTGAGGAGTTCTACCCAGAGAGGTGAGTGGGTGCTCCCCTGGCCAGCCTGTCCGGGAAGAAAGCACAGCCCCTCCCCCCTCAGCTTCTGAGGCAGGGTCTTCTGTGTTCCACGGGACCCCTCCCTGCCCCCACTGCTGCTGCCCTTTTCTCTCCTGGGACCTGGAAATACCAGGTATCCCAGCTGCAGTGCTGAGGAGCTCTATCTAGAGAGTGCTGAGGAGTTCTATCCAGAGAGTGCTGAGGAGTCCTATCCAGAGAGTGTTGAGGAGTTCTATCCAGAAAGTGCTGAGGAGTTTCATCCAGAGAGGAGGAGATAGGCAGGCGCCAATGCAAGAATTCCTCCAACAACCTGAAAGGCAACATGATATCTCCAGAGTCCAGGGAGCACGAAACTAGAAGAATTGAACACCCTACTCCAGAAGAAATAGAAGAAATCGACTCTAAGCGGATCTTTATGAAAATAATAGAGCAACTTAAACAGGAGGTGAAAATCTGCCGTAAAGAAATGGAAGATAAGTATAACAAAAAGATTGAGGAAATGAGTAAAGAAATGGAAGAGAAATATACCAAAAAGTTTGAAGAAATGAGTAAATCCGTAAATGAAATTCTGGGAAACCAAGAAAAAACAATCAAACAGGTAATGGAAACAGTTCAAGATTTGAAAACTGAAATGGAGCCAATGAAGAAATCACAAACCGAGGACCGGCTGGCTATGGAAAATCTAGGTAAATGAACAGAGACTTCAGAAACAAGCATGACCAACAGAATACAAGAGATAGAAGAAAGAATCTCAGACTCTGAGGACACCATAGAGAAATTAAACGCTCTGACCAAAGAAAACAGCAAATCCAACAAATTCTCATCATAAAACATTCAGGAATTGTGGGACACAATACAAAAACCAAATCTAAGAATAATAGGGGTAGAAGAAGGAGAAGAATTGCAGATCAAAGGTCCAGAAAATATATTCAACAAAATTATCGAAGAAAACTTCCCCAACCTAAAGAACGATATCCCTATGAAGGTTCAAGAAGCATACAGAACACCGACTGGACTGGATCAAAAAAAACATCACCTCGTCATATAATAATCAAAACACAAAACATTCAGATTAAAGAAAGAATATTAAGAGCTGCAAAGGATAAAGATCAAGAAACTTATAAAGGTAAACCTATCAGACTTACACCAGACTTCTCTATGGAAACCATGAAAGCCAGAAGGTCCTGGATAGAGGTACTGCAGAAACTAAGAGACCATGGATGCAAGCCCAGACTACTATACCCAGCCAAGCTATCGTTCACTATCAACGGAGAAAACAAAATATTCCAGGATAAAAACAAATTTAAGCAATACGTAGCTACAAATCCAGCCTTACAGAAAGTATTAGAAGGCAAATCACAACCCAAGGAATCCAACATTCCCAACACCGCCTACAATAACTCAGACATCTAGCGACCCTTCACAAGCACAACTCAAAGAAGGGAAAAACATACACTCTACTACCCCCCCGCCCAAAAAAATAACCGGAGTCAACAACCACTGGTAATTAATATCACTTAATATCAATGGACTCAATTCACCTATAAAAAGACACAGACTTAGAGATTGGATACGAAAACAGGATCCAACATTCTGCTGTTTACAAGAAACACACCTCAACCACAAAGACAGACATCTACTCAGAGTAAAGGGCTGGGAAAAGGTTGTCCAAGCAAATGGACCTACGAAACAAGCAGGTGTGGCCATTCTAATGTCTAACAAAATCGACTTCAAACTAAAATCTATCGGAAGAGATAGAGATGGACATTTCATACTCATAACAGGAACAATTCATCAGGAGGAAGTCTCAATCCTGAATATCTATGCCCCTAATATAAAGGTACCCACTTATGTAAAAGAAACACTTCTAGAACTCAAGGAAGTCATCAAACGACATACACTAATAGTAGGAGACTTCAACACACCTCTCTCACCAATGGACAGGTCAATCAGACAGAAACCCAAAAGAGAAATAAGAGAATTATTGGAGGTATTGAATCAAAAGGACATAACAGATATCTATAGAACATTCCACCCAAATAGGAAAGAATATACCCTCTTCACTGCAGCCCATGGAACCTTCTCAAAAATTGACCACATACTCAGTAACAAAGCAAACTTCCACAGATACAAAAAATATTAGTAACCACCTGTGTCTTGTCAGATCACCATGGATTAAAGTTAGAATTCAACAACAGTGCTACCCCCAGGAAGCCAACAAACTCATGGAAGTTGAACAGTCAACTACTGAATCACCCCTGGGTCAAGGAAGAAATAAAAAAAGAAATTAAAGTCTTCCTTGAATTTAATGAAAATAAAGACACAACATACTCAAACCTATGGGACACTATGAAAGCAGTGCTAAGAGGAAAGTTCATAGCACTAAGTGCCCAATTAAAGAAAGCGGAGAAAGCACACATTGGAGACTTAACAGCACACTTGAAAGCACTAGAAAAAAAAGAAACTGATTCACCCAGGAGGAGTAGAAGACTGGAAATAATCAAACTGAGGGCTGAAAGCAACAAAATAGAAACACAGAAAATAATCCAAAGAATCAATGAAACAAAAAGCTGGTTCTTGGAGAAAATCAACAAGATCGACAAACCCCTATCCAAACTAATCACACGGCAGAGAGAGAACATGCAAATTAATAAGATCAGAAATGAAAAGGGGGACATAACCACAGACACAGAGGAAATTCAGAGAATCATTAGATCTTACTACAAAAGCCTATATGCCACAAAGCTGGAAAATGTAAAAGAAATGGACATTTTTTTTTAGATAAGTACCATATACCAAAGTTGAACCAAGAACAGGTGAACAATCTAAATAGACCTGTCAGTCGTGAAGAATTTGAAGCTGTTATTAAAAACTTCCCTACCAAAAAAGCCCCGGACCAGATGGTTTCAATGCATAATTCTACCAGAGCTTCCAGGATGAGCTAATACCTATACTCCTTAATGTATTCCACAATATAGAAACAGAAGAGTCATTGCCAAACTCTTTTTATGAAGCTACAGTTACCCTGATACCAAAACCACACAACGACACAACCAAAAAGAGAATTACAGGCCAATCTCACTCATGAACATCGACTTGAAAATTCTCAATAAAATACTGGCAAACCGAATCCAAGAACATATTAGAAAAATCATCCATTATGATCAAGTGAGCTTCATTCCAGACAGGGTTGGTTCAACATATGCAAATCTATCAATGTCACCCATCATATAAATTGAAAGAAAAAAACCATATGATCATTTCATTGGATGCTGAAAAAGCATTTGACAAAATTAAACACCCCTTTATGATAAAGGTGTTGGAGATATTGGGTATACAAGGATCATACCTAAATATAATAAAAGCAATATACAGCAATCCGACAGCTAACATCAAATTAAATGGAGAGAAACTCAAAGCCATTCCACTAAAATCAGGAACACGACAAGGCTGTCCACTCTCTCCATACCTCTTCAATATAGTGCTTGAAGTTCTAGCAATAGCAATAAGACAACATAAGGGGATCAATGGGATTCGAATTGGAAAGGATGAAGTCAAACTTTCGTTATTTGCAGACGATATGATAGCGTACATAAGCGACCCCAAAAACTCTACCAAAGAACTCCTACAGCTGATAAACACCTTTAGTAATGTGGCAGGATACAAGATCAACTCCAAAAAATCGATTGCCCTCCTATACACAAAGGATAAAGAAGCAGAGAGGGAAATTAGAGAAACATCACCTTTCATGGTAGCCACAAATAGCATAAAATATCTTGGGGTAACTCTAACCAAGGAAGTGAAAGACCTATTTGACAAGAACTTTAAGTCTTTGAAGAAAGAAATTGAGGAGGATACCAGAAAATGGAAAGACCTCCCTTGCTCTTGGATTGGGAGAATTAACATATTAAAAATCACAATTCTACCAAAAGCAATCTATAGATTCAGTGCAATCCCCATCAAAATCCTATCAAACTTCTTCACAGACCTTGTGAGAATAATAATCAAGTTTATATGACAAAACAAAAAACCCAGGATAGCCAAAACAACCTTATACAATAAAGGAACTTCTGGAGGCATTACCATCCCTGACTTCAAACTCTATTACAGAGCTACAGCATTGAAAACAGCTTGGTATTGGCATAAGAACAGAGAAGTCGACCTATGGAATCGAATAGAAGACCCGGATATTAACCCACAAACCTATGAACACCTAATATTCGACAAGGGAGCTAAAGGTATACAATGGAAGAAGGAAAGCATCTTTAACAAATGGTGTTGGCATAACTGGATGTCAACCTGTAGAAGAATGAAAATAGATCCATATCTATCACCATGCACAAAAATCAAGTCCAAATGGATTAAAGACATCAACATTAATCTGTCCACTTTGAACCTGATAGAAGAGAAAGTGGGAAGTAGTCTACAAGATATAGGCACGGGAAGCCACTTCCTAAGTAGAACCCCAGTAGCACAGACAATAAGAGAAACAATGAATAAATGGGACCTGCTGAAACTGAGAAGCTTCTGTAAAGCAAAGGACACTGTCAGTAAGACAAAAAGACTACCTTCGGACTGGGAGAAGATCTTCACCAACCCCTCATCAGACAAAGGTCTGATCTCCAAAATATACAAAGAACTCAAGAAACTAGACACTAAATCTCTAATTAACCCAATGAAAAAATGGGGTACTGAACTGAACAGAGAATTCACAACAGATGAACTTCGAATGGCCAAAAGACACTTAAGGTCATGCTCAACCTCCTTAGCGATCAGCGAAATGCAAATCAAAGTAACTTTGAGATACCATGTTTCACCTGTCAGAATAGCTAAACTTAAAAACACCAGTGATAGCCTATGTTCTAGAGGATGTGGAGTGAGGGGAACACTCATTCATTGTTGGTGGGAATGCAAACTTGTGCAGCCACTGTGGAAATCAGTGTGGCCGTTTCTCAGGAAACTGGGAGTCAACCTCCCTCAGGATCCAGCAATTCCACTCTTGGGAATATACCCAAGAGATGCCCTATCATACTACAAAAGTATTTGTTCAACTATGTTCATAGCAGCACTATTTGTAATAGCCAGAACCTGGAAACAACCTAGGTGCCCCTCAATAGAAGAATGGTTAAAGAAGGTGTGGAACATATACACATTAGAGTTCTACTCAGCGGTAAAAAAACAATGACATCTTGAATTTGGCATGCAAATGAATGGAAATAGAAAATGCTTTGCTGAGTGAGGTAAGCCAGACCCAAAAAGAGGAATATGGTATGTACTCACTCATAATTGAATTCTAGCCATAATTAAAGGACATTGAGCCTATAATTAGTGATCCTAGAGAAGCTAAGTAAGAAGGTGAACCTGAAGAAAATCATATAGTTATCCTCCTGGATATTGGAAGTAGACAAGATTTCCAGGCAAAACTTGGGTGAATGGGGGTGGGGAGTGGATGTAAGGGGAGATGGGTAGAGAGAAAGGAGAAGGAGAGGATTCAGGAGAGCTTGGGGGAATGGGATGGGTGGGATGGAGGAAGGGTGGACATGAGAGCAGGGAATTAAATATCTTAATTAAAGGAGCCATTTTAGGGTTTGCAAGAGGCTTGTCTCTAGAGGGGTTCCCAGGTCCAAGGAGGGGTCCCCAGATTGTTCCTTGGGCAGCAGAGGAGAGGGTGCCTGAACTGGCCTTGTCCCATAGCCACACTGATGAATATCTTGCATATCACCATAGAACCTTCATCTGGCGATTGATGGAGATAGAGACAGAGACCCACATTTGGAGCACTGGACTTAGCTCCCAAGGTCCAAATGAGGAGCAGAAGGAGGGAGAACATGAGCAAGGAAGACAGGATCACGAGGGGTGCGTCCACTCACTAAGACAGTGGGACTGATCTAATGGGAGCTCACCAAAGCCAGATGGACTGGGAGTGATGGAGCATGTGATCAAAATGGACACTCTGAATGTGGCTGGCAATGAAAGCTGACTGAGAAGCCAAGCACAATGGCACTGCATTTTTATTCTACTGCATGGACTGACTTTGTGGGAGCCTGATTTGTTTTGATGCTCACCTTTATAGACCTGCATGGAGGGTGGAGGACCTTGAACTTCCCACGGGGCAGGGAACCCTGACTTCTCTTAGGACTAGAGAGGGAGTGGGAGGTGGAGAGGGGGAGGGTAAAGGGAGTCTGGGAGGAGGTAGAAATTTTTAATAAATAAATTAATTAATTAATTAAAAAAAGATATAGCGGTCTCAGCTCCAGCACCACTTCTCCCTACATACTACCATGCTCCCTACTATGATGATAATTGACTGCACCTCTGAAACTGTAAGCAAACACCCTCAACTAAATGTTTTTGTCATAAAAGTTGTCACAGTCATATGTCTCTTCAAAGCAAAAGTAAATCTAAACTAAGATCCTCTAAAAGCCAGAAGATCCGGGACAGACAATTTGGAGACACTAAGAGACCACAGATGCCAGCCAAACTTTCAATCATCATACATGGAGAAAGCAAGATATTTCACGACAAAACCAGATTTTAAACAATACCTACTATAAATACAGTCCTTCAGAAAGTACTAGAAGGAAAACTCTAACCCAATGAAGTTAACTGTACCCATGAAAACACAAGCAATATGTAATCTCACAGCAGCAAAACCCAAAAAAGAAACACACACACAACCACCACAACCAAAACCAAAAATTAGAGGAATTAACAAATATTGATCATTGATATCTCTTAATATCAATGAACTTAATTTGTCAATAAAAAGACATAAGCTAACAGAAAGGATATAAAAAGAAGGATCCATCCTTCTGTTGCATATGAGAATTACACTTCAATTTCAAAGACAGACATTACCTCAGAGTAAAGGGTTGGGAAAAGATTTTCCAATCAAATGGACCTAAGAAGCAAGCTGGTGTATTCTAATATCTAACAAAACAGATTTCAAACTAAAATTAATCAAAGATATGAAAAGGACATTTTATATTCATTGAAGGAAAAAATCTATCAAGATGAAGTCTCAATTCCAAACATCTATGCCCCCAATACAAGGGCACCCACATTTGTAAAAGAAACATTACTAAAGCTTAAATCACACATCAAACTCCACACAATAATAATGGGAGACGTCAACACTCCACTATTCCAAATGGGCAGGTCTGCCAGACAGAAACATAACAGAGAAATAAAGGAACTAATATGTTATGACTCAAATGGACTTAACAGCATCTACAGAATAATCACCCAAACACAAAAGAATATACCTTCTTCTCAGCACCTCATGGAACCTTCTCTAAAATTGAGTACATTCTTGGTCACAAAGCAAATCTCAACAGACACAAAAATTAGAATAACCCCCAGAATCTTACTGGATCACTGTGGGTTAAACTCATGGAAGCTAAACAACTGAATTATCACTGGGTCAAAGAAGAAATAAAGAAAGAAATTAAACATTCCCTAGAATTCAATGAAAATGAATGCACAATATACCCAAACTTTTGGAACACAATGAAAGCAGTGCTTAAGAGTAATGTTCATAACACTAAGTGTCTACATAAAGAATTTGGAGAGATCTCACACTAGTGAATTAACAGAACATTTGAAAACTTCAGAACAAAAAGAAGCAAACTCACCCAGGAGGAGTAGACAGCAGGAAATAATCAACCTGAGGGCTGAAATCCATAAAATAGAAACAAAGAGAACAATACAAAGAATCAATGAAACAAAGAGTTAGATTTTGAGAAAATCAACAAGATAGACAAACTCTTATCCAAAGAAACAAAAGGCAGAGAAGGAATATCCAAATTAACAAAATCAGAAATGAAAAGGGTAGTATTGCACCAGACACTGAGGAAATCCAGACTCATTAGGTCATATTTCAAAAACCTTTACTCTACAAAATTGGAAAGTCTAAAGAAATGGACAATTTTCTTGATAGGTACCAGATACCAAAATTTAATCAGGACCCGATAAGCAATTTAAATTGACCTATGACCCTTAAGAAAATAGAAGCATTCATTAAAAGTCTCCCAACCAATAAATAAGTAAGTAAATAACCCACAGCCAGGTGGTTTCAGTGCAGAATTCTACCAGAATTTTAAAGAAGAGCTAATCTAAGTACTCCTCAAATTGTTCCACACAGTAGAGACAGAAGGGACATTGCTAAATTCTTTTTATGAGGCTATAGTTTCCCAGGTACCCAAACCACACAGAGATGTAACAAAGAAAGAGAATAACAAACTTATTTTCCCCATAAACATTGATGCAAAATACTCAATAAAATATTGGCAAACCAAATCCAATAGCACATCTACCATGATCAAGTAGGTTTCATCCCAAAGATGCAGGGATGGTTTAACATATGAAAATTTGTCAATGTAATCCACCATATAAATAAACTGAAAGAAAAAATAATATGATCTTCTCATTATATGCTGAAAAAGCCTTTGACAAAATCCAACACCCCTTTATGATAAAGGTCCTGATTGCATGCTTCCAAATAAGCAGCAGCCACTTCCCAAATAGCTGACTCAGAGTATTAATATAAATTAAAAATGCTTGCCAATAGCTTAGGCTTAATTACTAGCTAACTCTTACACTTAAATTACACTTAAATTAACCCATATGTCTTATCTATGCTTTGCCACGTGGCTTATGTCTTGTTACTTCATTTTCTGCAAGTCCTGTTTCCCCAGTAGCTGGCTGGCATCTCTTCTGACTCTGCCCATCTTCTTCCCAGCCTTCTCAGTTTGGCTGTCTTACTTATACTTTTTGCCTGACTACTGACCAACAAGCATTTTATTAAACCAATTTGAGTGACAAAACTTTACTGTGTCCAAAGGAAGAATTCCATAGCACAGTGATATGGCTGGATACAAAATTAACTCAGTAGATCTTCTAAATACAAAATGATAAACAGTCTGAGAAATAAATCATGGAAACAACAACCTTTACAATAGGTACAAATAATATAAAATATTTTGGTGCTATTTCTAACCAAACAAGTGAAAAGACATGTATGACAAGAACTTTAAAACTCTGAAGAAAAAAATTGAAAAATATATCAGAAAATGAAAAGATCTTCCATGCTCATGGATATATAGGATTAACACAGTAAAAATGGCAATCTTACCAAAAGCAGTCTATAGATTCAATGCAAACCCTACAAAAATCCCAACACAATTCTTTACACACATCTAAAGAATAATACTCAACTTCATATGGAAAAAACAGGATAGCTAAAACAATTTTGCACAATAAATGTATCATTATTCCTGACTTCCATCTTGACTAAAGAACTATAGTAATAAAAACAGCTTGGTATTGGCATAAAAATAGACATGCGGATGTTGTGGGGTATCCTTCTGTATATGTGCTGCTTTTATTGGTTGATGAATAATTTCAACCAATGGCTTAGCAGAGTAAATACAGGCAAGAAATCTTAATAGAGATATACAGAGAGAGTAGGCAGTGTCAAGGAGATGCCATGTAGGTACCGGAAGGAGAAGCATGCCAGAACATTATCAGTAAGCCACAGCCTCATGATAATACACAGATTAATAGAAATGGGTTAATTTAAGCTGTAAGAGCTAGCTAGGAATATGCCTGAGCCATTGGTCAAACAGTATTGTAATTAATATAGACTTTGTGTAATTATTCTGATATGGCATCCAGGAAATAAAAACACAGTCTCCATTTATAAATGGTGTTCAAACTTTTGGCAAGAATTTCCACATGAAGCCTGAGAAAGCTTTAAAAAAGAATTCTAGACAGACAAGAATAGAATCAAGCATAGCTTTTTGGTAACCATCTTTTCTCTGGTAAGCTCTTTGTGTTGGTGATGATCAGAGGTGCAGCTTGTAAAAAAGAGGCTTCCTGACTCAGTATTCATGGCAAAAAGCTTATAGATCTTATAAGAGGCTCTGCTACCAATCACTTAAATGGTGTTATGAGCAGCCGGCGTCAGGCTTCTTGGAAGTGGCATGGACCTAGAAACTACACAGAGTTGTAGTAATAAATATGGCTCCCGCCAGTGCCTCCACAATGAAGCTAAACCCTCAGAAAGCTAAGCAATGGAGTGGAGCCAGCTGTCAAAACCTTAGCTTTAATCCCAGCCGTGCTGTTTAGCAGATGTAAGACTCATTTGCTCATTAAAAGATAGAAATGTACAGTAAAGACAGATTCAGATAAACAAACAAACAAATCAACAAACAAACTTCTAAATGATTTATGGTGTGTTTAAAACTATACATAGGCTTGGGAGAGAAAAGAAAAAGGATAGAGAAAATCCTTAAAAAAGTCATAGAGTAGTCGGGCATGGTGGCATGCCTTTAATCCCAGCACTTGGGAGACAGTGACAAGCAGATCTCTGTGAGTTCAAGACCAGTCTGGTCTTCAGAGTTGGATCCAGGACAGCCAAAGATACACAGAGAAACCCTGTCTCAAAGAAAATAAAAAATTAAATAATAAAAGTAAAAGAAATGGAGTTTTAAAAAGCCACGAAAAGATGGAAAATACACAGAGTCTGAATTTTCTATATTCTTGTGTTTTCCTTGATTTTTTAAAATGTAAATGTGCCTACTACAGAGAGACATTTCATTGTATGGGCTGTTAGCTAAACCAACATATATATTTTAAAGATATCTTAACTTCAGAATTTAAGTCTAAGCACATGTTACTTTGGAAAAGAGGTTCTGCTTTTGTTTCCACAGAGAATAGAAAGCTGTGGATTCCTTACTGGCTAATATGGTTTGATAAAGAAGACTTTTGAAGTGATGACCCAGGTGGTCCAACATCCATGGCAGCTTCAGTACTGCTGTCTGAGATGGACCAACCACATTGGATATCCCATGAATGACCTGACTAACATTGTCCTCAATCAACAGGAATTACAGTATAGAACTATGCCCAAATTTCCAAATATTGTTTATAAATGTTTATTTTCATTTAAAGGGAGTAGATTATAAGTGGTTAATGGTCACAGTCAATCTCTTTCTAAAAGAGGGGACATATGATATAGAAATGAATACTTTACATTGCTATGGACTTTGGTTTATTGATACAAATTTAAGGTCAATTTTGTTAAATGTATTTATACTCTTGTTTAAGGTATTATATTTATACAGATCATTTAAAAATGTAGTGTATAATTAAAATTACAGATTAATAGATAGTCATCTATAATAGTCAAACTGTAATCATGTTAGTTAGGTTTTTCTAGATTACAGAGATATATTTCAGATGGATAGGTATTGTTCAAATCTTTCAAAGACCGACAGAATATGGCATTTAAAATGTTTTAAAAATTTAGACTTTTCTCAACTGTGTTGTCTGCTTCTGACAACAACCAATTACTTTAGAGGGGTTGATGGGCATCGATGAAACTCGTTATGGAATTAGCCTTCAATGTGACAAGGCTAGCATTTGAGCAAGAAACTGCTCATGCCTGGATTATTTGATAGTATGCTGTATGAACTGTACATACAGGACTGACATAAAAGAGACTGTTGAACTTTCCACAAGATGGAATAGTTCTTCAGGGTTCTTGCTTCACAGAAGAAACTGCCAAACGTTCTGTAGGACACAGAAGAAAGCAAGTGATGAACTTTGCCAGTACAAGGCAGAACAGATCTTCAAATTTCCTGCTTAACTGAAAAGTCTACCAGATACTATGGGTCTGTAGGCTAAATATGGATGCCCCAACATTACAAAAGAACTTTGACCAGGTAGCAATATGTCTATCATTTCTAGAGCTCTGGAATTTGCTTACAATGCATATTCTCTTTACTTAGGTAATATAGCCTTCTGGGGTCTTTGATGGAGTTAAAGACTAGATAGTTATAATCATAGTTGTTTTTAGTTATGATTAAAGATAAATTAGATATAAAACTTTAGACTCACAAAGATAGGATAGATGATAGAGTGTTTTCCTTAGTTTGCCAAATGTAAATGGACTAAATATTATAACTATAATTCTTGTTTGATAACTGTTGTGTATATGCAATTTTACTATGCCAAAGTTAAAAATCTTCCTTTTTAATTAGACATAAAAGGGGAGATGATGTGGGATGTCCTCCTATATATGTGTTGCTTTTGTTGGTTGTTGAATAAAGATGTTTTGACCAATGGCTTTGCAGAGTAAAGCCAGGCAGGAAATCTGAACAGAGATATATAGAGAGAGTAAGCAGAGTCAAGGAGATGCCATGTAGCCAACAAAGGAGAAAGATGCCAGAACATTACTAGTAAGTCACAGACTCGTGATGATACATAGAAATGGTTTAATTTAAGATGTAAGAAGTAGCCAGGAATATACCTGAGCCTTTGATCAAACAGTGTTGTAACTGCTATAGGTTCTCTCTGATTATTTTGGTCAGGTCACTCAGAAAACAAAAGCACACACTCCATTTACACATGGATCAATAGAATAGAATAGAAAACCCTGATAAATCCACACACCTATGAACACTCAACTTTTGACAAAGAAGCCAAAATTATACAATGGAAAAAGAAAGCATCTTCAACAAATAGTGCTGGCATAACTGGATGTCAGCATGTGGAACAATGAAAATAGATCCATATTTATTATCCTGAACAAAACTTAAGTCCAAGTGGATCAAAGACCTTAACATAAATTCAGTTACACTGAAACTGAAAAAAGAAAAAGTAGGAAGTAACCTTGAACACATTGTCACAGGAGATAGCTTCCTAAATATAAGAGGGAGAGGAGAAGAGAAGGAGAAGGAGAGGGAGAGGGAGAGAGAGAGAGAGAGAAAGAGAGAGAGAGAGAGAGAGAGAGAGAGAGAGAGAGAGAGAAGATAGAGAGAGAATGGTTCATGTCACAAGGCATATCTGAGGAGGTGAGGTATTGAGTAGTGGCTGATATGGGTGATTTTTGCCTGGCTGCTGCCAGGGCCCATATCTGGGTTCATGGCCCTGATGCAGCCCTGGTCTCTGTTGACATCCATGGCTCCTGCTACCACCGAAAGCCGAGAGGATAGGGCTGTACTGAATTGATCTTGCCCTTCCCCTGCTGAAGATCTCAGGAGAGAGGGTCCTACAAGTCACTGGGCAGCACAACAGAGATGATTCTGTTCACAGAGGCATGGGCAAGCTGGCCCCGAGGGCGTGAGAATGGGAGAGCAGGTTGTGCCTGCCATGTGGTGAGGGAAAGAGGCCTCCATTTGCCCCTTACCACCTGCAGCATTCTGGGCCCTGTGCCTTGCCTGGACAGTACAGTACATCTGATTCTGTAAACAAGGGCATGGATGAGCCAGCCCTGAGGCATGAAAGGGCACAGTTGGTACCGCCTCCCTCAACCACAGTAGTAGTGGTGGTGAGGGAAAGATGCTCTGTCCCCTCGCTTCTACCACCTCTAGCTGGCAAGGGAGCTGACCCTCCCCTTTATCAGCTACAACACTCTGGAAAGTGGACCCTACATTTCATCTGGGCAGCACAGCAGATCTGACCCTGTTGACAGGGGTGGGGGCCACCTGAGAACATGGGTGTGAGAGATCTGGCCTTGCCACTCATCTGCGATATAGAGGCATGGACACGGGAGAGATGCCCTCTCCCATCCTGCCCTTCTAAGTCTGATGTGGGAGAGCTGGCCCTGAGGTTTTAAAAGTGGGAGAATTGTCCTTGTTCCTCACCAGCTGCAGCACTCTGGAGAGTGGCCTAACGCCTAGCTTGGGCATCATAGTAGAGCTGGCCCTAATGTGTAGGTGTGGGACAACTGCCCCTCAAGGTTGTGAAAACAAGACAACTGGCCCCGTCCCTTGCTAATCGTTACAAGGGGTGAACTAGCCAGGGCAGTGCTGGAGAGCTCACCCTGGAGGTGAGGACAAGGGAGAGCTGGTTGGTTGATCAACCTTGCAACTGCTCAGGCCCAGAAGCAGGATTATGAATTGACCCACCCCAACATCCACCCCATCTATGATCTGCTAGCATACGTGAAGGGGCCTAACCTGCAAATCCAAAGCTGTAGGGTCTCCATGACACAGGATAACAACAAGATAATCCAAGACAAGTCCCAGCCAGGGCCCAGCATCTATAATGTAGCAGAAACCAGAGGCCTTGAACCAGACCAACAACTCTTTACAAAGAACACTTGAAAGTAATAATATATGGATAAATATGGATAAAAGGATTTACTGTGTGTTACACTACAGCTTTCACAGCGAGATTGATTTTCCCTTTTTTTTCTTTTCAATTTTATTTTATTTTACTTTGGGGGGAGGTTGCAAGGGCAGAGGGCAGATATGAAGGGATGGGGGAAAATGGGATTGAGATGTGTGATGTAAAAGACACAAAAAGTAAATAAAAAGGAAGTTGAAAAGAATATAATATAACTGTATCATTTCTCCCTTCTCTTTGCTCCCTCCAAATTCTCATATCCCCCACCTTGTGCTTCTTCAAATTCATGGTCCCTTTTATCAATAATTGCTGTTACATGATATATATATATATTCATAAATATAATCTGCTCAGTGTATAATATTATTCATATTATGAATTTTGCTTAGTATTTGTTTCTTTCTATAGAAAAGTCCATGAGAATAGGTTCCTCCTTCATTTTATCCAGCCAATGAATGAATGCATTTGGGTAGACCAATGGATACAGGACAGTTTTAGCTCCTCT
Organism: Myodes glareolus; assembly: GCF_982192425.1. Taxonomy (NCBI): domain Eukaryota; kingdom Metazoa; phylum Chordata; class Mammalia; order Rodentia; family Cricetidae; genus Myodes; species Myodes glareolus. The sequence goes on from NC_142053.1 coordinate 137,981,486, forward strand.
CCTATCACCTGTTTCTTCAATAGAAAAAGAAGACTTCAGCCCATCCACAAACTCTTCGACCTACAACCTGTCCTGCCTACAAGATGTGCTAGGGTAAAGGTGGTGCAGAAATAGTGGAAGTGGCCAGCCAATGACTGGTTGAACTTGAGACCCAATCCATGAGAGGGAGCCCACCCCTGACACTACTTGGAGGGCCAGGACTCAGAGGCTGGACAGCCCAGAGACCTGGGATAAAACCAAAGTGCCAAAAAAGTCAATGAAGTGATTCCTAACGCTATTCTGCTGTACTCATAGATTGGTGCCTAGCCCAGTTGTCATTAGAAAGACTACGTCCAGAAAATGAAGGAAACAGATGAAGAAACCCACAGCCGAGGATTAGGTGGAGCCTGGGAAATCCTACGGAAGAAGGGGAGGGAGGATTGTAGGAGCCATGGGAGTCAGGGACACCATGAGAACACGACCTATAGAATCAACTAACCTAGGCTCATAGGGGCTCACAGAGACTGAACTGACAACCAGGGAGCTTGCATGGGACTGACCTAGGCCCTCTGCACATATGTTACAGTTATGTGGGTTGGTCTTCTTGTGGGACTCCTTACAGTGGGAGCAGTGGCTGTCTCTGACTTTTTCCTGATTTGGGGACCCTTTCCTCATACTGGGTCCTTAATATAAGGGGAGGTGCCTAGTATCACTGTAACTTGATATGCCATGTTTTGTTGATACACATGGGAAACCTTCCCTTTTTGAAGAGAAATGGAGGAGGAGTGGATTTGGGAGGTGGATGGGAGGTAGTGGGAGGTATTGGGAGGAGAGAAGGGAGGGGAAGCTGTAGTTAAGATGTAAAAAAATAAAAATAATAAAAAACAAACACATTTACATAAAAAGAGAAAATAAAAATCCTAAGGCCAAACCGAAACTAAACCAACCAACCAACCAACCAACCAGATAAAACAAGCGGACCAAAACAACAAACAAATAAAATCCCCAACGAACAAAGATGATTGATGGATACTTGGCAGCCCCTTCCAGCGGTATCAACCTGATCTTTAGTTTTTATTTATAGCAGCAATGAGATTTCTACCATATCTAAAAGTAGTTAGTCTCTCAGAAATAGGCTAAACAGTAACTTATAAGAACAGTGTTTAGACATTTTTACTTTATATGACAATACCTGTCTTACCTGAACAGTCTTCTGGTTTTAGCAGACATATATAAACTATTTGTATGGGGCAAGTCTGAGGAAGTCTAATTATGTATAATACAAGCTAGAAATACAAGTTAGATGATTTTAATTATCACTGATTTGTTCTAGGAGAGACCTGAGCTGCAGGATTACAAAGACAGGCATGAGAACTAAAAAATATGGTTTCTGGTACTCACACATGCTCTGGTACCTACACTTTCTTTAACAAGAAGAACAAAGACCACACTAGTGTTAGGGTGGATAAAGGCCCCAGCAAAGACATCAGGTGTTCCCAGCACTTAAGGAGTTGAGTGAGGACTCTGCTAGATTGAACAAATCCACAATTCTGAGTCCCCGCCTTCATAGCATTTGAGACTGGGAAATGGTAGTGGTAGGCAAGAAGGCATCTCAGCCCTATCAGTGGGACTTAACGTTTGTGTCCTAGGCTTGTTTCTTTTATACAGTGATGAAATAAAAATAGCAGAAATATCCTCATTTTAATCATCAATATTATATTTCAGTGCCATTAAGCATTTCCATGCAACCATCATTATCTGGCTTCAGAACTTGTTCATTATTCTACACTGAATGTCTGAAATCTTGAAACAAAAGATATTTTTTAATTTAAATTATTTTATTTGTTATCTTATATACCTTAAAATTTGAGATGTTCAAATGACATGTATCCAATTCATAAAGTTTAAGTTGAGTTAAACATGTCTACTTTTTAAAATATTTACCATTTCTTCATCATGAAAACATCCATAAGCCTTTATTCTACATTTTTAAAAATGTCAGTATGAACCAAACTTCGTGACATGTGTCCTAGCACTGGGAAGATGAAGACAGGAGGATCAAGATTTCAAGGTCATCATTGGATATACAGGATGTTTCAGTCCTACTTAGTCTCTATGACCCTGTCACAAACAAAATTATATAATCTTTTCTTGTTACCTATAATTACTCTATTTCACAAAACATCCTAGAACTTCTTATTCTTCTCTAATTGTAACTGAGTACACATTGATTCCTCCCCTCCCATTCTCTGTGGAATACTCTCTCTAGCTCTAGTAACCTTAATGCAGGCAACATAATTTCTTGATGTATCACAACTACAAAGAAAGTAATTTAATGTTTTATTTGTTATCTATCTGTATATTACATGATTATACTCATCTCTATGAATCTATTTATACCTAGAAGATGGATAAATGTTCTTTTCTCCTGGTTAAAAATGGATACACATAGAGCAAACTTTCATGTTCCTCTTCCCTTCTCTTTTCCAAAGGAGTATCTTCTTTTTCTTTGACTAAATTTATTCTCCAAAGTTATTCTCCAGAGTTAATATTTATGACAAATTGAAGAAAGAAAGGAAAATATAAAGAAAGAAAAAAAGAAAGAAGGAAGGAAGGAATGAAGGAAGGAAGAGGATCCTAGGAGTTAAAACCAGCATGTTAATATGTTGCTCATAACCATTATATTATGTTTCTTGAAAGCTCATAATCAAAGTTGTAAGACAAACAAATAAATGAATTCCAATTTATGACCTGATTTTTCACATAATAATTTTGGAATCAAATAAATTCTAGGACATGTTCCTCAGTCCTAAAATATGCATATCATTTTATGCTTTCATTTGAATATTATTGTCCCAGAAGTACCTCTATTCATTTTATTAATTCATGAATGTTATTGTTTATTTATTAAGCACCTACTATGTGCTAGGTACTTCTCTAGGCACTGGGGTTATAGAAATAAATAAGCAAGAACTCTGCCTTCCTGGAGCACATATTCAGGTGAGAAATTCAGAAAATTAACAAGATAAATATGTACTGTGTTAGGAGATGAGAAATCCCTTAGCAAAAAGTACAGTGGACATGGAAAGGGGTACTATATTCAAAAGAGTGGTCAAGGAAGGCCTCACTTGGTTAGGTGATCTGGAGAAGACCTTTGGAAATATTGAGCTAGTGAGCTCTGTGGTTATCAAGATTTTGCTCTATAGGGAAATAGCATTTACAAAGTGTCTGAGATGGAACCAAGCCCCACGAGTCTGAAGAGTAGCAAGGAGGCCAGTGTGACTGGGGAGAGTAGACAAAGAAGAGTAGTGTGAGACTGGAGTGAAGGTCATACAGTGTAACATGAGGGGCCGGCTTGTTGGGGTTTCTGTCCCACCCAGTACCCCACAACTGGTATACCCCAAGGAAAATCACACACAGGACTCCATAAGATTATAAACTGATTGGCCCATTAGGTCAGGCTATTTATTAGCTCTTATAACTTATGTTACCCCATTATCCTTATCTACATTAGCCACATGGCTCAGTATCTTTTCCAGTGGGACAGCTTACATCTTTCCTCTCCGGTAGTCTGGGCAGAACTGCGGAGGGAGCTTCCTGCTTCCCAGAATACTCCCAGTCTCTTTGCTCCACCTCTACTTCCTGTCTGGCTTTATACTGCCTGCCTGGCCAATCAGCGTTTTATTAAAATATGATTGACAGAATACAGACAATTCTCCCGCATCAATACAGGACCTCAAAAGCAATTGTGGGGACTTTAATTTTTACTTTGAAGTAAGAAATCATCAAAGGACTTTGATTGCAAGGTTGACATGAATTGACATGTGTTTTTAACTGTTATTCCTGGAGAACATTCTGTATAGGGGCATGGAAAAGCACAGGTTGACGATGTGGACACAATTTCAGCATTTCAGTATGGAAGTGGTGGTGGCTTGGACTAGGCTGATATCTGTGGAGGTACATAAAATTAGCTGTATTCCAAGTGTAATGTAAAAATAAAATGGTGCCATTCCCTGAGGGGAGGCAGACAGCAGGCTGTGAGGGGCAGTAGGTCCCAGGCAGGGAGTCATAGGGCAGGTGAGAGACCTGGGTGGGTCAGCTGGTCCTACAAGAAGACATGGCGGGTGAGAGACAGAGATGGATAGGGATGTAGTGCAGAGAAAGTGGGTATTTGTTTAGTGGGTTATAAAGGGGAAAAGGGAAAGGGGGAAGAGGAGAAGGGGGAAGAGCAGAGAGACAAAGAAAGAGAAAGAGATAGGGAGAGAGAGGAGGGTGGGGGAGAAGAGAGGAGAAGACACCTCTTTGGTAGAAAGACAGAAAAGAGAAAGCTCATAGGCTAGAAGCGGGAAGCAAGTAAGATGGGCTTGCCTTGGCAGATGGGGTAAGGAGTGGGGTAAGGGCTTGTCTCTTAAAGGGATATGACAGATCATTATACCAAGTACTTCTAAGATGGAGCTGACAGGATCTTCTGCCCTGTTAAATATGAAGAATGAGAGAGACAATGTATAGAGTGAATGAGATATGTCATTAAGATTGTGGCCTTCATCTCTGGAATGGTTGCTGTTTACTTGGAAGGAGAACACTGTGGAGGAGTTGGGTTGGAGTCGGGGTTGGAACTAGGGATTCATCTGGGTCCTGAAGAATTTGAGATGCCTATTTGATTTTTACTTACTTATGTGAAGTAGGCAGGTGGGTAAGGACCATTGATGGAATCATAAATACTGGACAATATTTGATTCCTAAATCAAAATTTGATTCCTAAATCAAAATTTAGGACAATATCTGATTTAATTGCTTATTTCTTCTCTAGTTTGGGGAGGGTCTTGGTAGTATCTGCAAAATTGTGACACTTTTGTTAAAAAGTCTCATCCTCATCAAACCGTCTCTTATGTTCATGGGACCAAAGACAGCTGTAACTGAGTTTGATTTGTTCAACTTCTGGCTCTTCCTTCTCTACCAAAGATTCTGCATGTTTTCAAGTCTGTGTTTATCCCTGAGGACAGTGGGATATTCACAATGACCTTTGACATTTTAAAGAACTTATTAACATATAATACTCCTCCTGGAGCTAAAAGAGGCCTTTGCCTGTGTCAAAGTCTCCCAGCACTATCTGTCCTCAAAGAAGTCAGTAGGTTTTCTAACAACAGAACCAAATGAAATACCAATAAACACTGTGCTAAGATACATAATAGTTCCCCAAAGACTTCCCCAGTTCCAAGAACCTATGACTATGATACTCTACATCACAAAGAAGCTTTGAAGTGTGATTAAATTAAGACTTTTAAGAGACAGAGATAGTCTAGATTAGAGGGAGGGATCAAGATAGTCACCAAGAACAAATAAGAGAGAAGGAGGGGGAGGGGCGGAGTTAAAGGAGACAGGATAATCAAAGAGCAGTATAGGTAACTTCTGGAAGCTGGACAAGGCAAGAGAAGAATTCTACCCTGGAACCTCCAGAAGAAACACATATTTCTAGCACCTCAATTTTAGAATTGTAAGACCCATTTTGGACTTTAGACTTCCTGAGTTATAAGACAATAGATGTGTCATTCCAGGCCACTAAATTCACTGTACTTTGTTATAGAAGTGACAGCAAATTAATAAGGCACTTAGTATGTAATAGGCACTATGTTAAGCCTTTCTATCTATTATTTTACTTACTCTTGCTCTGGGTAGCATGTCCTATTACTGTTAACCATTATAAGGATGCTATAACTGAGGTGTTGAGGAATATTATTTTAAGATATGTTGCTTTTGTTTATGCTGCATTTGTTAACTGTGTGAAGCTGTGATTCTTTGCCTGTCTAAAACACCTAATGGTCTAATAAAGAGCTGAATGGCTAATAGCAAGGCAGGAGCAAGGATAGGCGGGGCTGGCAGGCAGAGAGGATAAATAGAAGGAGAACTCTGAGAAGAAAGAAGAGCAAGAGTACAAAGAGAGGAGTACATCAGGGACCAGCCACCCAGCCACCCAGCCACCCAGCCACCCAGCCACCCTGCCACCCTGCCACTCAGCTACCCAGCCACCCAGCCCCCAAGCCACCCAGCCACCCTGCAAGCCACAGAGTAAGAAGGAAGGAAAGGTATACAGAAATAGAGAAAGATAAAACCCCAGAGGCAAAAGGTAGTTAGGATAATTTAAGAAAAGCTGGCAAGAAACAAGCCAAGCTAAAGCCAGGCATTTCTAATTAAGACTAAACCTCTGTGTGTGATTTATTTGGGAGCTAGGTGGTGCCCCCCCCCCCAAAAAAAGCCAAAAGAGTAAAACATCACACAATACTGAGGCTCGGAGTAATAATGGCAATAAACTCATCTTTCGTTACATGGAAAGTGAGTGGCAAAGCTAGGTTTTGAAGCAAGGTCTTTCCTTTTCTTTACTAAATAAAACCAGACGTCTTTGTGTTAGCTTTAAAAGAATCAGTAGAACAGCTAAGTATTTTCTTAAGTAACAAAGGGTAATACTTACTAAACTGAAGTTTCCTTGTCCCAATTTTGGCAATAGTAGATGATTAAATATGCATTAAATGGTCAAACAACCAACCCAGCTTAGTTTGCTTTCTTTTGCTATCACAAACAGCATGACAAAATGCAACTTGGGGAGGAAACCTTACAGTTCCGGGTAACAGTTCACCATTAAGGAATTTAGGACAGGAACTGAAAACACAAAGTGAGATCATGGAGGGCCGCTGTTTATCCTCATGGTTTGCTCAGCCTGCTTCATAATAGCACCCATGTCCAGGACCTACCATGCACAGAGGGCCCTCCCGCATCAATCATTAATCAAGAAAATGCCCTACAGACTTGACTACCGCAATCTGATGGAAGCATTTTGTTAATAAAATTTCTATTCCCCAATAACTCTAACTTGTGTCAAGTTGACAAGAAACAAAACAAAATGAAAAACCACAACCTTATCAGGACATCATGTCTTCTAGTGAAGACGCCTAGATTCTATGTCATTTTTGTGACTACCATAGCTTCTGAATTTATCCAGCTACCTGTTTGCAGTCACATATGGGCAGGAAGCTTTGACAATGTGGCCAGCGGCCACCTCTCCCTCTCTAGTGTATGTCTCTTGGCAGGGCTGTTTGTGTACAGTTAACTTCCTAACTGTAACCATGTAAATGGAAGGAGTTGTGAACCTAAATAATTAAAACCACTGAGAATAATCAGAAAGCATTTCTCCTGGGGTTTTGCATGAATGCAAATATCTGTCTTCTCATCATATTACCTTTAAATGGTTTTGTATTTCCTGACTAGCTATCAACCTGTGTTCAGGAAAGTCAGCAGGTATAGAGTGGCTATGGGTGGGGAATCAGGATAGGGTAGAGACTTTGCTATTGACTGTTCACCAGCTAGATCATTCACCTGAGCAGAATTAAGAGTGACCAAATGTTTCCGGCTTTCTCTTCCAGGTGTTTATTTGTGAAGATATTTCTGTCCTCTCTGGAGGCTGTGTCTCTTGATAAACAAGGTCCTTTCGCACTTTCTAACTACCATTCTGCTCCCTGTATGGTTTTGCTTGACAGCATTTCCACTTTGCCTTTTCCTGTTTGTGGTCACAGGACCAAAGTTGTGCCACTATTTTTTTGTCATGGTCACACACTCCCAGGAGATCCCTGATCTGTAATCTTGCAGCAACAGTTCTGGGGAACTGTGATCCTCCTTTCTTTTTCCCATCCTCTCACATTCTGCTTTCCAACCTGCTCTGATCTGAAAGCCATTTGGCTTGACCAAATATCATGTTGAGATTTTGATCCCTTGTGGACAGTGTTGGGAGATAGGATCTACAGGAAGGGCTTTGGGTAATGGAGCAGAGAATACTGAATGGGTTCCTTTCACTTGTGAGTTCTTGTTCCTGAGGGGTGGGGTTATTAGTACTTTAAGAATGGATTATTATAAAAGAAATCCAGTCTCAGGTTTTTGTCCCTCTGATTCCTGCCATGAGTTGAGGCAGGGTGAATTGCAGACATGGCACTGATGCTGGTCTTGTGCTCTTAGGAGTCCCACACCCAGAAGTATACAGCCAAAATAAATCTCTCTTTAAGATGAGTTAGTTTCAGGTATTCTATTATAGTAACAGAAAATGTACCAAGGCAATACGTTTCAAAGTCACTTTGGTGACAATTCGAACAAATCAGTATCTCTGCAGTCTGAATTCCCTGGGGCCAGAAGTGAGGCATCATCATCAAGCTTAGGACCAGCAATGTGTGCTGAATGCCTTGTGTTCCTTCAGCTGCTGTTGGCTTCATGGGGAAAGGCTCACTTTTTCTTATTTGTTTGTTTTTTGATCCTTTACATCAGTCTCACACTAACATGATGAATTTGGGACTTTAATGAAGAGAAAAGATGGTTTAATTAATTACATAAGCAGTTAGTCTTTGTTTAATGGGGACCTGAGGAAATTATCAGGACAATTGGTCTCCGGTAGGGATTACCAAATGGTTTGTGTTCAAGGGTGAGAGTTGCATTCAAAGAGAGAGAGATCTGCTTTTGGCTGGGGTGGTATGAAGCTGACTCTTACTGATGTAGATGAAGATCAGATGGCCTACTGAGATGGCCTACTGAGATGGTAGGGAGTGGACAATGAGACATCAGACAATCCAAATGGATTATGCTTAGCATAGTTCCATTTACATATGGTTTTGTAAGTAAAACGATTGATTTCTATTTGTTTATTTACATGTTTGTGTTAATGTATGCCATGTGTATGAGAGGTCCAAAGAGGGAGCTGAATTCCCTAGAGCTGGAGTTACAGGCAGTTGAGCCACCTGACATAGGTGCTGAGACTGAATAATTCTTATCCTTTGCAAGAATAGCAAATATTCTTAATCACCGAGCCATCGCCCCAGCTCTTTCTTCTTCCTCCTCCTCCTCCTCCTCCTCCTCCTCCTCCTCCTCCTCCTCCTCCTCCTCCTCCTCCTCCTCCTCCTCCTCTTCTTCTTCTTCTTCTTCTTCTTCTTCTTCTTCTTCTTCTTCTTTTTGTAATGGTGCAAATTGTTAGACATTTGATGGAAACCACAGTTCAAATCTTTATCTTCGATCTCCTAGGCTAGTGCTCTGTGATCTAATTCTGTCTGGCTATGCCGGGCAGTGGTAGTGACTGTCATTCCCAGTCAGCTAGCACACTGTAAAGGGGATAACAGATACTCTACAGTGAGCTGATAGCCAGCTGGAATGCTGGGTAGATGAAACATGTTGAATACACTCTTGATTTAACATGTTTTCTCTTACAAGGACCCAATGTCATCTTGGGTTGAGGGCTATGTGTAACCAAACTGTATTCCTATGCTAATTACAAGGTGGGTGAGGGAACGGTGAGACACCATAGGGGAACAGACCTTAGTTTTACCACTTCTTGTGTAACAATAATTGCTTCTCAATTCCAGTCTCCAGCTGGTTGAGAATTGCCTCTGTAAATACTAAGTGGCCCCCATTTCTACTTTTCCAAGGTTCACAGGAAACACCAAGTTTGAATTCCCAAAGTCCCCTAGAAAACAAGTTGCAAGTTTTTGTAAAAAGAAGTTCCCAGAACTCCAGGGAATCAGAGCTGTGTATCGAGGACTTTGGATGGGGCTGATAGTGGTAGATCAAGCAGTAGACTACTGAGGGCCAACTTTCCTATTTCACACTACAGAAAAAGCTGAACTTGATGCTCCTCAAACTACTTGGCTTCTAATGAAGGGGTTTATAGGCACTAAGAACATAACACATATAGATCAAATAATCAAATGGTATAGGTAAAGATTCCTTCGTTCTAGGCATGCCTATCACATATTAAGAACTTTTCCCATTGTGACTTCTCCAAGTATGTACTAAGTTTGTTTTAGAATTTGGGCTTTCTGAGAATGGAGGCTTTTCCTGTTGCTGCCTTTGCTCAGCCCATACTTTGCAGGTAATATATTTCAGTAACATTTAGAAAAATTTACTGCACAGCTTGTTCTACACACAAAAGCTAAATGTTAATGCAGTGTTTTACTAACTGTGCTAAAATAAGCTAGCCAGCTGGTGAATTACCCAGAGGCCCTTTACTGTTGAGACTCACATGGGGTTTCGCAGCCAGCCTGAATGTCATTTATGTAAAATCACAGTGGTGATGCTAATCAGGCGGGAGTTCTTCAGCTTTATGGCCGGACGGGCCAGAGTAGATATTTACACAGAAGTTTTCTTGAGCTCCTGGCAGATTCTTTTCTTTTAATCCTGCCAGGTGGATGTGCTTTCTATACTGAGGGCCTGGGACAAAGCAGAGCCACACTGGGGTGCCAGCTGGGATAGGTTACTGTTCGATGCTTCACCAATAACAGAAGGAGCAATGGATGCAGAGTGAAAGTGAGAGGCTCAGCATTGTCACTCACTGAGAACTCATTAGAGAGTGCCAGGGAAGACATGGGCATAGTCATTGGCACTAGGAGATTACGATTTATCTGGTGGACCCCAGCACTGAACTGGAACTCTAAGTTTGAGTTTGGCCTCAAGAATTTTGCTGTTGTAATTTGTCTTGTGATTTTTATTTATTTATTTTGGCAAGCTATTGTATGCCTTCAGAGTTCTGGGTTGTTTGTTGGCTGATAATGTACTGAGTGTACTTTTTAATAAAAGCATTCATTGGTAGTGTAGCACATTTCATTCATTCATTTTTTTTTAATTCACTCAATGCACTGAAAGATCATTAGGTAGGTGCTAGGAATGTACCTTCCAGGTGAAAGAGTCCTGGCTTCTTCTCTCAGGAATATGCTGACCCAGACTGAGGAATTAGGAAGCTATGATCCTAATGACTTTGTTAACAGTAGCTCAAGCACAGGCAAGCAGTTTGATTGCTGTAGAGTTTTAGAGAATATAGTATTTCTTTCACGAGCAATTGGGAAATTAATACTTGAAAAGGTGAAATCTTGTAGTTGATGTCAAAATGATTCTTCTGATTTGATCTTCGTTGCAATCTGTATCCAGAGTTTGATCTGCTAGTTAAAACACTAGTCTTACAATGACAATTCTTGTTCATAATTGCAAATTATTATTTCTAATATGCTCACTGACCTGGTTTAAGAAATTTTCATCTTTTGGTTTGTGTTCTGTATTTATTGGTTTACAGAGTTCCCTACTGATGGGTGTAAGCACAAGTGAATCAGACAGGAAGGCAGTCTTCATGTGCATCTTGGGATTCTGGGTGGCTCTAGGCTTTATACAGATTTCATACATAAGACCAGACAAGATGCTTTGTGCCAAACACACTTTTCCTGTACCTGGAAGCTATTATAATTACCCTTTCATGCTTTTAAAAAGTAATGTCCTGCCTATGAATTTTCAGACAAAGAGATAAGATTCAAACTTGTTTCATCCCAAAGCTCACATGTAGCTATTCTACAACGATTCCCTCTTCATCCATAAATCACGTTAATTTCTTTTAGTTTAAATACTGCAAGTGAATTGGTCTGAGTCTCTCTTAAACCAAAGGCTTTCGGTGTTTCAATTCTAGGTCTTCTAAGCAAGCATATTTTGATGGAAGAAGCTAGGAAAGAGGAACATTGATAACAAAGGCCTGTATTCATGCACACTTATGTTTATATGATGTGGGATGGCCTTCTGTTTACATGTTGCTTTCATTGGTCAACGAATAAAACTGTTTTGATCAATGGCTTAACAGGGTAAAGTCTGGCAGAAAATCTGAATAGAGTTAAAGGGAGAGAGAGAGAGAGAGAGTAGGCAGAGTTAAGGAGACAAACACCATGTAGCTGCCGAAGGAGAAAGATTACAGAACCTTACCAGTAGGTCACAGACTCATGCCAATACACAGATTAAAAGAAATGAGTTAATTTAAGATATAAGAGCTTGCTAAGAGTATGCCTAAGTCATTTGCCTAATAGTGTTGTAATTAATATAGTTTCTGTGTGATTATTTGGGTCTGGGTGGCTGGGAAGCAAAAGTGGTTTTCATTTACATTTGTATGTATGTTTCACGCTAGGATTTGATGATGACAATGATAATGATGATGATGTCTGCTACAGCATTTGTACAGGTCAATGACATTTTCTGTGCACTACAAGTATATCATTATTCCTACTCTAACTACGGTTTTCTTTGGTCTTATTGGTTACTCATCCTCTCAACGTTACTCAAGAAAATTGTTATATGTACATATTTATTATGATTTTTTCTATTTTATTTCACACACATAATAGTTGTGTATATTTAAGGGGTATAGTGACATATGCACACATATACACAAATGCATATATAACCTTATATGTACACAGGCATGAACATGTATTATAGAATGATTGAATCAAGCTGATTAACTTCTCATATTTAACTTTTGTAGGAAGGACATTGAAATTGCATGCTTTTGGCAATTTACAAATTCACTTTACTGTTGGCTGTGTTCATCATTCTGTACACATATATATTTACATTTGGGGAAAAACTCATAAGCAGGACAGCAGAGATATGTGGTTGTTTTCTTTTTTCTTTTATTTTTTTTGAGGAATCTCCATGCTGTTCTTCATAACAGCTGTGTTAACTTATATCTCTTTCAATAGTTCAGCAGGTTTTCCTTTTTTCCACACCCTTTCTAGTTTTAGTATTTCAAATATAGTCATTTTTACAGTTGTGAGGTGATAGCTCCCAGTGTTTAAGTTTTATTTTTTTATTTTATTTTATGTGAATGGTTATTTTGCTTGCATGTGTGTCTATGTACCATGTGCATGTCTGGTGCTGGAAGAAGCCAGAAGAGTGCATCAGATCACTTGGAACCAGAGTTACAGATTGTGAGCCACTGTGTGGGTGCTGGAAATCTGACCCAGATCCTCAGGAAGAGAAGTCATTACTCTTAATCACCAAGCTAATTCTTCACCTCCCTCATTGAGCTCTTGAAGATTTGATTGACTTTTATATTGTGTGTGTGTGTGTGTGTGTGTGTGTGTGTGTGTGTGCGCGCGCGCGCATGTGTATGCTCTCTCTTTCTCTTACACACACACACACACACACACACACACATACACACACACACACACACACACAAAATGACTGATGCCTGCTGAATCCAGAAGCTGGTGTCAGACTTTCTGGAAATGGAGTTCCAGATGGTTGTGAACTGCCACACATGGGCACCAGGCATGGGACTCAACAGTACACACTCCTAAACACGAAACATTTCTCCAGCTTCCCTTCATTGTATTTTTAGTTTGCATTTCTCTGAGAATTAGCAATGATAAACATTTTCTTATCCACTTGTTGGCTGTTTGGTTGCCTTTATAGTTAAATATTTCATGATTTCATCCTCTCTCTACCTGCCCAGATGGGGGCAACTTAAATATTCCATTTCTTTTCAGTATTCACTTCATCATAATAAAAACTTTATTGTGGCATTTCTGTATAAAGAAACTTCTATGGTTTTTACATTTCTCCTCTAAATCAAATTTATCTCTTTGACTTGTAAAGGGTTCCTCCGTTAAGAAACAGTGCTGAAAGTAAAAAGTTATCCTGTATGGAAGAGAGCAGGGGTGCTAAGGGAAAGTAAAAAATGTGTCATCGATCTGCAGGGAGATTCGAATTGCGATGAGAGGTTGCATGTAAATTTATGCTTTTGGAATTGGAGGGATGTTTCATGCCAGCTTTTGATGATGGCAGTGATGATGATGATGACGATGATGATGATGATGATAATGATGATGATACCTGCTATAGTATTTGTACAAGTTGAGTGCATTTTCTGCATACTACAATTATATCATTATTGCTTCTCTAACTATAGTTTTCTTTGGTTTTATTAAGCACCCAGCCTTTCAACATTACTTCGGAAAATTGCTAGCCACTTTAAGATAAATGAATTAATCCCTGCTGCAACCATACAGATCATCTCCTTATAGTTGTCTGGGGAGAAACACTCTAATCACAATTCAGGGTTTGCAGATCACCCATTTAATTAAGGATCCAAAGTCAAAATCCATCCTTTCTGGTGTTTCTTGTCTCTCCATTAGTCTGTTGACTATCTTAACATACTTCAGCTTTATATTCACCACAGGCTACTTTTCTCACTGTGCCTTCATCAGCTTCACAGTTCTAAAGAGAGGCAGCCAATTGAGAAAAAAAGTTTATTTAGCTCATTGTTTTGAGATTTCAAGAGCATGGTGCCTGTATCAATTTGGTTCTCAAGAAGTCAGTGGATGGAGGGCCTTAGGATGAGCTATGAAATTTTGCTTTGTTCTCATGATATTTTTTACCTCTTGGACTCCAAGGAAGTTTGCTAGCCAGCTCACTCCCCCGTCTTGGGAGAGTTTCATGTCACAGAGCTAAGTACCCCCACTTTGTTCAGCTTCCTTTAATTCTTTTGTTTCAAAGGCCATATCATAGAGGTTACAGGTTGGGGAGAGAGTTATCTTTTCTTTACAATTCATTACTAAATAGTTCAGACATATGGCTAAATTGATAGTTTTCCAGTGAATTTTTGTCACTCATAGTCAATTTTCGTTACTTACCATGATATTTGCTGCTAATATTCTGTTGTACTTGTTTTTAGCACATTTACTCATCCTTTGATCTACTGAGAAAGCTACATTTTCAGAAACAAATGTTCCATGAACAGGAAGAAAAGAAGGGAACATCTCCAAGATTGGAAGAGTAGTGATAATATTGGGCTTCATGGGTAATGGAGGCCTATGGTCCTGGCTTTCAGTGCTGGGGAGAAGGAAAACACTTGGAGGGCATGAACAATGAAGTTTGCAAGAGAAGTGGGGATACAAACACAGATGATCTTCATTTCAGCAATAGATAGTGAATATAGATTGATGCCCTATGGTCTTCCTTAATTTTTGAGTGTTATCTCACACCCCCTGGGAATTTGTACATCTCCCAAGAATCAGGATAGGAAAATCCCTCTGATAATCTAATGGATACAGGGGTTCAAAGTTAGATGTTTTTTTTTTTCCTTTTGGAAAATAATGTGCTTTTATTTGCACATATGGATTTTTAGAGTTCACTTACATTTGTGAATATCTTCATTTTATAAAACTTTAGCTAGGACTCTTTTGGAATAATAATACAAGGAGAAAGCAGACTCTTGAAGGTGTTTTCTCCATGCTTCTGTTCAGCAGTGTGTTATGAACTGAAGGAAGGGTCTAAGAGTGTTACCTGCATTTGTTTACTTAATCCACAGCTGCAATGACTTAGAATTGGCCTCCAGTTTAATGCTACCCTTTATAACCAGGATGATTACGTTTTCATTATCTACATGCAACCTTCTTCTTAGGCGGTTTAATTCAAAGTATAGCCATGGGTGCTGCTCATCAAATGAAGAGCCAATAGTGTACAGCAGTTAGTTTCCAGATTTCCACTGCATAAAAGATGTCAAATTAAATGTTTCTTTACAAAGAATGGAAGATTATATAAAATTTCATTCTTTGGTCCCTATCTCCTATTTAGGAAAAATTCTATTGAAAGAAGTTGTCTCTTATGGGTGAAGCATCTGTATGTATTGTTTTGTTCTAAACCTCAAAACATGTTGGACAACAAGATGTGATATGCAGGCTGTATGGATTAATGACTCTTTCCACACTCAGAGATGGTATTTTAATCATATTGTTACAATGCCACAGGAGATAAAGTCTTTTGTGGCTCAGCTAAGCATCTTCAGTACATGTTGTACAATAAATCACACGTTGGGGGATCTGACTCAGGGACCCAGATTTCAATCTTTGCATGACTATTCCTTTTGCAGGCTCTGTTTCTCCATAAAGGAAGTGTCTGCTTTAGAAGAAGCAACACCATTGGCCTTTGTGAGGCTGTTCTGTCATCTGTGAGAAGATCTTTTTATTTGCATTTTAGAAGATAAGGAAGTGCCAAGGTAGGAGCTTTAGTGACAGATTAAACTCCATCCTACTAGTGACAGTGAAGCAGAGGTGAGGCTGGAATGGGCTGATTTTGCTACAAGTTTGTGCAGGGGACAAGCACAGGGCCAAGGGCTCCAGCTACAGAGAATCTCTTTCCCTCCAGGATCTGGGCTTTAGGATATAGATATGAGTAGGAACTTGGTATTTTCTGACATGTACAAGGACGTTAGCAAGGCTGAGGGATTGTAAATAGATAAGGCCGACAGAAAAGTCAGTGTAGAAAGTGCCTTCTTTAAATTGCCCCAAAGTTTGACCTACCACTTTGTATGTACCAACTGTTTGCAAAATGACAAACACTTAATAAATAGTTGGATGAATGTATGTATGTATGTATGAATGAATGAAATAATACGCATAAATTCAGAACATACAAACTTTCTCTCTTGAGACCTTGTTTGTGCATCCTTTTCTTTTAGACTTTTAGAAAGTACATATAGAGAATGATGCTAGGTTCAGATCATTTATCTTTCAGTCTATTGGATTAAAACCAGGCTAACTCCCCACATGTGTCTTGCAAGGAGCCACTTATTGATTCCCAGCAGCCCCAAACCGAAATAATCACACAGAAACTGTATTAATAAATCACTGCTTGACCCATTAGCTCTAGCTTCTTATTGACTAACTCTTACATCTTAATTTAACCCATTTCTATTAATTTGTGTATTGCCATGAGGTCGTGACCTACCAGCAAAGTTCAGCTCGTCTACCTCTGGCCGTGGATCCGTGGCGTCTCTCTCTAACTCTGCCTTCTTCCTCCCAGAATTTTGTTTAGTTTTCCCCACCTAGCTCTGTTCCCCTACAACTCTGCTGTATGCCCAAAGTAGTTCCTTTATTAACCAATGAAAGCAACACATAAGCAGAAGGACCCCCTACACCATTTCCCCTTTTCTGTTTAAACAAAAAGGAAGGCTTTAATTTTAACATAGCAAAACTACATATAACAAAACAGGTATCAAGCAAGGACTACAGTTACAATATTTATATATACTTTATCTTTTATTATATCTAAGCAAAACTATAACTATCTATCTATTCTTCAACTCTATCAAAGACTCCAGAAGGATATTATATTACCTAAGTGAGCATGTAGAACTGCTCCCATTTTATATATTTGGAAAACAAAGTCTACAGCAATTACATGATTGCCAGAGGTTACAGAGTGAGATGACAGGTTATGCAGAGTTGGGGACATTTATACTCAGGACTATTTGTGGATGATATTGAATTGAAAGGCATGTTATTGAGTTTGAGAAGATGATTTCAGATATAAACTCTGATAATTGTTGAAACAGAGTCATTGTCCCTTGAGACTTACAAGGAAGGGATATCTTGATAGAGACTATGGGTTTAGGAAGAAACCTGGTGTTAGAGAAATGCTCCGTAATCCACAAGGATGACCCCAGCTAAGACTCCTAGCAATAGTGGAGAGGGTGTCTGAATTGACCTCCCCCTGTAATCAGATCGGTGACTACCCTAATTGTATCATAGAGCTTTCATCCAGTAAATGATGGAAGCAGATGCAGAGATCTGCAATCAAGCACAAGGCTGAGCTCCTGAAGTTCAGTTAAAGAGACGGATGAGGGATTATATGAGCAAGTGTGTGTGGGGTGTCAAAATCATGATGGGAAACCCACAGAGACAGCTGACTCAAGCTAGTGGGAGCTCACGGACTCTGGACTGACAGGTGGAAAACCAACATGAGATCAAACTAGACCCTTTGAATGTGGTTGACAGTTATGTCACTTGATCTGTTGGGGGGCCCTGGCAGTGGCACCAGACCTATCCCAGGTGTACAAACTGGCTTTTGGAGCCCATTCCCTATGATGGGATACCTTGCTCAGCCTTAATATGGGGAGGGAGGCTTGGTCCTACCTTAACTTGGTATGCCAGACATTGTTGACTCCCCATGAAAGGCCTTATCTCCTCTGAGGAGTGGATGGGGGATGGAAAGAGGGAAATGAGGGGAGGTGGGCAGAGAGGGAGAGGGAACTGGGATTGGTATGTAAAATGAAAAGTATTTTTCTTAATTAAAAAAGGAAGAGACAAGCATAATGAAATAATCTAGATGCTTTAGATGTCTATGTACTTCCTGGAAAGATAAGTTTAGACTAGAAGAATTAATTGGCAGTTATTTCCTGAAAAGTCTGCTATGGATTAGAAATGCAAATATGGTCAAATATGGCCCTCAACCTCCTGAAGCTTTAATAATATCCTAAAATATATTTTAAATAATAAATTTATACAGAGGATGGAACTCATGAATGCAAAAGTATACAGGGTCACAGATGGCAAAATGTGGCTCTGGCTATAAATGTCAAATCCTAAATTAGGGTTATTATATTCATTTTCTGGAGCTGTTGCAACAAATGACCACAGACTGGTTGATTTAAGCAACAGAGACATAGGGCTGAATAGATGGCTCAGTAGTGTCTTCTCTTAAAGAAGTTTCAATCCAATTTCCAGCATCCACATGGCTGCTCACAACTGTCTGTAACTCCTATTCTAGGGGCTCTGACAAACTCTGTTGACTTCTATGACCACTAAGCACACATGTGATGCACAGACATACATGCAGGCAAAACACCCAAATACTTAAAAATTAATAATAATGATAATAATATCTTATATATAATATTATAATTATAATAATAATTTTTATAAGCCAGAGATACATCATCTCCCAGTCCTAGAAGCTAGAAATCTAAGATCAAGGTTTCTGGGCTATTTTCTTCCCAGAACTATAAGGTAAGCATCTGTTCTAGATCTCTCTATGTGACTTATAAATGACTATTATCTTTGTTTCTCCACATCTCCTTTGCCTTAGGTTTGAATGTATTCCTTCGTGTAACACTTGTTTTATAAGAACATCAGTTATATTGGACTGAGTCCAACACCAATCACCTTTTCTTAACTCATCAGACATGCAAACTTTCTGTTTCTAAAACAAACAAACGATAAGTAAAATTCAGAAGTATCAGAGTTTGGATTGAACATGTGAGTCTGTGGGTGGGTTGGAAGTGAGTAGGAAGAAACACAATTCAACCCACAACCCACACCAGAGAATGACAGTAATTGCCTAAGAAGATTGGAGCCAGAGGGGGTAGTGAGCTGAGCAGCTAGAAGACAGAAAGTGATAGAGTTGGGTTTGAAATGTTTCAACAAAAGGTTTTATCACCATCTGGTACCATTTGAAGGTGCTGGAATCTTTAGTGTATAGATCTTGGAGAACGTAAGACATTTCGTGATATACAATGTTGGAATCCTGGTCCTTTACAGTACTTTCTCTTGTTTCCTGGCTACCATGGGATAAGCAACTCTTTTGCCATGTGGCCCTGTCATAATATACTATGCTCAAGATTCTAGAACTTCATGGCTATTGCCTGGAACTTCTAAAACTATGGGTCAAAGTAAGCCTGTCCTATTTAGAAACGGTCCTGAGTGTTCTGTTACAGTAACAGAAAGTTGTCTCATGCAGCAGAGAACTTGAATCACTGAAAGGGTAATATAAGGTATGGAGAAATGTTATAGAGAAAATCTCAGGGGAGTCTCTTCTGGAAATGAACATTATGAGTTTGAAGGACTCAGAGGAGGTTAGTTTGTAAGATGTTTGGAAAATTGTGAAGGGAAAGTTGGAAATGAAACCATGGGTTTTGTCTTATAGTCTTGAGCACATGCTAATTAGGAGTACTAGAAAAGGCATTTGTATCTGCAGTTTCTTCTAATATACTACAATAGTCATTGATTGCTTTCTGCTATGGTATGGGTATGGTTTGTGAGTACTTCCCCTGTAATTCAAGCATTGAAATCAAATTCTATTCTGGGGAATTGTGCTGGCTAGTTTTATGTCCATTTGACACAAGTTATAGTCATCTGATAAGAAAGAACCTTGATTAAGAAAATGAAAGAATAAAGTAGGGTTGCCTGCAAACCCGTTAGTTAGTGATTTCTTAGTTAAGGATTGATGAGAGAGGGTCCAGCCCATTTTGGGTGGTACCATCCCTGGAGGGGGTTGAGTTCTATAAGAGAGCAGGCTGAGCAAGCCAGTAAGCAGCACTCCTCCATAGGGACACAGTCTTTGGGTGAGGCCATTTCTGGGCTGGTGGTCCTGGATTATAATAAGGAAGGAGGCTGAGCAAGCCAGGGGATGCAAGCCAGCAAGAAGCATCCTTTCATGGCCTCTAAATAAGCTCCTATATCCAGGTTCCTGCCCTGTTTGAGTTCTTGTCCTGACTTCCTTTGATGGTGAACAGTAATGTGGAACTAGAGGCCAAATAAACCCTTCCTCCCCAAGTTACTTTGGTCATGGTGTTTCACCACAGCAATAATAACCTTAACTAGGAGAGATAGAATAAGGGAGTAGGAACTTAATTGGACTTTGGTATTGAGAAGTGGGGCCTTTGAAAAATAATTAGGTAGGGCCACCAGGGTGGAGTCCTCTTGGTTGAATTCTAGTGGCTTTATAAGAAGACACAGAAGTAGAAGAGTCACATAGATGTAGCTTCCTTATCTCCTACTGTGCAAAGCCCTGCACTGACTTGGGATTTTACCAGGAAGACAACCATCATCAGATTTAACCCCTCAACCATGGACCAGAAGTGTGAGTCAAGCAAACTTCTTTATGTCCGATGGCAGGTATTTTGTCATAGTAATGAAAAATGGATTGCCTTACTTCCTTCTTGTGCCTAGTTAGCTTGGGGGGGGGGCATTTAAGAACCCAGAGGCTCATTCTTGTTTTAAAAGCTGCTGCTCAGTAATTCAAAACTTTCTCATTTTTGTCCTTTTTGCATACTTCAATGAGACACCTTTATTCTATTTTTCATACATTCATTGCATTTTTTTCCTGAAAAGATATGAACTTATTAGAAGCAACTGAGGCCCAAATGTGTTAAAGGGAAGCTCAACGTACTATAGAGCATCTTAAAATAGTAATTAACCCATGTGTGTTGTTATTTAATTGTTACATATTTTCTGGATTACGGGCATGATGAGAAGGAATAAAAACCATACTGTGTCTCAGCTTTTATATAAAATTCAGTCTCCTTGGAAAAACATCTGGGACTAATATGGATGTTAAAACTGTTAGCTCACACACCCCAAAGTTTCATTTGCTCTTTCATGATAAAAGTTTCCTTTACAGTTGCCCAGATCCACACATATAATATTCGGGACCTGATAAAGCACGGGCACCATTTGTGCTCACATTCTCTGAAAATCACCCCAAGTGGGTTTCCAGAGCCACTTAAAAATAGACTGGGTTCTGGCAAAGCTTCCAAACATAGAAGGAGAAAAAAGGCAACAATTTAGCCATTTGAAAATAGTTTTAATTTTAGATTCACTTTTCTACTTTTTGCTCCCTTAGAGTTCTTCTCAGGGTATTAGTAGAGCTAATATTCTGAGTTTCCTATTCATTAAAAAAAATACATTCCACTTGACCATCAGATTTAAATGCAATGATAAAATCCTGTTTTCTGTGTTGTTCTCATCAAAAAAAAAAAAAAAAGCTTCTGTTCTCTGCTCTCTGCTGAGCAGTTGGTGCTGACTGAATCTTCCCATCCCGTGGCTGGACCATTTCTTAATCACCCCCAGCACTTGCATGCTTCCCATCTACTGTGACATTAGAGAGAGTTGCTTCCAAATGGCTGGTAAGCATGTTGCCATGGTGATGGAACTCTCCTGGTCAGCTGGAATGGAAGTTCTGCCAGCAGCAATTCTCACTCTTGGTGTGCCACGGGAAGAATCATCTGGGTACTTGCTAGAAATGCTTATTTAAGACCCTACCCATAAGCATTGGGATTTGGAAAGTTTGAGGACAAATCTGCATTTATTATCTAGAAGTTAGGTACTGAACATTCATATGGCTTTCAACTCTTCATCAGGAAAACCATGGACAATGTGGAGGTGTGGCTGAAGATATGCCCCCAGAGAATGCTGATATTCATCAGCATTCAGTCTATGGCTATAACTGACCCTCTAAGTTGACAAAGAATGTGCATGCTGCCTTTTCTCAGGATCTTTGAATGTGAGCATCTGCCACACATATGTTTTGTGTTTACTCTTCAGGCTTTCAGGGTAAGATTCTCCAGCTCCAGAAAAAAAAAAGTCATCTGTTATTAATTCCCTCTTTCACTTGGGAAGTAACCTAGTAAGGATAGGTGATGGAAATTAGTGTATGCATCCTGTGGGCTTTACAATTTCCTTCTGGATACTCCTGGGGCTATTGCATCATGGGATGTCTGTAGAAAGGGGTACAGTGGAAATGGAGATGCTGTGAAGCACCCTTTAAAAGACAAACACATCACTTTCATGAGAAAGCAATTTCTAAAGGTTGGATTAGGAAGGTGTTTATGAATTTGAGAATTCTTTTGATCTATTTCAAATCTTAAATGTTTCCAGGGATGAAGAACAAATACTGATTTGTGAAAATGAAAACAATGAAGTCTGTGTTGAAAGTAGAGTCATGTGCTGCATAATGATGTTTGATTGACAATGGACTACAAAAACGATAACATCATCATATCACATCATTTAGTGATTGCATGGCCATCTTGATCCATGTTAAGTACACAGAGATCTTCTAACCCCCAACAACACATTTCTTAGTGTGTATCCCTGTTGTTATGTGACATTTGTTTTTTTGTGGGTTTTTTCTTTATTGGTTATTTTATAAACTTCTAAAGAAGACAAAAGTCTGATCTGGCAGTTGGTTCACTGGGAAGAGGTAATGAAGGATATGGGGAGGGCATAGTTGTAATGTCAACATTGATGTACCATTCAGTAAATTTTATGTTTTATCACTGCGGAATCCTAA
The DNA here is from genome assembly GCF_982192425.1 of Myodes glareolus. Classification (NCBI taxonomy): domain Eukaryota; kingdom Metazoa; phylum Chordata; class Mammalia; order Rodentia; family Cricetidae; genus Myodes; species Myodes glareolus. The sequence continues at coordinate 138,004,154 of NC_142053.1, forward strand.
CCCAGCCATTGTGGATGCAGAGTCAGCTATCTATTTATCAGTTAATTCGGCAACTTTATCACCTCAAAGATATCCTGATTACCCCATTTGCTTTTTAAGAGTTGATCATAAATTCAACTATATTTATTCAACATGCATATTCTGAACACAGCAAGTGTATCTCTGATGTTATGATTGCTGTTATCTGAAATAGGGGTTTTTAAAGAAAACTTTGGTTTTCTCTTTGAATTTTAATCCCTACCTCCGCAGACAAGGCAGCTCAAACAGAATGTCACAGGACATGTAGCATAGATACCTATTTAGTACCTAAGGTCCTCATAGGATATGTGCAGGCACATGCTTCCTTTTTGTTCCCCAGTGAAGTTAGCCATTGAGTCTGTTTTCCACTTTTAAAGCAAGAATTACCCTTCAAAGCCTCCAAAAACTCTTATTAAAAGTTCTCTCAGTCTTAAATGTCTTTTCAGTGCTCAATTAATTCATATGCCTTTTGACATCTCCCCTTTTGTCTGAGTTTTTATCCTTTTCAACTGTTAAAATAATAATTTTGAACAGTGAAGTTTGCTGTTAACTGGAAATAGAGGCATTTTTTTTGGTATGGAAAATGCATTATTGCTTGTAACTGACTTGAACAATCACAAAATACAAATGGATGCCAGTATGGAGAAGAAATGGTACCAGAGTGAGGCAAAAATTGTACTTCTGAGACAGGGCATATTAATATTTCCCTGAGGTTCATTGTGATAATTAAATGAGGCAGTCAATGTAATGTACCTGACTACGAATGTCTTCTTTCCTAGATTTTCTTCTCTTCTAAAAAAAGAATATGTATAAAGTAAAAGTCTGTTAAGGGAAGGCTTTATGTGAAGAGGAGAAAGCGGGAGTATGAGTATAAATGACCTGGATTTGTAGTTACTTATGGCGTCATCTCTTGGTGCTGAGATTTAAAAATAAAGTCCTAAACTTCAGTGGTCATTATGACTCGAGGTAGAGGCAACTCTTGGAGTTTGTCATTCATTCTGCACACTCGTCACCTAGCTCTCCTTCCCCAACTCTTTCTTTGTTGTAAAAGATAGTAGAAATAAGCAGTTGCCTAGGTGCATTCTTTAAAGCTGTATCTGGAGACTATATATCAGTTTATGTTTACAACTATATCTAAAAACCACTTTAAATATTTTAGGGCTAAGCAATCTGGCTGCCCCTCAAACATAGTAAATCCTATCTGGGTCTGAGGAGTTGGCATCGTCCTGTAGTGATCTCGATAAGAACCTCTGCTTTATGGCAACATTTGCAATTGTGAGAGGACTTTGTTCAGAATCACATGAAGGGCTTGCTATCATTTCCCCAATTTCCTCAATACTGTTGAGGTCAGAGATGGAACCTGGGAATTTGCATTCCTGCTACATGTCCAGAGAACTGCTGATTTAAGACTTATTCCTACTAAGGAAACAGCTTAATTCTAGCATATACAAAACCATATAGTTATTCCCCTTCTGAGATTCCATGGCATTCCCAGATATCTGAAATCACAGATAATGCTAAACACTAGCAGTAATTAGTCAAATTTATGTTTCTGTGCCAAGTATACAAAACAAGTCAATTTGTGAGGAGAAAAGACTTATTTGTGCATGACTTCAGAAGATTGCATTTGTGAACACTTGGTCTTATTTCTTTGTGTCTATGACAGGACCATGTGGCAGAAAAGGACTGAATTATCTTGTGTTTTCTAGGAAGGATCAGGTTTTTAATATTTCCTTCAAGGCATGCTCTCAATGATCTAACTTTTCTTCCATTACATCCTAAGTCCAAGAGACTTTACCACTTCCAGTAATCATATAGACTGGGTGAAGGACAAGTCAACACATGGAATTTAGAAGTCACTTATGGCTCATATACGGAGTTGAATGCTTTTTCTATATATACATACCTATGAAAAATCTAATTTATAGATAAAGCACAGTGTTGGGCACACTGGCATGTGAATATTGTCCAGTTACTTGAGAGGCTGAAGTTGGAGGACCGCTTCTGTCTTTGACTTCAAGACTCAATGGGCAACATCATGAGATGCTGTATCAAAACAATAACATCAACAAAAGACGGCAATACAAATTGGGTACCATAAGAGATTGACAAGAATGAAACAGAAAAATTATATACCTGTTGGGAACTGTGTACCTCCAGACCCCGAATTTCCTGTGACCCCCTGCCTGCTGGAGTAAATAACTTGTTTTCCCGTGCTTGCAGCTGCTCTGAGCAAGCAACTTTTTTTGCAGCTGCTCTGAGCACGAGACCCTCGGGAGTTCCCGACGGCAGGGAGTAGTTTCTGGGGGACTTGCAGCTGAGAGTTAGGGTGTGGCCATTAGTCAAGGAGACCCTATATAAGCTGCCCTGGAACACAATACAGAGAGCATTCTTGGGGCGTTTTTTGGCGTTACCCATGTCTCTGTGTGTCTGTGTGAATGTGTTTCAATCTCCAGCCCCTTGCCCGATTCGTGAATCGTACCATAGCATGTAGCATGTCGAGCAGACATTGCATTACATACACTAATATGCTATAACAAAAGTCACTTATATCAAATTATTTCTGACATTAATACTTTTAGGCTGTGGTTTACCATGGAACCAAAACTATGGAAAGTAAAACCACAAGTCAGATACTATACTTTCTGACACAAAAGGACACAGCCTAAGAAAGAAGACATAAATACATTTTTAAAATAACCTTTTAAGGAAAGTGATGGGCAATAATAATATACTCTAGCGGCCTGCAGAAAACATAGAAGGAGTCTGAATTTTCCTAGTGAATGTTTGCCTGTGAACCCCTGGAAACAGGGCTACACATCTGGTCCTTCATGTCAGCCTCCTTACTAGCTCTGGGAATATTAAGAACAGGGTCTGAATATATATATATATATATATATATATATATATATATATATATACATATACATATATATTCATACATATATACATATATATTTAAATAGGCTTTATGCTTTTTTTTTATAGACTTTTGGTTTTAGATTTTTGACAAACTTTAGAAGGAGATCCTAAGATTTTCCATATCATCCTGTCTTCAGCCACCACATAATCTCTTCCATTGTCAACATTCCCTTCTACAGTGGCACGTTTATTATAATCAAAGAATTAACATCCACACTTCATTATCACCAAGAGTCCACAGTTTCCGTTAGAGTCTGCTCTTGGTATTGTCCATCCTATGGCTTTGGTCCTGAGTACAAAGACTCGCAGACACCACTATACTGTCACACAGAGTACTTTACTGCCTGCAGAACGCACTGTGCTCTGCCTATTCATTCCTCATGGAGTTTTTCAGAGTGACAAGATGACACACAGATGACAACAACGATTGTTTTCTGTTTTGCTTCTAGGAAAGCAGAAAAGAGTAGAAAGCGCTATTGTGAATAATGAAAGGTTTCAATCCTCTCTGCGAGTTTTCCAGCATGCAACAAGCAGAAATGTGATTTCCAGGACTGCAGTGTTTGTCTGCAGGTGGCTTAGGCTTCTTTGCGTAAAAATAATCTTTCTAGCTGGGAATGATCTTTTGAAATGTTTCTCAAAATATGGACTTTTAATGGACCTGGACCTTGATAGATAATAATTTTCCCTTAGATGAAAAGATAATGGCTGAAAATTTCAAAGCACATTTAAAAGAGTGGAGGAAATTTTAATCATCATGCTAAAGATGTGTTTGGGGAATCTAGTAGTTAATATTCACATATATGAATATAGCCAGACTAGCCCTCCTCATATACATTTAAACACACACACACAGATAGACAGAAAGAGAGACAGAGAGACAGAGAGAGACAGAGAGAAGAGGGGAGAGAGAGAGAGAGAGAGAGAGAGAGAGAGAGAGAGAGAGAGAGAGAATGTGTGCACCAGTCTCATTCATATATATATCAGCCCATAGGCCATTTTAGGCCATTGAGGCAGGAGGGTCATGAATTTGATGCCAGCCTGGGCTATGTAGCAATACTGAATTCCCCACCTCTCTCTCTCTCTCTCTCTCTCTCTCTCTCTCTCTCTCTCTCTCTCTCTCTCTGTGTGTGTGTGTGTGTGTGTGTATGAATGACTAACAGAGTCTGAAAGCTATAAGTTTGGTCAGTTTATCAGTGAGTAAATTATTCATCTTTTTTATTATCTGCAACAAAATTTGAATCCCACGATGACTTCTTCAGCTTGCTTTGCCTGCAATTAGTGAGCACGTGTTTAGGAATGCCAACCAACTCTATTATTAGCTCCAAAAAACATAATCCCCAAGGTAAACTTGCAGCTGCTGCAAGAATGAAGGCATTCCAAAGCCATACACCACTGCTTTTTAGGTTGCATGTGATTTATAATATTCAGACTAAATAACACAGATTATTAGAAATATATCAGAGTTTTTTCCCTTAGCCTGTGGGACTTTCTCTTGATCACCTTCCTATGACTGGTTTTGCCACAGGCTACCTTACTGTGCAAAACCCAGCTAGGCTTCCTGAGCTAAGAGTTTGAGAACTGAGGCTTGAGCGCAAGTTTGTGCCATGTGACAGTCTACACCTGCAACCTACACTAGGACTCCCCCACAGTTACAAATGTTGTGACTTCAAGGGATATCTTCAAATGGCTTATGTGGGTCAGAGGCAAAGATAATCCTATTTCCAGGAAAGTGAGCACCTTTGAGTGGGAAGAAGCTAATAGAGAATGCTATTCAGTTGTCATTTTTAGACAGAAATGTATTCTTCAGAGGAACAACTGTGAATTGAAATTGAGACTCTCCAGGAAAACAGTGCAAATTTTCTTCAGAGCTTCTCCTCTTAGCAGTTAGGATTACATTAACTGTATGGGACAGATTACCATCCCCACCCCAAAGAAACCAAAGTGCATAAAAACATTAGAAGAAATTCCTCAAGAGGAAAGGTCAGTTTCACTCATGTAGAAGGTAACTCCTCAAGGTCCTCAGGCTCTAGGGCTCTTGGTGCTCAGTGTCACTCAACAGGTGGTTTCCACAAGGATGCTCACTCAAGTTCCAGTTATTGGATCCACTTTTAGCTAGGGAATGAGTGAATGAATGAATAAACAAATAAGGTAAATGGGTCAGAAATGGCATGCTATTTCCCTGTAAGAATCTTGGCTGGAAGTTGTTCAGAACTGTTCAGTGTGTATCCCATTCGCCAGAAGAGAGCCACATGATTGCATCTAGGAAGGGGAGGCTAGCTAAAACCAGGGGATTTTCTTACCAGGAAAGAAGAGAACCAATATCAAGAGATAATTAACTGTGTCTGCCACACACTGGTTACCTTTTATTATGGGCAAAACAAATGGACTTCCAGAAGAGATGGTATATTCTATTACAGTTCATCTTAGGTTTCACAAGAAAGGAAAGCCTAGCCCCATTGTCTCTCTTTTGGCCTCCTCTCATCTTTTGCCCTCCTTTACCAGTCCCTGACTGCAAGAAGCATCTATGAGCCCAGAAAACATTGTAGAACTAAAGAGGAAAAAATTGTGAATATTTCTAACAGGCAGTAAAGTAAAGTAAACAACAGTAACAACAAACACCGCATTGTGTGCTTCAGCTTCCCTTGCACTGCTGCCTGGACCATCCATCATCTCTGAGCAATTTTACCGTGCAGTAAGTGGCTTGAAACTGATAATAGTGCAAATTATTTTTCCTGTAGAAATGTAAATGGGTAGTGTCTGGTGGAATGCAATTGAATTTTGAACCATTTTTTTTTTACAAAAAACCTATTTGTAATTTCATTTCAATATTCTTTATCTGCCTATGGAAGTGTAGGACTACTTTGAATTTTCCTTTGAGTAGCTTGTGACACTGTACTGGTTCCCCCATGACTTAGTGAGTTAAAAAACATCTTTGACATGTGTTCATTTTATATCTGTGAGACAGTTGTGCTTATATGCTATTGAAAAATTATCTTTCAACAGAATCTTGAGTCAGGTCTGTGCCTGTTGTTGTGGTATATCTGATAGTCTATTCAAATGTATTACTTTAGGGTCTTCTGTGTACTCAGTCATGTGGTTAGAAGACAACTTTAAATAGAACATCAGTAACAAAAGTAACAGTAACATAACACCATTTGCAAAACTGCCATACATATCTGACCATATTTAACTTTCCTTGCCCAACTCTGTCATAACCATCTCATGTGTGTGAAAACTGAAGCTCAGAGTGCTTCAGTGCCTTCCCCAAACTCATGCAGCTGGAATGTGACTTCCAAGCCAGTATACATTTCCCAATTTTGATTGTTTAAAAGTTAGGGGTTGAAAGTGGTCATTGTTGTACTTTTCAGGGACACTTGATATTGACTGAGAATCATGAAATCCAGCGTATTATCTACAGTGGATAACTCTTTGATAGGATTCCAGAGGAGTTTTTGAAGTTATTAGAGCTGAGGTGCTTCACAGCACGTATTGTTTCCTGACTTCTTTAGCTCATAAATAGAACTCACATTATTCTGGGAGCAATGAATACTGGCAATGGTGAAGAACTATGAGGCTTGGAGGCCTGTCTTTGAGACCCAAATCTGCTGTACAAGTCCAGCAAGTAGAGATGAGGTTGCAATGGAACACAGCCAAGACAGAAGAATGTGCTGGAAACTTGGTCTTGGAAGACTTAGGCTTGGGGACTGACTCCTCTGTGTAGTATTGGATACGACATACTATCTTTTTGTCACTCAAGTGCTCTCATCTTCAAAGTCCTCAATATATTCTTTTCAGAGTTTCCTTTAGCACCAAAAAATTGTCTTTCTGCAATGATTGCAATATAAAGTTTAATATTGACTATAAATCTTATTATGTGTGAAGAAAAGCCAAATGTATTCTTTGCTCCACTACTGTATTTACAGTCTTAGAAATTTTTGCATAATTGCATTATCTAATTCTTTTAACAATTTCTGAAGCAGATTAGAGAAGTACTTCTATTCCTCTTTTGGAGATAAAGGAGATGGGATCAGAAGGTTTCACTGATCCAGGTAAATGCCACGTTTGACTTTTAAAGCCCTAACAAGTGAATTTTTGGAGGAAGAAACTTATGAATATTTTGTTATATCACAATCTTGGAGCTTTAGGGACATGCCAAATCCTCAATGCAATTATGAAAATTAGGCATAATTTCTAAATACCGTTTTAGTAATTGTAAGTTCAAACACTTGAAAAGTTAGTTGATGGAATTCTTTGCTACCTGTCTAAAAAGCCATCACTAACAGCCACCTTGCAAGGTTATGGTTGGGATTAGATGAAATGATACATGTAAAACATCTAGAACTTTGCTTGCTGTCGTGTGGCCTTCAGATGTCATTAAAGAAATCTGATCTTTGAGGCTGTCTTTGTCAAAAGACTTCAAAATCTGGTGTTTTGTATCAATACAAATATGAATATGGTTCATTTATCATTAACTTGCAATCAGATAAGTTTCTTTGGAGAGAAACAGCTACCTAGTGGCACAGAAAATACAAACACAGTGATCATCTTGGGCAAAAGTCACACCTGTTTCTTTAATTTCAACTGCTGGATTTAATGGATTGTTTTCAGCGTACAGGACTCTACAGACTCACAGAGACTTTTAAAAGCTAATTCATTTTAAGAAAAAACTAATATATTTACACAGTAGATATTTCAAACAGAATAGGACTTCTAAAATAAAAACTACAAAGGTAATAAAATTTCCCCTTAACTCCTTACAACTGAAAAAAAATTAACATCTATAATGGGTGAGGCCTTGGGTTCCATCTTCAATACTACCCCATAGCAAGGGATCTTGGAAGTAATTCTACATTAGCACATATTTATGTATTTTTAAAAGAATGACATAGCATTCCAGGTAAAATAATTTAATGTGTTTGTTTCCCCTTTTCTTCTTTCATAAACTACAATGTGGTGAACAACTCTATAAAATATTGGAATAGTTGTGAAAATATTACAGTGAGAACAGAGGGACTTGGGGTTCCAAAAGAACTAGTTGTGAGGCTAGATAAAGATCATGTGTGTCTTTATCTGAAATAATGTCTAATTGGAGGAGTGTCAGAGGTCACATCAGTCTTCTTTCTTTTAGCAAAGGTCATCTGAATAAGACTCTACGGGTGTCAACATCATAATAAAACAATAAAAGATCATCAAAGACTCAAAGGAAGACCAAAGTGGTATAAAGGCAACCAGTCCTATTCTGAGTAGTATTGTGATTTGTTGTTAGGATATGTCCTGATGTGGGGTTCACTGAAGCCCAAAGCTCTATCCCTCTCCCTCAACCTTCTCACCAACCAACTGAATCTTTAAATATGCTGATATTTTCCCTTCATAGTTGGTTGAGTTTCCTTCATCCATCCTCCTTGTTAGCTCATTTGATATCCCATCATATCAGATGTAGTATGACTCTCACTATTTGCTAGGTGTCTTATAGAAGATACAACTACAATTTCTTGTATAATTTTGGGTTTTCAATGGCAATGTCTAAGAAAAAAAGACACTTTAAACTTTTCTTCTTCATCAGACCATACTTGGACTAATTTTCTTTCTGCTGATCAGATGAGTAAAGTAAGGCACAATTTACATTTTACAATCCCCACAATGCAAAACATGCATGGCTATTTCTCGACATTACAAAGTATTAGAGTTTGATATCCTCAGGAGGGAAAGTATATTAAAGGCATGCTACTATTTAGAGTATTTTGATTAATGTTCACTGCATTTTCTTTGTATTCTCTAAAGGCCTTTATTTACTAACCCTCCAAAGGTAAGGGACACTAACATTAGCATGAATATGTTTACAGTGAGTTCAGATCGACTGTTTAACAATCATCTGTTTAGGGATTTCATTCTTCACAGAGTAGGGAAGAAAACAAAAAGAAAAATAATCACAAATGGAAACTCCTCTGGGAAATATATTCTCAGTAATATGCAATTGAAAATTATGATGCCTTGCATTATTATTTAACAGTTGGGTCAGTTCAATGTTCCCCTAAATTTAACTCTACACTTCTCTTTCATATTGTTGTCTGTGAGTCATAATGTAAAATGGAATGAGAGGCAGTGTGACCTAGGGAAATGAAGAAAAGGTAAGTTGCTCTCAAATATAAATCATGTTTAATTTCCAATGCCATTTAAAAAGAAATTTATTGAAATATTTCTCAGCCATTTGTATTTCAATATACTTATTTTTGAAATGCATTTGAATTTAAACATGGAGCTACATTTAAAGGGGAAAGGGGAATAATGGAGCAGGAAGTATTAAAAGGTATGGGGGATGAGAAGGCAGGACAGAGGAGAGAATATGGGGATAACTAAACTAAAGACTTTCTGGAAACATCATATGAAATCCAGTATTGAAGAAGTTTCTTAAAATATAAACATATACATATAAAAAAATTAAATGGACAATTCTTAAAATATAAACATACACTTATAAAAAAGAATTTAAAGTGAGTTTGCCTTATAGTAGGGTGACAATGTCCCTACTGTTTTCCATAGGCTAACAAATGAAAAGCTCAATCCAGGAATGGGTTACCTCTATTGTAGTTGTTGACCACTAATAGACCTTCATCAAATACCACAGTCTATTTCCATTGATCTTGATTATCCTACAGAACTTGATAATGAGATCATACTGCTGAAAACACCACATTTTTGAGTCATAGAATACAGAGAAATAAAGCTGGTTCTGACCTGAAAACTTCACCTTTTCTGGCTAGTTTTCATAGGGCTAGAAAGTACTCTGTACACTACTAGTGGAGCAAAGTCACCACCAGTCTTATCTAGGTGTGAACTCTGGGAGCTGTGATAACAGCTGACCTGGCAGGATACGCCCACAGGTACAATAGTGTCATGAATGCCATAGGAACAACCACTTTCTGTTTGGATTTAAAGCTGGCTTAAAAAGATGTAACCCATATGTGGCACTGTTATGGGGTGAGGACCTATGGCTAGATAGTCAGAGGCCCTAAGGGAGAACCTACTTCTATTAATTAGGTGTAGGAGGGTCTTCTTTCTATGTGTTGCTTTCATTGGCTAAATAAAGAGACTGCCTTAGCCTTTAATAGGATAGCAGCTTACATAGGTGGAGTAGACAGAACAGAATGCTGGAAGAAAGGAGGCAGAGGCAGAGAGCCGCCACCATGAAGCTGCCAGGTCAGACATGCTTAATCTTTCCCGGTAAGCCACGAGCTCGTGGTGACATACAGATTATTAGAAATGGGTTGAATCAATATGTGAGAGTTAGCCAATAAGAGGCTGGAGACAATGGGCCAGGCAGTGTTTAAACGAATACAGTTTCTGTGTAATTATTTTGGGTGTAAAGCTAGCTGGGAGCCAGGCAACGGGAAGTTGCCCGCCACTTCCTTTTATAAGAAAATGGACACAGTGTTAAGCTAACCCCTAATGACTTACCCTCAAACCCATAGATTAGAGAAGCTTTTTTTTTCTGAAGTAGATGGTGATTAACACAAAGACCCAGAATTGGTCAAGGTACACAGAATAAGAGACTGTGGTGTGTTCAGCCCTAAATGAAGCATCTGTATCACAGTCTTTCCTTCCAAAGCCCAGGGTTCGTCATGGAAGAATTGACAGAAAGATTGTAAGATTCTCTTCCAGAGGTGATGGAGAACTACAAGCAATCTGTGTTTTCTGGCACAGCAAGGCAGTTAGTTGCATATATGAACTCACAGCAGTTGTGATAGCACTGATAAGACTGGTACAAGATCAAATTAGACAAATACCAGCATGGGGAGAGGAAATGGGCAACAAGTGTTACCCCTAGCTAAAGAGATATTGGTAATTGATAGCTTGTGGGAGTGGGAAAGGTAGTATCACTTAGTAGATTGACCATACTCCAGTGGATGGCCACACACCCAAAATATATAGACAACACAGAAAAATCAGACTTAATGGGTTTTAAAAAATGAGGATACAAAGTTAGATGAGTATAGAGTGGGGATTGATTCTGGGCTAGGGTTTATAGAAGGGGCTTAATATGATCAAAATACAATGTATGAAATTATTAAAGAATTAATAAAACTTTTTTAAGTAAATAAATATATATGATGAATAAAACATTGTTGTGCTAAGAAGTAAAATAAAATACAAGGACATTTTCCTTATCCATTCTTCAGTTGAGGGGCATTTAGGTTGTTTCCAAGTTCTGGCTATGACAAACAATGCTGCTAAGAATACAGTTGTGCACATGTCCTTGTGGCCCGATTGAGCATATACCCAAAAGTGGTCTTGCTGGGTTTTGAGGAAGGTTGTTTCCTAATTTTCTGAGAAATCTCCATACTGATATCCAGTTTGCACTCCCACCATGCAGGAGTGTTACCTTTACCCCACTCCAGCATAAATTGTCATCAGTGTTTTTTTAATCCTGGCCATTCTGACAGGTATAAGATGGAATCTCAGAGTTATTTTGATTTGCATTTCTCTGATGGCTAAGGATGTTGAGCATTTCCTTAAGTGTCTTTCAGCCATTTTAGATTCCTCCGTTGAGAGTTCTCTGTGTAGGTCTATACTCCATTTTTTTACTGGATTATTTTTTCTTTTGATGATCAATTGCTTGAGTTCTTTGTATATTTTGGAGATCAGACCTCCACCTGATGTGGGGTTAGTGAAGATCTTTTCCCATTCTGTAGGCTGTCGTTTTATTTTGTTGACTGTGTCCTTTGCTTTATAGAAGCTTTTCAATTTCAGGAGGTCCCATTTATTGTTTCTCTGTTTCTGTGCTGCTGGGGTAATATTTAGGAAGTGGTCTCCTATTCCAATGCATTCAAGTGTACTTTCCACTTTCTGTTCTATGAGGTTCAACATGGTTGGCTTTATGTTGAGGTCTTTGATCTATTTGGACTTGAGTTTTGTGCATGGTGATAGATATGTCTATTTTCATTCTTCTACATGTTGATATCCAGCTATGCCAGCACCATTTGTTGTTAAATATTCTTTCTTTTTTCATTTTATAATTTTTACTTTTTTGTCAAAAATCGGGTGTTTGTAGGTGTGTGAATTAATATCTGGTTCTTCTATTTGGTTCTGTTGGTCCTCCTGTCTGTTTTTATGCCAATACCTGATTGTTTTAAGTACTGCAGCTCTGTAGTAGAGTTTGAAGTTAGGGATTGTGATACCTCCAGAAGTCCCTTTATTGTACAGATTGTTTTGGCTATGGGGCACTACACAGCAGAAAAAAAAATAATGACATCTTGAAATTTTCAGGCAAATAGATCTAGAAAACATCATATTGAGTGAGGTAATTCAACCCAGAAAGTCAAATATCATATGTACTCACTCATATGTGGCTTTTAGACATAAAGCAAAGAAAACCAGCCTACAATTCACAATCCCAGAGAACCAAGATAACAATGAGGACCCTAAGATGGATCTAATGTACATGGAAAGTAGAAAAAAAGACAAGATCTCCCGAGTAAATTGGGACTATGAGAGAGGGTTGATGAAGAGAGGAGCAAAGAAAAATGTATAGCTCAATAAAAAAGTACAAGGACAATGAAAAGCTTTATCTGATTGCTTATTACTCATTGGATAAAAGTTTGCTTTTCTTCATAATTTTTTTTTTCGAGACAGAGTTTCTCTGTGTTGCTTTGGATCCAGTCCTAGAACTAGCTCTTGTAGACCAGGCTGGCCTCAAACTCACAGAGATCTGCCTGCCTCTGCCTCCTGAGTGCTGGGATTAAAGGTGTGTGTCACCCGCCCGGCCCTTCTCTGCATAATTTGGATCTAAAAGTATTATAAATATCTTGGAAATAATCAATGATTTAAAGGTTCTATCCAAAGAAAGATGTAATGGTCATGAAGAAAATTGGCTCAGGTTCCCCATTACAGGATAACACTTCCTGGTGGATGTTGATGGCTGATCTGGGTGGAAAAAGTATGTAGGAGCAGAGAGGAGAGAGATAAGTGGATTTTTTAAATTTCCTGTGGTGTAGTCAAGAGAGGAAGGAAAAGACGGAAGTTTTGTTTGGGTTCCAGATGCATGTATAAAATATTCCTGGGTCATTAAGAGCATCTGGGAGATTCTGCAGATGTAGTGTTTCTCATGTCTAAATAATTGAATGATGGGCAATTTTGCATTCTATCTCTTCTGTTTATAGGCAATGTGTCTCAGCCTTGGATGTACATTAGGATCACTCATGAAGCTTTTTATAAAATATGTTGTCTAGACCTTAATAATGAACAATCACATCAGAAATTCTGGGGGAAGATGTGGAACCTTAGCATCTCTGTGTGTATTTTAAAATTTCCCAGGTAAGCCTGATGCACAGTGAGGATTAGCTACTGACTTAGCTAAAATTAGCACTGTTTTTGAATGTAGTTCTTATGACTTCAATTGAGACAGAGGCACCACCCCAGCTCTGGAATTTAAGGATTTCTGGTAGCTTCAGATCTGTTTTTAAGTCATAACCTCATGGGATTTTTGGTGACCAAGTAAATATTCTGGATCTCCCCTTTAGTACATGAGAGGCCTTGAACAATTTGGACCCTTATCTAAGTCCCTGGTTTTGTACCTGTAAATTGGATGTAACTTCCACTTAAAAGAAGATGTGTATATCAGTACATTAACTGGTGCATTCCACAATGTATTCAATACTTCCCAGATGTATACTGGGATCTTTTCCACAAAAACTCAGTCAAGAGGTTTGAAATATACATTAAATCTACAGACAATAGTGATGAGAGAAGCATCTGGGACAAGAGCTTTAAAAAAGGATTTTGATTAACTTGAAGGATGACTAACACTTGCCAGATAAGTTCTGGGACTTGAACTCTAAATTTAATAAAAAATAAATATAGAATCACAATGTGTCAGAGGATATGATATGAGAGTAGCTTTTGTGTAAAAGGTCTGCATGTTTCATAGACAAAGTTTAATAAAGAATAGTTTCCTAGTGTAAGCCTTCAGAAAGCTGATGTGGATGGATGCTGAACGAAGATAAATGTGAAATGCAAGAATCATGCTCCCACACTCTTTCTGCTCTATTCTGAATACCATATTTAAAGCCCAGATATTCATATTATGAGCTTTTATTAAGCACCTACTGTACGTTCTATTCTAACCTTTGGGGATGCAACCTTCTTTTGGTTAACTTATATTTAACTCATTTGCAGTTAAATTATGGGGGTGTTCTGGCAAGATAAGACTCAAACACCCTAAGTTATATGAACTATAGTGAAGCTATGAAAGACACCTTGTTGGAGGAAAAAGCAGTATCATAGGTAGTATAGTCAGGGATGACTTTATTAAGAAGGTGACATTTTGACAAGATTAGGTGCCATAAAGAGGATAGTTGGATATCTGAAGAGCAGCGTAAAGAGTACACTCCCCTGGTGAGCCACAATGGAAAGATATTCATTTGCATACGCTTGTCTTATTCAAGTGGAAGGAAAGAAGCCCTAAATGGAATATTGCACTAGGACCGTCACACATACACCCTATTCTTACTCCTTTAAGAATAGGAGTAAGTACTAAAAGTGTACTTACTGAGTACTAAAAGTGAAATATTTAGAAACAAAAATTTGAAAAGCACAAATTTTTAAAGACTGTATAAGTTATCAAGTATTCAATTATTCTTGGCATTTGGCCTGTTTCCTGATAGTTTGTAAGTAGACCAACATGCAGAAGTAGCAGAAAATAGTGAAGTTGAATTGAGACTTATGTTTTATAGACTCTCTAGGGCTCCATTTCTAGTTTTGGTGATTCAATTTTGCATTTTTCTCATGTGGTATTCAAATGTGAGTTTCAGCATACTTTCAAATTATTTCAGGTAAAATCTAACCTCTGAATTGTTTTAAAATAATCAAAATCTCCAATGTTTGTGTCATAGATCTTTTACATTCAAAGACTTACAGTTTTCGAACCCTTTGCCTGTGTGATGAAAATGTGCCTTTCCTTTCAGCTTTCAATACTATTGACACTGAGCATTCTTTCCTATGTTCATTGATCATTTACTCTTTATGAGTTTTCTGCTTACCAATGACTTTGTACAAGGTGTGATACCTAAACTAGAATGTTTCAGAAAGCAATTGAGTTGAATGGTGGGGAATTTGGTCTATCATTTCATTCAAGTAACCTTGAATGATGGCTCTTCTATCAAAAACATCTGTAAGAAGTCTTTCCATCATACATACATACATACATACATATATATATATATGCATATACATGTTCAAATGGCTTTACTGCTTCCTACTTCTTCCAAGAGACAAAGTCCATTTTCCCTTTTATGAATTTTGACTGACCTTGTGACTTCCTCTGACCAATAGAATGCAGTAGAAATTACAGTATGGTGTTCTACCCTTAGGCTTTAAGTGCTTTAGAATTTTCTGCTCTTGTCCTTTTGAAGATTGTCACCATTTAATGAAGTTAGGACTGGACAGTGAATAATGCAGAACTAAATGGAGACAGAAAGAAACTGCAAGGGCAATATGCAGGTGAACAATTGACAGCAAGAACTCAGGCTGTAGATACACAAGGAACTCCATATAGTGGACCCTTCGGGTATAATAGAGTCATATGAAATAATTATGAGTTGTCATGATGACCTCTTCAATTCATAATACAAAGAATAATGGACAATGAAATGTTTCTTAGGCCACTTGGTTTGGGAATATATATATATATATGTATGTATATATATATACAGCAATTCATAGTAAATCATAAGGAAGATAGAATCTTGATTGTCCTCCTTTGAAGTGTTCTCACAGAGAGTAGGTTTGTCCTATGATGATCTAAAGAGAAGTACAAAAACTCATGTCTGAATTATAATTTATATTACTGTGATGAAACATCATGATCAAAAGCAATGTGGAGAGAAACAGGTTTATTTGGCTTACATTTCTATACCACAGTCAATCATTGAATGGTGTCAGGGTAGGGGCAGCAAGTGCTACTTACTGGCTTGCCACTAGTGGCTTACTAAAATCAATTTATTATAGCACCCAGGATCACCTCCATGGGGTAGTACCACCCACAGTGAGTCGGGCCCTCAAGAAAATGCACCATAGACTTGACCACAGCCCAATCTGGTGAGAACATTTTCTCAGTGGAGGTTCACTCTTTCAAATTAACTCTAGCTTGTGACAAGTTGACATAAAACTATCCAGCACAACATACTTCAAAGCAGAGACTACCCTGAGGCACATTCTTAGCTGCTTGTAAGAAATGATAGTAGATGTATGTCTACAATTAATGGGTTTTTTGGAAAGTAGTGAAATCATCATCCCTTTAATATTTCTAAGAAAGATGAAAATCATCAACCAGAGACATTGTGGTGAAGGTGAATTGTGTGGAATTGAAACTAATATCATGCTTTCAAAGGGCATGAAGGGGAAGGAAAAACTGGAAGATGAGAATTGTAGTAAAAATTACTGCTAAAGGATTGCTGAGAGATAATTTTTCATGTTATGGAGTATTATCTGTTTTCCCTTAGGTTTTTTTTTTTTTACTGTTGATTTTGGACATACATGCAGCAGCTTATTTTGTTTGGCCATCCTGATGGCTTATTCTTAATTTTGGAATGAGGAAATCAAGTGAAGATAATGGCCAAGGTATTATGATACCTTAATTATTTCAATCATGGCAGTTTTGGGTAATGTTGTGGAGTTAGAAATTTGTCTTTTTCAATAGGCTGATCTCCACAAACTGACAGCAAGGCCCCATTGCTGAATACAACACCCACACAACTCACTGAACATGGAAAGGTTGAGCTTGTGCCCACATAGAACCTCCACACCCATGTTCTAGTGTCTTTGACATGGAGAAGAACTCTGCAGGCTACCAAAAGAGAAACATAAACACAAACCCAGCCGCAAAACCTTTGATCTACAGTCTGTTCTGCCTGCAAAATATGCTAGAACAAACCTTGTGGGAGTAATCAATTGATGTCTGATTTGACTTAAAGCCCACATTCTGAAGTGGAACCCATACTTGATGCTGCTCGGATGACCAAAGACCAGAGACTTGATAGCTCAGCGAACTATGGTAAAACCAAATAGTACTGGTCTAAAAAAATAATAATAAAATGACTACTAATGATATTCTGCTATACTCATAGATTAGTGCTGTATTTAGCCATCATCAGAGAAGCTCCTCCTGTAGCAGATGACCTACAGCCAGACATTATTCAGAGAGACACCTTGGAACACACAGTTTTAAATGAGATGTCTCCAAATCCCTCTCCTTAGAGTTCAAAGAACTCCGCAGAAGAGAAGGCAGAAGCAGTAAGGGAGACAGAGGTGATGGAAGACACCAAGAGAACAAGGCCCTCTAAAACAACTGAGCAAAGCTCATCTGAATTTACAGAGACTGAAGCAGCTATGTAGACCAGGATGGCCTCAAACACATAGAATCTGCCTGCCTATACCTCCTAAGAGCCTGAATTAAAGGTCTACGCTACTATGCCCAACTGGTTTTTGGCCTTTAAGAGAACCTGTATGTATTTTTAGAAGTCAGTGTCCAGATGAGAAGCGGTAATATTTTGAGACTACTGTGTTTTCTGGAAATTCAAGCTATACGGGTATAGGAAAGTCACACAAATTGAAGCACATTGTAGGCCAGCCACTTGCCATGGAGACGTAGGCAGAAGCAGCCTTGGATATTTTGCCTCTGCAATTTGTATCTATCAGAAATCCTAGCTGCGGAAGGGAGAAGTTACAAAGTTCAATCACGTGAACAGCTCTGCTTTCTGTGATAGACTGGTCGGCCATTCTAATTTCTGAATTGAGTCTCTTTGGGGGTTCATAGTGAGTACAGAATTGTCTTTTATCTCACAGTGAACAGAAAATGTAGGAGTTGGAAGGTATTTTTCCTTTAGAGGCAGGGAGAATACGTAACTCTATGTAACTAATTTTAAAGGCATTAATAAAGCAGGAAGACAATAAGATAAAGGTAAAGGTGAACTTTTATGATTTTACGACCTGGTGCTTCATGAATTGGATATTACAAACACACATTCTCCTTAGCCAGTGAGAAATTGTCAATGGTTAGGAATGGCTGCTTCTGACCTTGGCTATTCTACCATCTGTCCAGCCTGTCATCAGCCATTGGTATATTGTAAATACAACAGTAGACACCTGAAACTACCACGACTGAAGTGTGCAATTCAGTGATCACTTTATTGTGTGTGTGTGTGGGGGGGGGTTACCAACCTCTAAATACATTTCTGTCATCGCTGAAGTGAAAAAGTCTATCTCCTGCTAACAAATAATGGCACTTCCCAGCCTACCTCTTCAGGGCCCCAAACACATGTACATCACTACACATGAGACCATGCAGTCACCATAGACTGATGGTAATGGGGATTAAGTTTTATAATTGTTCCCTAGATCCAGACTTATGTCTGAAGTCATCTAATATATACACTCCAATGTGGATATTTCAAGAACTTATTTTTTAAAATATTGCTTTAGTCTTTTAAAAAAATCTAGTCGTTATATAATAATTATATATATTTATAGAATATTAATGTATTATTTTCATTTATGCATATAATATGTACTTCTCAAATCAGATTTGCATATTCATTACTGCAAAGATTTATTTCTTTGTGTTAGGATAATTCAGAGTCCTCTCTCATCTTAAAATGTAAATTGTTAACTCCATTAACTGTAATATCCTAGGTAACACTAGAACTTACTTATCCCATCTAACTATAATTTTGTACCTGCTCTCCAACCTTTTCCTCTCTGTTTTCCACTTTACCCAGCCTTTTGTAATCACTACTTTAGTCTCTGTCTCTGTAAGATCATTTTTTTTCAGCTGCCACCTAGGTGTGAAAATGTTCAGTACATACCTATCTGTGCCTTCCTTATTTTGACCTCAAAATAAGCAAAAAAGGTAAGTAAAGTGTTCAGGTCACACAATTAGGTAGCTGATTTGATTTAAACTGAGGGCTATCTAGTACAGAGATCATCAAATCAACCAGAATGTGAGTATTGTCTGCTTTTATAACTATAATTGTCTTATATTGTTGGCAACTTTAGGCAAAACCTCAACTTCATATGACACATTGTTGAAAAGAAAGAAGGAAATGTTACAAGATGACTACTACTTGTCACAAATAGTGGTGAGCCGTGGGGCCACAGGCTGTGAGGAAGAAGCACAGCATTTCACTCAGATGGGGAGTGGAATAAGGATGGTGAGAGGGTGGTGAATGGGACTGGACGAATTTACACTAGAGCCTTTCTGCAAGCTTAGAGGTGAGCTGGAGCCAGTTAGGTGAAGGTTGCATATGCTACACAGAGATGCCTGAATTTGAGACAAAGCCCAGTGACTTGAGAGTGCTAGAGGGGCTAGACCCTGGTGGGGAGAATTAGGTGAGTAGTACATTCGGTTCTCGGGACCCAGGCTTGACCCTGATAAATGTGAGGGTCACCTCTGTTGTTGTTACTATTCTTCCTCCTCCACTTATTTCTTTTCTCTCTTTCTCCCCCTTCTCCTCCTCCATTTTTTCTCTTCCTCCTCCCCCTTCCTCATCCTCCTCTTCTTTGTTCTCATCCTCCTTGTCCTCCTCATTCTTCTCATCCTTGTCGTCTTCTTCCTCCTCCTCTATCTTCCTTACTTTTTTGAGGCAGGATTTTACTATATGATGATAGGGGAGTTTAGCCAATCACATTCTGTCCGTGAGGCGTGTTGCCCTAAGGCAAAAATTTACCTATAAACCTGGCGGGTGCACTTCCCTGCCCTCTCTTGGCCCCTGCGCTCTTGGATCGTTGGGACTCTGGTATAAGTTTTCTTTTATTCTGTTTATTAAAGTTATATCTTTTATATTAAGCTAGTGTGGTTAAAGTTTAATCACCAATCAACCACACCACATCAATATACCCCAGGGTGTCATCAGACTTGTCATCCTTCTACCTTAGCCTTCTGATTTCTGAGATTAGAGGTATTTACTACCACACTGGTCTTAACCTCCTTTTGATAACTGAATCCACCTCATCCCCATTATCCATCCCAGTGGCAAACGGTTAGAGACATCACACAAAATAGGCAAATCAGAGTATGTTCCTTGAGCATCTGTGTCAATAATACTGATCTAAGGATGGAGAAGCATCAGGGCCCATTTGTTCTGCTATCTCTGTGTGGAAAGTCATTTCTGTAAGTTTCTAATACGCTATTTGCAGCCAACAGATCTCTTACCCCTCACAAGGCCTGCTTATTGAGCCTTCAATTCTGTAAGGTTGTTTGGGTTGAAGCTATCCAGGGTTGGTTTACGTGACTTGGGACTAAAAGAAAAGGGTGAACAGCATAAAATCCCAGATCAGCAACAATCAAAATAGATTAAGAAGTCAGTAATGCTGACCTTTAGAAGCTAGTGTGCTCCAGTCATGATCTAATTTAGTTTTGAAAATTCACTCTGGTCTTTTTTCCTTCCACCATAATCTACTCTTAATGTATTCACAAGTTTAGTTGAGAGGTGGTATACACGGTCTTGAGTAAGGGCAGAGAGGCTGCAGAAAATATGACATAGAGAAATCCTAATTATCCCCAATACCTACTGCTGGCAGGAGAGAGAAAACTTGGTAGCTTGCCTGCTCCTACACCATCACCTAGTAGACTCGGACTTGATATGCTTTGTCCCCTGCGTGGAGTAAGAAACAGAGGACCTGTTAATACCCAGTGACTCTACTTGCTCAAAACCAAGATCAGATTTTAATTTAGAGTTTTATAATTTGGACAAACAGATCAATATTCATCAATATGTGTAGAATGAAGGCCTTGATTTTGATTCAGCTTTGTGGGAGGAATGAGATAGAGTATTCATTTATTTTTTTCCAGAAGACAGTCTCTAGAGCACTGATTACCTTTCATTTCATCCTTCTTCTCTTCTGCTTCTCCATGCCTGCTAAGGGACAAATTTCTATGATTCTAGGATTCTTTGCGCCAGTTAATTAAGTTTCTGAGACTCTCTGGGAAAGCATACAATAAATAGCCATAATGAAATGTCATCCACGGTTGAGGTTGCAGAGTAATTAGTGGTGAAGAAGAATTTGCCCTTTCAGCAGCATAATCTGTGAGGTCTGAGATATCTGGGATGAGATACGACATGTACCCTTCAGTGGTGACCTAGATGGTAGTCCCAGATAGCTTGGGAACATTGCCATGAGCAGGAAAGCACATTCCAGGCTTGTTGAACTCTCAGAATAGAAATTTGGTGGCTGTAGAGATGGTTTGAATAGAATTCATCTCAGCCAGTGGTTTTTTTGAAGTCTTCACAGTTATGGAACACTTTGTTCACATGGGTTCTGTGTTAGTTACTATTCTTGTTACTGTGACAAAGTACAAGTCAAAACCAGCTTAGAAAAGAAGAGTTTCTTTTGGCTCACTAGCTGAAGGTAAACTCCATCATTGCACAGCAGTTATGTTAATGAGAGCCACTCTACTGGGATGGGAGAAACATAAAGCATATGGTCACATTGCATCTGTAGTCAGGAAGCAGAGAAAGATGAATGCTCATGCTCAACTTGCTTCTCCTTTTTATTCAATCTGGGTTCCCAGCCCACAAAATGAGGGGGTCTTCCCACCCCAGTAATATCTCTCCAGAAATACCTTTACAGAGACACTAAGAGGTTTGTCTTTTACATAGTTCTAAATCCCATAGTGTTGATATCCAAAACTAACCATTTCGGATTCTAGCACTGAAAGCCATTGGTTAAACTGTTGAGATCAGTGGTTCTCAACCTGTCAGTCATGACCCCTTTGAGGGTCAAATGATCCTTTCACAGGGATTGCCTATCAGATATCCTGCTTATCAGATATTTACAGTCTGATTCATAACAATAGCAAGATTACAATCATGAAGTAACAAAATAATTTTATGGTCTGGGGTCACCACAACATGAACCCTATTAAAGGATGGAAGATTAGGAATGTTGAGAACCACTGGTCTAGATGAAGTAGGAGTAGGGACTTTTTCCTCATATTGTTGCCCTCAGCTCAAATTAGGACCTTGGTCGAATCCTTTGTGAGCCAAGTAAGGGCACAGTACTATGATGATGAAAATTAGATGTGGGAAATTGTGGTTGAGACTGTTTTTCTTCCTGTGTTATTGAAGCATCAGTGATCTCTTAGAGTCTTCATCAAGTCCATTTCCATCTCTACTAGATGGGTATTAGTCTTCACATATAACCTCTGAATTATATTTCCTGGCCATTTAGCAATTCTGTCTACTCCCATGCATTGGATTGTCATAATTTCAATGTAGCCTTGGCACTGTAGATACCATCTAAACCAATGGTTACATTTTATAGTAGAAATTTGGTATAGAGTTCAAGATTATACAGCAAGAGAGACATCTTGAGTCACTTTATATACCAATAAAGCAATTCTGGAAAATAAGCACTTTAAGAAGGAAGCGTTAAGATGAAACCCCAAAAAGAAAAAAATCATAACATATATTAAGACTAATAATATAGCTCAGTCATAGAGCCTATGCTTTTAGCATGGACAAGGTCCTGGTATGATTCCTAGTGCTATAACCAAAGATATTTATAAATGCAAAATCATATAGTATGTGTTTTGAATATGGCTTCTTCTGCTCCAAACAATACCTGTAAAATTTAACTATATTATAGCATGCATCAATACTGCCTATCCTTTTTATTGCAGAGTACCATTCTTATTTTTATTTGTTTACTTATTTTCTCTCATACAATACATTTCAACTGAAACCTCCTCTCCTTCCACTCCTCCCAATCTTCCCCCAACCTGCCCTCTTCCCAGGATCCACTGCTACTCCATTTCCCTTCAGAAAAGAGCAGGCCTCCCAGTGATATCCACTGAACATGGCATAAGACACAAGGTTAGATATAGCAACCCAGTAGGAGAAAAAGGGTCCCCAAAACAGGCAAAAGAGTCAGAGACACCCCCACTTCCACTGCTAGGAATCTCACAAAAACCCCAAGCTAAACAATCACAGCATGTATACAGAGGACCTAGCACAGACCCATGCAGGTTCTGTAGTTGCCACTTTAGTCTCTGTGAGCCCTATGAGCTCCACTTAATTGATTCTGTGGGTTGTGTTCTCCTGGTATCCTCAAACCCTCTGGATCCTATCACTTTCCCTCTTTATCTCCCGCAGCTTCCCTGAACTCCACCTAATGTTTAGGTGTTGGCTGCAGAAAACATTTGATTAAATGGATGTGCCATTGTTTGTTCAACCACCAATAATTCACTTGATATAAGTATAGGTTGCTTACATGATGTACACCTCGTGGTGCTACACAGATTATTAGAAATGGGTTAATCAAGATATGAGAGTTAACTAACTCTCTAGAGATAATGGGCCAGGCAGTGCTTAAATGAATACAATTTGTGTGTTGTTATTTCCAAGGCTAAGCTAGGAATGCAGGAGCCGGACGGGACGAAAAGCAGGCCTGCCCGCAGCTCCTCACTACAAATAGTACCTTTTCTCAGCCGGTTGTGGTGGCACATGCCGGTAGGATTTGCTGAAGGAGACAGATGGCGCCCACGTGGATAAATGAATCCACAGAAAGCTTGAGAAAGCTTGGGAAAGAATAAAGTAAAGCATGTTTTCTTGGTAGCAGCAATTTCCTGGGTCTGCTCTGCTTGCTAGAGGCAAGCAAGCGCTTTCATCTAAGAGAGGCTTCCTGACTCAGCTTTAGCTGCAAAACCCTGCAGCTCTTTTAAGAGGTCCTGCCACGAAACACTTAAACGGTGTTGATGAAAAGCTGAATGTATGCTTTTCGGTTTTCAGTCGTAGCAGGAAAAAAGCTGCGCTGTTTTAAAATGTCAGCTTTCTGGGCTGTCCCGCCAGGGCAAACTCTGACTTTCAGGCAGGCGGTCCGACTGCCTGTAGTCTGTGATCAGAATGATGCAGCTTGCTTGCTGGCAAGGACCTTGAAATGCCATAGAGTTGTAGCAAAGCAAATGGCTACAGCCTGTACCTCAGCCACAAGGCTGGAAAGCTAAGGAGTGGGCTGGATTCAGCCAACAAAGCCGTGACTTCAATCTTCTCCTTAAAGGCTCATGTGGTCAGAAAAAAGGAGAGATATACAGTAAAGAGAGATTCAAAGAGGAAGAAAACCTCTAAAAGGTTTACAGTGTGTTAAAAAATATATGCAGGCTAAAAGTTAAAGTTCTTAAAGTTAAAAAGAAAGAAAGAGGGTAGTTGGGTGTGGTGGTACACATCTTTAATCCCAATGCCTGGGAGGCAGAGGTACATTGACCTCTGTGACTTCAAGCAGCAGAGGTAGATTGACCTCTGTGACTTCAAGGTGTGGTAGCACATGTCTTTAATCCCAATGCCTGGGAGGCAGAGACAGACATATCTCTGTGAGTTCAAGGTGTTATAGCATACACCCTTAATCCTAGCACTGGAGAGGCAGAGACAGAGGGATCTCTGTGAGTTCAAGGACAG
This sequence comes from Myodes glareolus, assembly GCF_982192425.1. Taxonomy (NCBI): domain Eukaryota; kingdom Metazoa; phylum Chordata; class Mammalia; order Rodentia; family Cricetidae; genus Myodes; species Myodes glareolus. The sequence continues at coordinate 138,028,537 of NC_142053.1, forward strand.
CCTGGTCTACAGAGTTATTCCAGGACAAAGATGTACAGAGAACCTGTCTCAAAAGTAAAAGTAAAAATATAAGAAATAGAGGTTAAAGTAAAGTCCCATAAAGATGGAAAATACACAGAGAATCTTGATACTGTATCCCATTATGCTCTCTTTGAATTGTTTGAATGCTGAGGAAGGAGCAACAGCTGCTAAAAGATATTTGTTTATAAATGCTGCTGAACTAATCCAAGATAGATATTTTGAAAATACCTTGACTTCAAAATTTGGATCTAAGGTTATGATGCTTTGGAAAAGTTCTTCTTTTGTTTTCACAGAGGATGAGACCCTGTGGATTGCTTCTATCCCAATATGGTATGATAGACCCCGTCCTCCTGAAAGGTTGCTGTGAACACCCTCAAGAAATTGCTTTGCTCAACTGCCGACTGAGATGAATCTAGCACACAGTTTATACCAAGAAAGACTGATTAACAGCACCCCTATACAGCAGGAAGAAGTTTGGAGAGAAATAACTACATCCGTATTCCCAAATATTGCTTATAAATGTTCTTTTACATTTAAAGGGGGATATGATATAGATATGAATAATTTGCATTGGTGTGGATTTTAAGGTCAATTTTGTTATATGTATATACATTTCTGATCTTGATTGAGGTATTGTGACTGTGTAGTTCATTTAAAAATGCAATGTATAATTAAAAATATAGGTTGTTAATGGATAATCATCGATAATAGTCAAGCTTGTAGTAATCTTAGTCTGATTTTCTAGATGTGCATAGATATATTTCAGATAGGCATTCTTCATATCTTTCAAAGACTATAGAACATGGCATTTAATGTTTTAATAACTTAGGACTTTTCATGACAATGAGACATGTCTGCTCCTGGCAGCACCAATCTACTTCAAGAGGAAGATGGGCATCAAAGAGGCTCCTTATGGAGTTGGTTAGCCATTTAGGCAAGAGACTGCTCTTGCCTGGACTGTTGTATAAACTGAACACAGAGAACCCACAGAGAGAGGACTACTGAACTTGCCTAAAGGTGAGATGATCTTTCGGGGTTCCTAATTCATGAAAGAGTCTGCAAGACATTCTGCAGGACACAGCAGATAGTGACTGAACTGCCTTTGAAATTTCCTGGTTCATGGAAATGTCTCTGGATACTATGGGCCTGTAGGGTGAAGATGGATACCCCAATGGTACAGAGGAACTTCGGGTGACTGTCCAGGCAGCAAGATGTCTCTGTCATTTCTAGAGTTTTGGAAGTTGCATACTTCTTCTTTACTTAGGTAATAATATATCCTTCTGAAGTCTTTGATGAAGTTGAAGAATGGTTAGTTATAGTTATAGTTTTCCATTATTATGATAAAGATAAAATAGATATAAATATTGTAACTGTAATTCTTACTCGATAACTGTTTTGTTATATGTAATTTTACTATGTTAAAGTGAAAGCCTTTCTTTTTTGTTTAAATAGAAAAAGGGGAAATGATGTAGGTGGGCTTTCTGTCTATGTGTTATTTTCATTGGTTAACAAAGAGACTGCCGTGGCCCTCTGATAGGACAGAAAATTAGGTAGACGGAGTAAACAGAACAGAATGCTGGGAAGAGGGCAATGAGGCAGACACCATGGAGCCAGCCACCAGGTCAGACATGCTGAATCTTTCCCGGTAAGCCATCACCTCGTGGTGCTACACAGATTATTACAAATGAGTTAATTAAGAGGTGAGAGTTAGCCAGTAACTAACTCCCTAGAGATAATGGGCCAGGCAGTGTTTAAATGAATACAATTTGTGTGTTGTTATTTCCCAGGCTAAGCTAGCCATGCAGGAGCCGGGCGGAACGAAAAGCAGGCCTGCCCGCAGCTCCTCACTACACTTATAGCTTTTTACTATTTGGATAAAAAAGTCACTGTTTATATTTATGTACAGGCTTTGGGTCAACATACAGTTTTTGTGTGTGTACATTTCTAGGGTTAGATAGAATTGCTTACTCGAAAGGTTTAGAGTTCAATACCTAATCTCTGTACTTTAATGTTACTTTAGGTAAATTATTTTCCCTTTCTGAACTTAAGAGTTCTTTGCACAGGAGGGATTTGAGCTAGGTGGGGTCATTAGTTTCTGTATCAGTTGGTAAAGAAGGGTGAGAAATGAAAGATCAAATGACTACTCGTGTTTTACTCAGATAGCTTGAATGATGTCTATGTGTGGTATTTCCCCACATGAATCCATTGGAATACATAATATGTCCTGTGACTAGGTATACTTATATATATCATTAGACAAATAGTCTCTAAGATGCCTTTGGTTGTCTAAAATTTTGGAGTCTATATCTATGCCATTTCCTAAACTTCCCTTAATAATGCTTTGAAAACAACATTAAAGGTCACAGAAGAGCAAATTTGGGCAAAAAAATCACTCTTCATTTCTTCTTCCTTTTTTCTTTCTTTTTTAATTTATTTATTAAAAATTTCCACCTCCTCCCCACCTCCCCCTTCTCTCTCCCCCTCCCCACCTTCCCCTCCCTCTCTAGTCCTAAGAGCAGTCAGGGTCCCATGCCCCATGGGAAGTCCAAGGTCCTCTCCCCTCCATCCAGGTCTATGAAGGTGAGCATCCAAACAAACCAGGCTCCCACAAAGCCAGTTCATGCAGTAGAATCAAAACCCAGTGCCATTGTCCTTGGCTTCTCAGTCAGCCTTCATTGCCAGCCACATTCAGAGTGTCCAGTTTGATCACATGCTCCATCACTCCCAGTTTTCCCTCACATACTATATCCAGATTGTGATTTCTCCTATCTCTACTTCTCCCAGTCCCTGCCATCCAGATCCACTGCCTGTCTGTCTCTCATTAGAAAACAAATAGTCTTCTGAGTGATAATAATAAAATATAATATGATAAGATGAAACAAAATCTAACACATTTGGATAGGACAAAACAAGCAGACAGAAGAAAAAGAGCCCAAGAAAAGGCACAAAAAACAGATAGAGACTCAGGGACCCACTCGTTTGCACACTCAGGAATCCCATGAAAACATGAAACTGGACGCCATAATATATGTACAAAGGACCTGTGGGGGTAAAAATGGAGAAAAATACATAAATAAAATAAAAATAATCTAGAATCAAAAAAGAAAATTCCATAGAAGTCAAAAAGTGAAACTAAGCTAGACTTAGATGAAATGTGTCCTCATATCAGACTTCTGGTCCAGACTAGTTGTGCTGACATGCTTCTCCCAGATATGTTTCGACAGGAACAGCCATGAATTTAGGAAATAGTATAAAAGGGGATGTCTGAAATGTGGCAATAAAGTGAGCTGGTCTGGTACACTGGAGTTGGAATAACAGTATAACTTCAGAGCATTAGGTTCCCCCCACACACATCTAAAAAAAAAAAAGTAGCCAAACTTGGGTGTTTCCATACCTCCAGCAATGGAATGCAGTATAGGTTGGCTCATGGTACCTGTCTTAGGGTTTCTGTTGCTCTGAAGAGACACCATGATCAAGACTGCTTTTACAAAGGAAAATATTTAATTGGGTGGCTTACATTTTCAGAGGTTTAGTTCATTATCATCATGGCGGAAAGCATGGCAGTACACAGGAAGACAGGGTACCAAAACAAGGAACTGAGAGTTCTACATTTAGATTGGCAGGTATCAGGAAGAGAGTGAGACACTGGGCCTGGCTTGAGCATCTGAAACCTCTAAGCCAACTCCCAGTGACACATTTCCTCCAACAAGGCCACACCTTCAATAATACTACTCCCTATGAGTTTATGGGGGGCATTTACACTCAAACTACCACAGTACCCATCAAAAAGAACTCCCTGTGACAATACTAGAAAAGCATAGAGGCACCTGTAAGGGGGATTAATGAGCAGCATTGCAAACGATAAGAGATCAAAGAAAACGTTGTCCTTTGTCGCCTAGCTGGAGACTACTCTCCTCTTTTGAGCAAAAGTCAGACACCAGCATGAGGGACAGAGCGGTATAGGAAGCCTCTTCATCCCTCTGGACCAAAGACTTTTTATCCTATCCAGAGGCATCTGCATGCCATTCTTTAGAAAACCCCTTCTATCCATTCAGATAGCACATAAATGAATAAAAAGAATCTCAGTGAAGAAATAGAAAAGATACTTTATAGAAGCCTATAAAAGATGCTAATATCAGCTACCAGTGAAATTCAGGTTAAAATTGTAGGGACTGTCTCTTTACACCAATTCCAAGGACTAAAATAAATGATAGCAGCAAAATTAATTATTAGTTAAGAAGCAGAGAAACTGGATTGCTCATACACTGCCAGCAATGGAAGAATGACACAGCTACTCTAGAAAGCACTTTGAAAATTTGGTAAAAAACTAAATATGCAACTACCATATGACCCAGAAGTTGTACATTTCTCTGGCATTTATCCCAGAGAAATGAAAACTTATGTTCACTCAAGAAAGCATATATGAATATTCACAGCAGCTTACAAATAACTAACAACTTCAAGCAAGAACTAGATGTCTTTCAACAAGTTAGTGCTTAACAAACTAGTACATCCTTGCCATGAAATACTGCCTAGGAATGAAAAGAAATGGACTCTTATTATATACAGCAGCTTAGACAAGTCTCTCTAAGGAATTCTGTTGAGTCAAAGGCAACCTCAAAAAATTATGAACTTGATTCCATGTAGCTGACATTTTTACAGTACAATTTCAGAGAACAGGCTAATGGATCTAACAACTTATAAACAGCCAGGGTTCTTAAAGTGAGGGTAAAAGAGCATGGGAAGGGACTAGAACTTGGTGAGGATCATAAAAGTGCAAGAAGCAAAAGGCTTGCCATATTTTAACTATTCTGAATAAGTTTTTCATGTTTTCTTAGCTGTGGTGGTAGATACCTGAGCCTACATGGGTGATGATGCAGTTGTGTTAAAATTATACATGTGCGTGTGCTCATACCCCTGTCAAAATCTGCATATAATAAGTGGATTGTATCATTGTCACCATTGTGCTTGTGACATTCTGCTCTAGTTTTACAAGATGCTTCCATGCCTGGGAACTGGGTAAATAATACACAGGCTTCTGTGTTACTTCTTAAAAACTGCATTTACATTTACCATTTCAAGGAAATATTGAGCAACAGAAGACATAGCAAAAAGCAAGAAGTCTGAGATGTATACATTCTTTTACCCTAAGAGGGAGTTCTCCAAGGAGTCAGGCTGCTCTAGTTTTTTAGAGAGGACACTGGAAAGATTTTGAAGGTTTCCTTGACAGAATGTGGGATGTGGGCGGCCATACTTTCTTACTTCTGAAGTGTTGAATGCTCTTTATTTAAATTTGAAAAACCAAGATAGCACGCTTTTGTTTGGGCCTGCCACTAAATGAGACTGCAATTAGCAAAGTATTTTCAGGAACACTGGGACTCTCGTTAGTCACACAGCATCTAGAGATCTAGGCTGTTTTAATTGCCTTCTTATAGCAAGTGCCCTGACAGACACTTTTGTCCTCACTCCAAGTGTGAACCTCCCCCCACAGCTTCAGACAGCACAACAGAGAAAGAAAATCCTTCTGAGAAAGGGTGCTTTCAATATAATTTTGCATCATTGATGGAACTTAATTATATATGAGCACATAAGTTTAGCACCTTGTAGCCAAGTTTTACACTTCTGATTTTAGGATTCTTTAATATATTTACTCAGTATGCCAAATCTGTTTTTTAAAAAATATTAAGTCCGCAGAGAACTTCCCTCTCCAAATGAAAGCTGGCAGCAAGATACAGAATGAAATGATAGAGTGTGTAGGGGCATTGAAGTGTTCCATGTACAGATGACAGGGCACTGCTAATGGAGTTGACCATTGAACACTGCAGTGTTTAGCCGAGAGTCAAGACTCTGCCCCCCCACACTGATAAGAGTTTTGAATACCAATGGCCAATTACTCTCTGAACCTTGATTTGGGACTATGTTGGGGGGCTATGTCAACACTAGAGAGGCCCATTAGGTAGGATTGGATGACATCTTAGCTCTAGTCCCTCTGTAGGTCAGCTTCAGTTTTTACAAGCCTTTCTAGACATTCTACCTTTCATCTCTCCTCAATACGTTCTACTTTAGATGTGTTTTCCAAAGGGCCCAGTGGAAGGCAGTGCAGTGGGCCCAGTGCCGGGTGCTCTAGTGAAACATAACTTATAGAATAAGTCTTTATATATCGAAAGGGGATGTTTTAGAATGATTTGTAGGCTGTAGTCTAGCTAATCAAACAATGGCTGCCTATGGACAGAAGGTCCAAGAATCCGGTAGTTGTTCAGTCCACGAGGCTGGATATCTCAGATGGTCTTCAGTGTATGCTGGAATCCTGAAGAAGTAAGCTTTAATGCCAGTGAAGGGGTGGACTTGCTATTGATAATGAAAGCAAACAGACAAAGAGAGCAACTGCCTTCTTTCATGTCCTTTATATAGGCTTCCAGAAGGAGGTGGAACCCAGATAAGAGGTGTGTCTTCACACCTCAGAGATCTGGATTAGAAGTGAACCTTCCACTTCAAATGATTAAGTAAAAATCCCTCACAGGTGTGTCCACCTATTTTGGGGCTTTGGTAGTTCCAAGTGAAGTCAAGTAGACAACAACGAATCTCCATCACAAATCCATTGCTTCTAAACTTGATGCATGATCATATCTCCTTATATCATCTTTCTTTTCAAATGAAATATAATAATTTCATAATTATTTCTAGTATTATATAACTATTCCATATACAATTGTAAATGTATTATATATTTAACCAGGTCATAATTATGCATAATATGATATAACTATCCTTCATACAACCACACATTATAAATTAATAATAGGTGGAATGTCCCTTGAAGGATATTCTTTTAGTATCTCAAATTTAAATATGATATGTATTTATATATCTTGTTATTTTATTACATGATAAAGAAATTGAGGAAAGAAACACAAATATCAGTATAAACATATCCATTTGTTTATTTAATTTTAAATACATTCTTAACAAGATACAACAGAAACACTCATGCCAATTTTAATCCTTGTTTTACACGCAAGAAAAACAAATCCACAATCTGAACAAGTATCTATTACAGTAAGGATAAATTGTTGTCCTTTCCATGGAGGAAGTGGTCCAATATCTGCCACCAGATCACCAGAAAATGGTAACATATCTGGGGCTCAGTGTTGGTCTCTGCTGTTGGCCGATCTGGCACTCATTAGCAGCTGTAACAGCTCAACCTTGGTGAATGGAAGTCCACATTATCTATCCATGCGTAAATCCCATCTCTGCCACCATGGTTACTTTGTTCATGAGCCCTTGACATTTCTTTATCTTTTATGACTTGAAATGTATAGATTCAGAAAAGTTCATGTTACAAACCCACTGGAAAAGTTGTAAAGTAATGCCCTAATGACAAACTTTTCCTTTAGGTTACATAAGAAAATTCGTAAGAGTCTAGGGGCGGATAATTTCACCCTGGCTATAGATCAACCAGTGCCTAGCATCAAGGAAATGGCAGCTAGGACTGAGAGCTGGGCCAGTAATAACTACCAGAGAATTTTACATGATTATGATGTACAGCTTTGGACTTTTCTGTTTCAGCAGTAAACATCTTGATTCAGGTTAAATAAAACCCTGCTCTGCTTGGAAGCAGCAGTCCTCAGCACACTCATGACTAACCAGTTTGCTAGAGCTGATTTATCCAATGCATTAAGCCTAGGGACAGCTTCTCCAGCCAACACCAGGAATTATCTAGAAGGCATTCTCATCTTACCATAGTGGACAAGGTTATTCTCTCCAAATGATTCCAGACACTCCTGCACACTGTGATGTTCTCTGTGAAGAAGTTTGCAGGAAATATGTGAAAATGTACTATTGTGAGATCTATAGCTCCTAAATTTCAGGTGTTGGTTCAATCTAATAAATGAACAATTCAACAGGGAATGACATGCCATTTCCTTGACCATGAGGAACTCTCTTTGGAGGAATACTTAAGAAGGCAAATACAGGGGAGATTTCAAAGTAGAGTTACTGAAAATATTGAGTAGAGAAGCCATTTTCATTCTTTTCATGTGGGGAACCTTTGAAAATCCAAATTTTGGGGAGAGGAAGCTGGTCCTGAAGGTTGATCTTTCTGTACACCTTGATTGAGAAAATTTATGATATGATATGATTGTTTCAATACAGTTTATATTTAGACTTTTAGTTTTATTCATGAGTTTTAGTGTCTATAAATAATTTGAAATTACTAGCCCATCTATATGTGAAGTGCATAATATATTAACTGGTTCATAGATTCATTCATAGGTTTCCTCCTAGTTTCCTGAATGAAGCCCACAGTCCAGTGGTTGTAAATTTAGGTTGGGATTGTCTTTCAGGGACAAATTTATCTTCCTCTAAGAGGCCTCCTTCAGTAATACATGGTTGGTTGAATTCTGTAAGTAAGAGAACAAAATAGAGAAAAAAATCCTGAAACAGCTCCTCGATCTGGCCTATCTGTGGCAATGGGGAGAAAGCAGGCCCCATTTGAGATTACCGTGCAAGTTTTAAAGCCTGGGGTCATCATGCCATGTACAAAATTACATTGCCAAAGGTTTATCAGAATTTGTTCAAGCTGAATTCTTGTTTTCAAGGAATTGCCCGAGGAGAGTCTGTCATTTATATTGGACCCTGTGAGGATCTTCTTCGCTCTATGCCACCTGTAAGTGGGGACTGGGTGGAGAGAGTATCTTTTTAATAGTGAAAGGTCTGATGTGGATTTTATTCTAAAAGAACAAACTACCTGTAATGCAGATTCCTTTGACTCTGGAGCTCATGTTGGTAAGGCTCTGTTTTATTTTCTGTTTGAAATCTAATTTGTAAACTTGTATTTCAAAACAAGAAATGTGTTCTTACTCAAATGGCAGGGAGGTGGCTTTGGAAGAGCTCCAGTAGATTCTCTCATTCCTGTACTCTCTGCCCCTCTCCCGTGTGCGTGTGTGTGTGTGTGTGTGTGTGTGTGTGTGTGTGTGTGTTATATCCTGTCATGCACATGACTTTTTAAAGTTAATTAAAAGGCCTTGCATTGGCTGCCAGAACTGGGCAGGAAAATTCCTCTCTAACCTTTTGTACCAGATTAAAAGCCTCTGACAGTTGGGGCTGTTGCTGAATTTGAAATGAAGTGTGCAGAATAAATTCAATAAGATGTACAATTCTGTCAGGTTCAGAGTAATTCGCTTTTGGTTCAGCATGAGCCAAGGGACTGAAGGAGAGTGAACTTCTTCTTTCGAAAACCATATACTCTATCTTACCATCCCGACTAAATGCCCATGTTTCCAATCATAAGAAAGTGTTGCCCAAACTCTCCTGAGGTATGTCATTAACAAAACATCTCTCCCTTACATATAGGTTCAGAAACTCTGCATATCCTGTTCTGTACTTGGAAATACATGATACATGTTTTTAAAAATTTTTATTTTATGTGTATTTGTGGTTTTGCCTGCATGTATGTCCATTTGAGGATGTTGGATACCCTGGAATTGGAGTTATAGATGGTTGTGAGCTGCCATGTAGGTGCTGGGAATTGAACCTGGGTCTTTGGGAAGGGCAGTCAGTGCTCTTAACCACTGAGTCATCTCCCTAATCCCACAAACCCAAGTTTTTACACACAAAAATTTTCATTTAATTTAACATAGTGTCTTTTAGATATGTTTGCTTTCTTTATATGTTAACTTTTAACATTTGATCACAATATCCTCAGAGGACTGGGTTGAAGGTTCTTTGATAATGAATATTCTGACACATAAGTCTTGTAAAAACCAAGGTTTTCTATGGTAAGCATAGAGTCTAAACTGCCAGCAGATAATATGGAAGATTAACAATAGAGCAAAAAGTCCAAACTACCCCAGTTTCTTACAGGATACCAGCTCTGGTTACTGGTAATGGAATATTTTGTCTTTTTCAAAAGAGATTTGGTAAGGGAGGTTACAGAACCAAGACTTCTACGCTCCCAGATACATTGTTCTAAAACACTTCCTTAGAAGTAAGGTCGCAAAAACTGGCAGGCACCATTATCACCATGATCCACCATTTGACTGCATGTCCTCTCTACACCATTTTCCCATCTACTCTGTGTCCATTGTGTGTAGAGTAATGAGAAGGAATCACTCGTATTTGGTGGGCCCACCTGCTTAGTTTTCTATGAGTTTCAAGTAGAGCTTAGCACAACAGGGCTGCTCTAGGGTTTCCTTGAATTGGTGTTGTGTGGAACACATGTTGACTTCTTGCTACTACTTCCCAAGCTTCCTAACTGCCTTACTAAGTAGAGATTGGAGAGTGCTGAACAAAACTTACTCCTTATACACTGCAAGAATTTAGTTCTTGGATATGCTGTGGACACCCAAATCCATGGATGGTTTTGCAGACTATACACACACTCTTTTATACCTCTTTATTACTTAGGATGTCCTATTACAATGTGAATAGGTTCAATACTACATTATTAATGGAATCACTGCAATAAAATATCTGTGCATGTTCCCTATAGATGCAAACATCATGGTCTTCCTTACCTGCAACACAAGAGATACATGAGATGTACAAAGCTTAAACATCAAGCACTAGGCAGAGATTGAGACCCTGTGAAATGACTAAAGCTATATAGCAGGGTATATAGGTAGCATTTGGGTGTAGAAAAGTCAGGTTTTGCTTTTTTGAACTTTCTGGAATTTGTTTTGGAAGAATTCATTGAAGCCATGGAGAGTTGAATCCACAGACATGGAACCCACAAGTGTAGAAAAAGCTAGCTACAATTCTGACTATTTAGTTAGTAAAGACAGAGTCCAGTCCTCTTCAGAAAACAACCTGCATTCTCACAGATTTAACTGCAAGCTGTTAATGGGGAGTTTATGGAGGTAGAGGTGAGGTTAAGGGAGCCAAACAAGGAAGAGGAGACTCTCAGAGACTAGTAATAGCTGGAAGATGTTATTACCCAGACTTAGACTTCACATTTTAAAGTCAATATATCCTTTTTCATGGAACTGAAATTAAATGGCAATGTTTCAAATGACATTTGAAAACCACAACAAAATAAGATGTAATACTGAGTTTCTTGAAAGGAATTGTGTTCAATGACTAATTTTAAATTTAACCATCTGTCTTATTAATGGTCAAAGAAATATTAATCATAAAATAGTTATAGTATGCATAGACTGATTCTGAAGCACTAGTGAAACCTGGAAGCTTAGAGTCCTGCTATCCTTCACTCTCCTTCAAACCCATTTATATGACTTTGAAAAGGAGTTTCATAATAGAGTAAAGGGTTGAGTTGTGTCTCTGGATCTTCGTCTACTGGACCAAGGCATTTAACTGTAAACCTAGAAGAAAATAATATTACTAATATTAAAGTACAGATACTCTGGAACTTATTTAGTATGAACTTGAAAAAAACTACAAATGAAGAGTATTGTTTGTTTGTTTTTTAATTAATTAATTTTTAAAAAACAATCTTTTTTCATTTTACATACCAATCCCAGTTCACACTTCCTCCCCTCCTCCTGCTCTCTACACCTTTCTCCCTACCCCCAACCACTTTCTAAAGAGTATTGTTTGTAATACTGTGTGTTTCTTGAGAAGCAAGTTCAGGCAAGGAATGTGATAAGCCTGTAATAAGTATTCCACATGGGCGAAGCTTCATGATTTTCCCACATTCAATGACAATGTTTAAAATAGGTTGTGAGCTTTACAAAAATATAGGCTTTGATGGGAATACAAAAACAGTGTAAACAACTAGATTAATCAGCTTTATCCAGATTAATGCATGTATTTCTAGGTCACAGGCTGGTCATTAATCAATTTTTGAGAAAGTTGATATGAATTTTGACATTTTACAGATTGTTCATTTGTCACCTGCAGATTGATACCCCGCCCCATTGTCTCTCTCTGTTTTTTAGCCCTCAGAGTTATTTGTTAGCTTCATCATTTGTTAAAGATTTAACTTCTGTGTCACAGTTTTCATAGAAATTATTCGGGGAATAAATTAATTGTCCTTATGGAAGATCTTCCAAGCACTCTGGCAGCTCAGTCCTTTGGATTCATCTTCAATGGCTTTCTCACCCATCACTTTACAGCCATCCAATTCCAGTCAAATGCTGGCCAACCTCATTGAAAACTACACCATCTCTGTGGTTATGTCTTACAGATCTTACTCTATCCATATTTTCTGCTTATTGCTCAGATATATCCACTATCCATAGTTCTTTATTTCCAATGAATCTTTCAATCCATTGAGATATTTCCATTCTCTTGTCCATTGAGACCTTGATACTTCTCTGTAAGTCACACTTCTGCTCTTACCCCTTTAGCTAATAGAGAGTAGGCACAGCTAACCTCACAATCATTCTATGGTAGATATTATTAGTTACCCTTTCCCCGTGTCCTTTAGTTGCTATAGTTAGTTAAATGGCTTTCTCAGTGAATGCACTGATTTGACATATCCATATGGGTGAGTTGTGAAACTTGCAATTGCTGGAGGATTCCCATGACAAAGTGATAACTGTGACCACTTATGATTATGAAGCCAAACCCGGCTTTCAACACTGCCAGGAAACCTGCTTGGTTATCTTTTACACTCTGAAATCATTCACTCTCTTACTTTACTGCTATTTTCTTCAAAGTTCTGACTATGGCCTTCACATCATTCTTTTTCAGTTTTAGTGGATGGTTTAACTTTATATTTCATATGTAAATTGAACAGTGATGGAAGGGAATTCTCTCAATCTCTGGCTGTTGACTTTCAAAATTTTATCTTTATCTTAATTTCTGGCTCATATTCTACCTCCTTCTATAGTGGATAATGTACTTCTCCTTATATTTAAAGGTAAAATTCCACTGTCTTGTAGATTGTATATTCTTGCATTCTGATGGAACTTCATTGCATTATAAATATTTTTAATCTTTTTGTTTATCACATTCTCGTTCTTAAGCATTAAACTTTGTCTAAGCAATTTTATCAAGACATAAAAACATAAATGACACACATACATAAAGACATGCACAGCCCACTGTTTCCCAGTAAATCCTGGTTTACTTCTTGTCTTACATCTCTTACTTTAATTAACCAATCAATTAATTGATTTTGACTTTCTGAGGTAAAGTCTCATGTAGCCTAGGTTAGTTTCAAACTTGTTATATAGCCAAAGATGAGTTCCTGATCCTCCTGAATCCAACTCCCAAGTAATGGGAGTATAAGCATGTGTTACTGTGCTCAGTGAGCTTTCTATTTTTAGAGTATGCTTTCTGAAATGGTGGTCTCTACTTCCCATCTCTGTTTCCTTTTCATTTTAACTTTTATTCATAGATGTTATTGGAAGTTACCAATATCTGTCTCTAATTTCTTAGCAGATGCAGCTCATCATTTTCTGGTTCCTTTGTGATGAGACTATGTGAATATTCAGACAGAGTAAATGCATAAGTCTTTATGATTTCTTCCCCTGCCACAAAAACCAAGGAAAATCATGATGTAATGGCTAACTTTAAGATGATGGAATATATCACCATATTTAATAAAGGCTATTCCAGCTCAAACCTTTGCTGACCTGCTCATAAGTAGCTATTTCTTATTTAAAAAAAAAATTTAATGAGCTCTGTATTTTTCTCTGCTCCCCTCCCTGTCTCTCCCCCTTCCTCTTCAACTCTCCCCCAACGTCCCCACGTTCCCAATTTACTCAGGAGATCTTGTCTTTTTCTACTTTCCATGTAGGTTTGATCTATGTAAGTCTCTCTTAGTGCCTCATTGTTGTCTAAGTATTCTTATGGGTTGAAACATTCCTTCTTAGATGGAAAGGTAATGTTTATGAATCTCAAAGCAAAGCTTTAAGACTCCCAGGACCTCCCTTTGAGGTTATGTAAATAATAAACAATGGCTTTTAGAGAGGGTAGTCTTTGTGGAGCTGGTCGCAAGTTGTGTGTGGCAGATTCCATGAGTGCCCGGGTATGCTGGGGTAGCCAGCTGGGTTGACTGCCTTTGAGTCATTTGTGCTCCTATAAGTAACCCCTCACCTTTGCTTTAATCACAGTAAATTCATTGTTTTTACCAAGTTAAATGTTTATAGAATAATTTCTTTGGTCTGTCATTTATGATCTGCCTGGAGTGAGCAGATATTTGTTAGCATTATCTCAGGAAAAGTCATACATCATCTGCATATTACATCTGATATAAAAAAGGAATGAAATTTTACATATTGTACAACTGAAAGTTTGAAATAGGTTTCTGTAACAGTAAAGGTTTGCTTATACTGGCTAATTCACTTTTCAATTTATTCTACTCTGACATTTTGCCTGACTACTATTTACCAAGTTTGATTTTTATAACTTCACCACTGCCCTTCATGTTGCTAAGCACGATGACCATATTAGGTTTCAAGTCTATTATAATTGACCTCTCAAGTGCATTCAGTGCAGTCTGTTGTTCACGGTCTACTTGCTTGGCTTCTATTACATTAGATTTTCTTGGCCAGTTCTTTGCCTGCTATGTCTCACAACTCCTTCCTTCCTTTCTCGTCTTTCTTTACGTCTTAATTCCACAAAACTCAGTCTTAAAAGCTTCAGACATATTACTTTGACTTCCTTTCAACTCTTCAAATCACTCTCCTACATTATGACTGGTATGGTGTTAGCCAGAGAGGACTAGAAGGCAAGGGTAGATGATTGAAGAAGAAGAGACAGAATTGTACTCATAATGTATATTTTGACTGCTTGTTTATAGAGCTCGTACCTGGACACTCTACACTAGGCTGTCCCCTGACATCCCTGTCTCTCATTCTGTGCAATGTATTTCCTTTATAAAATTTACTATATATGGCTGCAGTTGTAGTCATTTCTAAAATTATTGCCTCTTCCTTATTAGTATATAAACTCCTTAAAACAAAGAATATTCCTATTTTTCTAATCATTGAAATTTCAATGCTTATCATAATGACTGATTTGTAAAGTTATTTGATAAATGAACAGATTCTGAATAAATGTATAACACAATATCATTCTTATGAGGACATTTTTATAAAATAATGTATGTATTTTTTTTAAATCACATGGTACAAACATTGATAAAATATGCTATATGGTCAGAAATTGCACGTTAACACCAAGAGATTGTTTTGTATTATGAAGTAAGAATAAACCACATTAAGTTTCAAATGTTTTTTTATAAAGCTGAGCTACATATATAAGACAGATGCTTAATAATTCAGATACATTTTGAGGACTGATTAAAAAACCCTGCAGAGATCTGAAGTATAATGCAATGCACAAAAGAGTATGGATCTCTTCTAAAATTTTAGTCTCATTTCTAGATAATAGTACTATAATTTTAAAGTTTAATAAATAAACTGCTTTGGACTCAATGAAATCTGTCCAAAATAATATAATTTCTCAGTTTAAATGTGGAAACCTGTATTTCCTTGTCCAAACAGGCAAATTATTCTACCCTAGACCCTGGACAGTATTTAATCAGAGAAAGTTCTTTAAAGAAGTAATCATGTCAGAAATCACACACACACACACACACACACACACACACACACACACACACACACTGGTGGGGAAATTTACTGAGTTTTTACATATCTGTCAAATCTCTTTCCAATACAGACAAAACTATGAAAAATTGATGTGGTTGTTGGTTAGCTCTCCCATCTCTTATGCGGAAAGTTTTATTTGCAATTTTAATATCAGACATTCCCTTTACAGCTATTGCAGGGAAACTACTGCACAGCTCCCTTCTATTTTCACTCAATATGGAACAGAAGTAAAATTTCAACTGCATGATCATCCTAATAGATTCAGGAGTAACATTTGATAAAATTCAACTTATTCATATGATAAGATCTTACCAAACTGAAAATGGAAGGCAATTTCACTAGCCAAATAAAGGGAATGCATGCACACCCTATACTGCATACTTAATAGTAAAAGACTAACCCTTGCCCTGAATTAGGAGCAAGATAAGACTATTTTTTAAATTCCCATTCAGTACCACTCTTGATGTCTCAGTCTGTACAATAAGGTAAGAAATAGAAGTAAAAGGCACCCAGGTTAAAAAGATACTACGAAAATGCTCTTATTCACAGAACACATGATCCAGAATACAGAAATCCTAAAGTAACTGGAAAAACTGCCATTAGAATTAACAAAGAATTTCATCTTGGTCACGAGAAAGAAGACTATTGTGCAAAACAAACTGTATTTTTATTAGTAATGAAAACTGAAAAGAATTAAAACAGCAAATTTCATTCATAATAACAAATTTAACAAAAGATCAAGACTTCTGCACTATACTAAAATGTTGATATCAGTTTAAGAGAGTCAAAATAAATAGAGATACGTTGTTTATGGATGGATTGGAAGACTCAATGTTATTGTTACAGATTTATGTATGTGTGTATCTGTGTATTTGTGTCTATTTAAATGTATGCCATGCATGTATGAATGCCCAGGAGGACAGAAGATGTCAGATCTCCTGGAATTAAAGTTACAGGCAGTTGTAGGTCATTAGATGTGGGTTCTCAGAACTATACTCCCATCATCTATTAGAGCAGCAAGTACTCTCAACTACTGACCCATCTCTCCAGCCCTGCTCTGTAGTATCAAGATAGCAACTATTCTCAACCTAGTATACAAATTTAGTGCGATCCTCATCAGATTTATGCCTGCTGTTATGTCCTTATCTCGGACACTAAGAGAAAGGCCTGAGGTAACATAGGGAAAGTAACGCATATTATTTGGTACCATAACTAATGTTGTCAACTATGATGGATTGAGAGATAGCTAGGAGATTATTAATGCTGCCTTATGTCATTCTCCTTTCATTTTTCCGTTCTTGATTTGGGGTTTCCTTAACCATTGGCATGTTTGAAAGTCAGTGCCAGCTGTGAGAAGCTGCCTATCCTCTCAGTGACTGTTCTGCTTGAAAAGAACTTGCAGACTCCACTGAAGCTGGAGCAGCCTTTTTTTTTTTCAAAGTTTATTAAAATATAAAAGTTTCCATTTTCGCCCCTCCTCCCAACACCCTCCCACTCCCCCCACTCCCTCTCCTCTTCCCTCTCCATCCCTAAGAGCAGTCAGGGTTTCCTGCCCTGTGGGTAGTTCAAGTTCCTCCCCGCTCCCTCCAGGACCAGGACGGTGAGTATCTAATCAGACTGGATCCCCAAAAATCCAGAATATGCAGAGGAAACAAGTCCCAGTGTCATTGTCAATGGCTTCTTAGAAAGACTTCGGGCCAGCCACATTCAGAGAATCCAGCCTCCTCCAGAGAATCTGGTTGGATCAAGCGCTCCTTCAGTCCCAGTCAACTGGCCTTGGTGAACTCTCATTAGATCAGTCGCCTTGTATCAGTGGGTGATCGCTCCCCTTGCCGTTCTGATTTGCTTTTTCATGTTCTTCCTCCTTCTGCTCCTCCTTTGGACCTTGGGGGGCTCAGTCTGGTGCTCCAATGTGGGTCTCCGTCTGCATCGCCATCCATCGCTGGATGAAGGTTCCCTCTGATCTTGCCCTCCCTGCTCACGTTCTTCTTCCTGCTGCTTCTCGGTTGGACCTAGGGAGTTAAGTCCAGTGTTCCAACGTGGGACCCCATCTCTATCTACATCTATTGCCAGATGAAGGATCTATGGTGATAAGCAAAATATTCATCAGTATGGTTATGGGCCAAGGCCAGTTCAGGCACCCTCTCCTCTGTCCAGAGAACAATCTGGGGATCTCTCCTTGGACCTGGGATCCCATTTACAATCAAGTCTCTAGTAAACCCTGGAAACAACCTAGGTGCCCCTCAATAGAAGAATGGTTAAAGAAGGTGTGGAACATATATACATTAGAGTTTTACTCAGCGATAAAGAACAATGACATCTTGAATTTTGCATGCAAATGGATGGAAATTGAAAACGCTTTACTGAGTGAGGTAACCCAGACCCAAAAAGAGGAATATGGTATGTACTCACTCATAAGTGGATTCTAGCCATAGTTAAAGGTCTTTGGGTCTATAATTAGTGATCCTAGAGAAGATAGATAAGAAGGTGAACCTGAAGAAAATTTATATAGTTATCCTCCTGGATAATAGAACTAGGCAAGATTGCCAAGCAAAGTTGGGTGCATGGGGGGTGGGGGGGTGGAAGTAAGGGAAGATGGTTAGGGTGAGGGGAGAGGGCGAGAATTGGGGATGGCTTGGGGGAATGGGAGGGGGGAGGGAGGAAGGATGGTTCTGGGAGCAGGGAAGTTTATATCGCAACTAAGAGAGCCATTGTAGGGTTTGCAAGAGACTTGATTCTGGAGGGGTTCCCAGTAAAAATTAAATAAAAAAATAAAAAAATTTAAAAAAATTTAAAAAAAAATAATAAAAAAAAGAAAAGAAAACGCTTTACTGAGTCAGGTAAGCCAGACCCAAAAAGAGGAATAAGGTATGTATTCACTCATAAGTGGATTCTAGCCTTAATTAAAGGTCTTTGAGCCTATTATTCGTGATCCTAGAGAAGCTAAATAAGAAGGTGAACCTGAAGAAAATTCAGGTAGTTTTCCTTCTGAAGATTGGAAATAGACAAGAGTTCCAGGTAACCAAGGGTGCATGGGGGATTGGGCGGGTAGTTGGGAGGGTAGGAGGTTAGAGAGAAGGGAGCAGGGGAGGAATGGGAAATGCTCGGGGGACTGGGAGGGGGGGAGGGAGGAAGGATAGATACGGGTTCAGGGAAGAATATATCTCAACTATGGAAGTCAGTTTAGGGTTTACTAGAGACTTGATTGGAGCAGCCTTGAGGAAGGTCTTAGTGGTGTATAGGAAACAAGAGAACAGTTAACTTTCCATGCCATTGTCTGCAATTTGACTTTTTGACTACTATGATGTGGTCCTCAGTGCTTCAGAATCAGACAGGAGCTGGTCTAAGGAGGATATAGTCCATATGTACAATGAGGTAGATATCAAAGTGGGCCAAGTATTTGCAGAAAATAAGAGAATCGGAGGTTGGGAAGTACTAGAAAAGATACCTCTGAGCGGAATTCTATTTTGAATTTTGCTTAGAGGTAAATTAACATTTTGTTGAGTAAAATATTCTTTTCCAGCTCCACAAGCTCTTAGGTTTTTATAAATGAACGTGCAGCATATGTCAAGTTAACACACTGACATGGAAAAAGGCACTTTCTAATATTCACACCACTTTGGAAAAGAGTTGTTTTTTTAAAAAAAGACCCTTTATAGAAAGGTTGACATGCTTGTGTTCTTACTGTGTCTTATCTTTCCTGTGTAATTTTCATAATTTTGCCTTCCTTTATTTAGTGATTTCTAGTTGGCTCCATTGTGTGACAAGATGAGGAGTGAGGGGGACCTGCATGTTCATTTATGTCATTCCAGATCTGTCTGTGTTCATTTGAAGAAACAGATAAGTAACATTGCCTCCTCAATCCCCTAGGTAATGAGCAGATCCATTTTAATAATAAAATAATTAAAACCAAAGTTTCTCAGTCATAGTTCGGAAATATAATAGAGCCTAGTCAGAGAAAGATTAGATGATACTGGCTTTGAAGATGGTGGATGGGGTGGGGCATAAGCTACGGAATGTGAACAGCTTGTGGAATCTTGAGAAGGCAAGGGAACAATTTCCCCCAAGGATCTGAAAGGAATACAGTCCATCCACTCCCAAGCCTTGATTTTTAGTTCAGTGGGATTTGTCCGACATTTCCCTTATTCAGAACTAGCGCCAATATCAAAGGGCAAGAGAGAATAAATGGCTTTGTTCAGATACTGAAAGAAAGGAGAGAGGATGGAATTATTTGTCTTCTGTCCTTACAAATGCGTGCTCTTGTTTTTTTCTTCCTTTCACTGTGTATTTTCTATGTCTATCAAAAGTCTTATATCTTAGTGGGTAACATTTCAAATAATTGACACGTGCCCTTTGTATATGCAAGTAATCTAACATGCACATGTGAATGCATAAGTTTTAATTTTATGTAAGATATCTTCTACAGAAAATTTAATTTCTTTTAATTTTTTTCATTTTCTCTTGATGCTGTTTCTTTAAGGATGATTCAGTGGGGAGTGGTGATGCATGCCTTTAATCTCAACACTAGGGAGGCAGAGGCAGGTGGATCTATGTGAGTTCGAGGCCAGCCTGGTTTACAAGAGCTAGTTCTAAGACAACCAGGACTGTATTGAAAAACAAAACAAAACAAAACAAAACAAAACAAAACAAAAGATCAATGTGACTATGTGGAACCTGGCTCCTGGCTTCTGGATTTTGACAGCTACACCATTGTTTTCTATTCAGAAATCACAGGAACAAACTGAGGCCAGAGGATGCCAGGGGGTCCTGGGAATAGAGCAATGCCCTTATCTCAGAAGATGAGGTGGAAAAAAGAGAGCAGGTAAGAAATTGGGCAGAAGGAGATAAAAAGTGAAGAGCTGCCGCTGAAAAGATGTCCTTAGGAAATAAACATTTGGAAAATGATTTTGAGAAAACAAGGTCATTAATAACAGTAGCTCTCTGATATTTCTATTTGATCCAGTTTTCTTACATTTTCTGCCATTTCTTGCCTTACCAGAGACATTTCTGTCAGATCTTAGGAAGCAAAGCTAAACAGAGCTCAGCTAAGTGTTAATTCTTGTTCTAACTGAAACCTTATTTACTCTACTGGCACCTAAATATTCATCTGCTTTCTGTGAATTTATAGCCTCCTAAATTCGGAACTACATGTAGATTTAAATCATACAAGTGACTTCTTGTTTGACCCATGAGAGTATTTATTTTCAATTATATGTTTTTTTTTCCTCAGCAGAAATAGCTTTCTTGCTTTTATTCCTGGTTAAAAAAGTAATTCATAGTCAGATGGTGGTAGCACTTGTCTTTAATCCCAGCACTCGGGAGGCAGAGGCAAGTGACCTCTGTGAGTTTGAGGCCAGCCTGGTCTACAAGAGCTAGTTCCAGGACATGCTCCAAAGTTACAGAGAAACCCTGTCTTGACAACCAAAAAAGTAAAATATAATAATAATAAATAAAATTAATTCATGAGTACAACACAAAAATATTATTTCAATAGGAAGAATGAAGATATAAATGTTATTATTTTCCTATCATCTGTCTAATATTTTTGGTAATATTACTATAGCCTTTAGCTATTGTTATTAATGATATTTAATCAATAAATATTTACTATGAAATCCAAAGGACTATATGTTGATATTCAACTGCAAGCAAAATCTGACACAAATTCTGCTCTGTGGACCTCATAATATATATATATATATATATATATATATATATATATATATATATAGAGAGAGAGAGAGAGAGAGAGAGAGAGAGAGAGAGAGAGAGAATTGTCTTCAGTTATCTGATTATTTAACTAATGCCTGTAGCAGCAGTTAGGTTTGTTGTCCTTTCCTGGCATATCAACCAGCTATTGCCATGGCAATTCTCAATAGCAGATAGTACCCAACCAAGTGGCACACAAAAGCAAGCACTTGTTATGTTCACAAGTCTACAGGTATGCTGAAAGCAACTCTACTTTAGACTGCAGTTTCATGATCTACAGAGGTTGTCTCCTGTATATGTGTTCATTTTGGTACCCAGGCTGAAGGGAAAGCAAATACTTGAAAGATGTCGTTGTCATGTAGACAAAACAAGAAAGCAAAAACAAAACAAACCACGAAAGCCATGTAGCATCTTTTGTTTTTACTACACTTGCCCATATTTATTGTCTAAAGCAAGTCACATGGTCAAGCAAAAGATCAAATAGCAGGCATGAACACTCTTTCTACCATCAGAACATGGTAGGTATGTCTTGTCTACTGTAGAACTTGGAAAAACTGGGAAAAGAAATTTAATCTCCTGCACAACACACAGCCAGAAGTATTATTTAATAATTGTTTTATGACAGCTGAAAGTTTGCCTGAAACTTACTTAAGCATTATATAATCTTATGTTCTCCAAAGTTGGGAAGGGGCTACTTCCTAGGCACTCCATCTCCGTGTCTTTTACCTTCTTCTTAGCAAAGATGGTTTCCTGTGTCCACTACTAATCTTAGCAGTGGTAGGAAAAATAAAATAGACATGACTGGTTTTTGTTAGAAAGCATTGTCTTCCTGAGGCTGGGGACAGTTCTTGAAACACAGTAGTCTGATACCCGAATGTAAAGAGGTATGATTATATAAAAGATGAAGTGATAAAGCAGTTATAAAGACTATCAAAACAAACACTGCTTTAATGTCTTTGAGGTTGTCATAAGAGTTCAAACTATGAAAAATAACAACATGGGTACTTATGTGTATAGAGGGCATCATAAAATTGAGCACTAAGCTGAAACAAGAAGGGTGAGTAAGAATTTGTCAACATAAGATGAGAGGTTGTAGGCAGAACAATAAATGTTTAGGAGTAAAGTGAGCCTGGCATCAGGGTGCGTGGAAAGGCCTTACGAAAGGGGAAAGTGTGATGTAAAGCATCGTGGATATGAGGCTATGGGGAAAGAGGCATATCTTGCAGGGCCTTGGAGATTAAGTTAAACTTTTACTCTTTATATTGAGAGCAATTATAAGGCACAGAAAAGAATGATTTAACCAGAATTGAATTTAAAGGAAAATTACACCTTCTATGGTGTGGAGACAAATTGAAGAAGTGAAAGAATGGATATAAAGAAGAACAATTACAATTTGTTTTGCAGTTTAGCTGCAGGAGTATAATAGCTAGAATTATCTGGGAGAGACACAAAAATGATGTGACTAAACATGAGAAATGTTTAGAAAGTGTCACTGCTGTGTTTACTGATGAATGTGACGTAGAAATGGTGATTAGCAAAGGTGTCAAGGACTACTTTCAGATTCCAGGACTGCATGGCTGGATCAATTTTGGTAGTGCTCACTGTGACAGGGTTTACAGGAAGAATTTCAGATTTAAGCAGGACAACTGTAAGTACAAATGTTGAATTTGACATGTTTCTGAACGGTTTACCAAGAAATGTTGTATCTATAGCTTTCAAATATTATGTATTGTGTGCACATAAATGCCAAGTGACACCAAAGACATCAGCAACAGAGAACACAAAATGGGAAGAGTAAAGGTTTCCCAAACAATAAACCTTCAGAAATATCACAGTTTTGAGGGCCTATAGGGAAGGATGGACCTATGAGATAGTGAAGAAAGATGAGGAAGACTACTCATGAAGGTAAAAGTAAAACTCAAATTCAGGCAGAAACCAAGGGAACAAATGCAAATCAAAACAACTTTGAGATACCATATTACACCTGTCAGAATGGCTAAAATCAAAAACACCAATGACAGCCTATTCTGGAGAGGATGTGGAGTATGGGGAGCACTCATCCATTGCTGGTGGGAATGCAAACTTGTACAACCACTTTGGAAATCAATGTGGCGGTTTCTCAGAAAATTGGGAATCAACCTACCTCAGGATCCAGCAATTCCACTCTTGGCAATATACCCAAGGATGCCCAATCATTCTACAAAATCATTTGTTCAACTATGTTCATAGCAGCATTATTTGTAATAGCCAGAACCTGGAAACAACCTAGATGTCCCTCAATGAAAGAATGGATAAAGAAAGTGTGGAATATATACACATTAGAGTACTACTCAGAGGTAAAAAAAAAAAATGACATCTTGACTCTTGCTTGTAAATGGATGGAAATAGAAAACACTATCCTAAGTGAGATAACCCAGACCCAAAAAGATGAATATGGTATGTACTCACTCATTAGTGGACTCTGTCCATAAACAAAGGACATTGAGCCTATAATTCACAAGCCTAGAGAAGCCAAATAACAAGGTGAACACAAAGAAAAGCATATATTGATCTTCCTGGAAATTGGAAGCAAACAAGATTGCCTCACTGGGAAAAAGTTGGGAGCATGGGGGTGGGGGTAGGGGTGGGGGTGGGGATGTGGGAAGGGGAAAGGGAGAGCAAGAAGGGAGAAGGGAAAGACTGGGGAGAGTTTGGGGGAGTGAGAGGGTGGAGATGGAGGAAGTGCAGATACAGGAGCAGGGAAGAAGTTTTCTACATTAAGGGAGCCATTTTAGGGTTGGCAAGAGACTTGGCTCTAGAGGAGATCCCAGGTGTCCACGGGGATGTCCCCATCTAGGTCCTTGGGCAGCAGAGGAGAGGGTGCCTGAACTGGCTTTGCCCCACTATCACACTGATGATTATCTCGAATATCACCATAGAATCTTCGTCCGGTGACAGATGGAGATAGAGACAGAGACCCTCATCAGAGCAATGGACTGAGTTCCCAAGGTCCAGTTGAAGAGGAGAAGGAGGGAGAAGATGACCAAGGAGGTCAGGAAGTTGGTCCACACACTGAGGCAGTGTGCCTGATCTAATGGGAGCTCACCTAAGCCAGTGGGACCGGGAACGAATGAGCATGTGATCAAACCAGACTCTCTGAATGTGGCTGACAATGGGAGTTGACTGAGAAGCCATTGATAAAGGCACTAGGACTTGCTTCTACTGCATGTACTGACTTTTTGGGACCCTAGTCTATATGGGTGCACACCTTCCTAGGCCTGGAGGGTGGAGGGCCTTGGACTTTCCACAGGGTAGGGTATCAAGCCCTCTCTTAAGAAGGGAGGGGAGGGAGGAGGGGGAGTGGGAGAGCGGGAGGGGACTGGGAGGAGGAGAGGAAGTGTAAATTTTTGAATGGAAAAATAAAAAAAATTAAAGAGGAGTGGTGCAATAAACGTTGGAAGTTATATTGGCTACAGAATGGATGCTACATTACATAATTTAATTAGAAAGTTAAAGTGAAGTGATGACTGCAAAACATGGGGTAGAGTGGTTTGAGGATTGGCAGTTGGGAAAATCAGATGGGTGATGCAAAGCATCCATCTGAGAGGAGGATGCTTTATATACAAGAATGATTGCTTAAAAGTCATTTGAAAAAATAATGCATATGGTAATGATATCTAAATATGAACTTTATATGTTAATATGGCCAGAATCTATATATTTATATGGTTTTATTTGGGGCAAACTATTAAAATAAACACTTGTTTATAGGGAACTAAATGGCACAACAATGACAAAATATTAATTAAGATAGACATTTAATCAATACACATGATAAAGTTTAGAAGACAGCAATGCCAGAATGGTTTCAATGACTTACAGACATCACCATATATCTGGGGTGGCTCCTTCCAGTCTCTTCCATTTTGCCTCTTTGGTCTGTCTGTGGTGTTTTCTCTTATGATCTCCAGATGACTACCACTGCTCGAATTCTGTTCTCCTCACATTATAGTGGGGAGGTATGAGTGATTAAAATGCTTTCTGTACCAACTGCACTCTGCTTCTTACAGCAAAATCTTAACTTGACGCCTTTAATTCCAGCACTTGGGAGGCAGAGGCAGGTGGATCTCTGTGAGTTTGAGGTCAGCCTGGTCTACAAGAGCTAGTTCCAAACAGGTTCCCAAAGCTACAGAGAAACCCTGTCTCGAACCCGCCCTCCCCCCCAAAAAAAACTTAACTTGAGTCTATCAAAAAATTTCTCTCTTTTTCACCATAACTGATTCGAATACTCCTACTTAGATGAATTACTATCAGCGGAATTAAGCCCATGATTTGTTTTTACTTATTTTTCCATCTTTGGAGTCAGGTATATTGAACCCAAAACTTCAGAACAAGAGTAATTGTTTAGACAGGCAGCTCCAAGATGGCTACTATGAACAATGTTTGCCTCAGGACTGGCTCATGTTTGTGTGTGTGTGTGTGTGTGTGTGTATGATTATAGAATTAATTGATACTATTAAGAATTCTCAAAACATTCAATGCAATAAGTAAAAAGTATTAAGAAATAATGTGTAATTCCACTGATTCCAAAATAAGCAACTGTGCTTAATATTTTGATAAACAACTTGGATGAACTTTTTTGTGCTTAAAGAATGTTATTTTTCTCTTAAATTAAAACTATGCTGTCTGTGGGCATGAACTATTTTATTTTTCACATTAGGCATCATTTTTTTGTGATGTAGTGGTAATGGGGATTGTTACTATGGTAGATTGGTAATGTGATGGTCCCTTCTACGGGATGTAGCTTTTCTTCATTGTGGCACAGACAGAACAAGAGAATCCCATAATGCATTGCCTTTCTTCTTAAGCAGTACTGTAAAAAAATTAAAACAGGGAACTGTAGCTCAATTACTTGGATTTGAATCCCACCTCAGTTCATGAGTAGCTCTGTGACCTTAAATAAATTTCTCAACCTCTCTGTGTATCTTGATTTGTTTGTGTAACACAAACAAGAATAAGATCCATTCCAAATTAATAAGTGACGATTTATGGAACTGATGACCTTTAAGCATACAGTTATCACTAAAAAATATTGTTATGATCATCTCTTTTTCTATTCAACTTCTGTAGTAACACACAACATGAGATGATAGACCTTTGTCCTGGATAGAGGCACAGAAATGTCTTCAATTGGCTGGTTGCTAGTCTAGACTGAAAAAGCCCAGGCAAGATGTCTGTGGTTTTCATGTTCCATCTGTGCAGAAAGGCAGGGCAGTGATAGAAGACAGCAAAGCAGAGAACATTTGACAGTGCATCAAGATATTAGTGCTAGCACTTCTCTCTAATGAAGAAAGGCATTATTTCATATACTATACTAGATATAATCTATTACAGGCATTCAGAAGATAGCATCGAAATCCATTCATTATGTCCACTGGCTATTGTGGTTATTCAGGCATCTGCTGGCATATTACTTGATATAACCGAATAATGAAGCACTCATTCAATTTGCAGATCTGTAGTGCAGTGTATTTAGGAATTAGCTCAATGTTTCATCAGTGCCTGTTATGAGAAGGACAGCTAATAGAAAGATTGCTCTGCCATCTGGTAGCAAAATCATGTCAAGCGATTGCTGAGTGAGCAAATGCATCTGGAAATCCAGGCTGTCTCTCCCTGCTTTCTAACTCCTTTCCTTTTCCAGCAGAATACCTTCCATTTCCTTAGTACCAGCTGCGGCAGGGAGGTGTAGCAAATTATTGTGAACTGTGGAGTTGCAGTCTCTGGCCTGAATTATGCTCTCAGAATTAAGTAGCAGCCTTGATGCCAAGAAGTATCTGCAGAGCCAGCCCTGAGAACTCCCGCACTAACATTGTTCCAGTATCTGAGATGGTTTTTAAATAGCCCAGTATGGTTGATATTTATATGCTAATACAGAATGCTAGATAATAAGTCCGATAATAACCCCAGTACCAAAGAAAGTGAGAAAAATTCAACAGTAGCCTTCTTTTCTTAAGGAGACCACTGATTCCTTGGTGACCTTGAAAACAATCATTAGAATTAATAAACCACAGGATGTTCTGTTCTACTCATTTTTCTGCAAGTAAAAAGTGTGTATGTGCATATGTGTATGTATATATGTGTGCATGTAGGTGCATGTGTGCACATATGTGTGAAGGTCAAAGGTCAACCTAGGATTTCAGGGCTCAGTTGCGACCCACCTTGTTTTTTGTCTTGTTTTAACATTTTAAAATTTAATTAATTTTTTATATTACATATATTACTTTCCCACTGCAGTTTCCCTTCTCTCCTCTCCTCCAAATTCCTCCCTCTCCTTTCTCCCACAGATCCACTCTTCAGTTTCCCTTCAGAAAAAAGCAGGACTCCCAGGAATATCAAACCAACATGGCATAACAAGTTACAATAAGTTACAACAAGAGCAGGCACATACACTCATATCAAGTCTGGATCAGACAACCCAGTAGGAGGAAAAGGGTCCCATATGTGCAGAGGACCTAGCTCCGATCCATGTAGGGTCCATGATTGTCAATTCAGTCTCTGTGAGCTCTTACGAGTCCTGATTAGTTGATTCTGTGGGCTATGTTCTTGTGTTCACCTTGTTTTTTGAGGTGGAGTTTCTCATTAGGATCTGGAGCTCATCAATTAGGTAGGCTAGTTGGCCAGTGAGCCCTGGGTATTTGCCTGTTTCCAATCCTGTCTTTGTCTCCCCATAATGGGCACATCAAGCTTTCTGCATGGGCACTAGGAATTAAAGTCAAGTCCTTATGTTCCCATGGTGTGGTGGCTTGAATGATGAGCATCCCCCATATGCTCATGCATCTGAACACTTGTTCTCTAGTCAGTGGGACTGTTTGGAGAGGTTATGGGGGCTTATTGGAAGAAGTATGCCACTGGAGGTAGTGAGTGAGCATTTAAAAACCTTGTGTTACATCTGGTTTGCTCTTTCTGCTTTATACCTGCTGTTAATCACGTGAGCTCATATTTCTGCTCTGGCCTTCATGCACCTTGCTGCTATGACCCCTGACATGGTGGATTCTTATTTGCCTGAAACCTAAAGTCAAAAACGACTCTTCTTTCTGTAAGTTTCTTTTGGTTATGGTATTTTATGGAAGCAACATAAAAGTAACAAATATACACAGCAAACACATTACCAAGTTTTCTCTACAGCTCTACAGATTTTTTTTTCCTTTTAAAAGGGATCTGGGTATATGCCACATTTAGAAACAGATTTAAAATCATAACATCCTAGATTTATGTAGGTCAATCCACTGTCTATTTCATACATAGACAGTACTGAACGTCCTACCCACGTACTTATCACTGATAAATACTATTTATTGAAGCCTTAATTCAAAAGTATTGAAATCTCAGAACTTTATTGTAAAATTCAGATGGAAAAGGGAAAAATGTAGACTTATCTACATCTCCAAATGGCCCAATTTTTCTTTTGATAATGATTCATTTTATTAATATGAAAGGTAGTAGTGTTTTACATATAAAAATAATGTTATTATTATTTAAAATATGGTGATTTTTATTTTCATTGATCTTCAAAATTACATTTTAAATTAAAATATGTCACTTTTTTCCCCATTCCCTTTCCTCCTTCCAGACCCTCCATGTAACCTTCCTTTCAATCCCTCTCATGCCTCTTATCAATCTCACATTTAAGGACTCTTTTTCTATGTTTATTATTGTTACAAGCATACATGCAACCTACAGAGCCTATTTTTGTTGTTTCTGTGTTCATGGTTTCAGGGCTGATAACTTTGTATTGGGTAGCCAATTATGGGGCTTATCCCTGGGAGAAGCTAATTCTGCCTGTCTTCCTTGTCATTAGTTACCTATAGTTCTTAGTATCAGGGTAGGAGTCCTTTAATATTGCCATTGTTCTGGTCTTGTTTATACAGTCATTTCTAGGAGAGACAGTCTTGCATCAGACTTCCTGGTATTCTGGGTCTTTAAAGTCTTTTTTCTCACTCTTCTGAGATGTTCCCAGAGCCACAGATTTAGGAACTGTTCTACAGATATTTCCAATGGGACTGACATATGGTCTCTGCATTGTGTCTAGTTGTGGTTTTTTTGTGCTGATCTCTTGCTATAAAAAGAAGCTTATTTGATGAGGGTTGGTAGCTACCTGTGGGTATAACGATAATATTTAGAATGTAGTAAGGAATAATGCTGGTCTAGCAAAGTGGTGGTAGTAGTTTTCTCTTCTAAGATCCTTGACCCCACTGGCCTCACATAGTTGGCTAAGTTTCTAGGATCAGGCATGGTTTCCCACTTATTGAGTGTCCCTTAAGTTCACTTAGGTTACCATCAACATGTAAGTGCCACCATTGAAACTTTGCAGCTCTCTTACCATTCTGGTCATTTTTGTGCTTCACAGGTGTCACAACTGGTTAAGACTGTCTCCCTCCCTTGGCAGCCTGTGTTGTGCTTTTCTGTACCATGGGAACTAGGCTATGGCCAGGAGGCTTTTATGTTAGATCCAGCTCTAATCTAATTCTGTGTCCTAAATGTGAGGCAGCATCAGCAATAGGATTTTGGAGCAATATTGATTTGGGAGTCACTTGAACCACACACAAATTTACCAATTTAACCAAATTATATGTAGAATTCAGATGAAATATTTTCTGTTCCATTCATCACCTTCAGAACTTTTTCATCTTTTGATATAACTCTGCAGCCATGGAACAATAACTTTGCATTGTTTTCTTAGTCCTGCTCATAACAACCACCATTCTTTTAGTCTCCTTGAATCTACTTTATGGATCCCTAATGTAAGCAGAATCATTGCATATCTGTTCTTCACGAATGTCTTAATCACTTAGCATACTGCTTGTAAGATTTATACAATTTGTAGAATGCATAATATTTTCATTCTTTTGAACACATATACCTTATTTTGTTTACTTATTCATCTTCAAAGATTACATACAAGGGATCTGAAATCTTACATTGGACCTACAAGTTTGTAAGATTGTATTTACTTACGTTTGTTCCTTTGCTTCTTACTTTATGTTTTAGTTAACTTGTTTGAAGCCATGATAAACACTACCTGATACCTGAAAATAACTTGAGGAAAGGGTTTACAGTTTATAGCTTGCTCTTTATCATCCAAAGAAGCTAAGGCAGTAACTCAGTGCAGGAACCCAGAGGCAGGACATGAAACAAGCCATAAGAAGAACACTGCTTACTGGATTGCTAGGATTGCTACAACCCAAGACCACCTGCTTGCTGTGGGCTAGGACCTCCTCCATCAATTAACTATCACGAAAATGCTCCATGGACAAGCTGATGGGAGCAATTCCTCAGTTCAGTTTTCCTCTTCCCAGGTGTCTACAGTTTGTGTCAAATTGATAAAAACTAATCAGCACACCTTTTCATGATCTGTTTTGAGTAGCTGAGGAAATGCATAGGACTGAGGTGGGAGGTTGTACCAGTACTAAAACACTTCAGGGGTGGAGGTAGGGAGTGGGTAACTATTCCTTAGAGTAACAGCCTACACACGGTACAGGGAAGTCTCGTGATGCAATGCAGCTATCATCGGTAGTGAGTCATATCTATGCTGGAGCAGACATTTCAGTGTCTGCCAATGCCGCCTCTCTTCCTCTCACTACCCCTTACTCATCGTGCTCTTTCAAGTCATGCCAACAAACTCGCTAGTACAGCGAGCTGAATATGGATATAATGGTTTCTTTGTTCTGTTGTTGTTTTTTCTATTCGGACGAAGAGGTAGACTTCGCAGGAAAACTATTGCAGCATGGCTGTGCCAAACTCAATGTTTGGAAACTACTTCAGGTTAAATAAACAGGGGAAGGCAAGTTCAGGCACCCTCTCCTCTATAACTAGGAGTCTTAGCTGGGGTCATCGTTGTAGACTTTTGGGAATTTCTCTAGCACCAGGTTTCTCCCTAATCCCGTAGTGGCTGTCTCTATCAAGATCTCCCTTTCATGCCTCTCCCACTCTGTCCTTCTTCCCCTCAGCCATCCCGTTTCCTCATGTTCTCATCCCCCATCCCCTCCCCTTTACTGCCTCTCTCACCCCCAGTTTACCCAAGAGACCTCATTTAATTCTCCTTGCCATGCTCAGTCTTAATGCAGGGGGGAAGGGCTTGGTCCTGCCCCAACTTAATGTGCCAGACTTCCTTGACTTCCCAGGGGAGCCCATACGTGTTGGGAGGAGTGAATGGGGAGGTGGCCTGGGAGAAGGTGGGGAAGCAGGAGGAGGGGTGGGAGGGAAAACTGCGGTTAGAATGTGAAATGAAATTTAAATAAATAAATATATTCCAAATGGAAAATTAAAATAAACATTGTTTGTTCAAAATGTGAGTTTGAAAGTTTAGTTCATTGGAAAAGTCAACTGCTAATGTAGTTATCTTAAACATTGCCCAAGTCTTTCTTCCAGTTTGGCCTGAGGTTTTTCTTGCCACCTTAGTTTTTTGTTCTAGTTACATTGGCATATAAATGTATTGTTATCGAAACATTGCCCACTAGAGACTTTAATTTTGATTGATTTGAACAGTTGACAGTACTGTATTGAAAAAGACACTCGTGTACATTGATAAAAGTAGACACTATAAATGATGAATGACACAGGGACTTAATACTGAAGTTTTTTATGGTTTACTATGTAAGAAATAATAAAACAAAATAAAAATAGATAGTACTTATAATTTTTATAATTTACTTTTTAAAAGGAAAACAAAGTATCTTTTCTCATTTTGCATACCAATCCCAGTTCCCACTCCCTTTGTACTTATAATTTTAATAATTTAAGATAAGGTTGGAATTTTTCATTAAAAATTCTTTATTTGTATTTTCTATCTAAAAATATTGATTGGCACTCATTAAATGAAGTACAATGCAGTATCATAATATTATTATTAAAAATAACTATTATAATCTAAGAGAATTTGAAAAACAATCTTGTAATTTCCCATGAGAGTTAAGGAGTCTATCCTGGACATTTTTCATTAATTTGAGTCTCCAATAAAGACATTTGTTAATAATTTCAAATTAGCCAATATGGTGTCTAGAGAAATTGTTTGTCTGTGAGTTAAGTTGGGAAATAAGCCCAACATTAGTATAATTTTTCTTGAAATTAGAGAGAGGAAACAGGATGGCACCACTCTTTGGTGGCATCATGCCAAAATCAAGCTACACTTTGAATCACCTTTTTTTAAAAGCTTTAACATAGAACAGAAAAAGTATGCATAGGATGATATAAAAAGCAGATTAAAAATTAAATCCAAGAACATAACTGGTGTAGGAGGTTCTTCTGTTCATATATTGCTTTCATTGGTTAATGAATAAGAAACTGCTTTGGGCCTGATAGGGCAGAACTTAGGTAGGCAGAGAAGACAGAACTGAATGCTGGGAAGAAGGGCAGAGTGAGGGAAGCCATAGATTTTCTGCCTGAGATGGACACTGGTTAGAATCTTGCCGGCAAGCCACTGTTACATGGCGATACAAAGATTAATAGAAATGGGTTAAATGAAGATGTAAGAATTAGCCAATAAGAAACTAGAGCTAATGGGCCAAACAGTGTTTTAATTAATACAGTTTCTGTGTGGTTATTTCTGGTGTAAGCTAGCTGGGCGGCTGGGACAAACAAAGCGCCCCCCCCCCCGCTCCTCTGCAACACATAACACTCAATGTGCAAATTTAGTTTATTTATTTGGAGGATTCTACTGTTCATGAGGTTGGTACACACACTTGTGTATATGGGTGTATATTCATGCACAAATGCACACACACACATGCACACAGACGCACACATTCTGCACTGAGACAAATGTTGAAACTTCTGATATTTGTTGCCTCGGTTTTCTAAAGTTTTGAAGGGCTTAGTTTCAGGTAAATAATAATGTTTTACTGCATTAATCTTACATTTTCAAAAAATGGCATTTTGTTACCTCAGGATAAGACTGTCAACTTAAATTTACTCATGAACCAATCTCCTTTCAATAAAATTCTGGTCGACTGAACTAATATTTCATTAAAACATGCCAATGGAGGTAAAGCTGTTTTCAATGAGGTTGTGTCATTGAATGATGACCTTCTGCAGACTGGCTTTGTCCTAAAGGCTCAATGTTTGACATTTACATTTTAGAACAGTTCTTCTAATAATTAAGGCAGAACTATTTCATAAGCTCTTAAGCATAGAAAAAACATTTGAGAACTGATTTGTTAATGTAGGGCTAAATCCTATTCTCTTTAGGGAGACTACCTGTCTGCATGTGAAACAGATGTCAGCATGTCTTTTGCTTGACAGTTGTTTTGGAGAAGTAATAAGGGGATATAGTTTTATAGTGATCAGTGAGGAATTATCAAGGGGTTTACTGGTAGAACATGTGAAATATTAGAAATGTTGGTTTGCTCCTCTCTGTCTCTCTCTGTCTCTGTCTCTTTCACACACACACACACACACACACACACACACACACACACACAAATACTTTGTGAGTGCTACTTAGGAGTCAATTTTTAAGTGCATCTATACATATAATCATAATTTTTACATTTTAATTTTACTTCTGTAATTTTTAAAAAATTCATTTATTTTTATTTTATATGATTGCCTACATGTGTGTTTGTATACCATGTGCATGCCTAGTGTCTATAGAAGCCAAAAGAGGATCTTGAATTCCCTAGAACTTGAGTGACAGATAGTTGTTAGCCACCAGGGGGCTTCTGAGAATTGAACCCAGGTCCCCTGAAAGAGCAGATGGTTAACCACTGAACCATCTCTCCAAATCCTTCTTTTATTTCCTATTCCAGTTCATTCAACTGTTGAGGCTCATGAGGGTTAATATTAGTCTTCAACTTGAAGAAATCTAGAATCAACTGGGAGATGGCCTCTGGGTATGCCTGTGGAGGGATTATCTTGACTAGGTTGGAGGTGGAAGACCAGCCTACTCTGGGTGGTACTGTCCTCTGGGCTGGGATTTTAGTCTGTAACCGAGCACAAGCATTCATTGCTCTCTGTTTCTTGTCTATAACCAACTGCTTCAAAGTACTGTTAAGGAAATAGCATCTTCCAGATCAACAGGACTTATACACATCTGAACTCACAGAGACTGTGACAACCCGCACAAGAGCTGCACAAGTTCAACCCAAACAAAATGCTAGTGATGAGAAAGGGAAATGGACAAGAAGATATTTATAATTGTTACCCACTTGAAAATGGAAAATCAATCATATTTCTCCAATATAGTGTCACTGGGTATATCAACCATGCTCCTGGGTCATGGGGCCTGACCAAGAGTAGTTAGTCAACACAAAATATACTGAATGTTTCTTGTATATGCTTTTTGGTTTGGTTTGGCTATTTTTCCTTTTCTTTTTGTTTGTTTCTCTGTCTTTATTTTCATTTTTTTGTTTTTGTTATAGTTTTGTTTCTTGATGTTTGAGAGAGAGGAAATGGGAGAGAGTGAAAGAACCATAAAGTTGGGCGGGGATGGAGGTGAGGAGTAGGTGGGAGGGTGGGGAGGAATTGGAGGAGGAAAGAAAGCATGATAAAAAGTTACTGTTGTAGTTAGATTTGGGGGGGAGGGAACTGCCAGGTCACAAATAATGACACAGAGACTTATTATTTATTATGAAAGCTCGGCGTTAGCTTAAGCTTCGTTGTAACTAGTTCTTTTTTTTTTAGATTTATTCATTTATTTTAATTGATTTTTATTAAAAATTTCCAGCTCCTTCCCTCCTCCCATTTCCCTCCCCCTCTCTTCACTCCCTCTCCCCCTCCCTCTCCAGTCCTAAGAGCAGTCAGGTTTCCCTGCCCTGTGGGAAGTCCAAGGTCCTACTCCCTCCATCCAGGTCTAGGAAGTTGAGCATCCAAACAGACTAGGCTCCCATAAAGCCAGTCCATGCAGTAGAATCAAAACCCAGTGCCATTGTCCTTGGCATCTCAGTCAGCCTTCATTGTCAGCCACATTCAGAGAGTCCAGTTTGATCACAGCCTCCATCAGCCCCAGTCTAGCTGGCCTTGGTGAGCTCCCATTAGATCAGCTCCACTGTCTCAGTGGGTGTGCGCACCCCTCGCGGTCCTGACTTCCTTGCTCATGTTCTCCCTCCTTCTGCTCCTCATTTGGACCTTGGGAGCTCAGTCCAGTGCTTCGGTGTGGGTCTCTGTCTCTATCTCCATCCATCGCCAGATGAAGGTTCTATGGTGATATGCAAGATATTCATCAGTGTGGCTATAGGATAGGACCAGTTCAGGTGCCCTCTTCTTAGCTGCCCAAGCCAGAACCTGGAAACAACCTAGATGCCCCTCAATGGAATAATGAATAAATAAAGTGTGGAATATATACGCATTAGAGTACTACTCAGCGGTAAAAAACAATGACATCTTGAATTTTGCATACAAATGGATGGAAATAGAAAACGCTTTACTGAGTGAGGTAACCCAGACCCAAAAAGAGGAATATGGTATGTACTCACTCATAAGTGGATTCTAGCCATAAATAAAGGACACTGAACTTATAATTCGAGATCCTAGAGAAACTAAATAAGAAGGTGAACCCAAAGAAAAACATATAGTTATCCTCCTAGATATTGGAAGTAGACAAGATTGCCAGGCAAAAAAAATGGGATCTTGGAGGTGGGGTAGGGGTAAGGGGAGAGGGGGAGAGAGAAGGGAGAAGGGGAGGATTGGGGAGAGCTTGGGGGAATGGGATGGTTGGGATGGAGGAAAGGTGGATATGGGAGCAGGGAAGTAGATATCTTAATTAAGGGAGCCATTTTAGGGTTGGCAAGAGACTTGACTCTAGAGGGGTTCACAGGTGTAACTAGTTCTTATACCTTAAATTAACCCATATTTTTTAAATCTGTGTTCTCCCTGGAGGCTTGTTACCTCATTTCCATGGACACATACTGCTTCCTCTGTGTTGACTGGCAACTTCACCTTTCTTTTCCCCAAAGTTCTCTCTCTGCCTGGAAGTGCTGCCTATACTCTCCTGTGTAGCTATTGGCCACTCAGATTTTTATTACACCAATCATGACAATACAGCTTCACACAGTATACAAATATCACACAACATATTGTGGCAAATTTTTTAAAAAAAATTTATGAAAGAAGTATGAAAAAAAGTAAAAAAAAACATAAGAAGTCCTGCTATTGTGTCTTTCCCGTCACTGTGAGCTAAAATAAACCCTTTCTCAATAGCTTCATTTTGTCACGTGCTTTACCACAGCAGCAGGAGAAGTAACTAAGATAGAGTTTTAGACTGCAAAGCATATCACTGTGAGTAGGGGGTGAATCTGAGTGAATGTAACTTGATCCAGTGGGTAGTCTTAGCTCAGCCTTGTAGATATGATTCTAATGAAAAAAAGAAAACTTTATTCAAAGTAGTCAAAGCACAAAAGATAGATGAACAGATGATATGTCATTGTCTTACATTCCAAAAGGAAACGTTCATTCTGTTGAGCAAAAGGGCCCTATTCTCTCTCTCTGAGACTCTGAAGTCAATGTGGTAGTAAATGCTGTTCTTTCCTGGTGTTAATCTCTCCTTTGCTGAACCAAAAGTAAATTTTCTTTTTTTTTACATGTCAGATGCTCCCACATATAGTTAATACAGTTAAAGGGAAGCAGTTTGTTCCTAAAGTTGTGAGACCCTATTTGTCTAATATAATCTAATCATTTTAGCCATTGCATCTGAGTTTATACACAGGACTGCCTAAATCAACTTTGTCCAATGGGAAACAAGAAATGCAACTTCTTCCATGGTTACATAAATAGGGGAAGCCAGTTTTTCAATGGTTATGAATAAGACACCACTAACTCTGGTTGGAGCTAGGGGCACCCTGCAGTCATGACAGCAATAAGTTTTATGATGGAACTGACTGTGTTGGTGTCAGAATGGAGAGAAGAAAGTCAACCTTCTTTTCTGTTGACTTTGATCAACTCATGCTAATGTATGTCATATAGCTGAACTTTAGTTTTGATTGACAAGAACTTCTTTATTATGGTTGGAGGTAGTTTGAGTTGAATTTTCAATTTTATGCAGCTTAAAGAATATTAAATGTTATTAAGTTTGGTACCAGAAGTGCAGCAAAACAAATAAAAATCTTAAGGTATGGAGTTATCTGTGTGGAAGAGAAAAATCAGAAGAAAGTTTAAGTTTTCTATCACTGCCATGCTAAAGTGAAATATTTATCATTCTCCAATTAATTACCAAAGCCATAGTATTAAAAGATTTTGTAATAATAAATCATTCTTTTGAATACCTCTTGCATCTTCTAGTAAGATCTTACAAGAGCAAGAAAAGCTTTAGTATTCACGTCTGATGTTATCATTGGAAGACAATGGAAATTATTTCATGTAATTAATTGCCTTTAGAACTACCTTTACTACCACAATAGGAATTATTGTTACCTGGCCTAGAAATATGTGTTTCAGAGAATTGGCATTTCACTTTATGAAAGGGATATTATACCAGAGCTTTTCTGATTTATCAGCCATTGTGCATTATGTGTACTCCAGATAGACTGATTTATAACTGTCCATTGTTGATTCTTCATAAATTATGTCCTAACTGATGGAAAAGAATCGATGTCATTCAGCTGGATGTAACAAACGGTAGGACTCTGAGTCATTTCCTTTGAGGTGTACCCAGAGGAAAGAGGCTTTCTATCATCTTTGTCTCCAATAAACTTTTATCAAAAGATTTAAAAAAAAATCTCACTCTGGCTGAAATTTGATCACAAGTCATTCTTGGGTCAATAATTGGACAGGAAAGTGGGGTAATACTTAAACCAATTAATCTCATAGGGACTTCAAGTTAGAAAACTAACTTCATTGAAATCTACTCAGTGGAAAAGAGGTAGAATTCATGTCATAGAAGTGGCTACAGCATACAATTTGAGGATTTCATAATCATACAATTGTTTGGTAAGCATAAATCAGACAGAAAGATTAGATACATAGAGGAAGCAATAGCACTTTTCTTTCAACTTGTTAGGGATGCCTCGGTCTTGCTACTCTGCATTACCTCCCATGTACTAGTAGATCATTAAGGTGTGGAAGTCCTAAATTTTCTAACTCGTTGGTTTTTGATTGGCTATCTTTGTTTGACCTTTTAGATTTGGAGCCTAAAATGACAATAACAGAGGAAGACTCTGATTACATAATAACAGGGATTCGGACGCTGGCTATGTGAAATAATGGATTTTGATTGTTTTCAATAATGATGGGAATTAGAGGCAAATATTTCTCATTGTTTCTAATAATTACTTAAATATATGACTCACACTATCTCTCATTGGCTTTTCCAGATGCATACTTTTTCTTATATTAAGACTCTGTCCTCACAATTTGGGTGTGGAGTAACTGTGACATGATTGGATTAATAGAGTATGACAGAAGTGATATTTTGGGATTTCTAAACCCAGTCTTTAAGACAACTAAGCAGCCTCCATTTCCTTCAGACATGTCTGCTTTGAGATCACTGTATTTTAAATTATTTTATTTTTAATATTTGTATATGTCTATGTGTATGTATGGGTATGTGTATGTGAATGCAGTACCTGCAGAGGCAAGAAGAAAACATTGGATTATTGGAGCTGGAGTTACAGGGAGTTATGAACTGCTTGATGTGGCTGCTTAGTAACTAAACTTCAGTTCTCTCCAAGAGCAGTGAGCACTCTTAACAGCTGCTCAATCTCTCCAGACCCTATGCTCGCCATATTGTGAGCTTCTCATGCTAGCCATGTGTAGAGATAACACGGAATGTCATTGAGGTTGAGAGTGAAGTCATGTTGGACTTTCCAGCATGGTTGCAAATTGAGTATAGACAAATGCAACCTGAATTTTTAAGCATAAGATTACATTAAAAAACAATGTATTTTAAGAGAAAATATCTTTTCAATTTATGTATTTTTGGATTGCTTTAAGATCAATAAATATTTTCCTGAAATATTTTTTCAGAGCCTTCACTATGCATGTAATCTTAAATTATAGCCAAAGTATATTAAGATAATTTACAGTTGGGGGCCCTTATATCTTACTGCAATTCAAAGTGTATATTCTGTAAGCAAGAGAATGAGAAATTCTTTCAGAATGTGGTGGATGGAGACTTGATGCTAAATGGCCAGCTGACTACTGAGGAATGAATTTCCAGGAAATTGGCATGTCAATGGTGATAAAGGGAATGTTTAAGGGCAGTATAGGCAGAAGATAGTGTTCTAGCTAGACAGAAGAACACAGCATAGTCAGTCTTTGAAATCCATGGAGCATTGATTTCAGGATATTTCGCAATTACCAGAATTCATTGGAATCCAATTCCCTTAAATAAAATTGTACCTTTCTTTTTGGCATAGAAACCATGCATATCCTCCTGGGAATAAGGCTGGATATCTGACTTAGTGTTTTAGAGCGCAAGATGACATGAAGTTACGATGTTACATGCAGAAAAAAAAATGAAGATCTTAGTTCCATTGCTGCTGGAAGGGTTGCTGCAAAGTCTGAATAGTCAGCCCTTTGGAACTGCCTCAGTTGAAGTGAAGCACTTTCTCTAAAGTGAACTGTCTTATCTAAGGTCATATCTCCTTCCCATTGATGGAGCAGTGCTCCTACCAAAACTTGAGACAGCCCCAAAGGGCTATCTCAGCTCCAGATCTGCCTGTGGGTTTGACTGAGACTTTTATTTGGACTGTATGCTATTGTGCTCAGGCTACCTTAGCCAAATACCACAGACCGATAAGTATAAACAGCAGCCATTTACTTCCTTACTGTCCCAGAGCCTAGAAATCAAAGATAAGGTAACAGTAGGTTTTGTTTCTGGTGTGACCCCTCTTCCTGGCTTGCAGCACCTGCCTGTTGTGTCCTCACATTGCCTTTCTTTCACACTAACATGGAAAAGGGAAGTGCTTTTTGAGGGCAAGAAATTCTGCCACATTAAGGCTCCACTCTTACAACCTTCTTTCTGTTTAATTATCTCGCTGTGAAGAGCTGAGCTCCAAAATGTGACTGTATCAGAAGCAAACACATAGATTAGCAGTTTTTAGCCAGCAGCATGGCTGTCCACTCTGCGCCCTGCCCACTCCTGCGTCCTTGTCAGTCTCTCACAGGTATGGGTCCTGAGAACATTCCCTAGTCAACATTCTGCACACATGGATTTTTGTCTGTCTTATTCCCAGTTCTCCAAGCTGGGACACGTGTTGAAGCTTGACTGTGGGAAACACAAACATTTCTAAGACAGAAATCTCTCTTTTCTTCTCTCTCCTTTTTGTCTTTTTGTTCTCTGTATCTCAACTAGACTGGCGAATGGTGTATGTCTCATAAATGCTACTTGAAAGACTCAATGGATGAATAAATAAACAAGAGTAAAGCCTCTTTCCTACGTTTGGGATTTAGCTTCAGACTGGGCTCGAGTTCCCTATTCAGGCAGTATCACTGAACTTGTTGGATCAGCGCTTCTTAAATACACTATGAAACTGTAGGATCAGAACCACAGCCTGGGGTGAGGCCAAGTGTGCAGATGCAAGACAACTGGATTCAGGTTTGAGGTGTGTTGCTGTGGGAAAATTCAAAGTCTAGTACCTCACATAGAGACAGAGTGCCTCCAAGTGAATTAGCATTTTAATGTGACCATCAATTTAAATTTATGTCTTAGAAAAAGTGCCTGTCATTGACACTAACCCTCTTATACCAACACAAAGAAGCATTTATATCCCAAACCCATCATCGAGTATTTATTTATTTTGTTGATAATTCAAGCAAATATTCATGCCCAGACACCAACTCATTATTGTAAATTCAAAATTTGTGGCCAACACAAAGCTCTCTATTCATTTTCATCATGCTTTCATGTCTTAGAGCAGAGCTGAAACAGAGACCCAAAGGCAGAGCAGCTTGGTGACTGCAATGATATGCAAGCTCTGGGGTCACACTTAGTTTTTAATCAAGAAACTGGGCAGCTTTTCTGACTTTTTGAGCCTCAACTTCCAAAATGGGAATTGGTGACAATGACACTAATAATTATATCTTGGAGTTATTTTGGTCATTTTGGAAAAAAGGCTCAGAAAATGCCCAACTTGACCTTTATGTCTCATATTAAACTTGATAGAATAATGTTATTCTCTGTCCCAATAGAGTCACGCTTTCTCCAATGCACACATAATCCAGATGTGAACTATTAAATATGATATGGCTGCATAAAACGTTTCTGAAAAACTGTATGAACTCTGGCCACTTGTAGTAGGTTTCAAGCTCTGTAACAGAATGATATATTCACCCACTTTGTTATCTGACTTTGCGGTAATCTCATTTGAGTAAGTAGAGTGCATATTCAATACGTCATTGCTTTTTGGACCTGGCTATGTGATTTTGCTTCGGCCAATGGAATGTTAGCATATATAGAATTGTGGTAATTTGAACAATTTACTTCATCTTAAGTTCCTAATAACACATTGCAGACTGAGCAAGTAAGAAAGAAAACGTTTATTTGACTCATACTTTGAGTCCAAGATTAAAGAGCTACGTGTAATAATTGTCTTCCTCTTG
Organism: Myodes glareolus; assembly: GCF_982192425.1. Lineage (NCBI taxonomy): Eukaryota > Metazoa > Chordata > Mammalia > Rodentia > Cricetidae > Myodes > Myodes glareolus. The sequence goes on from NC_142053.1 coordinate 138,070,296, forward strand.
GCAGAGTCCAAAGGTGGCTCAGAGAATCACATGCTGAGAGACAGAATGAGGGAAGGAATACGATAGAGATCTGGTCAAACTGGTTTTCACAGAAGGTCCATTCTCGATTACCCATCAAGCCCATTTACTGTATTAATCACATGAATAGATCATTCTGTTGGTGGGATCAGAGCTCTAAATTATCCCTTAACAGTTCTACCTGGCTCCACATTTTAATGAGCCTCAACAGGGATGAAATTTCAACGTAGGCTACAGAGCAGGAAAACCATATTCAAACCAGAGCAAATACTGTGTTACCCTAATTCATGTCTACCTGGAATCTGTGAATATGCTCTTATTTCTAAATAAGATCTTTGCAGATTTTGTAATCAGGTTAATATGAGGTCATAGCGGATTCAGGGAGGTCCTCAATTCAACAGCTCGAATGTTTACAAGAGGGAGGGATATTTGGTTAGTGACACAAACATAAGAAAGAAGTACATGTAATGATGGAAGCAAAGTTTGGTGTGATGAAGCTACAGTTCAACGAACATCAAGGATGACAGAGAGGTCCTGAGCCAACACTAGGAAGAATCATTTGGGGAGTTTTGTTATGCAGGATTATTGTAAAAGTTTTGGTTTGTGTTGTGACAGATTGTGAATTAGACATGAATTAGAAGAATCAGTTTATTAGACTGCTAAAGAATGTTCACATCGTCTCTTTCTTTATTTTGAGGAATCTGTGAAGCTGGAAAATGATGGGACAGGGGTGGGAGAAAGCGTATCTTAAATCGTTTCCCTTTCAAGGATACGAAAATGCAACTATTTGGGGGTGGGTTTCACACTCTCCACGTGTTTGTTTGGCTGAACAAGCAGCACAATGGAAATAGTTGAAGGAGAAGAAAGGAAAACCAGGGATGCCCCGATCTGATTCTGTCTTTGTTAAAGAAGCTAACAACCCAAATAAGAGGGGGTTGTCTTTGGGAATGACATATGGCTAAATAGGTTTTGAAAGATTAAAAATAGAAGGTTTCTAGTGTTTCTAGATTATTATGGTATAAAAATGCGTACCAATTTGCACAGATGTGGGGAGTAACAGAAAGAATAGTGGAGGCTGATTAGGTAGTTTGCCCAGGGGCAACTCATTAAAAAGCACCCAGCTACAGTACTGACACCCCTATAATTTCCGCTGCCTCCCACCTTTACCACTTTATCAGCTTCAGAAGGAAAGTCAGTTTATTCTTTAAAAATCCCACTCCTGAATGCATTTGTTCCCCAAGTCCTTTTCTTGTGGAAAAACTCAATTGCTTTTGGATAAGGGTGCACAGACAACACCTCTCCTTAGTCTTAAGACAGGGATTAGAGATCCACATCGCTTCTCTATTTTTGGCTCTTCTTTGCCTCTGTCTTCCTTCCAGTCGACAACATACCATTACAGATGAGGTAAGATCCACGTGCTATGCTCTGCATGTTTCTAAAGTGAATTCAGCAAGTTCATCTCTTTGCTTTGTTTTGACACTAGAAAGAGGAAGGCTGCTTTGATCTTTGAAAATTATGACTATAAATAATGCCTATTCAAATATTGTCTCAAGATTAAAATGGTGATTGTCTTTGATTCTTTTTAGAATCTTTCACTTCCAAAATCCTTTGGACATGTCAGGAGTTGATCAAGTTCAAAATTCTACGTTATTATATTTATGTATCTAAAGTAAGTTTGCAAAACAGATGCTGTATTGCTTTTTATGTGGCTTCAATATTACATGGCTTTCTTACTTTGATAATAATTCATGTTCATCACAAAATTATACTGCATACCAAAAATATAAGTAAGGAAAATTAATCTGGAAACTTCATATGAAGAAATGTTGTTAGAATCTGTAAGTATAAATCACATACAGGTTGAAAATACCCAATCTGAGCATATGAATTACAAAATATTCCAAAATATGTATTGTTCTGAGTGTTGATAGGACACAACACTCAGAGTTTGATACCATGAAACTTAGCTTCACTCAGAAAAATTACTGAAATAGTATATAAAATTCTTTCCAGGCTTTGGATTTAAGGTATATGCAACATAAGTGAATTTCCTGTTTAAATTTGGGTTCCATTCCCAAGAAAACTCATTATGTAATGCAAATATTCTGACATCTGCAAAAGAAGGCCAACGTACTTCTAGTTCCAAGTGTTTCAGATATTGGATGCTCACCATATATGAGTGTACAGTTTCCTCATACATTTTCATAATTCTGGTTAAACAATTTTGAAATTTCTTTTTTTGAAAATAAGAGTCCATCCTATGAACTATATGGTGCTCCATTTGATTCACATTATATGTGTTCAGCAAGGTTTACTGTGTTTGCTATGGACATTTTGCTTTATGTAGCCTGGTTCTTTTCCCATGGCTCCACAGTGTGTGGAGGTGTGATGTACTGTGTGCATGAACAAGGATCTCTCATTTTCTACTCATGACTGGAGGAAATGAATCCAATGCAGTGGTTCTTGCTTTACCTTCCAGATTGATATATATATATATATATATATATATATATATATATATATATATATATATATATCTGGCCCTAAATTTAAGTGCTAGGTACTCAGGTTTCTAACACATCTGAATCCTAGACCATGAGCAAAATACAATTGTAGTTGTTTGAGGGTTTCTTGTGGATGTAGGAAACATCAACCCTCCTGTGACCAGCAATTCATGAAGCAGGTGTTGAGAAGATCACTGGCTCTAGTGGAGTCTGGTGCTGGTTGGTTTTTGAGGATGCAAACAAAATGACTTGACTAATGTCTAACATTCACCTATAGAACAAGACAAGCTATACTCTCAGGCATAGAGGGTCTTTCCAAGTGTACAGGAGGGCAAGCGGCTTGGTTTGGCAAAAGCAGAGAAGCCATACAGGGGAGAACAGACTAGAGGCTGATTTGTTTGGAGAATCTGGACACTGGGAAGATAAGCCTGAATTTGACAACACAGATAGAAAGGATCCCAAGTAGCTTTCTCAACAGGGGAGTGAGATAAATATGAGCACATTCAAAGCAGATGATTTTATTACCTGCGTGGATCTGCAGCTCCCATTATCTTGTATGATCATTTGAAGAGCATTCCTGCTAAGCTTCTGCCCCATCGGAGTCTGGCCATCTAAGTTGTGTGCAGCTTAGATGCTGCACACCCTGCCCCACTGGGAAGGTCTGAGGTGGGTCAATTCCAGCCCCTTGAAATAATTAGTTTCCTATGCTCTCTGTGTACAGAACCAAAAGGAGCAGTTTATTGGCTTTGTGGGCAATGGCCAGATACTGCCAACAGAATGTATAAAACTAATTGGATTGTGAGCAAGGGAATACTTAACTATTACCTAAAATTAGCACAGATTCCTATCATTCAAACTGCATCTTTTTGCTCTTCACATTGCTTGTGATGGTACAAAATGGTACCAGTAAAGGAAAACTGTCTAATTCATTGCAAAATCACATTGGCCCTGAGAATTACCAATCCGATTTCTAGGAATGCATTCCAAAGATATAATACAATATAATGTGTAAAAAGAAATCTTCACGGTTATTCATTGCAGCAAATTATTGTATAATTGGGAGACAATTCAAATTTCTTCAGTAAGAGACTGAAAAGCTGTCTTGCTTTTCAGGAATACTATATAGCTATAACAAGAATGAAGTATATGCTGGGAAATGATTTCTAGCATATATTAGTATGTGAAAAAGTAAATGTATATATAATATGTAATCATTTGCTCCAAGAAAGGGAATATATGTGTGTGTGTGTGTGTGCACATATACATATGCTTATCTTAAACAGGAAGAAAAAACATGAAGAGGAAGTTGGAGTATTTCCAATGGGAGACAAGAAACAAGAGAAAGAAAGTGCATGGAAAGGACACAGGTAGAGACCAACTGGATACAACTTTTGTAGATTTCAACTTGGAAACATGCAATTACTTTACATAATTTTATTTGAAAATTAAATGGGAAAAGAAATCCATAAAAATGAAAATCAATATGATTAAGATGAAAACTGCATGACACTTGGGGCTGAAAATGTGCAAGCTATGCCTAGACAATCTTAGGAAGCTAAGACCTTTTCAATACTAAAAGAACATAAGACATGGGCAGGATAGATGGCTCAGAGGTTAAAAGCACTGCCTGCTCTTCTTGAGTTCAATTCCCAGCAACCACATGATGACTCACAACCATCTGTAATGAGATCTGGTGCCCTCTTTTGGCCTGCAGGCATACATGCAGGTAGAATACTGAGAATGCTGTACACATAATAAATAAATAAATAAATCTTAAAAAAATATCCGCAAAAAGAAAAAGTAGAACATAAGACATAAGAACCACTTGAACAGGGGCAATTTTATTCCTGGTAATAACGTGTGTAATATTTGTACATATTTATGTATGTTTAATTCATTTGCCTATTCTGATTTAAACACAAAAGCTCACTCTTCACCTTTAAACCTACTTTGAATGTGCTAGAGAACCAATAACTGTTTTGAAAATAGAATGATAATATGTAAGAAATTTTCATACTGTCTTTCCTACATTGAAAGGCACAAAACAATAGCTCACTAATTAGAAATAGAAGTTCCTCCTAGAAAAGAACTTTAGTTGTGGAGCTCAAGAGATGGCTCAGTGGTTAAGAGAATTTATAGCTTTTTGGAGGATCCAGGTTGGTCTCCCAGCACTCACAAAGCAGCTCACAACCATCTATACATTCCGTTCGAAGGGGATTGGTACTTACTGCTGTCCTCTGCAGGCACCAGGCACACATGCAGTACTTTCAGAGAAACACCCCAACACATAAAAAAATGAATAAAATTGTACAAAATAGTAATTGTTAGTCAATGCAGAAGGAAAGATAAAATAATATCATGACTAATTTTCAATTTCTATAAAATATGGGAGATGGACAATAATCATCAGTAACTACAAAGATCACACACACACACACACACACACACACACACACACCACAGAGGAAATGAGCCCTGTTTGGCCTCTTAATGAATGCTCACAGCACTGTCTATTAAAGATTATTACAAAAATTTGAGACTGAATATGATAAAGACTTTAATTTTAATAACTAATTTATGGGAAATGTGGGAGAAACAATGAATCTGTTAAAACCTGATGAAACATAATTAACAAAGTCCAGATTGAAGTAAGTATAATGGGGCCACCCATATAATTTATTCACCAAAAATACTAAAAGCAAAAAGGAAAAGAGGGAAACTGGATAAACATGATAATCAGAAAATAAATTGCTATATCTACATCTTAGTTTAATTCAGATTTAATCAATATACTACAAAATACCAAACTTAGACAAAGCAGGTCAAACTGAATTTCAACACTTGAGGATATCTTAAGTGTTGTTATCTGCAAATTTTTACAGGTGTCGTTGGCATCATTAGGAGAATTCAGAAGTAAATACTGAGCTGTTTGTAAATGACACGTTAGTCTATGGTTTTTCTTCACACCTGGAATCATGTGGGATGAAGAGAACAATGCCTCAGACAGGGCAGTGCTGACTGGTCGAAGCTAGGTGATGTGATGGCTTTGTGCATCAACAACTTAGGAGAAGGCCTAGTTCTCTGAAAAAAGTGAAGAAAACATGAGGAAATACATGGAGAGAGAAAACCATGCCTTCATTTTACCCGAAGATTCTCAACATGATTCAAGCTTTTGCGTCCTCTTTGAGGATTCTAAGCTTCTGTTATGATTTTCTAAATGCAACTTGTTTGTTTCATGGCTCTTTAAATCAATTATAATTAATGGTTTTCATAGAAAACTTGAATTTTAACAGTATTTGTGATGAATGATACAATCCTAAATGTCAGTGCTTGTTAGAAAAGGTGACATTTTCAATTGTAATGTTTATGCATGATCCTTTTTCCTTATTAAAGGCCACTGTTTCGTCTGTAGTAGCTTTGACCTCTGGCAAGTTACATTTGCTGCAGCTGTGAACTCCATTTCTTGGTAGGTATTGAAGGATATTAGCACAAACACTGCTCCATTGTCATCTTTCGCTATGCTAAAACTCTTCGGCACAGGTGGCACGCAGTCTACTTTTTTCTCCCTGACCTGACTGGGACCTTTATTCCTACCAGCAGTCCCTGACTTGCCAGCTTTGCTGTCATGTCAAATGGAAGCTACCAACGCTGCATTCCTCTTATTTCTTATGAAGCTCGTCTCTCTTGACAAAACCTAACACTCGATGACCCGCATCCCAGGAAGAATGCTTTGTTTTGGCTATGACTACAATTCATCCAAGGAAGCTCTTTACAGCCTCGCCAATCAACAGTTACCACCCAGAAGGAAGAAAATGCAGGCATCATGCTGTGAACTCTTTGAAAATGCAAAAATTTCAGACTCCAGAAGGCATGAAGGGAAGGGCCTCTTCCTTCCAGTGTCTCATGTTTTACCGACTTGAGGGTGCCTTATGATGGACTTCAAGAGTGTCCAATTAGGTTTATAATCTTATGTCATATAGTTGTATTTAAAAGGTGGCTAAAAATCACCAAAGATACTTGGAAGTTGGATCATTTTGAGTTAATTGTAAGGATTTATGCATTTAATAGATAAATCTGTGTCACCCTCTAAACAGATATTAATTGAATTGATTTTGATAACACTATTCCTCATATTTCTCTTCGTTATGTGCTAGACTATTAATAATAATTATTAATAATGTCTTGGATCTCTAAAACATCATTGTAATCAAGCCATTTACAGTGATGATACCTCATAAAGCAAGAAAACCAGTATCTGAGAGATCAAGAAATTTTGATCAATGAGGTCAGAAACCTATGAAATTAGTAACAAAACCCATGGTCAGGGATGATTTTTTCTCCCTTTTCCACAGCACACATTACTAATTATTCATCTGACCTTTCTCGACTCTCAGTGTTTGCTTCATGTGCTCTGAATCTACATATTTACAACTATTATGTCTTCTTAGAGAATTGACTCATGTGTCATTAGATGATGTCCAATTCTGTGTCTGGTGATTTTACCTGTTCTCGGATTCTTTGGGTTCCCTATGAATATAATACTTCCAACTTTATTTTAGTTAGACCTTGCATGGCATATATTTTCACTTTGTTTTCTTTATATTTTTACATTTTCTCTTTGTATTTAAAATTAACATATTGTTGGTATATTTTTAATCAGTAGAGCAGTATCTGCTTTATAATCATGTTTCTAAGACACTTAAGTTTTCGTGTGTTTTTTTGTTTGTTTGTTTGTTTGTTTCTCTTTTCTTGCTGACCTTCTCTTGAATTATTTTATTTTCCTTTATTGTTTCATTTGGGTTTAATTTTGTCTATATTGCTTTCTTTTCAAAAATATTATATTAATTCTTCGACATTGTATGTTGAACATTTTCACCCCTACCTCCATCTTATCCTAGATCTACCCCTCACTCCACATCCACACAACTCTGTGCTCTTCTTTCTATCATTCTCATTGGGCTCCATTGGTGCTGCCTATGTACTCTTAGGTGTGTGGCCCTCCACTGGAACTTGTTATACCCACCAGGGACTGTACCCTTAAAGAAAATTAGCGCACCTTACCTGGCAGATATCAGTTAACTGCAGCTCCTGAGCCAGGTTGGAATTTTGAAGGGGAACACACCAGATGAAAGGGAACGCGAATAAAGTAATCTCGTACTAGCTCCAAATAGGGTATAATACGGGGTTCTTTAGTTAAGGGGGAACTCACAGATAACAACGAGGAACAGGAACGGAATCCAGCATCCAGGTCTGAGAGAGAAGGAGACACAGGCGTACACTTTTTGGTACCCAAAGCCATGCCCAACCTGGTCCAGCCTCTCAAAGGCCATTGGCTGAAGGAGATTCCCCATCAGAGGACTTCATGCCTACCTTCCCCTTATGTGCTGTGATTTTGCCTGGCTTTAACTGTGTGGGTCTTGTGAATGCTTTTATAGCTTCTATGAATTCTCATGTGCAGCTTCCACATACTGTCCAGAAAACTATTTCCTTGTAGTCATCCACCACCTCTGGCTGTTACAGATTTTCCACCCCTTCTTCTGCAATGATTTTTGAGCCTTGGGAGGAGAAAGATGTGATACAAATGTCTCATTTATGGTTAGAATTTTACAGTCATTTAGTCTCTGAACATTGTGGATCTCTGTGATAATCACCATATATTGATGAAAGAAACTTCTCTGACAATGGTTGAGAGATACACTAATATACACTATAACAAGAGGTCATTAGAAGTGTCTTTAATATTATGTCCATTTAGTAGGCTAATGGTAATAGGTTCTCTCCTATCTCTTCAATAACAGCGGGTTCTTGGGACTTGGATCCTCTCCAAAGGCACCATGTGCTCTTAACTTTTGAACCTTCTTTCCAGCTCTAGACACAATGCCTTTTGATATTATCCTGTAGGTATGTGAGTTCTCCACTTTTAAAAATTGTTTTCTCTCTGTTAAACAGGTCAATAATTTCTTTTTGACACACCTTCAAGTTCACTATGTCCTTTTAATTTCTATTCTTCTGTTGATCTTAGATAATGATACTTTTAAGAAATTGTTTTTAATTCTTAAGTTACTTTAAAAATTTTATATCTCTTCTTTGAACCCTAATTCTTTGTTGAATAAGTTTGTGAAACATCTTAGATATTTTAAATATTATACTGTGAAACTCTGAATCATTTTCTAGTCATGTGGAAAATGTCAAAATGTGCACATGCATGCATGCACATGCATGTGTGCACATGTGTGTGTATGTGTGTGTGTGGTTCACTTTAGCAAACAATCAACCCATTTAGATTTAGACTGCACATTCTGTCCGGTTCTTTTTCAGTAGTGCTTTGCTGTTTTCACAAAATCTTTGCTTTGGTCTTTTAGATGTGTCTCTTACACTCACCACTTTAAGGTCAATCCAGAAATGAAAAGTAGTTTATGTTGTGATTAAATTATCAAATTTTTTCCCTGTACAGTATATCTGTGAATAAGGTACTTAGGGGCCTTACTAGAACTAGAGGTAATTTCCATCTTAGTTTAGTTCTCAGTCTTTGATACACTGACTTTAGTCTGTCCCAGGCACGTACAGGTTAAGGCGCAAGCTCAAGTCTTATCTGAGATGATACACAGAACTACTGACTGTGTCTCTCTTCTTTGGGATTCCCATTCTGTCCAATGCACACATTAGTTTGTCACAATTTCTTTCTTGGTTGTTTGTCTAACCAAATGGCATTTCTTATAGAGATTCTGTTTTACATCCTAATAAGACCCCATGTTTGGCACATGAAAAAAAGAACATTTCTCCAGAATCTCTTTTCTCATCTCCACAATTGACTTATTTAATATTTTATTTCTCTCTCCAACATGCTTGTTTTTGTTTATATTAGAGTCCTCAAGCTGTTGCTCATTTGTATCTTGATCATGCAGTTGAGTTATAATCAATAGGCCACCATCTCTTTGCTTTATTTTTAAAAGAGCAAAAACTATATATTTGCTGCACCATCCCCTGTCAACATATAGGCTTAAACAAATCCCAACTCTGTGTTCAGTAGGAGTCTGTCCCAAAAAATCCATCATTTGAATAGGCCTCAAGAACAGGGAAGTCATCTTTGTATCTATGGTTCAGTTTCAATCATGGAAAAGAAAAACTGGACTCCAACCCCTCCTCCCTTTATTCTAGCTTATCCCTGCTTTTTAAAATTGGTGACTGACCAGTTTGAGAACTGCATCAATTAACTCTTGATGTACATCTGATGCTGCCATAGTGCCCAACTGTAGTGACGTTCATGACAGTTATTTATGAATAATCGTGTCCAACATTTGTTCAATTTTCCAGGGCTTCTTGAATGGAAGAGGGTCTCTTCCCTGTAGTCTAAGGTTCTTTGGTAGACACCTGTAGCTGGCACTTTCAATATTTTCCAAATTCCTTTTCTAAAGAAACCTCGAATAAGAGTCCTCCATTTTCAGTTGAAGACTGAAGTCATTTGGTGCTGTAACACTTTTCTTAGCACTTAGTAGATTGTCTTGTTTTGGTTGGTTTAGACACATGATTAATTCTTATTTATAATTTGGCTTAGAAGTGATGACATTAATTTCATGCTAGAGCACTGAATTTGTCAATGTCAAATTGTTAAACTCTTTGCCTCAACCATAATAACATGTAATATTCCACCAGAAAGCATTACTAAAGATCATGGCTCCTCACAAGCATAGGACCAAACTAGTCCCTCTGAATGTGGTTGACAGTTACATGACTGGGGCAGACTGAGGGACCACTGGAAGTGGCACTGGGATTTATCCCTACTGCATGTACTGGCTTTTTGGGATCCTATTCACTTTGGATGTACACCTTGCTCGGCCTAGATATAGTAGGAAGGGCCTTGGACCTTCCCCAAAGCAAAGTGCCTTACCCACTCTGAGGATTATATGGGGGTGGGGTGGGAGGGTGCGTGGAGAAAATGGGAGGAGAAGAGGGAGTGGGAACTTGGATTGGTATTTTTTAAAAATCTAATAAATTTTAAAAAAAGATCACAGAGACTAAAGTGGCAACCAACTGGTGCAACGGTCTGCATCTGATGCTCTGTTTATATGCTATGGCTGTTAGCTTTCTGTAATAAACATTCCACTATTTAGAAAAAGATCATGGCTCCTCTACCAGCCAAATTATCTAGGTGAGAATCACATGGAGCTGAGAATCCTGACAACTTATGGCCTGGTAGTATGTGTGACAAATAAGATTTTGTTGTTTTAGGTCAAAGAATTTGCAGAATGTTTGCTAGTAAAATATTATTTAACCTAACCTAGCTTCTGATCCTCCCTAAAAACTATATGAAAGGTAATATCTTAATATCTATCATCATGTCTATTGTTTCCCACTTCAAACAAGGCTTTCAGGATAAAGACAGATTTTCTTAGTCTCAGCTAGTTATGAATTCTCTGTCATCTAAGCACTGCTCTTTGAACGTTCATATTTCTGTTATGCTGAAATTTTTCTTGATTTCCTTAACTGGTTTGCCAGACATGAAACTTACACACAGTTTTCATCTGGTGAAACCATACAGTTATCATATAACTAGAATAACTGGTAGCTTGACAGAAAAGCTCAGAATTCAAGGGATGGATTACATCTTATACTCACCTGTCTCTTCCATCCATACTATCAGTATTGACTTTATTTCCTTTCCTGCATGTCAGTCACTTCTGGCATTCATTCTACTTTTTATGACCTCCCCGATTTTATAAAATTTTGTGATGGAGACATTTAATTATTTACTATTTGATTTCTACACCCTTCTTTCTCTTAGATGACTTTTGTCCTAGTTTTATTTCTGTTGCTGATACAAAGTGCTCTGAAAAAAAAAACTTACAGGGGAAAAAAGTTTATTTTAAAATATCTTACAATTTCAGTTTATATTCCACCACTGTAGAAAAGTTAAGGCAGTAACTTAAAACAACTGGTAAAATCACATTCATAGTCAAGAGCAGTGAGAAATTCATGCATATAGGCTCACTTGCTTGCTTTGCTCAACTGGATTTCTCCAATGATATACATTTAAATTTCCACTCCTAGGGAATGGAGCCACCTCCAGTGAGCTGGTTCTTTCCACCTCAGTTAATTTAATTAGGGCACTCTTTGACAGCATGCCTACAAGCCAACCCAGTGAAGGTACCACCTCATCCCACATTCTTTTCTCAGTTGACCTTTAACACTTTTGTTAAAGTTGTTTGTGTCTGTGACTTTTGATCTCCTGAGTAGGAATGGCCCTATAGACTCACGTGTTTGAATGCTTGGACTATAGGGAGAGGCATTATCAGGAGGTATGGCCTTGTTAGAGTAGGTGTGGCCTTACTGAAAGAACTGTGTCACTGTGGAGGCAGTCTTTGAGGTCTCCTATATGCTCAAGCCATGCCCAATGTGAGAGCTCACTTCTTGTTGCCTATGGATCAAGATGTAGAACTCTCAGTTTCTTCTACAGCACCATGTCTGCCTGCCTGCTGCCATGTCCCAGCATGATAATGAATTAAACCTCTGAACTGTAAGCCAGCCTCAAGGAAATGCTTTCCTCTTTAAGAGTTGTCATGACCATGGTGTCTCTTCACGGCAATAGAAACCCTGAGACAACATACACAATACTTATCACGTACTTTGCTGACCTCATTAATGTCTTTTAATTCATTTAATAGTTTACAGAATCTTCCTAGGTACATACAAAATCTTTGTATTTTGTAGACAAGATAACAGGCTAAGAGAATAATATGACTTCCGTGAACTGCCACAGCCTATAAGTAGCTGAGGTAAAATAAGAAAGCAGCCTTCTTGGCTCCTTAGGCTGTGTTTTAGTCATTGGACTCTTTTGCTTCTCTGAAGGTTAGAGGGCTTTTAACCATGCGTTGATAAACTGTCGTCCTTAGGACTTATTTAAATTGCTATCCATTGGCATACAACCACATCTACTTATTTAGTGTTGCTGATAGTTGCTTTCATGTTACAAGGGTAAAACTGAATAGCTGTGGTAGCCACTGCATGGCTTTCAGATCTTCAATATTTATTACTTGATAGAGTATCTTAAGCATTTAAAATGAAATCACTTTACTAATCAAATTACTGAAAAGTAATCACTTTGCATTCAAGAAATTTTTACATGATATCAGTTATATAAACATATAAAATAGTATATAAAGCAAACATTTACTGGTAATAAATCATAAACAAATTTATTTTTATAATGGCTCTTTAGTACACGTGTTAGTTTACCATCTATCAAAGACAAAAGAAAATTTTCATACTAATGAGATGAATTTACTTGTTTTTTAAATATAAAAAACAAGAACTTGGATGAATATTTGATGCTGCAATACTTAGAGTAACTTCAATGTTTTCCAGAGTTGATCCATATTTTGATTTTATAACCATCGTTTCTGAGAATACAGCTTTGCATAAATGTTAGAAGTATGTTTACAGCTATTTGAGAAAAATTTCAAAATTCTGTCTTATTCTGAAGCCAAATTTTATTAATGATTTTTAAAATAAAAATCAGTTCAGAAACTTAAATATCAATTTTAAAAATCAGTCTAACACATTACAATCCAATCTTATGCTAATTTGATACTTAAATGATGAGGAAAAACAGAGTAAAATATTAACAGTATTTGATTTTCATAATGAAACCATTGTTCCTATAAAAGCGGAAAACTTTGTATATACAAAGTGCTGCAGCTTTTAACACAATATTCTTTAGTCTGAGCTGAAGTTTTTCAGGTAATGCTTGGTGGCATTGAATGTTGTGTGTGATGTCTCTCGCACAGTACAAAGTGTACATATTTTATGTTCAAAATTGTAAGAGATGCTAGAAAGACCCAAGATTCATTGTTTGTTTGATTTTTGAATTAATTTCTGATTGTCATACCTTCAGAAAAACATTACTCTTGCTAATAATTTTATGACTTCCACATTCAGTTAAGTTACACAACCCCACATGGGGTCACACTCCTAGTTTAAGAAGGTAGGCGCTGAAGGAAGAATAAAAATTTTTCTGATAGAGGAAATAGCATGGGAAAATGTATGAGGCACTCCAAACTGCAGGTTTCTCAGTGCATATGCTACAGCATATTTAAGGAAAGAGATATTTTGTCATGGTGGCGAGAACAGCATAAGTACTCAGTGGATGGTACTAAAAACACTTATTGCTTTTTCACATACAAATGTATAATTTACACTACTGTATTTATATTTTGTGTTTCTCAGCATTTATTTATAATCATATGGATTAGAAACAAGGAAAAGTAATGAGTAGTCTAGTGAAGCAAGTATATTATAAATTCACAGAAAATATTTTAAATTATATTCATTCAACTAAGTATTTGTTGATAAACTGTATATTTGTTTTCAAGTGTGCTTTATAGTATAAAATAGTCCCAGTAATGACTCATGGAAATGTTAAATTTGCTTTTGAATTTCAGGTGGTAGTAGTAAGGTAGTTAGAAAACATACATACACAAACACACCTGCACACGTACACACACAATATACACACACAAACACACACACACCTTACCAGACCTTGCTCTTAGCCAACAAACCCATTCAGAAAACAATTTTTATAATTAATATGTCTTAATATTGACATAGAGTACTTTAAAATATAAGTAAGATTCAGTGTTTTTATCATTACTGTCTTCCTTACCTTAGATTGGAGGTGAATGATTGCTCATTCAGCTCTGAGCTGTATGAGGGAAACTTGTATCATAAAGCATCACATCACTTTGACACTTAGTAAAAGTGAAAAGTGTTGCCTGGAAGAAGTTCTATATAGAAAAAAATCATTGCATGTATTAAAAACTTTTGAAACTTGATTATGTGTTAGATTAAAGAGTTTTGTTTCTATTTGAATATCATACACTTCTTTTCATTTGTATGTTTTATAGTGCCTCAATTTATACCACTTCCTACTGGACACCTAAGATGATGGTTTGTCATATGAACTCTTATGGCAAAACAAATTAAGTAGATGATCCCACACATTTGTAAATACCACCTTTTTAGATGCCAGACACTTTTTATTCTTATGATATGTTCTAGAAACCATAAAGACAAATTATAAATTGAAAACTATTTTAAAATATCCAAGGAGCTGAGCTCTTCTTTCATGATTCACTGTTGGATCATTTCTTTTAATAGCATCATCTAACTGTCTGAGACTTTTTGCATAAGCACTTAAAGGTTTCTACTGCTATAATTAAACATCATGGCCAAGAGTATCTTGGAGAGGACTGTGTTTATTTCTTCTTCCATTTCTAGGTAAGAGTTCATCGCTAAGGGTGATCAGGGTGGGAACTCAAGCATTGCAGGAGCCTTGAGGAACAAGATGATCCAGAGGCCATGGAGGAGTGCTGCTTACAGACTTTCTCCTCATCACTTCCTCATCATTCTTTCATATAGCACCCAGGCCCACCAGCCTGGGAGTGGTAGAGCCCATAGTGAGTTCAGCCCGCTCACATCAATCATCAATCAAGAAAATGCTTCACAGGCTTGTCCACAGGTAAATCTGGCAGGTGGGTTATCTCAACAGAGGTTTCTTCTTCCAAAATGACTCCAAGTTGTATCAAATTGGTATAAACCTAGCCAGAGCACAGCTTAATGATTATCAGAAGACTATGGTATTTCAAGCTACATATTGCTTCACTGTAGAGGTAACAGCTGATTAAAGTTCCTATGGAGTATCTGTGGGTTGTACCTATGATCTTTTCCCAGTCACAGAACGCTTGCTTATTAACATACTTTATTAATGGGATGGATATATTTAATCGCCTTAACTTTAAGATAGACTTTGGACAAGATTACGCTAAAATAATTTAACACAATAGAAAGCTTTCTGTTTTGTAGAAAATGGAAGCCAGAGAAACTCACTTGACTTGTAGCTCTTCAGGAACCTTCTATTTTTCTCTCTCCCTTCCTTCCTTTCTCCTTCATAAGGCAACAAGAATTTGTTGAATATTTGTTAGCACTGAAATTGTGAAAAGTCTGGGTTTAGATTGCTACTTACTGGCTACTGAGGAAGCAGTTCATTTTAGTATAGTATGATACATGCTACTGAAGAAAGAATGTGCTTAGCTTAACAGATCTATACACTAAGGTAAAATTAATAAGGTAGAATTAACTAAAACAGCAAATAACTAGGGATTTAGAACCTCCTAAATAATCCATAAGTCAAAAAAATCAGTGAAAATGAGCCATAAAATAATGAAATACCAAATATTGTAACTTGTAATTTTAAGAAATGCTAAAGTGAAAATTTACAATCTAATATCCTAGAATTAGGGAAGAAAAAAGATTAATGAGTCAAGTATCCAACTCAAGATTTTTTTAAAAAAAACAAAAAAATTAGCAATGTATATCCTCCAAAAACGACAACAAATGATCAGCAAGGATTGGGATACAAGATTTAAAATAGAAAACAAACATACAGTAGACATTATCAACTAGTAGCTACTTTGTAAAAGAGCCAGTAAAACAAAATATTGAACCTGGAAATATGGCTCAAGAGCAAAGAAAATAGAAGGAAATAACTATGGAAATACTCATGGAAATGAGAAAAAAGAAATATTCATGAATAGACAAGTTAATTATACAAAAACATGAAAAAATATGTACAAACTTAGAAAGCAGGTAAAATTTCTAAGAAAATTATTATTTTTTCAGGGTAGATAGGTGCCCCAGTGAATAAAGTGTTTGCCACATGAGCTTGATGACTTAAATCTCCAGCACTCATTTACAACTGGGCATGGAGGAGCAGTCCTGGAACCCTAGTGTGGGATCAGAGACCAGCACATCGCAAGTTCTTACTGGCCAGCTTAGCTAGAAAAATATGGCAAATTTTACATTCAATGAGAAGCCCACTCTCAAAAAATAAGGTAGAGAAGTGAAGACAAAGGTCTCCTGGTATCAACCTTCCACAAGTGCCCTTGTGGGCAAGTATAACCACATGCACATGCTTGCACACACACACACACACACACACACACACACACACACACACACACACACACACACGTGCACACACACATGTGCATACCCTCCAATAATAAAAAATAAAATATAATTTATGCATGATAAGGATCATAACATTAGAGCAATTGAATCAGTAGAAATAAATGTACCCTGTCTTTCCTTCTACATGCAAAAAAAAGTAGGCAAAGATTATTTTGCAGGACAATTCCTATAAAATATCAATAAACTATAGTCCTTATCTACACAACCTAATACAGGAAACAAATTAAAAAGGATCATACTTCAGAAGATTTACCTGAGGCTGCTTTTGGCAGCCAACCCAACTTGAATAAATCCAATTTGGTCAAGTTAGTTTCATGAAAAAGATGGAGCAAAAGGAAGGTTTAAAATTAGAATCTATGAATACTTGAAATCGAGCCATATAAAACAGATGATATAAGACCTGTTGCCATCATGAAAAGAACCATTTCATATGGCTCATGCTAATAATTCACCATCTTAACAAACTATGGAAGAAAGACAGGCAGCTATTTTAGAGGGTCAAGAAAAGCTGCTTAAGTTAAACATTAAATTTAGTGATACAGCATTATAAACATTTAGCTGTTATATTATTATACATGCACTGCTAAGAAAGAAATGAAATAAAAAGTTATACTAAATTTTCTTACATAGATAATCCAAGAGAATTACAGATTATGCAAATTTTAAAGAATTCAGCAATGTTTGCTTGAAATAGTTAACATGATACAAACTTGCATTTTAAAATATCCCAAATAAACAACTTCACAAGCAGCAAATACAAGTATGGAACTTCTTGGGGGAGGAGTTAACATAAATGTATAAAAAATTTTGAAGCTTTTTGAAAAATTCAGTGTCATTTAAATAAAATGGAGGACTTCTTGGAAAGTTTTAGTCTTGCTGTCAAATTTTTATAGAAGCAAAATAAAAGGGCAACAATACTCAAAGCAATATTTGAAATAATTGAGAGACATGTCTTAATGGATAACATAATTTTTTGATGTCTATATGTGTGTGTGTGTGTTTTTGAATTGTTGTGCCTGTGTGTACACATGTGTAGAGGTTAGAGATCAATGCTAGTTGTCTTGCTCAATTGCCTTCTAATTTATTTATTTATTTTTATTTTTATTTTTTTTTTATTTTTTTTTGAAAATAATTTTATTAAATTATAAAAAGTTTCCATTTACGCCCCTCCTCCCAACGCCCTCCCACTCCCCCCCTCCCTCTCCTCCTCCCTCTTTGTCCCCAAGGGAAGTCAGGGTCTCCTGCCCTGTGGGAAGTCCAAGTTCCTCCCCCCTCACTCCAGGTCCAGGAAGGTGAGCATCCAAACAGACTGGATCCCAAAAATCCAGTATATGCAGAGGAAACCTGTCCCAGTGTCATTGTCAATGGCTTCTCAGAAAGACTGCAGGCCAGCCACATTCAGAAAATCCGGCCACATTCAAATATAATTTATAATATTCACATTCAAATATAATTTATAATATTATAAAATAAATATATTTTAATAATATATATAATAATATAATAATTTATAATATTCACATTCAAATATAATTTATAATATTATAAAATAAATAAATATTTATTTATTTTTATTTGAGAATCTTTCACCAAACCTGGAGCTTGCTGATTTGGCTAGTATAATTGGCCAGCAAGCCTCCATGATCCTTTTGTTTCTGTCTTCCCAATGTGGGTTATAGGCATGTGCCAGCAACCATGCCTACTAGCTTTTATGTCAGTGCTGGGGATCAAAGTTAGGTCACGATGCTCATGACAGCAAACACTTTACTGATTGAGCCACCTTCTTAGCTTGGATAATACAATCTACTAAAAGGTACTGTAATTAAGATAATGTGTTATCTTGGAAGGATGCTCAATAGATCAATGAAACAAAATAAAACATGCAGACATAGCTTCCACATTTGTGAGAGCTCATCATACGACAGGGATAGCAGCACAGAGAAGTTGGCATATATTTGTTTCCAAAGGCTTCTGTATATTTTCTTTACCACAAAGTTGGTGGTTCAAAAAATGGAAAAAACGGAAAATCTTTTTTCTTTTCACCTGCTTCTGCCTCCCGAGTGCTGGGGTTAAAGGTGTGCACCACCACCATCCAGTGGAAAATCTTTTGCAATTTTTAGATCTTGAAATTGGAAATCAAAGTGTTGTCAGGGTCATGTTTCCAATTCAGACTCTAGGGAAGGAGGCTTTCTTACTTCTTCTGTCTTCCTGTGGCTGGTGAGAACATGATAACGTCTGCCTGTGCCTTCATATGACTTTTCTTCTGTTATCTACGTGTCCCTTTCTTTTCATAAGAAGACCTATTGCCTTTAAGACCCATTGGCTAATTAATCCAGGATGTTCTCATTTCAAGACTCAACTCTCAATTACATACCTAAAGATCATATTTTAAAAATTAAGGTTACATTCAAGGGCACCAGGGATTAGGATATGGGTACATCTGGGGGGTGGGATGTTGGGGAGGGTACAGTGTGACCCGCTACAGATGGTGGGGAACAAAGATTTCAGTAGCTGTTGCTGAGGTGTTTGCCTTTTCATATGGAAAACAATTGCACTCTTGAATTTCACCATATCAAAACCAAACTTCCATATGGACATAATATCTAGTAGCAGAAAAGACAGCTAAAATGGAGAAGAAAATATCTGGAATGTGATCATCATCTGAATTACAAACTATTCTAAATAAGACTTCACAAATCACAGGCAGAGCAGAAAAGCAACAGGAAACTCAATTTCACTGAAATGTGAAAGTGTTATACATCACAACTACCAAAAATAAAAATAATAAAAAATCATATTTGAGAAGCATATTTGTTATGCATGTAATTGATAGTAAATATAAATAAATCAAAAGGAATGGAAGCAAAGCAGCAACTAATATGTGCAAAGGTATGAATAAGCAATTCGTCGAAGAAGAAATAAACCAATAACAATATACTCCAACTTCACAGTAATTTGGGAAATGAAATCATAATGAAAGATGAGATTCCCTTTTGTAAACATTGTAAATATAGAAAAGCCTGTGATTTGCATGCAGAACTAGAACTTTGCAATTTTTCCAGAGGTCTATGCAAAACTGCTCTTTTCAGTTTTCAAAGAAAATAGAGAAGAAATAGGAAGATGGCATCAAATTGTCTAGGGCAGGCATGGAGATAAGAGACTGTCAAAAAGAAATTGGGAAAGATTTGGTGTATGTTATTTCTCATGTTACCAAGCTTTTTATATATCAAATAATATTATTAATAGTGGTTTGGGAACTTTGTTGATAACAACCATTAACTGTGAGCTCCTTTGAAGAGGAAGGCTGGCTGACTGGTAAGCTGATCCCAAAGGATTTTCAAAGGATGACATTCATTACAGTGAACCGGAGATTTGCCTTTTATTTTGAGGGGGGAGGTGTTCTTCTAATTATCAAATATATAAAGATAAAGTGAAAAATTTGGTATCTTACAGGTATCTAATAAAATGGATGTTTTAATCATGGGATGAATTTTTTCATAAATTTAATAAACAATGTATATAAAATGTTATTACTATGTTTCAAACAAAAAACATTTCTAACCTAAAAATTATTTTTAAAAATATTCAAAAGACATTTTAAATTAGGCAACTAATTTGTCTTTCTATGTTTGATTGAAATTATGCAGCAAACTCATCATATGTAAAGGCAATAGAATCATACGCATCAATAGCATGGGGGATGTATTATAGAGGTGAATCAGTCCAACTTTAAGTGCGTAAAAACAAGATGTTAAATTTTCCTTGATTTTGTTTAATTTTGGCATTTTTCAAATATACAAAACGTAAAGTTGGTGGACTGTTCAGGTACATACTGCATATCTCTTTTCTCCACAGCTGAAGGATCATCAAAGATGAGGAGGTGAGCTGATTGTAAAAATCAGAGGACCAGCAGTGCTGAGAAGTTCTATCCAGAGAGGTGAATTGGTGCTTGCCTGGGCTCTCTGTCCCAGAAGAGAGCACAGCCCCTCCCCCCTCAGCTTCTGCTGCAGGGTCTTCAGGTGTTCCACGGGACCCCTCCCTGCCCCCACTGCTGCTGCCTTTTTGTCTCCTGTGTCCTGTAAATACCAGCTAGCCCTGATGCAGTGCTGAGAAGTTCTATCCAGAGAGGTGAGTGGGCACTTGCCTGGGCTCTCTGTCCCAGAAGAGAGCACAGCCCCTCCCCCCTCAGCTTCTGCAGCAGGGTCTTTGGTGTCCCACGGGACCCCTCCCTTCCCCCACTGCTACCTCCCTTTTGTCTCCTGGGTCCTGGAAATACCAGCTATCCCTGCTGCAGTGCTGAGGAGTTCTATCCAGAGTGTGCTGAGGAGTTTCATCCAGAGAGGAGGAGATGGGCAGGCGTCAATACAAGAATTCCTCCAACAACCTGAAAGGCAACATGACATCTCCAGAATCTACGGATCACGAAACTAGAAGAATTGAACACCCTACTCCAGAAGAAATAGAAGAAATTGACTCTAAGCGGATCTTTATGAATATAATAGAGGAACTTAAACAGGAGGTGAAAATCTGCCTTAAAGAAATGGAAGATAGGGTCTCCCGGGTCCTGGGAAGACCAGCTAGCCCTGTTGCACTGCTGAGGAGCTCTTCCCAGAGAGGTGAGTGGGTGCTCGCCTGGGCAGCCTGCCTGTCCGGGAAGAAAGCACAGCCCCTCCCCCCCTCAGCTTCTGCAGCAGGGTCTTCAGTGTTCCAAGGGACCCCTCCCTCCCCCCACTGCTGCGGGCCCTTTGTCTCCCGGGTCCTGGGAAGACCAGCTAGTCCTGTTGCACTGCTGAGGAGCTCTTCCTAGAGAGTGCTGAGAAGCTCTATCCAGAGAGTGCTGAGAAGTCCTACCCAGAGAGTGGTGAGGAGTTCTATCCAGAAAGTGCTGAGGAGTTTCATCCAGAGTGGAGGAGATGGGCAGGCGCCAATGCAAGAATTCCTCCAACAACCTGAAAGGCAACATGACATCTCCAGAATCCAGGGAGCTCGAAACTAGAAGAATTGAACATCCTACTCCAGAAGAAATAGAAGAAATCGACTCTAAGCGGATCTTTATGAAAATAATAGAGGAACTTAAACAGGAGGTGAAAATCTGCCGTAAAGAAATGGAGGATAAGTATAACAAAAAGATTGAGGAAATGAGTAAAGAAATGGAAGAGAAATATACCAAAAAGTTTGAAGAAATGAGTAAATCCGTAAATGAAATTCTGGGAAACCAAGAAAAAACAATCAAACAGGTAATAGAAACAGTTCAAGATTTGAAAACTGAAATGGAGTCAGTGAAGAAATCACAAACTGAGGGCCGGCTGGCTATGGAAAATCTAGGTAAACGAACAGAGACTTCAGAAACAAGCATAACCAATAGAATACAAGAGATAGAAGAAAGAATCTCAGACTCTGAGGATACCATAGAGAAATTAAACGCTCTGACCAAAGAAAACAGCAAATCCAACAAATTCTCATCACAAAACATTCAGGAAATGTGGGACACAATAAAAAAAAACCAAATCTAAGAATAATAGGAGTAGAAGAAGGAGAAGAATTGCATTTCAAAGGTCCAGAAAATAAACTCAACAAAATTATAGAAGAAAACTTTCCCATCCTAAAGAACGATATTCCTATGAAGGTTCAAGAAGCATACAGAACACTGAATAGACTGGATCAGAAAAAAAAATCCCCTCATCATATAATAATCAAAACACAAAACATTCAGACTAAAGAAAGGATATTGAGAGCTGCAAAGGAAAAAGGTCAAGTAACTTATAAAGGTAAACCTATCAGACTTACACCAGACTTCTCTATGGAAATCATGAAAGCCAGAAGGTCCTGGATAGAGGTACTGCAGAAACTAAGAGACCATGGATGCAAGCCCAGACTACTTTACCCAGCCAAGCTATTGTTCACTATCAACGGAGAAAACAAAATATTCCAGGATAAAAACAAATTTAAACAATACGTAGCTACTAATCCAGCCTTACAGAGAATATTAGAAGGAAAATCACAACCCAAAAAATCCAACATTACCAACACTGTCTACATGAACTCAGACATCTAGCGACCCTTAACAAGCACAACTCAAAGAAGGAAAACACATACACTCTACTACCCAAAAAAATTACCGGAGTCATCAATCACTGGTCATTAATATCACTTAA
This sequence comes from Myodes glareolus, assembly GCF_982192425.1. Taxonomy (NCBI): domain Eukaryota; kingdom Metazoa; phylum Chordata; class Mammalia; order Rodentia; family Cricetidae; genus Myodes; species Myodes glareolus. The sequence continues at coordinate 138,093,001 of NC_142053.1, forward strand.
TATCAATGGACTCAACTCACCTATAAAAAGGCACAGACTTACACCTCAACCACAAAGACAGACACCTACTCAGAGTAAAGGGTTGGGAAAAGGTTTTCCAAGCAAATGGACCTAAGAAACAAGCGGGTGTGGCCATTCTAATATCTAACAAAATCAACTTCAAACTAAAATCAATCAGAAGAGATGGAGATGGACATTTCATACTCATAACAGGAACAATTCATCAGGAAGAAGTCTCAATCTTGAATATCTATGCCCCTAATATAAAGGCACCCACATATGTAAAAGAAACTCTTCTAGAACTCAAGGCTGTCATCAAACCACACACACTAATAGTAGGAGACTTCAACACTCCTCTCTCACCAATGGACAGATCAATCAGACAGAAACCTAACAGAGAAATAAGAGATTTATTGGAGGTACTGAATCAAATGGACTTAACAGACATCTATAGAACACTCCACCCAAATAGGAAAGAATATACCTTCTTCTCTGCAGCTCATGGAACCTTCTCGAAAATTGACCACATACTTGGTAATAAAGCAAACTTCCACAGATACAAAAAAATATTAGTAACCACCTGTGTCTTGTCGGATCACCATGGATTAAAATTAGAATTCAACAACAATGCTACCCCCAGGAAGCCAACAAACTCATGGAAGTTGAACAGTCAACTACTAAATCACCCCTGGGTCAAGGAAGAAATAAAGAAAGAAATTAAACTCTTCCTTGAATTTAATGAAAACAAAGAAACAACATATTCAAACCTATGGGACACTATGAAAGCAGTGCTAAGAGGAAAGTTCATAGCACTAAGTGCCCACTTAAAGAAAACGGAGAAAACACACATTGGAGACTTAACAACACACTTGAAAGCTCTAGAAAAAAAGAAGCTGATTTACCCAGGAGGAGTAGAAGACTGGAAATAATCAAATTGAGGGCTGAAATCAACAAAATAGAAACACAGAAAACAATCCAAAGAATCAATGAAGCAAAAAGCTGGTTCTTGGAGAAAATCAACAAGATTGACAAACCCCTATCCAAACTAATCAAACGACAGAGAGAGAACTTGCAAATTAATAAGATCAGAAATGAAAAGGGGGACATAACCACCAACACAGAGGAAATTCAGAGAATCATTAGATCTTACTACGAAAGTTTATATGCCACAAAGTTGGAAAATGTAAAAGAAATGGACAATTTTTTAGATAAGTACCATATACCAAAGTTGAACCAAGACCAGGTGAACAATATAAATAGACCTGTTAGTCGTGAATAATTAGAAGCTGTTATCAAAACTCTCCCTACCAAAAAAAGCCCAGGACCAGATGGTTTCAATGCAGAATTCTACCAGAACTTCCAGGAAGAGCTAATACCTATACTCCTTAACGTATTCCACAATATAGAAACAGAAGAGTCACTGCCAAACTCCTTTTATGAAGCTACAGTCACCCCAATACCAAAACCACACAAAGACACAACCAAGAAAGAGAATTACAGGCCAATCTCACTCATGAACATCGAAGCGAAAATTCTCAATAAAATACTGGCAAACCGAATCCAAGAACACATTAGAAAAATTATCCATTATGATCAAGTAGGCTTCATCCCAGAGATGCAGGGATGGTTCAACATACGCAAATCTATCAATGTAATCCATCATATAAAGAAACTGAAAGAAAAAACCCATATGATCATTTCATTGGATGCTGAAAAAGCATTTGACAAAATTCAACACCCATTTATGATAAAGGTGTTGGAGAGACTGGGGATACAAGGATCATACCTAAATATAATAAAAGCAATATACAGCAAGCCGACAGCTAACATCAAATTGAATGGAGAGAAACTCAAAGCCTTTCCACTAAAATCAGGAACACGACAAGGCTGTCCACTCTCTCCATACCTCTTCAATATAGTGCTTGAAGTTCTAGCAATAGCAATAAGACAACATAAGGAGATCAAGGGGATTCGAATTGGAAAGGATGAAGTTAAACTTTCGTTATTTGCTGACGATATGATAGTGTACATAAGTTACCCCAAAAACTCTACCAAAGAGCTCCTACAGCTGATAAACACCTTTAGTAACGTGGCAGGATACAAGATCAACTCCAAAAAATCAGTGGCCCTCCTATACACAAAGGATAAAGAAGCGGAGAGGGAAATCAGAGAAACATCACCTTTCACGATAGCCACAAATAGCATAAAATATCTTGGGGTTACTCTAACCAAGGAAGTGAAAGACCTATTTGACAAGATCTTTAAGCCTTTGAAAAGAGAAATTGAGGAGGATACCAGAAAATGGAAAGACCTCCCCTGCTCTTGGATTGGGAGAATCAACATAGTAAAAATGGAAATTCTACCAAAAGCAATCTATAGATTCAATGCAATCCCCATCAAAATCCCATCAAACTTCTTCACAGACTTTGAGAGAACAATAATCAATTTTATATGGAAAAGCAAAAAACCCAGGATAGCCAAAACAATCTTATACAATAAAGGAACTTCTGGAGGCATTACTATCCCTGACTTCAAACTCTATTACAGAGCTACAGTATTGAAAACAGCTTGGTATTGGCATAAGAACAGAGAAGTCGACATATGGAATCTTATAGAAGACCCGGATACTAACCCTCAAACCTATGAACACCTAATTTTCGACAAGGGAGCTAAAGGTATACAATGGAAGAAGGAAAGCATCTTTAACAAATGGTGCTGGCATAACTGGATGTCAACCTGTAGAAGAATGAAAATAGATCCATATCTATCACCATGCACAAAACTCAAGTCCAAATGGATTAAAGACATCAACATCAATCTGTCCACTTTGAACCTGATAGAAGAGAAAGTGGGAAGTAGTCTACAAGATATAGGCACAGGAGGCCACTTCCTAAGTAGGACCCCAGTAGCACAGACAATAAGAGAAACAATGAATAAATGGGACCTGCTGAAACTGAGAAGCTTCTGTAAAGCAAAGGACACTGTCAGTAAGACAAAAAGGCTGCCTTCTGACTGGGAGAAGATCTTCACCAACCCCTCATTAGACAAAGGTCTGATCTCCAGAATATACAAAGAACTCAAGAAACTAGACACTAAAACTCTAATTAACCCAATGAAAAAATGGGGTACTGATCTGAACAGAGAATTCACAACAGATGAACTTCGAATGGCCAGAAGACACTTAAGGTCATGCTCAACCTCCTTAGCGATCAGGGAAATGCAAATCAAAACCACTTTGAGATGCCATCTTACACCTGTCAGAATAGCTAAAGTCAAAAACACCAATGATAGCCTATGCTGGAGAGGATGTGGAATGAGGGGAACACTCATCCATTGTTGGTGGGAATGCAAACTTGTGCAGCCACTGTGGAAATCAGTGTGGCGGTTTCTCAGGAAACTGGGAGTCAACCTCCCTCAGGACCCAGCAATTCCACTCTTGGGAATATACCCAAGAGATGCCCTATCATACTACAAAAGTATTTGTTCAACTATGTTCATAGCTGCACTATTTGTAATAGCCAGAACCTGGAAACAACCTAGGTGCCCCTCAATAGAAGAATGGTTAAAGAAGGTGTGGAACATATATACATTAGAGTTTTACTCAGAGGTAAAGAACAATGACATCTTGAATTTTGCATGCAAATGGATGGAAATTGAAAACGTTTTACTGAGTGAGGTAACCCAGACCCAAAAAGAGGAATATGGTATGTACTCACTCATAAGTGGATTCTAGCCATATTAAAGGTCTTTGGGTCTATAATTAGTGATCCTAGAGAAGATAGATAAGAAGGTGAACCTGAAGAAAATTTATATAGTTATCCTCCTGGATAATAGAACTAGGCAAGATTGCCAAGCAAAGTTGGGTGCATGGGGGGTGGGGGGGTGGAAGTAAGGGAAGATGGTTAGGGTGAGGAGAGAGGGCGAGAATTGGGGATGGCTTGGGGGAATGGGAGGGGGGAGGGAGGAAGGATGGTTATGGGAGCAGGGAAGTTTATATCGCAACTAAGAGAGCCATTGTAGGGTTTGCAAGAGACTTGATTCTGGAGGGGTTCCCAGTAAAAATTAAATAAAAAAATTAAAAAATTAAAAAAAATTTAAAAAAAAATAATAAAAAAAAAGAAAAGAAAACGCTTTACTGAGTCAGGTAAGCCAGACCCAAAAAGAGGAATATGGTAGGTATTCACTCATAAATGGATTCTAGCCATAATTAAAGGTTTTTGAGCCTATTATTCGTGATCCTAGATAAGCTGGATAGGAGGGTGAACCTGAAGAAAATTCAGGTAGTTTTCCTCCTGGAGATTGAAAATAGACAAGAGTCCCAGGTAACCTCGAGCGCATGGGGGGGGTAGAAGGGTTGTTGGAAGGGGGAAGGTTAGAGAGAAGGGAGCAGGGGAGGGAGGGGGAATGCTCGGGGGACTGGGACGGGGGGAGGGAGGAAGGATAGATATGGGATCAGGGAAGAATATATCTCAACTAAGGGAGTCAGTTTAGGGTTTACTAGAGACTTGATTATAAATGGGATCCCAGGTCCAAGGAGAAATCCCCAGATTGTTCTCTGTACAGAGGAGAGGGTGCCTGAACCGGCCTTGGCCCATAACCATACTGTTTGCATATCACCATAGAACCTTCATCTGGTGATGGATGGAGATAGAGACAGAGACCCACATTGGAACACTGGACTTAACTCCCTAGGTCCAAACGAGAAGCAGAAGTAAAGAGAACGTGAGCAAGGAAGGCAAGATCAGAAGGAACCTTCATCCGAGGATGGATGGAGATACAGATGGAGACCCACATTGGAGCACCGGACGGAGTCCCCCAAGGTCCAATTGAGGAGCAGAAGGAGGAAGAACATGAAAAAGGAAATCAGGACTGCGAGGGGTGCGATCACCCACTGATACAAGGGGACTGATCTAATGAGAGTTCACCAAGGCCAGTTGACTGGGACTGAGCGAGCATGTGATCCAGCCAGATTCTCTGAATGAGGCCGGATTCTCTGAATGTGGCTGGCCCGGAGTCTTTCTGAAAAGCCATTGACAATGACACTGGGACTTGTTTCCTCTGCATATACTGGATTTCTGGGATCCAGTCTGTTTGGATACTCACCTTCCTGGACCTGGAGGGAGTGGGAGGAGCTTGAACTACACACAGGGTGGGAGACCCTGACTGCTCTTGGGGATAGAGAGGGAGGAGGGGAGGGAGTAGGGGGAGTGGGGGGGTGTTGGGAGGAGGGGCGGAAATGGAGACTTTTATAATTTAATAAAATTTCTTTAAAAAAAAATCAGAGGACCAGATCCAAACAGGGTCTTCTGGACATGAGCAGACTGCTACACTCACAAACTAGCAGCATCTGCGGTTGTCTGCAGGTGGCTTGCACCAGATCAAATCTGCCAACATTTTAGCATGGAAATGGGAAGCACTTATGAGCTCAGAGCCATAGATAAGGTGCTTTTGATTTCTAGAGAAAGGAGGGCTAGTTTTCTTTAAGAATGTGATACCTGGTAGTTTGAACATGCTGCAGTAGATGGTCCAACACCCAAGGGTAGTACAGACATCACAAATTGAACTGGACAGGTTATAAAATAAAAGAATACAAATTAGGAGAGGGTAGGGGTAACATCTTGGGATGAAGGAGAAGCAAAGGTGAGTACAATGAAAATACATTATATTTATATGTATAAAATACTCAAAAAGTTAGTAAAATATGGTACTAAAATATGTCCTTTTAAAGTTTTTTTTAATTTATTGATTATTTATCTGTACATGTTAATTTAATCCTTTATTTTATGTTCTTGTCCTAAGACTCTTCCTCCACAATGCATATGATTCCTATATCAGAGAAATTTTATTTTCCTTGATCTTGATATTGTAAATTCTAATTGCTTATTTACCATATACATTACAGATACTATGTTAGGAATTGTGACCCTGAAGTCTTTATGCCATTTTTAATGCCTGATGTCAGGTTTACCATGATTATAATTTTTAATTGAAAATGGACAAAATCTTATCTAAGAATAAGATTACCTAAAAACTATAGAAAATGTTGGTAGGGCAAGATATTAGAGAAATGGTAATTATCCGAGCTGACTGTTGCTGAATACACACTATGTAATAAGCTTAGTAATATGTTTTTGATGTAAATTCTTCATTAACATTTGTATTTGCTGTAGTCATGCAAGTAAGAGCAAGTGCTTAGAAAACATACATGCTAGAACTTAATAGATTGATGAGCATTGGTGCTATCTCAGACCTGTGGACAATGTGGAAATTCCATCTTGCTTACCTATGGAGGGCAGTGCATAGGGACCAAGTAGAGAAAGACACATAGAAAGAGTGAAATAGTGGTACATGGTTTCTCCACTGTGAGAGTTTTAGGCTATATGATTTGGGGTAGAGATGTAGCTCTACATTTTTCTCTGTTCCTATCCCTTCCTCTCCCCTCCCCTTCAACCCTCTCCCATGGTCCCCATGGTCCCAATTTTCTCAGGAGATCTTGTCCTTTTCTTGTCTTTTTCTACTTTCCATATAGATTAGATCCATGTATGTCTTTCTTAGGGTCCTCATTGTTGTCTAAGTTTTCTTGTATTGTGATTTGTAGGCTGATTTTCTTTGCTTTATGTTTAAAAACCACTTATGGGCGAATACATATAATAATTGTCTTTCTGGGTCTGGGTTACCTCACTCAATATGATGTTTCATAGATTCAACCATTTGCCTGCAAATTTCAAGATGCCTTTATTTTTTTCTGCTGTGTAGTACTCTACTGTGTAAATGTACCACATTTTTCTTATCCATTCTCCAGTCAAGGGGCATTTAGATTGTTTCCAGATTCTAGCTATGAGAAACAAAGCTGCTATGAACATAGTTGAACACATGTTCTTGTGGTACGGTTGAGTATCCTTTGGATGTATACTCAGAGGTATTACTGAGTCAGGAAGAAGTTTGTTTCTGAATTTTCTGAGAAATTGCCACACTGACATCCAAAGGGACTGTACCAGCTTGCATTTCCAACAGCAATGCAGGAGTGTTTCCTTTACCCCACAACCTCTCCAGCATAAGTTGTCATCAGTGTTTTTGATCTTGGCCATTCTTGCAGGTATAAGACGGAATCTCAGAGTTGTTTTGATTGGCATTTCTCTGATGACTAAGGATGTTGAGCATTTCCTTAAGTGTCTTTCAGCCATTTTAGATTCCTCTGTTGAGAGTTCTCTGTTTAGGTCTGTACTCCATTTTTTATTGGATTATTTGTCCTTTTAATGACCAATTTCTTGAGTTCTTTGTATATTTTGGAGATCAGACCTCTCTCTGTCTGATGTAGGGTTAGTGAAGATCTTTTCCCATTTTGTAGGCTACCGTTTTTTCTTGTTGACTATGTCCTTTGCTTTCAGAAGAATTTTAGTTTCAGTAGGTCCTATTTATTAATTGTTTCTCTCAGTTGCTTTGCTACTTATATTTAGGAAGTGGTCTCCTTTGCCAATGTGTTCAAGTGTACTTCCCACTTTCTCATCTGTGAGGTTCAGTGTGGCTGGCTTTATGTTGAGGTCTTTGATCCATTTGGACTTGAGTTTTGTGCATGGTGATAGATATGGATCTATTTTCATTCTTCTACATGTTGATATCCAGTTATTCCAGCACCATTTGTTAAATATGCTTTCTTTTTTCCATTTGATATTTTTTGCTTCTTTGTCAAAAATACGGTGTTTGTAGGTGTGTGGGTTAATATCTGGGTCTCTGATTCAGTTCCATTGGTCCTCCTGTCTGTTTATATGCCAGTACCAGGCTGTTTTCAGTACTGTAGCTCTGTAGTAGAGTGTGAAGTCAAGGATTGTGTTGCCTCCAGAAGTTCTTTTATTGTACAGGATTTTTTGGTTATCCTGGGTTTTTTGCTTTTCAAATGATGTTTAGTTCTGTTCTCTCAAGGTCTGTGAAGAATTTTGCTGGGATTTTGATGGGCATTGCATTGAATCAGTAGATTGCTTTTTGTAAGATTGCTATTTTTACTATGTTAATTCTACCTACCCAAGAGTATGGGAGATCTTTTCACTTTCTGGTGTCTTCTTCAGTTTCTTTCTTCAAAGATTTAAAGTTCTAGTCATACAAGTCTTCCACTTGTTTGGTTAGAGTTATTCTGAGATATTGTATGCTATTTGTGGCTATTATGAAGGGTGATGTTTCTCTGATTTCTTTTTCAGCCCATTTATCATCTGTGTAAAGGAGGGATACTGATTTTTTGAGTTTATCTTGTATCTTGCTACATTACTGAAAGTGTTTAAGAGATGTAAAAGTTCCTTGGTAGAATTTTTGGGGTTGCTTATGTAAACTATCATACCATCAGAAAATAGTGAGAGTTCGACTTCTTCGTTTCCAATTTGTATCCCCTTGATCTCCTTTTGTTGTCTTACTACTCTAGCTTGGACCTCAGGTACTATATTGAAGAGATATGGAGAGAGTGGACAACCTTGTCTTGTTCCTGATTTCACTGAAATTGCTGTGAGTTTCTAATTAGTTTGATGTTGGCTGTTAGCTTGTTGTATATTGCCTTTATTATGTTTAGGTGTGTTCCTTGTATTTCTGCTCTCTCCAAGACTTTTTATCATGAAGGGATGTTGTATTTTGTCAAAAGCTTTTTCAGCATCTAATGAGATGATCATGTGGTTTTTATTTTTCAGTTTGTTTATATGGTGCATTGCGTTGACAGACTTTCATATGTTGAACCATCCCTGCATCTCTGTGACGAAGCCAACTTGATCATGGTGGATGATGGTTCTGATGTGTTCTCAGATTCCATTTGCCCGTATTTTATTTAGTATTTTTGCTTCAATGTTCATGAGTGAGATTGGTCTGTAATTATTTTTCTTAGTAATGTCTTTCTGTGGTTTGGGTTTCAGGGTAATTGTAACCTCATAAAAAGGGTTTGCAATATTCCTTCTGTTTCTTTTGTGTGTAACAATTTGAGGAGTATTGGCATTAGTTCTTTTTTGAAAATCTTGTAGAATTCTGAGCTGAAATCATATGGTCCTGGGCTTATTTTTTTTTTTTTGATTTGGAGACTTTTGATGACTGGTTCTATTTTTTTAGCATTTATTGGTTTATTTCATTTGCTTATCTAGTCTTGATTTGATTTTGGTAAGTGATATTTATCCAGAAAGTTGTCCATTTCCTTTAAGTTTTCCAATTCTGTGGAGTACAGGTTTTTGAAATATGACCTGATGGTTCTCTATATTTCCTCTGTGTCTGTTGTTATGTCCCCATTTTCATTTCTGATTTTGTTAATTTGGATAGTCTCTCTCTCTCTGCCTTTTGTTTAGTTTGGGTAAAGGTTTGTCTATTTTGTTGATTTTCTAGAAGAACCAACTCTTTGTTTCATTGATTCTTTGTATTGTTTTCTTTGTTTCTATTTTGTTGATTTCAGCACTAAATTTGATTATTTCCTACCTTCTAGTTATCTTGGGTGAGTTTGTTTCTTTTTATTCTAAAGTTTTCAAGTGTTCTGTTAATTCACTAGTGTGGGATTTTTCCAGCTTCTTTATGTAGGCATTTAGTACTATGAACATTCCTCTTAACACTGCTTTCATTGTGTCCCATAAATTTGGGTATGTTGTGTGGTCGTTTTCATTGAATTTTAGGAAGTCTTTAATTTCTCCCTTTATTTCTTCATTGACCCATTGGTGATTCAGGTGAGCACTCTTTAATTTTCATGTGTTTGTGGACTTTCTGAAATTAGTATTGCTGTTGAATTCTACTTTTAAATCATGATGATCTGACAAGTTACATGGGGTTATTCCAACTTTTTTGTATTTGTTGAGGTTTGTTTTGTTACCAAATATGTGGTCAGTTTTTGAGAAGGTTCCATGAGGTGCTGAGAAGTAGTTATATTCTTTTCTGTTTGGATGGAATATTCTATAGATGTCTATTAAGTCCATTTGAGTCATAATATCTGTTAGTTCCCTTATTTCTCTGTTCATTTTTTGTCTGACTGACCTGTCCAGTGATGAGAGTGGAGTTGTTGACCTCTTCCACTATTAGTGTGTGGGGTTTAATGTATGATTTAAGCTTTAGAAGTGTTTCTTTTACACGTGAGGGTGCCCTTATATTCAGGGCATAAATTTTCCATATTTAGATTTCCTCTTGATGGATTTTTCTATGACTAATATGATATGTCCTTCTTTGTCTCTTTTGATTGATTTTATTTTGAAGTCTATTTTGTTAGATATTAGGATAGCTACACCTGCTTGTTTCTTAGGTCTATTTGATTGGAAAATTTTTTCCCAACCCTTTACTCTAAAGCAATGTTTGTCTTTAAGGATGAGGTGTGTTTCTTGTATACAGAAGGATGGATTCTGTTTTCGTATCCAATCTGTTAGCCTGTGTACTTTTTATAGGTGAGTTGAGTTCATTTATATTAAGGGATAATAATGACCAGTGATTGCTATCTCCTATTAATTTAATTTTCGTTGTTATTGATATTAATTTGTGTGTATTTCCCTTGCTGTGAGATCATCAGATGTCTGTTTTTGTTTGTTTGTTTGTTTTTTTTATGTAGCCAACTTCCTTGGGTTGGAGTTTTCCTTCTAGTACTTTATGTGGGACTGGGTCTGTGGCTAGGTATTGGTTAAATCTGATTTTGTCTTGGAATATCTTGTTTTGTCCTTCTATGGTGATAGAAAGTTTTTCTGGCATCCATGGTCTCTTAATCTCTGCATAATGCTTGATTTCTTCATAATGCTGGCTTTCATTGTCTCCATTAAGAAGTCAGGTGTATGAACATAGTTGAACAAATGCTTTTGTAGTATGATTGGGCATCACTTGGGTACATTCCCAAGAGTGGAATTGCTGAATCCTGGGGTAGGTTGATCCCAAATTTCCTGAGAAACCGCCACACTGATTTCCAAAATGGTTTCACAAGTTTGCATTCCCACCAGCCATGGATGAGTGTACCCTTAACTCCACATCCTCTCCAGCAAAGGCTATCATTAGCGTTTTTGATTTTAGTCATTCTGACAGGTGTAAGATGGTATCTCAGAGTTGTTTTGATTTGCATTTCCCTGATCGCTAAGGAGGTTGAGCATGACCTTAAGTGTCTTCTGGCCATTCGAACTTCTGTTGAGAATTCTCTGTTCAGTTCAGTACCCCATTTTTTAATTGGATTAATTAGAGTTTTAGTGTCTAGTTTCTTGAGTTCTTTGTATATTTTGGAGATCAGACCTTTGTCTGATGAGGGGTTGGTGAAGATCTTCTCCCAGTCGGAAGGTAGCCTTTTTGTCTTACTGACAGTGTTCTTTGCTTTACAGAAGCTTCTCAGTTTCAGGAGGTCCCATTTATTCAATGTTGCCCTTAATGTCTGTGCTACTGGGTTTATATGTAGCAAGTGATATCCTGTGGCATTGTGTTGTAGAGTACTTCCCACTTTCTCTTCTATCATGTTCAGTGTGTTCAGATTGATATTGAGGTCTTTAATCCATTTTGATTTGAGTTTTGTGCATGGTGATAGACATGGATCTTTTTTTATTCTTCTACAGGTTGACATCCAGTTACGCCAGCACCATTTGTTGAAGATGATTTCTTTCTTCCATTATATACTTTTAGCTCCCTTGTTGAAAATCAGGTGTTCATAGGTTTGTGGGTTAATATCTGGGTCTTCTATTCGATTCCATAGGTCGACTTCTCTGTTTTTATGTCAATACCAAGCTGTTTGCAATACTGTAGCTCTGTAATAGAGTTTGAAGTCAGGGATGGTAATGCCTCCAGAAGTTCCTTTATTGTATAAGATTCTTTTGTAATAGCCAGATTCTGGAAACAACCTAGATGCCCTTCAATGGAAGAATGGATAAAGAAAGTGTGGAATATATACACATTAGAGTACTACTCAGTGGTAAAAACATGACATCTTGAATTTTGCATGCAAATGGATGGAAATAGAAAACACTATTCTGAGTACGGTAACCCAGACCCAAAAAGATGAATATGGTATGTACTCACTCATAAGTGGATTCTAGCCATAAATGAAGGTCAGTGAGCCTATAATTCGTGGTCCTAGAGAAGCTAAATAAGAAGGTGAACCCAAAGAAAAACATATAGTTATCCTTGTGGATATTGGAAGTAGACAAGATTGCCAGGCAAAAATTGGGATCTTGGGGGTGGGGGTAGGATGGGGGTAAGAGGACATGGGGAGAGAAAAGTGAGGAGGGGAGGATGGGGAGACCCTGGGGAAATGGGATGTTTGGGATGGAGGAAGGGTGGATATGGGAGCAGGGAAGAAGATATCTTAATTAAGGGAGCCGTTTTAGGGTTGGCAAGAGACTTGAATCTAGAGGAGTTCCCAGGTGTCCATGGAGATGTCCCCAGCTAGTTCCTTGGGCAGCTGAGGAGAGGGAGCCTGAAGTGGCCCTATCCTATAGCCACACTGATGAATATCTTGCATATCACCATAGAACCTTCATCTGGCGATGGATCGAGATAAAGACAGAGACCCACATTGGAACACTGGACTTAGCTCCCAAGGCCCAAATGAGGAGTAGAAGGAGGGAGAACATGAGCAAGGAAGTCAAGACCGCGATGGTTGCGCTCACCCACTGAGATGGTGGGACTGATCTAATGGGAGCTCACCAAGGCCAGCTGGACTGGGTCTGAAAAACCATGGGATCAAACTGGACTCTCTGAACGTGGCGGACAATGAGGGCTGACTGAGAAGCCAAGGACAGTGGCACTGGGTTTTGATCCTACTGCATGTACTGGCTTTGTGGGAGCCTAGTCTGTTTGGTTGAGCACCTTCCTGGACCTGGATGGAGTGGGGAGGACCTTGGACTTCCCACAGGGCAGGGAACCCTGACTGCTCTTTGTACTGGAGAGGGAAGAGTAGGGGGAGTAGAGGAAGGGGGAAGGAAATGGGAGGAGAAGAGGAGATGAAAATTTTTAATAATAATAATAATAATAAATTACAAAGATGGACTGAAATAAGTATGTGTTATTGTTACCTCAGATACCAGGTATCTTAGGATTTCTATTGCTGTGATAAAACACCCTAACCAAAAGAATATATATGTGCATAATATATATATGTATGTATATATATACTAATATATAAATATAATATACAATCTTCTTACTCTTTCTTTTCCTTTTTATTATATTTTTATTACTTAAAACAATTTTTAAATTCAAATTTATTTAGATCACAGTCTTTCTCTTCTAGTGCTTCTTTTCCTCCCTACCCACCCTACTTTAAGTTCTATTTCAAAAAACAAACAAAAGACACAATACAACAACAGAAACCCCAAATCTAGAAAACAAAATGCAACTTCCTCCCCAAATAAATGCTAAAACCACAAAATTGTAACAAAAGAAAAGCACTCAAAAGAACTGTGGAGTCTGTTATTTGATAGTCAAGTACTTCTAAACATGATATTTGACCTAGAGTGGTTGATATATGAAACATCATCCCACTGAAGAAAACTCATTTTCTCTCTCCCTGAATGAGTAAATGACAGTTCAGCTGTTAACCTTTACTCTAGTGGTTAGTTTTTCATTCATTCATTCATTTAAATAAGCTAATATAAATAAAATATAATAAAATAAAACAAAACCATCACATTTAGTTAGACAAGACAAAGCAACAGAAGGAAAAGATTCCAAGAGAAGGCACAAGAGTTCGAGACCCACTTGTTCATATACTCAAGGATCCCCAAAATACTCTAAACTGAAAGCCATAATATAAGTGCAAGGGGCCTGGTGAAGACCTGAGCAGGCTATGTGTATGTGGCCTCAGCCTCTGTGAGTTCTTAAAAGCTTTGCTTGTGTTGGTTTAGAGGATCTTGATTGCTTGGTGTCCTCCATTCCTTTTTGTTCTTACACTCTTTCTGCCTCCTCTTCTGCAGGCTTCTCTGAGCTCTGAGGAGAGGGATTTGATGAAGACATCCCATTTAGGGCTGAGTGTTCCAGGGTCTCTCGCTCTCTTCTCAGGTCTTCTCACTCTCACACTGGACATTGTCCAGCTGTGTGTAGCTCTATTTGTTCCCATCTGTTTCAAGTGGAAGCTTCTCTGATGATGGCTAAACAAGGCACTGATCTATGAGCATAGCAGATTATCATTAGGGGTCGTTTTATCACTATAATTTTTTAGACCAGTAGTATTTGGTTTTGTCTCATGTTTCTGAGCAATCTAGTCTCAGGTTCTTGGTCATGCAAACAGTGTTGAGTATGCATTCCATTTCATACAGTGGGCCGTAGCTCAGATCAGGCCTTGGTTGGCTATTTTCACAATCTTTGTGCCACAATTGCAATGGTGTATCTTGCAGGTAGTGTAGTCATTGTAGGTAAAGGGTTTGTGAGACTGGCTTGGTGTTTACATTTCTCTTTTGATAGTGTGCAGTGTAGGCAGACTTTTCTTCCCTACCAGCTAGTTCTGAAATAACCACATGGAAACTTCTTATTAATTATAAATGCTCAGCCAATAGCTCAGGTTTGTTACTAAATCTTACAACTTAAATTAACCCATTAATATTAATCTACCTTCTGCCACGTGGATCATGGCTTTTTCTCTCCTCCAGCATGTCTTGCTTCTTTGGTGTCTCCTGTCAACACACCAGACTCTGCCTTTCTTCCTCCCATTGTCTTTAGCCTGGTTTTCCTGCCTAACCTTATACTGTCCAGATAATGGCCAGCCAGTTTCTTTATTAATCCAATCACAGCATAACTTACACAGTGTACAGAAGGATTGTTCCACAGTAGTGCAGAGTACCTGCAATATATACACAGGTATTTTCGAATGCTTTAATTATCCCAAGAGTCCCTCTTTTCTCTTCTTCCTCTCAAACTATTGGTGTATCCTTTGTTATCCCAGGGGGAGCATTTTTTTAACACTTTTAAGGATGCTCCTATGTGGGTTCTTTTCCTAGTTAAGGGGGTTCTGAGTTAGGTGATACAGAGACAGGTTCCTAATGCTGGTTGTTCAGGCAGTTGTCATACTGGTCAGAGTATACAAACACACTTCTTTGAAAACAAGCCATGCCGTCTGTTTTTGAACTAAGTGGCCAGGGTCCCTCATTGGACCACAGACTACTGTTTTCAAAAGTAATGTCACTGAGCCAAGTATGGAGTGAGCTATAGGAAAGTGAAAACACTGGAAAGCCATTCTCCAGTTTTTCAATTGCTCCATTCTAAGGTCAAAATTCGACTGGTTATTGTAAACCTTTGACTAGTTTCCAGAGTTGCTAAAATGGTCATTTTTGATCATTTTTCCTCAGATTTTGGTCTTCTTATGGAGGAACAGATACTTGAATCCTGCTATTCTACCGGTTTAGATGACATCTTCTATGCAATATGTTTTTGGTTTAGCTCATATTTATTCTGTATAAAAAAAGTTGTATGCACTTTCTATATACCACACACCATCCTTAGTGGTTTGATTTTATTTAACCTTCAGTAGATTTATGAAAGCAGTGTTATTGTCTTCATTTCATAAGGAGAAAAAAGACTTCAAGAAGAATTAGTTAAGTTGACACTGGCAGCAAGAGATGCAAATGAGCTTGAACTCAGATCTGCATGGTTTCTAACCTCAGGTTGTTAACCACGAGGTTAAACTAATATATTAATACAGCTAATCAGGCATAATAATATGTGTTAGGTGACCTATTTCTATGCATAACCTTATGAAAAAGTGATTAATTTTCCTCTGTTTATGTGAGAAATAGTTTTGAGTTTCTAGATCTCATCTGTGCCTTACTTGTGTAGGCGTAGTGTAACTGTGTCGCGTGACTAAAAGTACGCTAAAGAGAAACTGAAGAGCAGCTGGAAGTCTAACATGCGTGTGGCCATGGCTGGAACCCTACAACTATTAACAAACAGCTTTACTAAAGAAAAAAAATTAGCAGCAGCACCACAAATGGCACTAACAACATCGTCACCATGCTCCAAATGATGCACTATAGTCCTGCAGAACAAATAAACAATGGCTAATCATGCTCCCTACAAGATTTTGATTGTTTTTCTCTTTAGTTCGAAACTAGGAGTGACTAAGAGAATGCCTGAGTACATCACTCATGACAGAGTCTCCTGTTCATAGTTGTACTCCAGTTATTCTTAATTCTTAGCTTACATGTTTTTCTTTTTAATTCCTATTTTTTCTTTTAACTTAAAATGATATGTATGTTGCATGATATTTTAAAGAATGTCTATGGTCTCAAATAGTCAGAGATAGCTAACTGGCAAATTTGTCATTTTATATATTCATTATTTTTGTGGTGAGGACACAATATATTCATTGTTTTTTATAGTTTTTAAAAGGCCAATGTATTATTCTCTATAAAATAGACTTCTTAAAATTTACTCTAGTCTGGCTGTATAGTAATATATAGATGGCCAATCTCTCCCCTGCTCTGACCCACTTATTCTGTGCCAAGTACCACTTTAGTCTCTGCTTCTAAACTTTCAACTCTTTGAGAGTCTGCATATAAAAGACATCTTTCAGAATTTGCTTTCCTGTTCCTGTATGATTTACTTTAATGTTCTTTAGATTCACCTATTTTGTTGCAAATGGTTTTGGTATTTTGTTTTCTTATCATGTATATACATTTTCTTTTATTAATTTTTTGAAAATGCCATATATGAGTACTTTATTTATAGCAATCTCCCTTCTCTTTCTTTCCTCCAAAGCCTCCCATGCTCTCTTCCCTCAATTCTTCAAATTCATAACTCTTTGTACATATATATGTTTATATATACATATATATACACATACATATATATTAATAAATATAGCTTGTTTACTTTATTTAGTATCGCTTGCATGTGTGTGTTTAGGACTGACTGTTTAGAATTGGAAGAGGACTGATCCAACAGCAGACTTATTCTACTCTCTCAGCAATCTCTAATTGCCTATGGCTCTTTATTTAAGGGTGGGTCCTTGTGGAATTTCCCCCATCCATGTTTGAATGTTAATTGTTGTCATTTTTTTCATGTTTTGTTTAGGCTGTCACATTGTTGAGATTTTATGAATGCAGCTTCCCTGTAATATATAGGTGACATAATCTTGAAGCAGATACCTGTTCTTTTGACTCTTACAATCTTCTGCCCCCCTTCCTCAATGGTCCCTGAACCTTCCGTGTAGGGTTTGTGTTGCACATGTGTCATTTGAAGTTGTGCCCCCAAGAGTAGATTCTTGTACCAATTTTGTAATGAATATGAGAATGGATATGGTGATTGAATTTCTCTTAGATATATACTTGGCAATGGGACTGCTGGATCATATGACAATTATATGTTTAATTTTGAGAGCTCTCCATGCTATTTTTCACAATGGCTATACTAATTCACATTTCCACCAACACTTTGTCCAGTTTTGCTTTTGTTGCTGATGCTGTTGGGATCTTAGCTAAAAAAGAAAGCAGTCCTTATTCAGACTAAAGCAGTAATGTGTTGTTCATTGTTGTTTTTCAGCAGCATCCTGGTTTTAGGTCTTTCACTTAAGTCTTTAATCTATTATGAGTTGCTTTAAATACATGACATTTCACAACTTCATTCTTTTATATATGGATAACCAGTTTTCCCAACATTATATATTGAAGGAGATAGTCCTTTCTTGTGTGTATTTTGGTGTGTTTGTCACTAAATCAGATGGTTGTAAATGCCTGTAATTGTTTCTTGGCTCTCTTCTGTTCCCTTGATCTATGCCAGTGTTATGCTTTTCAAGTGATTATTATCTTGCAGTATATTTTGAAATCAAGTTCATAGTGCCTTCAAGTTTGTTCTTTTTCAATTTCATCAACATTGCTTTAGCTATTTGAAATCTTTTATGGTTCCATATGAATTTTAAGATTCTTTTCTTTTTCCATGAGAATGCCATTTGTATTTCGGTAAGGATAACATTGAATCTTAGCTTTACATTATATGCACATTTTTACTACATGAATTCTTTAATTTGTGTTTCACTGTTTCCTAATATTTCTTTCATAGTTATTTTATAGTTTTCACTTCTCTGGTTAAATTTACTTTTATGTATTATATGGGATTATTTTTTCATTCCATTTTCAGATAGTTCCCTATTAATATATAGAAATAATACTGAGTTTTATATTCTGATTTTATAACATGGATCAATAAGATTATACAATTCTTAGCAAATTTTGAAGAACTGATTAGGATATATATATATATATATATATATATATATATATATATATATATATATCTTTCTTTTACAGTAGGGAACCTATTATTTCTTTCTCTTTTATGATTCTTTTGCCTGGGACTTACAGTACTATGGTAAACAGAAATAGCAAAAGTGGCCATCCTTTTGTTCTAGATCTTAGGGCCAAGTGCTTTCAATTTCAGCATGTTAACTGTGGGATTGTTCTACATGGTTCTTATTGTGTTGTGGTATGTTTGTTTTATAGGTAATTTATTCAGCGTTTGTTACATTGTGATGTTTTTTCAAATGTTTATTTTTACATTGATGGAAATGATACATTTTTCCTCATTCTGTTAAAGTGATATAATATGTTTATTGATTTGCATATGTCAAATTATCCTTGCATCACTGGGATGAATACCATTTAGTCATGGTGAATTATTTTTCAAAGTGCTATTAGATTCAGTTTGCTAGTATGTTGTTGAAAATTTTTGCATTAATATCCATCAAGTATATTGGCCTGTAGTTTCTCTATTTGCTGTGTCCTTGCTTGGTTTTGATATTAGCATAGTATTAGCTTAGCAGAATGAGTTTGGAAAGATTTTCTCTTTAATTTTTAGAAGCAGCTTGAGAAGAATTGTTATTAGCTTTGAGAACAGTATAATTCAACAGGGAACTTCTCAGGTTCTGGGCTTTTCTTTGATGGGGGACATTTCATTACTAATTCCAATCTCTGTCTCTCACGTAGGCATTTACTGCTATAAATTTCTCTCGTACAACTTGTACAACTGCCTGTAGGTTTTGGAATGCTATGTTTTTGTTTTCATTTGTCTCAGGATGTTTTACATTTTATAGCAGTCTGTAGTTTGTTTGTGAATGTTTTGTTTCATTTACATGTATATTTTCATAAAGCTTCAGAGTTCCTCTTATGGAATTCTAGCTTTCTACCATGGTCGTCAGAAAAGACGCTTGATTTTGATCTTCAGTTTGCTGAGACTTGTATTATGCCCTAACTCATGATCTAGTCTTGATAATATCTTTATTCTTTAGATGGAAATTATATGGCATAATGTGTTTTGTAGACACAGACTGCATGAATGTAAATTCTAGTTCTATTTTTTACTATTTCTGTGACTTGTGACAAATTAGTAACCTGGCTGTGCTTCAGCTTCTTTCCTAAGAGATATGATGAAGAAGCTATCTGTTTCATAATGGCACAGAGTTCCTAGTACGCTTGAAGATTAGATGAGCTTGCAAATTAAAAGCATTAAGACCTGTGCCTGGCACATTTACTAAAATTGGTTACTGCTATTATTATAAAAGTAAGTAGGAAAAACCCCACACTTTGCTTAGCAGGATTTTCTTGTTTACTTCATTATCACCTTTTTTTTTGCCTACTTACTTGCCCTGGTGACTCCTATGGGGTGTATCTCATTTCAGAGGCTTCTGCTATTTTTCATTTGATCTTGTTAGGATGACCATAAATAAAAGGGAAAAGAGAAAATTGAATTGCGTTCCCATTGTATCTTGTTCTGGTCACTTCTTCAAGTCTCCTTTATCACAGATAGAATGAAAATATACAGATTGGCAATCTTCTTCAAAACTGAGATTAGATAAAGAGCTTTTGTCCTTGTACTAAAAGTGTTTTTGTTTCTTAATTATTATTTTTAATTTATTTTGCAACCAGACTACAGTTTCCCATCCCTGCTGTCCTCCCATTCTGTCCACCTGCCTCCCCTCTGCCCCCTTCCACTCCTCTTCTGTTTCTGTTCATAAAGGAGAAGGCCTCCCATGGGTGTTCACAAAGCATGGCATATAAAGTTGAGGCAGGATTAAGCTCCTTCCTTTGTATTCAGGCTGGGCAAGGCAACTCAGTATGAGGACTAGGCTTCCAAGAGCCAGCTCAAGCATTAGGGTCAGGTCCTGATCCCACTGTTAGGAGGCCCATGAATAGATACATTATCTAATACATCATGAATTAGATACATAATTGTCACAGCTATGTAGAGGCATAGTCGGTACCATGTAGGCTTCCTAGCTTTCAGTCCCAGAGCTCAGCCCAGTGCTTGGCTGTGGATCTCTGCATCTGTTTGCATCAGCCACTGGATGAAGGCTCTCTGATGACAATGAGGGTAGTCATCAATTTGATTACAGGAGATGACCAGTACAGGCACCCTTTCTGCTACTGGTAGGTGTTTTAGCTGCTGTCATCCATATGGATTCCTGGGAGGTTCCCTTGCACCAGGTTTCTACCTGACCCCAAAATGTCCTCCCCTATCAAGACATTGTTTTCATTACTCTCCCCTTCCTGCCCCCAAACCACCCAATCTGATCCCGCATGTTCCCACCCCCACCCCAAATCCCCATCCTCAGTTTACTCAGAAGATCTCAAATGATATCCAGTATTAAAAACTGTCTAAAGTCGATATTAAAGTGAAAACAACAACAGCAATAAAACCCGGAACACTAATAATTCTATCATTAAAACCTTATCCAGATATAGAACCTTTAGCTGCAGTGACGAACAGCATTGCTCATTCATTTACTGTTGTTAAAACTTCAAAGCTTTTCTGTACCTACAAAGAGAAAAGACAGACAGACATACTCCACTCAATTGCAGCATGACTTTATACAGGGAAAGACCTGCAGTGAGGGTCTCTAACTTAGGGGTCAGAACTCATCATCCACTTACAGACTGGGGTGCCTATAGTGCAGAAAAATAAAAAAAAACAGTAAGGAGCAGGGCACTCAAGTCTTTACATTTTTGGCTTATAACATGCCCTTGCTGGGGGAAGTTGGTGATATAGGGAATGCAATTACTTCAAGTCAATCAGGTAATTGATAATCATCTCTTGTGGTCAGCCCTTACTGGAGTTGGTAGTACAGGAATTCAAGAATCTCTAGAAAAACAAACAACACTAAATTACTTTAGTTCAAAGAATTGTCATTGTTTAACCAAAATGGAGAAATTTCCAAGATGATGTGGTCATGACTAATGATCTTGAATGTCATGTAATTCTCCCAATGTTTCTGTAAGTGAACAAGGACAGATGTGATTGACTTCTTAATGATCTAAAATGGGTTTAGGTGTATGTAAAGTAAAATTACAGTAAATTTTGTCTGTCTGATTATTTTCCCTGAGATACTAAAGAGCCTCATTGCTTAAGTACATTTTGACCATCATATAGAGTAGAATTTCATCCACTGGAGATATTTCTGTTTGTTTTGTTTTTTACAGCACTATGAGTCATGTAAATTGAAATTTTTCTCATGTCTACTTTTTATTCTAATGGACCTATTCCACCCACAGCCTTTGACCTCACATTCATAGGATGCTCTTTCCTCATCCTTGACACAGCAAGTTGATTAGAATTCCTCACTCTATGAACTGGGCTAACCAATTATATTTTCTTGAAGAAAGAGTCAGTTGCTAGCCCATAGCTTCTACTTCATCATTATGGTCTCATAATAGTTCAGGAGTGCTTTTTACTCTGAGTCTTGAACTTGATATGCTCCTTATACTGACGAATGACATGGAGATGGGAAGATCAGTGTGCTATGCCGAGTCTGGGCTTTAAGAATTGTGTTTCTGCTCATTTCCTTGTACCTCTGTCATCTTATAATAAGAAGCTCTGGACAACTTCTGCCTCTATAACTTTATTCTTAGAATGTGCACATGTGGATCAGAGCGGACCAACTGAGTCAGTTGAGCTGATTACCACCTGAGTCTTCAGAGATCATGGGAATCGGTGGTCAAGTTTTGTCACTGTCGTTTCCAACTAACCTCATTGAAGACTAGAGGCCACAGTCAGTGTATAGAGTCCTCTTCAGTCAGCAACTTCTGTAGTAGACCTGTCTGCCATTTGGGGTTGTATCTGTATAAGTAAAGGAAAACAATCTATAGTGAGAAGAAAAAAGTAGAACATAAAAGTAGCAAAGATTAACACGGGAGCCTTCAGCTGCTCTCTAGTTTCAGTATCTGTAAGGCCTGCAACTGTGGTAGTCAGTAGCAGAACCCTGGCCATGGACTGAGTTTCCTAGACGGGCTTCTAATCTGGAAAGACAATGACCAGATGACCATTGGGCTATGTTCAGGAAGTTGAACTGCCACATGGTTCCTTGAATTTAGGCAACACTGTTAGCAATAGGAGGAATAAGCAACACCAGAACATGATCTCTGCAAGCTTTCCTTGAGGCTGACTTATTTGAAAATGGAACCAGTTTCTGCTTTTCTGTCTGACAGTAGGATTGGTCTTAAAGCCTATGTATGGAGTAACCAGGTCTACAATGTGTGAGTGTGTTTGTGTGAGTGTGTGTGTGTGTGTGTGTGTGTGTGAGAGAGAGAGAGAGAGAGAGAGAGAGAGAGAGAGAGAGAGAGAGAGAAAGAGAGAGAGAGAGAGAGAGTGTTGGGGATCAGAAGTTTTCAGAGAAAAGTGTATGAAGAGAGTATTTGTTATTTTTTTCTATTTCCCTTTCTCGTATTTCCCCTGAAAATGTTGCCATCAGGAAAGCATTATACTATTTAATTTCCCTCCATACTCAGCCTACTGAGACAGCCACTGTCTCTCTACCAGATGCAGAAGCAACAGTCTGGCCACCACATCCCTCATTCTTTACTTTCTCCACATAACAAAGTAGAATGAACCATCGAAGCACTCTTGCCTGACTCAAAGTATATCAAGTATACAAAGTATACTTGGATGAGTCTGATCTTGACCATGAGGGTGTGCACGTGCTGAAGACCTCACAAACAAAACAAGCTCATTTCTGCAGCAACAGTGATTGGTTCCATCTCAACTGAGGGGTCCCAGTCAGGGCAACTGTAATTCTTGCTGGGATTTTTTTTCCCACCTGTTTGAGGGAAGATTATTATTTTTATTTTGATATTTAAGCTGGCAGGATCTGGGGGCAGAGGTACTAGTTACTTTGATGTTATGAGATAAAAGCCTGAAAATGAATTCTGAAAGATTCAAGAATGACGAGAAAGTAGGAGGGCAGGAGAAGGAAAAGAGAAAGACGAAAATGTTGTATGAATTCCTAAGGGTGGCTTTGTAAAAGCTAGCTCTATTCCCTGGGTTTTTCCAGGGTACAAGGCCAATGGATCTGATGTGGGATGTCCTTCTGTAAATGTCTTACTTTTATTGGATAATGAATAAAGCTGTTTCAGCCAGTGGCTTAGCAGAATAAAGCCAGGTGAGAAATCAGAACAGAGATAAAGAGAGAGAGTAGGCAGAGTCAGGGAGTTGTCATGTAGCTGTCAAAGGATGCAGATGCCATGTAGCTGCCCAAGAAGCAAGAGGTAACAAACCAGAAACCTCATGGTAAATTACAAAATAATAAAATGGGTTAATTTAAGGTGTAAGAGTTAGGTAGGAATATAGCTAAGCTACTGTCCAAACAATGTTGCAATTAATATTGTTTCTGTTTGATTATTTGGATCTGGGAAGCCGGGAAACAAACGAGCAGTCTCTGACATGGATACTCTCCCATCTTCTCTGTTAAACTATTTTGAGTTAAGGTTTGATCACCTCCAGCAGTCTGAACTAATTTGGAAGGACTCCTGAGGCACAGAGAAGTCAGATAATTTAGGCACTCCACCTGCTTTATTGACACAATACACAATTCCTTAAAGCTTAGAAAAGAAATGTGCACAGAGTACTTTGAATGCAAAAAAGAAAATGATTGAATATGACAGAGACTGAAGCAAAAGCATTCATCCATAATTCACTTTACATTACAGCTATCAGCTGTAGTTTTTTTTTCTCTTTAAGAACCACCACCCACCTCCCAGATAAATGCACGGAGACTTATTCTTATGTGTTCTTATGTGACTTGCTTCTAGTCACCGTTTCTAACTTATTAAACTATCCACTTTCTCTTTAACTCTATTTTGCCTCTGAACTTTTTTTTTTTACCTTTCTTTATTCTATACACATTTCTTCCTCCTTAGTCTGTGGCTGGCTGTTTGGCTGGGTGGCTGACCCCAGGCATCCTCCTATTCTTTTCTTTTTCTTGCTCTTCCTTCTTTCTGTTTTTTAAGCCTAGATTTTTCCTCCTATTTATTCTCTCTGCATGGCAGCCTCATATATATCTCCTGCCTAGCTATCAGTCATTCAGCTCTTTATTAGGCCAATCAAGAGTTTTAGACAGGCAAAGTAACACAGCTTCACAAAGTTAAAAAATGTGACATAAAAGAATGCAACACATTTTTACATCATTACACAAATATTCCACAGCATAAACGAATTTAACACATCTTCAGCTAACACAACAAACAGACAGTTTGCTTTAAGGCTATTAAAACTTGTTATGCTTTTGCAACATGCATAGCAGGTACCATACAGACTGACTCAAATCTTACCTTCAGCACTTACTGGGTGAAGCTTTTTCTCTTAGTAGCAACCTCATTTGCAAAATAGTCTTAAAAGTCAGGCTAACTTCTCATAAGTGTTTCAGGAATCAAATGGGTCAGTTTACACAGAGCTTTCAGAATAATATTTGATAAATACACTGTAAGTGGTGCTGGTCATTACTTGCTATTACTATTTCTCACATTTGATATGTTGATTTGTTAAAGGACAAGATGATATATGTGTGCAGGCTCAAGAAGATAGTCAGGGTTTATAAGGAAGAGAAAATGAGTAAGCCACTAATAAATTGAGCTCAGAAGATTCTTGGGTATTTGCTCTGGTGGGTGTTTGGTATCAGGTGAGTGTTTGGTATCACGTGGGAGTTTGGTATCTGGTGGGGGTTTGGTATCTGATGGGGGATTGGTATCAGAGCATACAGATAAAACACTGAAGACAAGTGAAGGAACTGCTTAAGGCCAAACATGGCTTATTGGCAGGGCTGGAAATTGTGTCTCAAACTTGTGATTTAATTGAGTACGTTTTCCAGGTCAGCATAGTGATATATATGTATAGTATATATAGATAGTATAAGTGATTTGAGGGTTGGAAATTTTGTTTATTATCTTGAGTATTTGAAGAATTATTAACTGAGTAAATGGGTCTGACACAAATGTCTCTTTCATCACAGTGATTGCTTTTTAATGGGTTACTACACAACTAAACAATAACCATTATATTATGATTGTAGATATTTTTGCTTGGAAAAGGTGGGAGCTGGATTTTCTTGACTGACCTAGCCTCTGAAGTCAGAAAACATGAATTCTAACATGTCCATCTGGCACAGGTGAGTCCCATCTGTCTAGGCTAAACATGAGAGGATATAGACACTATCTCTTGATGGTCAGAATATTGTTCTTTAAAAAGAATATGATGATAGGATGCCCCGACCGGCCCACAGAGCAGCTTCTAGTCCGACAAGGATGACTGTGGGTCCCTGCAAGATCTCCAGGGTGGCAGCGCCATGCGGCCGGGGGAGTCAGGCGGGCAGTTACGGCGGATAAAAGGCTCACAGGACATAGTAAATAAACATAAGGGTAAACATTTATTACTTAATAAGAAACAGAGAAACAGAAAGACAGAGATAGACAAATATAAAGACATAAAGACATAGAGACAGAGAGAAACGTGTGCACATGACAAGAGGCAAACACAAGAGAGAGAGTTAAGATGGCGTGGAGGGAGGTCAGAAGTGGCTGGGGGTGGGCGTGGCTAGCTCTTAAAGTGATCGCAAAGGAATAACATTCCCAGATCCTTTTTATAGTAAAAAGTAGAAGGTTAGACATTACAGTTTGAAGGAATTGGGGCGGCGAATTCTCAAGACTGCTTCCGGCTGATTTGTAGGCATTGTTTTTGGGGGGGAGTGAGGGAGATCTGAGAGAAGCTGGGTGCTGGTCACATTCTGGCATAGTGGGTCTCTGCTCCCAACAGGACAGGTGTCTGTGGCATGGAAATGTCTGGTGTCCCTTGTACCTGGTTAGGGTATTGGCACAACAGAGGACAAAGTTAAATTGAGAAAAATTTTTTAGGACCAAGGAATTGAGAGGTTTGTATCTGACCTGTTTATGATGGGTTCTTTAATTTGACTCCCTGGAACTTATAAGAAAAACAGAAGTTTTAGACATATACATTGTATTAAGAACTCCTTGGGTTTGTAAAAACAGAAATTACAATGAAAAGTATTTTTATTTGGTGAGACAACCTGACAAAATCTCTTAGCTATCAGACTGTCAGAGATCTTTGAGAAGGATAAGATTTTATTTGAGTTACTGAATAAAAAATGACAGAGAACTTACTTGGTTGGCATCTAGAGCTACTCTTTTGGGTCCTCCCTGGTCGCTGAAGGTTGCATTTGACCTTAGTTGTTTAATACAGAGCCTGTCCGGCTTTTGAAGACCCTGTGGACTAAGAAATCTTTAGGAAGACAGGCCTACCTTGACCTGAGCAGCTAGGCTGTCGATTCCAGTGATCCTGTCCACGTTTGGAGGTCTCCAGTTCAGGTGAAAGGCAGTTTTTGCCCAATGGTCAGCGCTTGGCAGTCGAAGCAAACTGCAGATGGACGCTGGTCTTTGACGATTTGTTTTCTGTCTTCTCGAAGGAAACAGAGTGCTTGCTAGGAGCCAACCTGTCTCTTTTTGTTATGAAAAGTTTTTTAAATAATTAAACATTTAAATATCGTATTCCCCAGATCTCTGAGCAGTTGAGGGCTGATTATAAGGTATAGCTGCAGTATAGAATCTGTCTGGAAGGTTGGGTCTGAGTTTGACTGTATTGACTCTTAACAGGTAAGATCCACATTTGTAAAAAGACAGACAGAAAGAAAAAAAACTGTTTGTAACATTAAGATTAGTGGCAGAACTGACAATGGTAGAAAACATCTTAAAAGTACATATCAGTTTAAAACATGAGACTTATGATTTTGTAGTCTGAAACAAGATGAAATGAACAATCATTATACATAGAAAGATTGAACAGGAATTAGGCAAACTGCATGCTTCTGATGGGCCCTATCAAAAAGCATGTCACTATGCAAAACACCTATAATCAGAGTTAACGAGGATTTTAGTGAACACCGAGGAGGGGAAGAGGAAAGGCAGGACATACATAACAGTGGGAGAGCTTGGTCGCATGATCTGGCTCTCAGTGAATCTAGCGATAAAGTTACTTGACCCCAATGAACATGGTGGCGGCCACGTGTTGTGGCTTGAATGGAAAAACTGGGGGAATTTTAAAAGCCGGGGGCCGCCTGGTTGTTATCCAGAGTCTGAATCGTGAAAAACCCGCATAAACAGACAATTTAAGGCATATTTAGGCTGGTACGACTTGCTTTCCCAGGTCAAGACCGTGAAAAACCCGCAAAAACCATGGCATCTCGAGCCTATGGGGAACGGCTCCCCATTTGAGATGCAAGCGAACATCCAAAACATGTGCCCAGGCGTCCGAGGTGCCCATGTGGGATGCTAAAGGCCGAACCGGATCAGCCCTTCCGTCTGTGAGAAAGATAAGAAAGAAGAAAAGAATGAAATAAGAGAGGAAGGAGACTGGAAGCCCCGGGCCTCCAGATGAGGGAATGCACGGGCTTAACAGGATGCAAGTTGTAATGAACGCCAGCGACGGGGCGGAGAAGTACCCCTCCCCGAGCCCAGAAACACCGGGAGGACCGGTCAATCCCGGGTTAAAAAGGCTCAGATAAGCTGGCTGGAGTGAGGAAACTTACAATTAGAAGCTGGTGTTGTTTGTAGGAATGAGTCCAGGCAGTTCGCGGTGTTGAGAAGCCCTCAGTCCCGATTCAATCCCGCAAGTTGGAGCTCAGAGTCCTGGACGAAAGGTGAAGCTGGGACTCTGGCCCTTGGCGGGTGAATCTCTCGAGTCTGCGGCACCAAATATTGTTCTTTAAAAAGAATATGATGATGGGATGCCCCGGGCAGCTCACAGAGCAGCTTCTAGTCTGACAAGGATGGCTGTGGGTCCCTGCAAGATCTCCAGGGTGGCAGCGCCATGCAGCCGGGGGAGTCAGGCGAGCAGTTACGGCGGATAAAAGGCTCACAGGACATAGTAAATAAACATAAGGGTAAACATTTATTACTTAAAAAGAAACAGAGAAACAGAGAGACAGAGATAGACAAATATAAAGACATAGAGACAGAGAGAAACGTGTGCACACGACAAGAGGCAAACACAAGAGAGAGAAAAGATGGTGACGAGGGAGGTCAGAAGTGGCTGGGGGGTGGGCATGGCTAGTTCTTAAAGTGATTGCAAAGGAATAACACAGAGTATCAAAGAATTTGTGACCTTGAAAATAAAATATCTACAATGACCTTCCCTAGGGTTCTTTCTTTAAGAACCTTCTAAGTCCTGCCCAATTAAATTGACCGTCCAAAGGTGATCCTTCCCCAGGTCACTTGATGGGATGGCTCACTAAATGACCTTCTTTGTTTGAGATCCTTCGACGTACATTCTCTTTGTGCTGCTGCTTGACTTTAGCTCAGGCCACCAGTGAGTCATGAATTTTGCATGTGCGTGACATGATCTTCCTCTTTTCTCCATGCCCACATTCATTCTCTGTCTCCTTGCGTATGCTGAAAGTGAGATTCCATGCACTCCTTGCAGTAACAATTCCGGAGTGAGGCTTACCAGCCTGCCCTACCTTGAGTGCTCACAGAGACTTCTCAGTTCACTCCACACCCCACAGCTACTATCTCTACTCCCCAGGGCCTCTCTAAACTCTTTGGTTGGGAAACTTTCTGTGCTAAAGTGTGTTAAAGGGAGGGTGAGTTGTTGAAAAATAGGAACTATCTGTGCTGCTAAGAACAATGGAAGTTGGAGAAAACTTGCTGGTTTCCTGTAGAAACCCTGACTAAGGGGAAAGTCAGGGTGCCTGACCAGCAGCCTGTGCCTGGCCAGTGCTGATTCAGACTCCAGTGACTGTTTCAGGAACTCCCTGGACAGGAGACATAATGTGGAGACATACTTTAGTTAAAAATTATCAAAGCAAACCAAAACACACAAAAAGTACAACATGCAAATCAGTTCCATAACTCTTGGCATCACTATATTTACTATTTTCAATTTTTGAAGGAATTTGGTTCAATGCCAAAATAAACTAAAACAGTAGAAATATATTAGTTATTAAGAACCAATTAGGTAGGAAGCTGCCAAACTGTAAAGTAATTTTAGACACATTAAAGAAAAATAAACCAAATTATTTAAAGAGATCACAAACTTCTCGAACAATTCTAAATATAATTATGCTACAACCAATATAAATCACTCTGTCCCAAATCCAATCTTAAGACAGGACTAAGCAACAACATTTAAGCCTCAAGGAAAATATTTATGAACAGTCTAAAGGAGAAATAATGGTAATTTATTAGATAGGTTAGAAAATGAGATTTAAAGGAATATTATTTTCAAACTATATGTTGTAGTTAGAGTATCTCTAAAGCTTAGAGCAAAATGTAAAACAATAAAATTAAATTTAAAAATCATGAAATTAAAAAGCCAGTCCGTAGGCACTGAAAGATGTGGTAATTATACCAATTGTGGTTAAAGGTATAGGTAATTGATTTTAAGTAACAAACCACCATATTTCTTTCCTTAAGTCTCAGAGAAAAGCAATTTCAGTAAGATGAGAAACACAAAATTGGGGGGAAAAAAGGTTGATTCCACTTTCTTCATCACCTCATGGCCCAAATCAAAAAGATTGAAAGACTGATTGCTCCATTTGTGAAAAATGAGCTGACCAAGAAGAGGGGATTCACCCTTTTTCAGAAGCAATCTAAGATCTCTGGGTGCCTTTCTTAATTATACTTCATCTGAGAGCAGAGAAGCTGTGGGGGGGCACTAATTTGGGAGTCTCTCTTGAACTGTTCTGATGATGCAGAGAGACAATGAAACGTTGATGGGAGAGGTGTGCTTTGTCCTCTTGTCTCTGATAACAGCAGAAAAAGTGTTCTTTGTGGTGCTGAAGGAAACTAACATTTGCCATCAGGATGTGAAAGGGCTGTTGAGCTGAAGACCATCAAAACACAGAGGAACGCTCTGCCTTCAGTGTCTGTTCTCCTGAAAGCAGGGCAGAGATTCACAGAGACAAAATGTCTTTCTTCCCTTCCCCTTCTCTTTTCTCTTGCTGAAAACAGGATGTAATTTCTATTATGCATTCTTTTATCAGCTCAGAGAAGGCTCTAGAAGAATCTGCCAGCAACCTTATTTCTTCCCACATTTTCCTGCAATTGGAAGCCTTGAGCTGCTTTTCTTTTGTCCTGATGCTTCTCAAAAACGTACTGCTTTGTGCTGAAGAGGAAATCCAGGCTGAACTCTAAGCCACTGATTTGAATTACTTTTGGATGGTGCCTTCTCCCATGTGGTAAGGACTGGGTATGTTAATAAATTAGCTGATTTTTCTCTAGGTAAATTTGTCTTTTGTTACAGGAGTTTGTCTCTACCACGAATCGACGAAGGTCAAGGAAATGCTATATATTTTCTCTTCTTCATGGGAAAGCCTATAGCTTTCCTAACTTTGGATGGCTGCCTTATGCTAGAGAAAGTTAGTTTGAGAAATCATTGCTAAAGGATTTAACATTCTTGATTAAGAATTTCAGTTGTTAGGGGCTCCTTGTAATGTTGGACTCAAAAAGAGAAGAATTCCATCAGATGGTGAAAAATATGGTCCTCTTTGCTTCCAAACTCAATAATAAACTCAAAAGAATATAGGTGCTGCCTTATGTGACCTGAAATGGATCCATTTGCAGTAGAGCCTGTATTAGTGGAGTCAACCTGTAAGTTTGGTCATGGAGAAAGGAGGGCTCTGCTTCTTATTCAAGGTTGTTGACCTGACTCCTGCAGGTTCAAAAGGGCCTTCCTCAAGCCCAGGTCCTTTAAGGAGCAAAGCAGTGCTCTTCATCACAGTAGACTCAATGTCAGTTTGGGCCTTTAATTTAAGAATCTGTTTATAGTTGGGGAAATGACTCGGTGGGTGAGAGCACTTGCTGTGCAAGCATGAGGACCTAAGTTCAAATCCCCATAATCCACGTAAAAAGATAGGCATGTGGTACGGGAGAATTGTCTGTAATCTGCCAATCATGTTTTAGATAAATGCTGATTGGCCAGGCAGGAAGTATAGGCAGAAAAACCAGACAGGAAGTAGAGGTGATGCAATGAGAACAGGAGAATTCTGGGAAGGAGGGAGCTGATTCCTCCCACTTCTGCCCAGATCACCGAAGCAGCAGGATGTGATCTACCAGCTGGTAAAGGTACTGAGCCACATGGCTAACACAGATCAGAAAAATGGGTTAATCAAGATGTGAGAGTTAGCCAGTAAGAGGCTAGACCTAATGGGCCAATCAGCTTTATAGCTTATGGAAATCTCTGTGTAATTTTTCTTTGGGACTAAACAGCTGGGGGAACTGGGCAGGGCAGAAAACCCCAAAAAGTCTGCTGTCGTGTTGCAGGCATGGCTGCACATCCCTGTAACCCCAGCACTGGTAGTTGGGGGTGGAGGAGATAGGAGGAGCTCTAAGATTTGCTGGTTGCCAGCCTAGCACCAGATTTAGTGAGAGACCCTGTCTTAAGGGAATAAGGTAAACAGTGATAGAGAACTGGATACTGAACATCCTCCTCTGATCTCTGCACACAAGCATGTGTGCATATATTCCCCCCACCACATACACACATGCACATATACCTCCACACACAGTAAGGGAAGTCAAATAAAAGCAAACTGTTTACATAGAAGGTTCCTCAAATAACCATTACCCAGTCACTAAGCATGCTCAGAAATGTCTGCAATTTCATCTTATTATACTTCCTGTCCCAGACTCCATGTCAACATGAAAAAATCTTGAGGTTCAATTTGGGGTCAGTTGAGGATTTATTTGGGGGATTTTATAGGCCCCTGGGGGAATGAAGGAAGCAGAAAAAGTGGGTGGATAAATACAGGGCCAGGTAGGCAGTACTTTTCTTATACTGACTTTCTGATTGCTTGGTTTGACTCTCTCAGTTTTTTACTTTTGTGGTAGCTGGCAGATGGGAGTACAGACACTTGTGTTGTCTCTAGCCCACTCTCCTCCAGACCATGAGACCCAACATCCATTTGAATGCTGACAAGCTTTGACACAAATATCTTTATTGATTTCCACTCTTCTTGTTCTTCCGCAACTTTCATAAAATAGTCAGAGGTGGGTTGAGGGAATGTGAAACTATGAATCAGGTCCAATCTTTTGCTCAAAATCCTTACATGACTTCCACTTGTTCTCAGAATAATGCTTACACATGTTTCTCTTGGTTCCTTCTAATCAGTCCAGACTCATCTTGAACCTCTCTCCATCAGCCATTTCCAACAGCATGCAACTGATGCAGAGTTTGAGGCACTTAACATGGAACTGAGAGACCATTGCTTGTCACATTTCAGACACATCCACAGCCGAATCCTTGAGGTGGGATACAAGTTGGTGTCTGAAACATTGGTCATCTCTGCTGACCTTCTGCACAATGAGCCCCTTCTGCCAAATGAAGAGACTGAGACTACACAAATTTTTTTTCTACAAGAAAGTTGCAAATGTAATTCGTAATATGTAATATAATTATCAAGTCACTTTCAGTTTAAAGCTATCAATACAGTCACCATTATGTTAAACCTCAGAGTGCATCTTCACAAATGTGTGAATCTGAGATTTCCCAGATTGCAATCATAATTTGACCCCAATAAATGTAATGTTTTTTGTTCTTTACTGGGTTGACTTTGTTCTAGGTCAACACTAATAAACACTAATATTTTCAAAAGGAAATCAGAAGGAAGATGGAACAAAAGAAGCCAAAGTTTTTTTTTAAAAAAAAAAAACTCTCTCCTAATCTAGTGCACAGTTCCAGGTTGAGGTTTGCTCATCAGAATGGCCCTATTCTTTGTATCCTGCCCTACTTGGTGTGATACATAAGTCTGGCAGGAACTTGGGTGAAATGGATTTCAGTAGTCCTAGCAGATGCTGGAGGCTCTAAAAGCTGGGGCAAATCTGTCCCCAGATATGGTTTCTAAGGATATTATTCTTTGTTTCCCATATTTTAGTAATATTTCATTTCAATACTCTCACAAAGCTCAAATTTTGTATCTTTCTCTTGGACTTTTGTGCCTGATCTCCTCTTTCCTTGAAGCATTGCTTCCTCTGGCTTCCTCTTTCTCCTATTGCTTGCCAACTTACAGAGCCCTCCAACAGCAAATTTCATAGTTTGTAATTTACACCTTTTAGAGGAATAGGATAGTTGACTAATTATTCTACACAATTATTTGCATATTTCTTATCTCCCTGACTTCATTGAAAGCTTCATGAGAGCAGAACTCAGTATAGTTTATCTTCACAGGCCAGTAGTGCATCTATCACATGACAAATACTCCAGGAATGTTCATTAAGTGAATGATAAGTGATTGAAAAGGCAGCTAAGAAGGGGCGTAGTATTGAAAGAAGAACCAGGAAGCAGGAGGGGAATATCAGTAGAAAGACACACCTATTCAACTCTACATTCAATTAGCACATAAAAGTGACTTTTTAGAGATAAAGGGGTATTAGTTTTTCCCATTCAAAAATATAACATACCAGTCCTTTTATGAATTTCAGTTACCAGATGTTGAACTAAACACATATTTGATAAGCAGTTAGCCCGGGTTGAGATTTTTCTTTCATACCATGATAGCTCATGAACAGTTCAGTCTAAATATATGCCATGATGACCACCCAAAAGCTTGACATTCTGGGTCTTTTGCAAGGAACATGTTCTTCTTTCAAGGAACATGTTCCACAAATGGAAGGAAGCAGCAAGTGTAGTTACCATCCAGCCTTCCTGCTGTGCCTAGTGGGATTTTCACATGGGAATTTTTCCCTAGCATTTATCAAGAAAATTGTAATCTTTGGGAATTTATTTACCTCAAATGGAAGACAAGGATAAGAAACCTGGCCTGCTGAGTGACAGATTAACATAGATATATACAGGGTTTCACAGAAGAGAAGTAGTGACAATCCAATATTTCTTGCTTCTAGCTATTGCCATCTAATAACTGTGTTTGTTAGTCTGTTAGCAGCTAAGGGTGAGTCATACTTGCAAATAAAATAAATGTTAGTCAATTTATATACATAGCATATTTCAAACAAATCCTATGAGTGCTGTTCCAAGAAATAACAAGATCAGGGAGGAAATAAGTCCTTAAGTTGGCAATTTTGATAAATGATTCTGAGTAGTGCTATTAAGTTTGCTAGGAGACTTAACTGTTAAGTTCTTTAAATATTGTTTAATATTTGCTAACATTTTCTAGTTTGAATGCCTGCTACTGGATATTGCCTTTTGTAAATATTACACAATTTGCCACTTTCTATTTATTAGAAGTTATTATAACTACTTATGAGGGTTACTGGAAGTACTGAAGCATTGCTTGTGATTTCAAGAATTTCTCCACGTGCATGGGAATTCTGACAAACCATTTCTAATCCCCAAACTCAGTTCTAGAAAATTGGAATCAGTAACTTGGTATGAGTCTCAAGTTGTCTCATCTCTTTCTTCTCCCCTCTCATCGCAAGCTCAATTAGCATCAGCTTCCCTTGTCAGCTTCCTCGTGCTGACTCAGGCGGAGTTTCTAGCTGGAGTCTGCAGAGACATTGTTTTCTTATTCTAGCTCTAGACCTCATCTTGAGCTCTAATGTCTTTGAGTGGGGCCTTCACATCTATTTAGATCCTTCTAAATCTCCCCTCTTCACCATTGCCAGTGGACATTGGTTGCTTTCTGTAGCCTAAGGGAAGACTGAGTTGTTACTGTTTCCCAATTAGGTTATTTAAGGAATTGTGGGTTGGTAATTCCCTGTTTGTACCTTTGTTCAAGCCCAGATCCATTCTCTCTTCACTTCTAGGCCTTGACAAAAGAAGGTAACTTTGACAAGGTAGTTGGTCCTATAGGTCAAATCCAACGCACCAAAACAGCCATGTTCATTTATTTATGTGTTGTATTTGGCCATTTTCATATGACAATAGAGTATAAACTGTATGACTTACAAAACCTAACACACTGATGTGGATTAAGCCAATGCAAGGCTCCAACCTCAGCACAGAGAACAGGGCCTCGTGCTTTGATGCTAAGCCTATCTGGTGCAGCATTTTTCCTGACCTGCAGCTCCCATTGAGATACTCCCTGGACAAGGTATAGCTCGTCTGTGCTCAGCACTTAGGAATAATAATGTCTTCCTACCATTCCTCTCTTACATTGGGGACTCCTCTTTTGTTGTTCTCTTAATTTTTCTCAGAATATTGTAGGGAGACCATGTTTGTTCATTTCAGTTACCAACTTGGTTGTATTAAGGCATTAGTGAGGCAGGCATTTGGGTATGTCTGCGAGGGTGTTTCCAGAGATCAACTGAGAGGGTTAGACTTGCCCTGAATATGGAAGGCACTATCTTGGGGATTAGAGTACCGGGGTGAATGAAAACAGAAAAAAAAGTAAGCAGAAAAACAGTATTCTCTTTTCTCTTGTTTCTGGTCAGCTCCCTGAACCAAAACAATGTGATTTTTTGCTGCCAGGGTGAACTGAATTCCTTTGGACTGTGGGCCAAACACAACCCTCTCTAACTTAAGTTGCTTCTTGTCACCTTCCAACTGTGGCAGCAAGAAAATTAATTAATACAGACCATAATTAAAGCCTCTTTAATTGAACTACATGGGTGATTTTTTTTTCCTGCTAGGATCTGGCTAACACAAACTGATAACATCCCTCACCTTGGCCATGTACCTCAACAGATCTCTTCCACAAGGGAGAGCCAGAGTCTGCTCTGCCGTGGGGAAGTGATTTGCCTTGTGGATTAGTACAGCAGTCCTCACTGCTGAGTTAGTGTCTCCAGTCTAGGCTTTCTTTAAGAATAGTTTATCTCTTTCAACTGTGAAATCATCCTCAAAGTCCCAGTATGCTCTATGTCTTACTCTGACATATATGGTACAAGAAACCAGTAAGGCTCTTTATACCACCTTTTAGTAAAACATAAGGAAAACTGCTTTTTAACATCTCTGCTGGTATCTAGATCAATTGCTTCTAAAAGGGAGTTAAAACAGCTTCTGCTTTCAACTCACAGTATTAGAAGAACATGTGAGTCTAGCTTTGTAAGGTTTCCGTCTTGATGAGGAACCAAGACATCAACTTTCAGTATGGCTTTCTATAGTTGTCTTTTGAGAAGTGATTTCCAAATCTCTTTTCTTACCACTCAAAGACTCTGTACCTACTGAGAATTACAGAATAAACTAAATTTTTATAATTGACTCTACACCAGGTTGACCCAAAGCTTTTTAAAAAATCAAAAATACTTTTTTTTTACATTTTAACTATACATTCCTTGTGAAGTATTAGCTACAGGATACAAACTGGATCAATGTGGGTAACTGGAGAAATGACATCAGAAAATGAGAAATGTCTAGGTATGGGAGTGAAGACACACTAGTACCCTTGATTTGTTTCTTATTTTTCTGGTATTTGGTTGTAATACTTCAAATTACCTATGTAATAATTAAAATAATAGTTGAGTAGGTGCTCTATCTATAATAGTGGTGATTATTAATCACATTATTTATATATAATAAATTAACAGTTGTTAAGACCGACTTGTAAATACAACATAAATCTGTATAGTTTACAAAGTAAACTCATGCATCATTTTTCACTAATCCTCATAATCTTGTGAGATGAATGTTATTAATTGCAACTTTACAAATGTGGAAACTGGAGCTAAATTATCTGCTCAATGTACGATATGTAGGATTTCAAATCATTGGTAGGATCAAGGACAGTGTAGCATTTGTGGTTGATTGGAGGGGCCTGCAACATGCTAAATCAAGAGCTTGGCAAATTGAATTACCTGCAGAGAATGGTCTCAGCAAGAAAGTTTTCACAGGCTTATCCTAGCAGCTAGCAGGCTTCTAGTCAAAATCAACATGAAGGAAGAGAACATTCCTGCAGATAAATAACAGCCAGCAAGAGAAATAAATACTCAGCTATTCTGCAGTGGTTGGCAGAGTCCCAAGAAGCAGCTCTGTGTCATTGAATAAGTCAAGACAGGAAAAGTGAAATACCCATTAGTGCTGTTAAAGCTAACTTCCACCTGTGGTGGTGCCTAGGCTTCTGCTGTGTTCTGCTTTTGTCCCACAATTGACTCTGTGCATGGAGACTTTCGGCAGTTGACAGGGATAATGAGGGTGAGACATTAGACATTACTGAGCTGAAAGAAACACTTCTTTGTCCTTTGTTTCACTTTCTGTAATACCTTGTTACCAATTATGACTTTCTTAGGTAGGGCAGAAAATAAAAGAAGTAGAGATGAAAATTAATACCAACTGGTACAGAGAAGATGGATATAATCAAGAAAGATGCTCGGCAGTGGTGGCGCATGCCTTTAATTCCAGAACTTGGGAAGCAGAGGCAGGCGGATATCTGTGAGTTCGAGACCAGCCTGATCTACAGGAGGTAGTACCAGGACAGCCAGGGCTGTTACACAGAGAAACCCTGTCTTGAAAAAAAGAAAAAGAAAAAGAAAAAATTAAGAAAGATTTCATGCAGCAAATGAATTTGCAGTTTCTTTTAGAAGGAAATGAAACACATAACCTTATAATGACTGTTAACCAGAGCACATTTAATTAGTAATATCAATAATATATTTTATCATCTCCAAGGGAGTTAGTTTGGCCAGCTTTCCTCCAATATCTTCTCTTCTATCAATTCTTCATTTCAAATGCTAAAAGAAATGGTTCTATCTCTCATTTTCTATAAAAGCAAAACTTCTACAGAATTGTAGTATGCATTATGGTTGTGATTAACTACCTATGGCTATAGAATGCTTGAAACACAGCTTTCTGCTACCTGAGATATACTGTAGGGAAAGACTTAATATGAAATGAGTTTTTGCTATTAACTTAATGCTGATTACATGTTGAGATCATACTATTTTGGACACATTGAATTAAATCAAATATTGAAATTAATCCCGACTCTTTCTTTACTTTTTAAAATGAGACTGCAACTATGGGTATTTCAAACCATGTGTGTGGCTCACATCATATTTCTGTTGGAGAACACTTCCTTCCAGAGGAGCATGAGGTCCCTTTTAGCCTTTTCCAAATGATTCTCTCCCCACTAGGTCAGTTTGAATATGTCAAATGCTGCAGATTTTGTAGACGGCAGGAAGGCTGCAAGTCATTTGGAAATGAGGTGATGAAACTGCAAGGGGAAGAGAATCCTAGCACAGCAGTTTGCTTCTCTGAGCCTCTCTTCTTCCAAATGGAATAGGCACTGCTCTGTGCTCTCCTCTAGATAATTTGCATCTTATTTTCTTTCTGTCAGAAGTGTCATTTCCTGTGACTGATTAAACCATCTTTGCTAAGTGCAAAAACAAGGCTACCACATTATTCAAACTGAATCCACTACAAATATTTTCATCCTCTTGCTTGGAAAGAATTCATGCAGTTGCTTAGAAACCCTTTTTAAAAACCACAGTGTTTGGTTACTTTCAGAAATTTAAGTCAAGACTACAGGAACAAAAATATTACTACCCTCCCAAATGTTACAAAATGGAGACACTGGGAGAACAATGTGTTTTTAATCCCAATACACACACACACACACACACACACACACGGATTCAGAATTGACTGTTATAAATACATTTTGTTATTTTCAAATTATTTATATTTGTGCAGCAGGATGTGTGTGTAGGTGTGTGCAGGTGGCCTCAGAGTCCAGAAGAGGGTGACTGATCCCCTGAAGCTAGAATTAAGGTTGTTGTGAGCCTCACAATATGGCTTCTGGAAATGGAACTCTTGTCCCTCTATGAGAGCAGTGTGTGCTCTGAACTAGTGAATCATCTCTGAATCCATTAATTGGTTGTTTTTTATTTTTAAGTATTTTAGTGCCATCTTGATGGCTTTCTACCAAATTAATTACATTGACTAGGCAATATAACACATTTAATTCACTTAGAAAAGAATTGATTCCATTTTAGAAATGATTTTCCCAAGTCTTTAGTCTTCATTTTGTGAACAGGTCTGAGTCAGTAACAGCAATGTTAGAACTTTATCATAATTATTAATTAAGCATAACAATCACACACTAAACAAAAAGAAACAGACCCATTCCCTTTAAGAGACAGCTGGGACCAATTATGTGGTTACATTTGTTCCCATGATATTTCATTCCTGTTTTAGTTTCCTTTTATTATATTTTAGTTTTGTTTTCTATAATCTTGCAATGTAGTATAGAAGAGTTTGATACATTTATGAATATACCAGTTTAGATTTGCTAATTATTGCTTTTTATTATTTAAAATCACAAACAGTAAGGTTGGCTTAAATTTTAACAAGTGCCTAGATTTTTGTGGCTACTTTTAGCAGGATATAGAACACTTTCAACATTCCTTGGAATTCCATTAGCTTCCTTTTCACAGGCCAACATTTTTCCTACCCCCATCAATGGAAAGCACTGGCCTGTTCTCTTTCCTAATAATTTTGCCTTTTGACAAATGTCATATGAGTGGAATCAGAGTGTGCAACCTTTTGAGATGGTTTCTTTTACTTGGTGTTTTAGTTTAGTTCCTTTGAGGAACAGAAGCAAGAGGGAAAGCCAGGAAAGCAAGAAGCAAGATGGACTTCCTTTTAAAATGCTTTTCTATCTGGACTTCAATCAGCAGGTGCTAACCACAGGCGGGGTGAGCCTTCCCACACCAACCTTAGCAACCAGGACAGTTTTTCTGGTGAGTCTCCCTGCACAGGTGATTCTAGTTCCTGGCAAGTTGACATTTAAACCAACCATAATACTTAGCATAATGTGTCTTTGAGATTTATTCACAACATTACATCTGCCATAGACACCTGTGCAGCTGTCATTTTGGTTGCTGACCACCACAGTATGTTTATACACTCACTTACCGAGAGACAGTTGTGTTGCTTCTTGGTTTTTCTGGCTACAAATAATGGTGCTATAAATGCTCATGTACAAGATTTTCTGATGGTGTGAATGTAAGCCAGGCTTTACTGAAACCAGTAACTCATAGAGGAATTGCTGGGTCATATACTAAGTGCATGATTAAATTGATAAGAAATTGAAAACCTGTTAATAGAGGGATAACAGCATTTGGGCAACACATGAAAGGTCCAATTGCTCCTCTGCAAATTTATTCTTTATCTCTTTGTCTCTGTGTGTCTCTCTCTGCATCTGTGTATCTCTTTCTCCGCCTCTGTCTCCCTCTGTGTCTTCCTCTGTGTGTGTCTCTCTCTTCCCTCTCTTTTTCCCTCCCTCCCCCTCCCTCCCTCCCTCCTTCCTTTTGCCTCTCTGCCTGCCTGCTTGCCTCCCTCCTTCTCCTTCCTTTCTGCTTCTCCTTCCTTCCTGCCTCTCTGCCTCCCTCCCTGCCTGCCTGCCTCCCTCCCTTGTAGTGGCATTTCATTTGTATTTTGAGGAACAAAGCATGCTTGAAGGTCAGAAAATTAAAACAGCCACACTGGCTAGCCCTACAGACCAGGCAGTGGTAACACACACCTTTAATCTCAGTAGCCATAGAAACCAGGTGGTAGTGGTGCACTTCTTTAATTCCAGAACTAGAGAGGATTATAAAACTGGAGGAGCAAGCTCTCAGTCACAGTCTCAATCTGAAATTCCTGGAGAAAGGATCATCATTTCAAACTGAGCTAGAGGTAAGAGCTGGCTGTTTTGCTTTTCTGACCTTCAGGTTGAACCCCAATATCTGCCTCTGAGTTTTTATTAATCGTGCTTTCCTTCCTTCCTTCCTTCCTTCCTTCCTTCCTTCCTTCCTTCCTTCCTTCCTTCCTTCCTTCTTCCCTCCCTCCCTCTCTCCCTCCCTCCTTCCCTCCTTCCTCCCCTTCCTTCCTTCCTTCCTTCCTTCCTTCCTTCCTTCCTTCCTTCCTTCCTTCCTTCCTTCCTTCCTTCCATTCTCCCTCCTTCCCTTCCTTTCTCCCCTTTTTCCTCCCCCCTTTCTCCACTTGTCTCCAGGATCAGTATCTCATTTTGTAGATTAGGCTAACCCAAACTCACTCGAAAACTTGCCACAGCTTCCGAAGTGTTTGGGATTATAGCCATACACCACCACAGCCAGAATCAGTATTTTTCTAAGACATCATGATAGAGGCATAACAGCATGTGATTGTGGTTTTAATTGCTAGTAATCTTTAGCATCTTTTGTATTGCTTATTTGTTATTATGTATGTTCTTTGGTGGAATAGTCATTAAAATCTTTTGACTAGTAATAAAGATTGGGCTATTTTCTTATCGGTTCAATTTTTCAGATACATAATTTTCTAATACTTTGTTTAGTCTGTGGTTTGCCTTTTCACTCATTGTGTCCTTCAAAGAGCAAAAGTACTTTGACATTTTAATTCCTTATATATATTGTACTTTTGATGTCATATTTAAGAAATCTTTGCCTACCCTATGGTAACAGGGAGTTTTCTGTATATGCTTCTAATGATTTTAGTATTTGATCAATTTTTAAATGATATTAGTATGCAGTATATGATACATGGAAATGTTTTCCATATGAGCAACCCATCTGTGGCATTATTGGTTGAAAACTGTTTTTTTTTCTCTTGAATTTCTTTTCCATCTTTGTAAGAAATCAATTGAGCACATTTATATAGATCTAGAATCATCTTTTCTTTTCTTTGGTCTATGTGTCTGTCTATCTGGCCAATTTTACCCTCTTCTGTTTACTATAGCTTCCTACAGTGTCAACACTAGGTAATGAGAGTCTTTCAACTTTGTTCTCATTAACAGAAAAGACTGGATTATTCCAGCTCATTTTTACTTTTTAAAGCATTTTAGAATCAACATGCAAAAATGTCTAGATAGAATTTGCATTGGGATTCCCAAAAATAGATCAATTAGGGGAGAATTAACATCTTAAATACATTAAGTCAAGCAATACGTGAACATGGTAGTTTTTCCATTTACTTAGGTCTTTGAAATTTTCTCATTAGTGTTTTTAGCTTTTCATGTAGAGATCATATTTATATCGAGTTAGCTGCTTAATATGGTTATAAATGCCATTTTCCACTAAACATCACATCTTAATAGCTTATTACTTGTGTATGGGAACATAGCTGTCTTTTGTATGTCGATATTCTATGATGTTATTATGGGATTTTAAAAGAGAGATTCTGGGGCAAGGTGGTGGTGGCTGGAGAGATATCTCAGAGGTTAAGAGTACTGACTGTTCTTTGTATATCTTGGAGATGGGTCCTCTGTCTGATGTGAGGTGGGTAAAGATCTTTTCCCATTCTGTAGGCTACTGTTTTGTCTTGTTGACTGTGCCCTTTGCTTTACAGAAGCTTTTTGGTTGTTGCTCTCAGTGTCTGTGCTACTGGGGTTATATTTGGGAAGTGGTTTCCTGTGCCAATGCGTTCAAGTGTACTTCCCACTTTCTCTTCTATGAGGTTCAGTGTGGTTGGTTTTATGAAACTTGACATCAAAAGAACAAATAATCCAATAAAAAATGGGGTACAGACCTAAAGAGAGAACTATCAACAGATAAATCTCAAATGGCTGAAAGACACCTAAGGAAATGTTCAACATCCTTAGCGATCAGAGAAATGCAAATCAAAACAACTCTAAGATTCCATCTCACATCTGTCACAATAGCCAAGATCAAAATCGCTGATGACAACTTATGCTGGAGAGGATGTGGCTTAAGGAGAACACTCCTGCATTGCTGATAAGAGTGTAATCTGGTACAGCCCCTTTGGAAATCTGTATGGCAACTTCTCAGAAAATTAGGAAAAAATCTACCTCAAGACCCAGCAATACCACTTTTGGGTATATACCCAAAGGAAGCTCAATCACACCACAAGGACATGTGCTCAACAATGTTTATAGCAGCATTATTTGTAATAGCCAGAACCTGGAAACAACCTAGATAGCCCTTAACTGAAGAATGGATAAAGAAAATGTGGTACATTTATACAATGGAGTACTACACAGAGGTAAAAAAAAAAATGACATCTTGAAATTTGCAGGCAAATGAATGGATCTAGAAAAATCCATACTGAGTGAGGTAATCCAGACCCAGAAAGACAAATATAATATGTACTCATTCATAAGTGGCCTTTAGACATAAAGCAAAGATAAACCAGACTACAATCCACAACCCCAGAGAACCTAGAAAACAAAGAGGCCCCTAAGAGAGACTGTTATGCCCTGGTTAATTATCCCCCAAAAGAAATGTGAGACCCAAGATTTAATTAAGGATTAATTTTTACAGGGATTCTGTTTTCCCTAAAGGCCACCTGGTAAATAGCCAAGCCTTGACCCTGGCTCCAGAAATGTACAGCAATAGTGAAATCTGAACACAAACCCTAAAAATAGCCAATTAAGGTGTTAGGGAGCAGAGCCATAAAATTTAACAAGGTCCAGATGTTCTTGGGAGGCATCCAGTCCTTGAAGACTCCTTGTCAGTTACTGATGGATCTTCGTGAGGGTTTTCATGCTCAAAAACTGACCAATGGTTTCAGAAACTACCTTATCTTATCTACTTCTTACCCAATTCCAAGACTACAGGACGTGAACTTCCCTGATTACAGAATTTCTCCTTTAGAACTTTGCCCCTTCCCCAGGCTTGGGGCTGCACTTCCCTCTCCCACTGCATTGGCATGGTGTAGGTGTAGTGCAAACTAGAGTTTGAATATTATTAAAAACTCTCTTATGCTTTACATCAGAATATGGTTCTGTGAAG
This sequence comes from Myodes glareolus, assembly GCF_982192425.1. Classification (NCBI taxonomy): domain Eukaryota; kingdom Metazoa; phylum Chordata; class Mammalia; order Rodentia; family Cricetidae; genus Myodes; species Myodes glareolus. Next base: position 138,136,776 of record NC_142053.1, read on the forward strand.
TTTCTTTTGGGGAACAATTAACCTGGGCATAGCAAGACATACATGGATCTAAATAGGAGGGAGAAAAAGACAAGATCTCCTGAATAAATTGAGAGTGTAAAGGTCAGGGGAGAGGAGGGAAAGGGAGAAGGGAGGAAGGGAGGGGAGCAGAGAAAAATGTATAGTACAATAAAAACCAATTAAAAGGTACTTAAAAAAGAATTATCCAATAGAAAGGGAAAAAGAGCATGGGCTGCTCTTCCAGTAGACCTGGGTTAAATTCCTAACATCCACATGGCAGGTGACAACCATCTGTAACTTCAAGTCAAGGTGATCTGATGCCTCCTGCTGGCTCCTATCAGCACTGAATGCATGCAGAGCACAGACATACATGTAAACAAAACACCCACACTCAAAATCAAATACAAAAGTCATAAAAAGTAGATTCTTTGGAATTTGTTGGTTTTAATTGTATGTGTGATAGTTTATTCCTTTTTTATAATCTACTACATTTGTTCTTTATTATTGTCTTTTTGTTCCACTAAATCACTTTACTTTGCTTCTGACCTTGGGGGAAAGCACCCACATTTAAGACCATTATTAAGTGTAGTATTACCTCCAGATTTTTAAATAGGAATTCTATATTGAGCTTAGAAACTTAAATGTCTACTTTGATAAGAGTTTTTAAAATCACAAATAAGCTTTTTTCTGTATCAATTGTTATGATCATGTGGCTTTTCTTATTTATCTTGCAGTTTTGATGAACTATATTGTTTGAATTTTCACAAGGATTAAAGTGGCATTGCATGACAGGAATAAATTCCATTTGGTTCTGGCATATTATCTTTTTTATTCATCCTTGGATTCAACTTCCCACTATTTTATTGAGATTTGCATCTCCGTTTACAATACATGCTGCTCTGGAGTTTTCCTTTCCAGAATGTCTTCACTTTTTTCAGGGTTATGGTAATTCTGACTCCAGAGAATGAGTTGGAAATTATTCCCTCTGCTGCCATTTTCTGAAAAACCTTGTGGAGAATGTAAGATATCAACTTTGACAAAAGTACCACTTACCAGGGTAGGGGGATGGGGATCAAAAAATAAGTAAATTAGTAAAACAGAAACTTAGAGTAGTATTGAGAGGGAGTTCCAGTGAATATTGAAATCACTGAATTAAATTTTCCATACAGTTTTATACTCCAATACAAAAGGGGGGAAGAAGACGACAAAAGACTTCTTTAACATGATTCAAAAGACAACTCAAACAGTTACTTGCTTCAATACTTTGAAATATCAAGTCATTAGCATTCTATTGTTTAGGCAGTGAATCCACCCTAGGCCAAATATTCTTAAGGTAGCCACTCCTGTTTCAAAAGAAGGAGAAGTATGCTTGCATAACCTGACCATTAGTCAGGGTGGAGAGGATCTACCTGAATGGTCCATCTTAATGTCAAGAGAATCAAGTAACCACATCCTGAGGATGTGTAGCCCTAGTTGTTGTCAACAATTTTGAGCAATGTCAAACTCCATGGCCTTCAGACAAGGTGGAAATAAGCTCACATTTATGGGCTTCCACAGGAGAATTGACATGATTTGATGTTCAATGTTTTCTTGTATTTGTAATCGTCTGTTTTGTCCTTTTAAGAGACAAACCCTGCCCACTCCCTCTCCTGTCTGCTGAGGCAAGCAGATCTTTCTTCTGCTTCCAGCCTGAGCTCCTTCCTTTCTTTCCATCTCTCTTGAAGAGGCAGCTTCTGCCTCTCTTCCTTCTCCCACCTTTTCTCCCCATCCTCTCTCTCTCTCTGTTTCTCTTTCTCTCTCTCCCTGCCTCTCTCTGTTCTTCCCCCTTCTCTCCTTCCTCATTTTCCTTTCACCTCCATAACCCACTAAATAAATACCCACTTTTTCTTCATGGCGTGCCTATCCATCTCTGTCTCTCACCTTCCTTGACTCCTCATGGGACCAGCTGACCCACCAAGATCTCTCACCTGCGGCACAACTGCCTCATGGCCTGCTGCCCACTGCTGCTCCTGAGACTCACTGCCCCTCATGGCCCACTGCGCCCTTCATGGAGCCACAGTGTTTTACCTAAACCATTGCAATATCCTTTGATAAAATTAAGATTTTTCTTTTTTAGACCATTGACAAAATGGCTTACATTAGCTAATTTTTAAAAATGTTGGTCCAGTCTACCAACATTCAAATGTGATAGATAGTAACTGGAATCTATCACACACAAATGGGCACCGTTTATGATTCCTTTTTTCGTTGAGTTTTTCCCCCTATGTTTATGAAGGAGCTCCCATAGTTTCTCTTTCTTGTGATGTCTTTATCTTGCTTTAATGTTATGGTCATACTGGCCTGATACAGTGAATTAGCAAGTGTTTCTTCTATTTTTATATTTTTTAGAAGAAAGTGGAAAATTGGAATGATTGCTTTCTTAAATATTAGATAAAATCTATCAGTAAAACTCTCTGGGCCTGTTGTTTTCTTTAAGAAAGTTAATAATTGTTGATTCAATTCTTTAATAGGATTATTTGGTAAATAAAGTCATTTTTCTGGGAGTTTTAGAAGTTTGTGTTTTTCAAGGAGTTGGTCCATTTTTATCTATGTTATCAATATGTGGCCATGGCTTGCTTTATTTAGTGTCTATTTATTGGCTTTTCTTTCTTTCTTCCTTTCTTTCTTTCCTTCTTTATAAAAATTTCCACTTCCTCCCCTCCTCCCAATACCCTCCTGCTCCCCTCCACTCCCTCTCCTCCTTCCTCTCCAGTCCTAAGAGCAGTCAGGGTTTTCTGCCCTGTGGGAAGTCCAAGTTCCTCCCTCCTCCCTCCTCCCTCCAGGTCTAGGAAGGTGAGCATCCAAACAGACTAGGATCCCAAAAAAACAGTACATGCAGAAGAAACAAGTCCCAGTGACATTATCAATGGCTTCTCAGTCAGCCCCCATGTCAGCCACATTCAGAGAATATTCAAATTTTGAGATAGAGACAGAGACCCACATTGGAGCACCGGACTGAGCCCCCAAGGTCCAAATGAGGAGCAGAAGGAGGGAGAACATGAACAAGGAAGTCAGGACCGCGAGGGGTGCGTTCACCCACTGATACAAGGGGACTGATCTAATGATAACTCACTAAGGCCAGCTGGACTGAGACTGAACGAGCATGTGATCAAACCGGATTCTCTTATTGACTTTTTAAAGCCTTAAAGATCAAGGATGATAGCCTGCATTGCATTTCTGACACAAGTAATTTGTGCATTCTCTCACATTTTCTTCTCTTGGTTAACCTGACTAGATAGTTTATTCTTTGGATTCTCAAAATAGACACTTAGGTTATTGATTTTAGATATTTATTCATTTCTAATATATGTGCTTTAATGCAATAAAATCCCCTATTTAAAATTATCTTATTGTATTCAACATATTTGGATAAGTTATACTTTCATATATATATATATATATATATATATATATATATATAGAGAGAGAGAGAGAGAGAGAGCTGAACATATATTGTTAGATGTATGCATGAATGTGTGGTGGCTGAATTGGAGGCTAAATAACCCAGAAATTCAAGCATGACATGTGTTCACCTATAAGTGGATATTAGACATAAAGAGAAGGATAACCAGGCTACAATTCACAACCCCTGAGAAGCTAGGTAACAAAAAGGACACTAAGAGAGGCATGCATGGATGCCCCCAGGAAGGAAAAATAGAACAGGTCTTCTGAGTAAATGTGGGGGAGAAGTTGAAGAGGAGCAGGGAAGAGAGTGTAAGGAAATGGGATGATTAAGTTGGGGGAGGAACAGAGAGTGAGAACAAAAAAGGAGACATCTTGATAGAGGGAGCCATTATAGTTAGGGAGAAATCTGGTGTTAGGGAAACTCCCAGGAATCCACAACGATGTCCCTAGCTAAGACTCCTACCAATAGTGGAGAAGGCACCTGAACTGCTATAATCAGATTAATGACTACCCTAATTGTCATCATAAAACCTTCATCTAGTAACTGATGGAAACTGATGCAGAGATTCACAGCTAAGTCCTGGGCCGAACTCCCAGAATCCAGTCAAAGAGAGGAAGGAGGATTTTGTGAGCAAATGGGTCAAGATCACGATGTTGGGAAACACACACCACAGCTTTCCCAAGCTAGGGAGACCTCACTGGCTCTAGACTGACAGTTGGGAAACCTACATAGGCCCAAACTAGGCCCTCTGAATGTGGATGACTGTACTGTGTCTTGAGCTTTCTGTGGGGCCCCTGGCAGCGAGACAAGGATATATCCTCAGTGCATGAACTAGCTTTTTGGAGTCCATTCCATATGGAGGGACACCTTACTCAACTGTGGTACAGGGAGGAGGGGCTTGGTCCTGCCTTGACTTGCCATGGGAGGCCTTACCCTTTATGAGGATTGGATGGGGGTTTGGATGAGGACAAGGTAGTAGTGGAAGTGGGGAGAGCAGGAAGAGGGGAGGGAGAGAGAACTGTGGTTGGTATGTAAAATGAAAAAATCATTTAAATAAAAATTTATTTCCTTCATTCATGTCTCTTTGTGGTGGTGGTGGTGGTGGTGGCGGTGTGTGTGTGTGTGTGTGTGTGTGTGTGTGTGTGAGAGAGAGAGAGAGAGAGAGAGAGAGAGAGAGAGAGAGAGGAGAGAGAGAGAGAGAGAGAGAGAGAGAGAGAGAGAGAGAGGAGGGAGAGAGAGAGAGAGAGAATCACTGAGTTTAGCCAAACCCATCTGTGTATCTGTGTAACTATGGGTTTGGATTTGTACACTGGAACTTGGTGGTCACATCAATGGGTAGCAAGTAAAGACAATTGACTCCCACTCCCACAATACACCAGTCAATAGTTCAACATGGAGAGGTGACACCCTCTGAGCCCCTTCATGATCCATGATTGACTGCAGACAGGTCAGTTTTCTGTAAATCCATCATAAGCAGGCACAGCTGTTATAAGATCATGACTGTTTTAGTTATGTCATGCCCAGAAGGTAATATTTCCTATCCTTATTCCTCATCTTTCACCTTTTACATTCTTTCTGTTCCTTCTTCCACAGTGTTCTCTGAGCCTCAGATCCTCTAAAAGTGGAGATGTCTGATAGAAGGGACTTTGAGGGACTGGGTAGGTACTCCATAAGTTATGAGGTAATACTTGAATACCACAATGCTTATGGAATACCACACTCTTAGTTTCATGAATGGACCTGCTGAAATTTCTTGGAAGGTAAAGGATCCCTCTAATATTAACATGCATGGTTCTATGGATAATAAAGAACTGTGACTCTTTTATACCCATCCCTCAGGATTGCAGAAGCCAAAGCTGAGTTTGCAGATCATTCTAGAATAAATGACTTAATTTATGCTGTTCAAATTTGTAGTTAGGATTAGGGTTTGGTAGGCTCGGTTGTATGAAGTGTGGTCTCTGAACATTTCTGTAGTCCCTCTAAATACCAAAGTTCCTTAACCAGTTTACATTAGATGTCTCAGCACCCAAGACACCACAGAAATCACTTGTAGTAACCACATGTATAATTTGAAACTTATTTCTGCCCATAAGAAATGCATTCTGATCCATACCCTAGCAGTCAAACTTAGACTTGCTTGTCATCTCAAGACGGTGGCAGTGTCCATAATCATGAAGCAGGCTTCCTAGATATAACAGACAGCTATAGTAGCTAAGTTTCCTTTCCTGTGAATGCTCAGGTATTGAGAATTCTGTTGCTTGGTAACAAGAACTCAAAAGTCCCATGTTTTTTTTCTGAGTTTCCTTTTTGGTTCAGCTCTTTTATACAGAATTATCCAGGATTGCCGTTTTCTCTGTTTATTATCTGTCTCCTTTACTTTGTCTCTACATAGTTTTCAGTAATGATCAATAGTGGGCTGAAGTTTTATAGGAAGGTCACAATAAATACACGAAAAGATGATTGCAACAGAGTTGGGACGTAACTCAGTTGGTAAGGTGCTTGACCAGTGAGCACAAAGCCCTGAGTATCATGGAAAAACAACTATGATACCTCTAATCCCAGTACTTAAGAGGTAAAGACAGGAGGATCAGAATCCAAGGACATCCTGTGCTAACTGCAAGCGTAGGCCAGCCTATGTCACCATCTCAAAAAAAAAAAAAAGTGAATTCAAGAGAAAAGAAACCAAATGACTGGAAGAACATAAAGTTAATGAATCTGTGAAGTTGTGCTGTGATGTGCTGGTGTCCAGAGGAACATCTGGAGAGGAGCAAATAACTGTGAAATATGAAGGTGCTAAGCCCTCTTCTATGTTCCTAGCAACTGTCAGAAATTTGGCCTACTAGAAAATAAAGGTTTAATATTACAGAAAGTCACTGACCCCTCGGTTTGCAGGTGATTTGTACTCAGGAATCCATCACAGAGATGCTTGCAGCCTTTTACTCTGGCAGGTAGTGATTCACTTAGAGAGGTGTATATAAATATTATGACTGTTTTAAGGATTAACAAGACATTAATGCTGAGAATGCCAGACCTTTTTCATATTCCATTACTTAATACTGAAAATATATGTTCCTGGGTAGCTTGCTAGCTAGTAAAATGCATTAATTATTACTATTATTATTATTATTATTATTATTAGTAGTAGTAGTAGTAGTAGTAGTAGTAGTAGTAGAGTAGTAGTATTTTAATAACTGGTAACCCCTCACAGGCTTCACTGTTTCCACTAGTAGATATGACTCACACGATGTACTATAGAAATACAGAACAGATATAGACATGTTTTTCTTTCTTTCTTTCCTGATTGTTGCTGTGGTGGTGGTGGTGGTGGTGGTGGTGAAGGTGGTGATGATTTTCTTTGTTTATCAAGACATGGTTTTTCTATGTAGCTTTGGTTTTCCTGGAACTCTCCTTGTAGACCAGGCTGACCTCAAACTCAGATCTCTGCCTCCCTCTGTCACCCTAGTACTTGGATTAAAGGCATATACCACTACACCTGGCTGAAATGTTTTGCATATATAGCAATTCCCTCTTACCTGTGGAAGAGTATCTTCCAAAATTCCCTGTGAAGGATACAAATTGCAGATAGTAATTTAACCATATATACATTATGTCTTTCCTTATGAACCTTATAATATTGCTATACAGTGAAAGTATTAATTTGTTTTTCCACAGTTTATGCTCCGGTATCTCCTTTCCATCACAGCCTTTGCTCTTTGAGCCCACTATTCTGTAGTTAAATATGTATTCTTTGAACATGATCACTATAGTAATACAATAATAGATCTGATAACAAGGATGGTGGCTATGTTTCTAAAGGAGGGGCACCATATATAACATGGATACTCTAAGAAAGGGGATGGTTTATATCCCAAGTGATACAGAGGGAGATGGAGAGAGATTTTTGCCATATTACTTAGAATTTAGACAATTTAAATTTTAGACAATTGAGACTATTTAAAGCTTATCATTTATATTTGAAAATTTCCATTTAATGCTTTTGGTCTGTAGTTGAATATAGGTAACTAAAACTTAAAACCATAGCCAGAACAACTGCACATAAGGAAGGGGGTTTCAGTATTTCCATTTACATATTCAAGACTGCATTCTTCTAAACTCCAAGTTCCCCTCTTCAAAATAGTCTGGGCATTCAAGGTCTTATTAGTCCTTGGATTTCGTATTTGAGTGGGGGCACAACTGGCCTAGTCAGTGTACTGTTTGCTCATGCTCCTAGAAACCATGATACTTTATTGTTGAACATACTTTCTGGACACGAGAGAGACTTATACAATAAGGAATTTACTAGATTCTGGAAGCATATGCCATCATCACATTTAGGCAAAACACGCCATTATCACAATGTGGTTGTTCATATTTCATGCATATTTGTAATCTTGTTCTCAGTGTTTATATTGATATAATCATAATTTAGCCATCCAATTACCTGATATAGCTTCCACTGTGATTCTATTTTATTATTTAAGGATACATGGTCTGGAAACTAGACATAGTTTACTACTAAACTTTCATAACACTATATATACATAGCCTTAGAGCTTCTGGCTGTCTTCTAAGGGAAGAGTACCACTTTCAAGGGGATCCCAAAGTGACTACAATATTTTTATTCCTAGAAATAGAGTAAAAACTTCAACTATATAATGCTAGGTAGTATAAATTTAATATATGTAGGTTGAAAAGGATTTTGTTGCCCAGCATGGTGGCTTAGTTCATACATTATTATACTTATGGATAAATATTCCATGGTCCAAATATTTAATTGACTTAAATATGTAGAATACAGTATGCATCTTTTGTGGAGGTTTTATAGGAAATGACCATAACCTTGGTCACTTAAAACAACAAAAAGTTTATTCTTTTATAGTTCTCAAAGTCAGATTTCATGACACAAAACAAAGATATTGTCAGAATTATGCCTTGGTTTCTCTGGAAGTTCTATGAGTGAACCTGTTCCTTGTCTTTTCCAACTTTAGGAGACTGCCAACACTCCTTGGTTCATAGATACATCAGTTCAAACTATGCCTCTGCAGTCACAAGGCCTTTACTTCTTACACGTGGGTCAAATCCCTTTGGCTGCCTTATATATGGACACTCTTCAACAACACAGGATAAAGGCTTCATATAAAGATCAATAACCTAATCTTATCTGCAAAGTCTTTACCATATAAAGTCACACTCATGGATTCTTGGAATCAGACAGTGGTTATGGTTCTCAGAACCATTATTTAGCCTACCACAAGTAGCTAAACTACAATTCAAGTGGAATATGTAATGCATATGTTCCACTTGTCTTTTACTTATTTGAAGAGGCTCACCACATCACTGAGAAAGACTTACCATAAAAATGTCAACTGAGAGTGCCACTGGAGCCACATGTCCCAACTGTACATGGAGGAAGAGGTGAGTTTCTAAGCTCCCAAACCAGTAGCCCTGCTTTCTAGGCTAGCCCTGGGGATACAAACCATGCCCCACCCCCATCTACTGAAACCCCAGTGACCAGGCAGCAACATCTTCCTGCCCTATACACAACAATTCTCCCCGCATCAGAAACCATGGGAGCCACATGCCTCACCTCACCTGGAGGGAGAGTGATCACTTTAGGCACAGGTTCCACCTGTACCGATTCAAGGAAGAAAAGGGTAGATGACAGTATAAGAATACATTCCACAACATAAAGAGCAATATGGCAGCACCAGAGACTAGTAGTTGTACAACAGTAAGAACTGAACATCCACTGCAAATGAAGTAAGAGGAAATGGCCTTTAAAACAACTTTATGAAGATGACAGAGGCCCTTAAAGAGAAAACAAAAAATTCTCTTAAAGAAAATGGAGGAAACGACAAGAAAAAAAATGAAACAAATCAATAAATCCCTTAAGGAAAGCCAAGAAAGGCAAGAAAAAGCAATCAAACAAGTTAAGGAAACAGTTCAAGACTTGAAAATTGAAATAGAGGCAATAAAGCAAACACAAACTGAGGGAAATCAGAAATTAAAAAGCTGCATAAACAAACAGGAACTACACTTGCAAGCATTACTAACAGACCACCATAGATGGAAGAAAGAATCTCAGGCATTGAAGATACAATAGAGGTAATAGATTCATCAGTCAAAGAAATTGTTAAATCCAACAAATTCTTAACACAAAACATCCAGGAAATCTGGGACATCATGAAAAGACTGAACCTAAAAATAATATGGATAGGAGGAGAAATCCAGCTCAAAGACACAGAAAATATATTCAACAAAAGCAACTTTTCCAAACCTAAAGAAAGATATACCTATGAAGGTACAAGAATCTTACAAAACACCAAATGGCCTGGACCAAAAGAAAGTCCCTTTGCCATATGATAATCAAAACACTAAACATACAGAATTAAGAAAGAATATTAAAAACTGCGAAGGAAAAAGACCAAGTAACATATAAAGGCAGACCTATCAGAATTACACCTGACTTCTCAAAAATCTGAAAGTCAGAAGATCCTGGATAGATGTTCTATAGTCACTAAGAGAACACAGATGCCATCCCTGACTACTATACCCAGTCTATTGAAATAGTATACTATTTCAGTCACCATAGACAGACAAAATAAGATATTCCATGAGAACTAAATTTAAATAACTATGCATAAATCTAGCCCTACAGGAAGTACTAGAAGAAAAACTCTAACCGAAGAAAGTTAGTTGTACACACAAAAACACAGTCAACAGATAACTTCACACTAGCATACCACAAAGAAGGAAAACACATGAACACTACCACCATCACACAAAAAAAAAACACAAATATGACAGGAATAACAATCACTGGTCATTAATATCTCTTAATATCAATGGGCTTAATTCACTTATAAAAAGACACAGACTAATAGCTATCTTAATATCTAACAAAATAGACTTCAAACTAAAATTAATGAAGAGATAGAAGAGGACATTTCATATTTCATCAAGATGAAGTCTCAATTCTGAACTTCTATGTTCCAAATACAACATCACCAACATTTGTTAAAGATACATTACTAAAGATTAAATCACACATTAAACCCTACATACTAATAGTAGATTTCAACACTTCTCTCTCACCAATGGACAGATCAACCAGACAAAAATATAACAGAGAAATAAAGGAACTAACAGATGTTATGAATCAAGTGGACTTAATAGACATCTATAGAACATTCTACCCAAACACAAAAGAATATATTTTCTTCTCAGCAGCAATGGAACCTTCTCTAAAATCGACCACATACTCAGTAACACAACAAATTTCAACAGATACAAAAAATAATGGAATAATCTTTTCATCTTAATGGATCACCATGGCTTAAAGTTAGAATTCAACAACAACATTAACTGCAGAAAGTCTGCAAATTCATGGAAATTGAACAATGTTCAACTGAATCATCACTGGGTCAAGGAAAAATTAAAGAAATTAAAGATTTCCTAGAATTCAATGAAAATGAAAACAAAACATACCCAAAGTTATGGTACACTATGAAAACTGTGCTAAGAGAAAAAGTTCATAGTACTAAATGCCTACATAAAGAACATAGAGAAATCTCACACTAGCAACTTAATAGCACATCTGAAAGTTCTAGAACAGAAAGAAGCAGAATTGCCCAGGAAAAGTAGGCAGCAGGATATAATCAAACTGAGGACTGAAATCAATAAAATAGAAACAAGGAGAACAATACAAAGAACCAATGAAACAAAGAGCTGGTTCTTAGAGAAAATCAACAAGGTGGACAAACTCTTATCATAAATAATCAAAAGGTGAAGAAATGAAGAAGGAATGCCTAAATTAGCAAAGTCAGAAATAAAAAGGGGGACATAACATCAGACACTAAGGAAATCCAGAGAATCATTAAATCATACTTTGAAAACCAGTACGCAACAAAATTGGAAAATGTAAAAGAAATGGACAATTTTCTGGATAGGTACCATATACCAAAATTAAATCAAGACAAGGTAAACAATTTAAATAGAACTATAACCCTGAAGAAAGCAGAAGTAGTCATCAAAAGTTTCCCAACTAAAAAAGCCCAGGGACAGATGGTTTCACTGTAGAATTCTACCAGAATTTCAAAGATCAAATATTGATACTCCTCAAATTATTTCACACAATAGAAACAGAAGGAGCACTACCAAACTCTTTTTGCAAGGCTACAGTTACCCTAATACCAAAACCAACAAAGATACAATTAAGAAAAAGATTTACAGACCAATCTCCCTCATGAACATGGATGTAAAAAAATATCTCAATAGAATACTGGCAAACTGTATCTAAGAACACATTAATAAATAAAATCACCCACCAAGATCAGGTAGACTTCATCCCAGAGATTCAGGGATGGCTCAACACATGAAAATCTGTCAATGTAATCCACCATATAAGTAAACTGAAAGAAAAAATATGATTTCCTCAGATGTTGAAAAAGCCTTTGACAAAATCTAACACTCCTTCATGATAAAGGTCTTGAAGAAAGCAGGGCTACAAGGAACATACCTAAACATAATAAAGGCTATATCTTGCAAGTCAACAGACAACATCAAACTAAATGGAGACAAACTCAAAGCAATCACACTAAAATTAGGAACAAGACAAAGCTGTCCACTCTCTCCATATTTATTAGGTAACTATATCTGAAGTTTTATTGAGTGCAAAAAGACAACAAAAGGAGATGAAGGGGATACAAACTGGAAGGAAAGAAATCAAGCTTCCACTATTTGCAGATGATATGGTAGTATACAAGAGTGCCTTCCAAAATTCTATCAGGAAACACCTATAGCTGATAAATACCTTCAATAATGTGACAAGATGCAAGAATAACTCAAAAATGCCCTCTTATACACAAAAGATAAATGTGCTGAGAAAGAAATCAGAGAAACATCACCCTTTACAATAGCCACAAATAAAATATCTTGGGGTAACTCTAACCAAACAAGTGAAAGACCTGCATGACAAGAACTTTAAGTCTTTAAAAAAAAGAAACTGAAGAAGATATCAGAAAATGGAAAGATCTCCCTTGTTCTTGAAGAGTTAAGAGCAACAAAGTAAAGATGGCAGTCCTACCAAAAGCATTCTACAGATTCAATGCAACCTACATCAAAACCTCATTACAATTCTTTACAGACCTTGAAAGAACAATAATCAACTTCATATGGAAAAGCAAGCAAACGAACAAACAACAAAAAAAAACAGGATAGCCAAAATGATCCTGTACAATAAAGGAACTTCTGGAGGCATCAGTATCCTGACTTCAAGTTCTACGATAGAGCTGTAATAATAAAAATAGCTTGATATTGGCATACAAATAGACATGTCGATCAATGGAATCAAATTGAAGACTCTGATATTAATTAATTAATTATTTAATCTATACCCCTATGAACACATGATTTTTTACAAAGAAGTCAAACATGTACATTGGAAAAAAGAAAGCCTCTTCAACAAATAGTGTTGGTATAACTGGATGTCAACCTGTAGAAGAATGAAAATAGATTCATTCTATTACCATGCACAAAACTCAAGTCCAAGTGGATGAAAGACCTCAACATAAATCCAGTTACATTGAACCTGATAAAAAAGAAAGTGGGAAGTAGCATTGAACACATTGGCATAGGAGACCATGTTGCATAAGAAGCGGTTGGCTGCATTCCCGCTGGGATCCTGGCTCCCCTGCTAGCTTTACCAGAAATAATTACATGGAAACTGTATTCATTTAAACACTGCCTGGCCCATTGTCTCCAACCCTGTATTGGCTAACTCTCACATATTGATTAACCCATTTCTAATAATGTGTGTAGCACCACGAGGTCATGGCTTACTAGGAAGATTCTAACCCATGTCCATCTCGGAGAAGAGAACCATGGCATCTGACTGACTCTGCTTCTTTCTCCCAGCATCCTGTTCTGTCTATTCTGCCTATCTAAGCTGCTGTCCTATCAAAAGCCAAGGCAGTTTCTTTGTTAACCAATTAAAGTAACACATAGACAGAAGACCCTCCTACATCAAGACCACTTCCTAAATATAACATCAGTAGCACAGACACTGAAAACATCACTTAGTAAATAGGTACACCTGAAACTGAGAAACTTCTGTAAGGCAAAGTGGCAGCCTACAGAATGGGAAAAGATCTTCACCAACTCCACATCTGACAGAGGGATGATCTCCAAAATATATAAAGAACTAAAGAAACTAGGTATCAAAATATCAAATAATCCAATTAAAAATGGGATACAGATCTAAACAGAGAATTCTCTACAGAAGAAACACAAATGACTAAATGATATTTAAGGAATTGTTCAACATCCTTAGCCATCAGGGAAATGCAAATCAAAATGACTCTGAGATAGCATATTATACCTATAAGAATGTTTAATATCAAAAATACAGATGACAGCTGATGCTGGAGAGGACATAGAGTAAGGGGAACACTCCTCTACTGCTGGTGGGAGTACAAACTTGTACAGTCACTTTGGAAATCAGTATTGTGGTTTCTCAGAAAATTGGGAATCAATCTACCTCAAGACCCAGCATGCCACTCTTGAGCATATACCCAAAGAACATGCATTTATACCACAAGGACATTTGCTCAACTATGTTCATAGCAGCATTATTCATAATTACAAGAACCTGGAAACAGCTTAGATGCCCCTCTACTGGAGAATGGATAAAGAAGATATACAATGGAGTGGATATTAGATGTAAAACAAAGGGTAGCCAGATTCCAATCTACAACCCCAGAGCAGCTAGGTAAAAAGTAGAACCTTAAGAGGGACACACACGGAGGGCCAAGAAGGGGAAAGAGTTAAGATTTCCTTGGTTACGAGGAAGGGGGTGTAGAAGGGTGGGCATGGGTCATAGGATCATGAGGGATCAAGTAGGCTGATTTGGGGGAGGGATGGAGTGGGAGAGAATCAAAAAGAGATCTTGATAGGGGGAGCCATTATGGGGTTAGGGAGGAACTTGGTGCTACGAAAATTCCCAGGAATCCAGAAGCATGACCCTAGCTAAGACTCCAAGCCATAGTGGGGAGGGTGTCTGAACTGACCTCCCCCTGAAATCAGATTGGTGACTACCCTAATGGTATCATAGAGCTTTCATCCAGTAACTGATAGAAGCAGATGCAGTGACCCACAGTGAAGCACTGGGCTGAGTTCCTGGAGTTCAGCTGAAGGGAGGGAGAAGGAGTCACATGAGCAAAGCAGGGGTTGTCAGAACTTATCCCAGGTACATGGACTGGCTTTTAGAGCCCATTCCCTATGGTGGGATACCTTGCTCAGTTGTGATACAGAGGGGAAGGACTTGGTTCTGTCTCAACTTGGTATGCCAGACTTTGTTGACTCTCCAAAGGAACCTTATCAACCTTCTGAGGAATGGATTGTGGTTGGGAAGGGGGAAGCTGGAGGGGGCAGGAGAAGGCAAGGGAGGGGGAAACTGGGTTTGGTATGAAAAATGAAAAAATTTAAATAAAAAACATGTCAACTGAATGGAAATGTAAGTGAAAAGTGAAATGGCATCCAACAGAAAGATACTGGTAACACCACCATGTGGTCTAGACAGAAAGCTGATCAGCTATGGCTGTTGAAAAATATTGGAAGGAACTGCTAGACACTTTTGGTAGTTCTGGAAATAATTTCTTCTTTTAAACAACTCCAGCAAGCAATAAATCTACAGTGAAATCTACAAAGTGTTTGGAAAAAGTAACTTTGCTCTATGGGCGTTACTCACTTTCTTTCTGGTTTCACTTCTAGCACAGCAGAATGTATTGCAGAAGCACATTTTGCATACACCGTTCATAAAAGGGTCTTTTGTCAGTATAATGCAAACTACACTGGGGGATAATAAATAATAAAATGCAGAATCAGCGCTCCCAATTGCAATGGCTGGAAGCAGGGAGGGGAAGTAAAAAATTGAAATAACACTTAAAAATAAATGCTTGGGTGACTTCCAGCCCATCTGATCCCTATTTCCTCAAGCACTGATCATTTGATGTCCCAGCTGAAATGGATGGCTTTTGTCTTGCTGGAGTTTACATACATGTACATTTGTTGATTCTCTGAAGGCAATTCTTCATCATGAGTTACTGGAAACAGATTCTCCAGGGAAAACATCTGCCTGGCTGCAATGCTAGCATCTGCCGTGTTAGGTGTGTTAAAGAAAATAACTTTATCCTGGTGGCTCAGAGACCAGAACTCTGCAAGTAGACATGGTACCAAAGACAGATGGAGTACATATTTACTCCATTGCTCCTGCATAATTGGGAGCAATATTCAGAGGTCTGGTTCATGTCTGGCTGTGCCAAGCACAGAACATAGTGAGATGGCATGGATCCTGGGGTCACTTCCAGAGGCAGAGCTCACTTAGCAAAAGAGCTTCAAGACAAAGTAGACATTCCCTGTGCATTACTGTTTCATAAGCTGCTTTTCTGACACTGCAGCTGGCTGCATGTTGGTGATCCTCAGGTCTTGGGCCCAGCTCAGTCTGTGAGACTTGTAGTATAAAAATAGTTACATGAACACTGGACCATGTTTCAGACTCTTGGCCCTACCACTGCCTGGGTGAGCATGGGAAAGTTACTTACCTTTTCTGAACTTTGGTTTCATCATGTGTGAAATACCAACAATTACTGTTGTTTTCATTAGGTAGACTGTAATATGTTAGTGTTTGCTGTCCTTTATACTTAAAAAGTTTCTGAATATGAGATCTGGATTTTTTCTACTAAAAATGAAAAAAAACTGCAATATCCTTCTACTTGCCACCTGGGGTTTGAGTTGTATTTAAATTAGATTGTTTGACACCAACACAGAGGTCACTTGCTTCATCCATTTTTTAGAAGTTAAATAACACTGGGATTTTCACTGACCGCTTCATCCAGGCTAGCTGTTGCCAACAAGTGGCTGCTTCCCGCTTAGCTTATGTACTCACCAATAGTGGCTAATTTTTGGCACAAAAGGAGCTTTCTGAAATGATGCTTATAAAATCATGTGGATTATTTTTATTACTGATCAACCATGATGAAAGTAGTTGGCTAAGGGTTAGGAACATACAGTATACTCATGGAACACCCTGAAGTTCTAGCAGACTTAACAATCTGGAACATATGTTTTGGCTTTGATAGGTTTGAGTTTAAGCAGTTTGCTTCAACTTTGCCTGCATCTTCATCCTCTTATCTGTAAAGACAGAAGAACGTTGCTCAGAGTCGTTGTGAGAATCAAATAAACCATAGTGCTTATCATATAGTAAGTGCTCATTGAAGTACAATTAAAATTTTGAAAGAAAAAAAATTAACCAATACCACACTGTGTTTAGAGTATCAGAGTAGCAAATTGAAGATAAATTGCCCCAGAACCACTGATTTTCAGAGTGTAAACAGCTAGCTACCCCGAGACTTAGTTATCTGAGGTTACTTGCCCTGCCTTTTGCCTCAGAACAACTTAAACCAATACTGTCAGGCACTATTATTAATTTTAAATACTCTGTAGGTAACAGTTTCCATGATCATCAAGTTCTGAAACTCCTGGAAAACTTGCTGAAGTGATAATTAGAGAGACTGTAAGACTTTGAGCTCCTGTCTCACCTTCCAGAAGTCTGGATTTTATTGTCTTTCTGGCATTAGTGACTGGAAGTCCATAACTTCAGATGGGTTCTAGGAAGTTTTAGTCATTCTTAAGTGTCTGGCTGGAGGGCAATCGGCAGAGTGATTAAAACAGCCGGGGTTATAATTCATCCTTAGAGGCCATGCTGCATCCCTTCTCACCTGTAGGGTACTCTGCAGCCATTGCATTATGCTCTGACACCTTAAATTTAGATTTCTAACTCCTAAAATTATGAGAAAATAAATTTTTGTAGTGTTTAAGCCATGAGGCTTATAGTTATTTTTTTTCCAGCAGCCCCAGGAGATCAACACTTTGTTTCAGTGCATGTTGATCAGCTTGCCTTCAATTGGTAGCCCTGTATCTGTTTTACTTGAGGCTTCCTCTGACTTCCATTTGAGCAGCCTTGGCCAATTTCAGTAGGGAATTACGTCTGTGTTAGATTTCTGTCACTTTGATAAAATACCTGACATAAGCAACTTAAGAGCAAGGAAGATTGATTTTGTTTCAGTATTTCAAAGATCTCTGTCCGTGGACGGTTGACCTGTTGCTTTTATGGGCCTATGTGAAGCAGTGTATCACATGTGGTAAAGTGAAGCTTATAAAATGACAGTCAGTAAGTGAAAGTGAGAGAGAACCGAACCAGAGTCATCTCTTCTCTTCAATAACATACCCCCAGTGACCTAATATTCTTGCAGGACACTTCCCATCTACTAAAAGCTCTTCTTACTCTTAACAATTTCACAGTCTTGTAAGCCAAGCATTGACCATTTAGGTCTTTGGAGGATGTTCAAGGTTCAAACCAGAACAATGTTTCTTGTTTTGGCAGCTCTCATGTAAGGGCTGGAGGGAGAAACCACTGTTCATAAGCACCAGCATCCTTTCCCCTAGGCTTAGATAATTGCAGGGGCATTGTATGCTGGGTCATAGAATTTGGTTTAGTTATGTGCCACCTCCATTAGCTTTCCTTACTCTGCGCTGGTATCCCTGTCTTCCATAGTTACAAAAGCTTCCGACTTGCCTACAAGATTTACATGGCCGAGGCATGCATTTTAGGCATAAATTCATCTCTTGATAGTACGTTCTGAGAAATGCATCATTAGTTGATTTCTTTGTTGTGTGGATAGCATAAGTCTCTGGTTTAGTGTTGTGATGCCATGGGCATTTTCCCGAGCTGTTTTAAGAAAATTGTCTGAGCCTTACTTTATACCAATAGAAATCTGCAGTAATTAAAACTGATCGCTGTGGAGATGTATTTGTCCACAAGTTTCTTTTGAAAAGAACTTCAGATCTCATCCAAATTTGATATTTAGTATATCATATCATCTAGTTTTATTTTCCTAGTACAAAAATATCTTTTAATAGTAACTGAAATATAATTAATTGTACAGATATTATACTTCAATTTCTCCAGGATATGTTTTCACTTGGTATGCTCCTCCTTTTCTTGATCCCCCTTTTTGGTTTGGGCAGTTCTAGTCATTCTTTGTCTTCATTTAAATAAGCAAACCACGAATCTCCAAGTGGAGTAAAAGATAAATATTTTCTCTGATAATAGTTTTCACTGCATGCAAACAAAATGGCCTCATGTGAAAAACTGCTGTGAGGAGCAGCTGCTTATTGGTGCTTGTTTTAAACATCTCCAGATGTTGGCTTTTTAAAAAAAAAAAAAAAAGACTTGAAGCTACTAACTTCGTTTTTTTTTTTTTTTTTAAATCTCTTCTCAGAACACTGGGACAACAGACTAAAGGTGAAGTCAGCAAGTTTACAAATGAAGGGTAATAAGCTTTAGAGAAGTTTTTAAATGGACAGGTTTTAATGCACAGAAGCCCTGGGACAGCTGAAATGTTTGAACCTCAGAACTACCTGGAAATAGCCGAACAGCTCGTTCCCTGTAGAAGAAATTACATTTTTGACCTTTTAAAAATGCACTGCCCACACTGATGACTTTTTTCTTAAGAGAATGCAGGAAATTATGACAAGTAAATAGGCTATTTCAAGTTTGCTAAAGAAGAGGGCAGCTGAGCATGGAAAAGCTTGTTGAAGTTACACAACTAAGAGAGGACTGCTTTGCTCCTCCTCAAAGCAGCAGACTAGCTGTAAATTCTTAGCGCTTGTTTTCTTACAGAATTCTTTGCGGCATATGTTTCTATCAGGACATCTTCATTGAAAATTCCTGAGATCTTCAAAATGGAGTAGATAATTCTTGCTTCCATTTTATTCATTTATTGTCAAAAACACCATTCACTGGAAAAATATGAATGGAGTTTATATTAATATAACTAGATAGTGTGTTAACTTTAATCTTTAATAAAAACTTGCAGAGTGCAACAGGCAAGTGATAATGTTTGAACTGAATGCTCATTTCTATTTCTCTATAGCAGGAAATAAAGCATCTTTTTTCTGAACAGAAGACTGTTGGCTGACATGTGGATTTATGTGCAATTTTAAATGGGCTTGAAAAGTGCAAAACCTTGGAAACAAATATCATATAAGAAAATTAAACTGAGATATTTTATATTGGAGTAAGATCCTGGAATTAAGGAACTGATTGACCCAAAGATGAAAACTAAGTTAAGATTCCCTCATTGTGTCTGCTTCTGAAGGCTGAAAAAATTCCTTCATTTAGATTTCAACAAATGTAAAGGTGCAAATATGTTTCCAGTGAGGTTATGAGCTGAATTTGAAGCGTCAAAATACTTTATAAATAACTTTTAGATATTTTATTACTTTTAGAAACAATCAGGCCAGATATAACCAAAATATAAAGGAAAACCATAGTGTTTCTTTGCTGCAGAAGTGATTATTTCACATGACTTTTTCCCTTCTAGACAAATCTACTAACAGAATGCCTGTCAATAATCTTACTGTGGTTTCCTACATTTCCTACTTCAGGTGTAAGGACATGACATATCTTCTCAATCAGTCTTAGAAATGGTGGGACTGATAGCCAATGACAATCAAATAATTCATACAGCATTTGGCAGTGTATTATGCTGCATTCTTACACAGATCCATTTAATTGGGTTGTGTGTTCTTAGTAAGATTGTGCCATCTAAACATGACCATCAGAGTGGGCTATGGGTGCTAGCTAGCATGTGTATAATAAAAGGCCATGTCAGGAAGCATGGCAAGGTGGTAAGAGAAAACGATTCAGAAAGAACTGGTGATCTCAAGCATCTGGATTCTCAAGTGTTGGCTGTAAATTTAAGAGTACCAGGACTCATCTAGCAGTCTAGTCCAGCACTGAGATAGCAGGCAAAATCACTGTTCTCCACTGTCTGTTACCTTACCAGGATCAGTGTGTTAATCAGAATTCTCCTGTATTTGGGCTCTAAATACAAGGCTCTTGGGTGCCATTCCATATTCAGTGGCACAAGAAGGGAGACATAACAACCTCTCAGAGTAATGCATCCGTTTGCACATTCTTTTATGTAGTAGCCTGGCTTCATTATTTCTGTGATGATATTTTAAAGGGAAGCTAGTGTACGTTTTTTGCACAAAGAACACCAACTTGCCTGACTGTGAGAGACAGAGGCTGCAGGGAACTGAATGGACAGCTTAAGTTTGATTTTTCACAGCACTCTGGTATTGAAGTCATGCATGAAGAAGAAAGGCTTCTTTCTGGTCAACACTCAACACAAAAATCGCACTTCATTTAAAGTAGGCTCTTAAGAGCATTTGAACCGTCACAAGGGTCTGAATGGGATTTTGTCACTGTGTGCCACTTCTCAGAAGGTTTGTGAAGAAGGAAAAATGAGCAGGAAACACACCTGTGCCCTAGTCTTTGACAGATGGCAGTGACAAGCACCCATCTTTTCAGTAGCCCCTGGAGAGTATGGCAGGGTGGGGCTGGAGAGAGCTTTGTGTTCTTGTCATCAGCTTTGCTCCTCTGTTGACTGCCATGTCCCAGCCTCCTATAGAGCAGCCAAGTTGGAGCGAGTCTGAGCATGGAAAACGACCTTCAGGGAAGTGGTGGTGGCAGGGTGGGTTGTCTGGGAGATTTACTCACAGCTCCTGTAGTCAAGTAAATCGGTTTGTAAAGAGCAATTGATTTTCGAGGTAGTGTGGCATACCACCATTCAAGGCATTTCCAGACACAAAATGGATAAGAGTTTAAATAAGTCAAATATACATGAATCTTGTTCCACTATAAATTTAAGCCTTTTGATACTAAACACATCAATACCTGTGTTTGCTGAGAGATATTCTGTCCACAACACTATGATCGATGACATTTTTATAATCCTGCCTAGCCTGGCTAGTGTCTTCCATATTTCTTGGGGAACTGAGTTGCTAAAGAGTGGAAATTGTACCCAAGTGGTAAACGGTGTGCATAGTGGCCCTCATGACAGGCTCCAAGTTCTGTTTATCCTCAAGATCAGACAAGATAAAGTACTTTTGCCTCACCAAACTCTGAAAATACTGTCAAAGTATAATTTTAATATGAACACATGTTGAAGATTTATTAACTTATTAATAAGAGAATCTGTAACGTGGTAAAAATGGACTGAAAAGCCTTTTGCAGGCTTTAGTATTTATAGGTCTTTTAAAAGGATATTAAAATAAATTTCTATTAGGTATAAAATTGATTTATGTCCTATAGGAAAACTATAACTTTGGGAATTAAAAAACTGGCTAGGAATAATTTTCTTTGTTACCTGAAAAGATTCGCAAGGTGACAGATAAGTTCAGACAATCTGAGCCAATAATTACTAGTAAATAGCAACTCCAAACAAAGTTATATTTCTGTAGATAATTAATCCTTAGTGAACTTTTTCCAACATGATATTGAAAGAACTTTTTTAAAGTGTGGGTGGTTTGAACACCTTGTGTCACATAACTATTGATAGTATGAAGATGGCTGTCATTTTCTTCCTAAATCCGAGGCAGTTTGGATCAAGGCCTCTAGTCTGCAAAATTACCTTCCTTTTCTGCCTGCAGGGATTGCAAGAATTTAGCAAGAAAGGAGTCGGACTTCTTTTCTTCCGATCACAGCCCTCCTTGGCTGGGTACCGTGGCTGGCCCTCTGGCCTTTGCAATTCTTTTTTGCTGTCGGGTTGTTCATAGAACATCTGCAGCTTCTAAGAGTCATTCCTTCTGGTGCCACTGAGCCCTTAGTCTCACTATGGAGGGCATGCTGGTGTCTTCTCATGTGAGTCTGCATTGTGCTGATAAATGTTTAACAAGTGATTCTCAAAAAAAAAAAAAAAAAGAATCATGATTGATCAGTAACATTTGCCAGTTTCTGTGGTGCATGTACTTCTCCTGTGGTCAATTTAAAGCTGCCAACAGGATGCTAAACAGCTTGCATAATTCCTGAGAATGTAATCAGCTCTAACAAACCAGTGCAAACCAGCTCCAGCACACACCTGGCTGGAGGCTTGCAGGA
Source organism: Myodes glareolus (assembly GCF_982192425.1). Lineage (NCBI taxonomy): Eukaryota > Metazoa > Chordata > Mammalia > Rodentia > Cricetidae > Myodes > Myodes glareolus. The sequence continues at coordinate 138,159,224 of NC_142053.1, forward strand.
ATATGTTCCTGACACTGTTCCAAAGGTTTAATAAAATAGCCCTCAACATTTTTTTTTTACAGTGTTTCAAATTCTTCCCAACAAGTCACTAGGAAATCTGAAGTCATTGTAGAAGTGCTTCCAACAGATTCCAGAGCAATCTTGTTCATGACTTGCCCTGCCTGTCTTCCATTAATTCACTGCTGAGTCTTGAGTTGACTATGGAAAGCTGTAAGAAAACAAATTGCTCAGAAATCCTTTCATTAAATTCAAGAAAATCAGCTTCAGGGGCACTACTGTGGAATCTGTGAATAGTCAGAACTTGCTGGAACCTGTTAGAGACTAGAGGGCATTGTTATATGGCATTAAGATTTAGTCTAGGAAACCTCAGTCTCACATTTTAAGTACTTGGTTCCCAATTAGTAATATTATTTTAAAAAGAATGGGGAACTTTAAGAGGTAGAATCCATCTGGAGGAATTAGGTCAGTGGGCAGAGGTCCTAGGGAGTGTCTGCCCTGACCACTTCTCTACACTTCCCAACCCTCATAAAAGTGAACAGATCTATGTCATGTGCTCATGCTAGCATGATTTCCTGAACACATGGTGCCAAACAACCATGGACTAAGCCCTCTGAATACATATGGCAAAAGCAGTCTTATTTCCTTCAAGTCATTTATGCCCAGTATCTTGGCCTCTCTGGCTTTGCTCTAAGTGAGAATTGTGTATTTAGGTAGGTTCAGAGGCCAGAGACCTAAGAAAACATCTCAACATTTATGTCCTTCTACTGTATCTAATATCTAAATCTTCCCAGGTTCCCAATAACATATTAACCAACAGAATTATCACAATGAATATGGCCCAGATTAACTAAGAACTGCCCAATCATCTTCATCTTTCCTGAGCATTTGCTCAATCGGAATCCTGTTTCATCACATCACTTTCTTCTTGATCATTCCATGCACCTTGACTTTATTTTTATTTTGTGTATTTTTTGTTTGACTGGTAGATTTTTGAGACATAATCTATGTAGCTCAGACTAGCTTTGAAATCACATTCTCCTCACCTCAACTTCCTGAGTGCAGGGTAGAGGGAAGTGCACTATCATGTCTAGTTTATCATGCCTGGTTCAACTTCTCTGGTGTTGTGACCAGAGTTACAAATACTATGCTTGCCAGGCACAAAATGCATTTGCTGGAAAGACAGGCAGAATTTCTGCTTTGCCTTATAGACTTGAGCTGTGTGCTACTTTCTTTGTTTAGCAGTAATATTCCAAATCAATGTCTATACATACCCACATGTTTGGGGAACTCTGTTTATTATATTCCTTGTAAGGATAAGAACCTAACTATGACCCTTGAGAACTCATTTGTTCAAAACAGAAAGATATTTCTTTCTTTGAGGGGAAGCAACCATGGCACAAAGCTTGTTGGATTGGATATAAGTTGGATTTTTGATTTAATTCCTGGGGCTCTGAATGCATTCACCTTCTTAACCTTTTGACACTAATCATTCATCCCTATACATTGTCTGCTGATTCTAAACCAGAGCTTTAGCCACTACAGGACTCTCTCAAACAGATTCTTTTTCAGATTCTTCTCTGAAAATATTGTAGGGAGATCCTCCTACAATAATCCATATTTTGGAACTTACAAATTAAAAAGTTGAGCTTTAGCCTCATGAAACTAATAAGCCTCCTGTGTGCCCTAACTCAGACCTGTAATGTCCATAAAAAACACATATACCCTAAGATATTTTTCAATTGAAATGTAAAACTTTTCAGCTGGAATCTAGATAGTAGCAAAATATACAATTAGTGGTACAGATGCAATTTGGGGTATATTGTAAATATTGGTATTGAAATATAAGATGTTTTTCTCACCTTTGTGAATGAATCTAAATGCTACCTAAATCTCACAGTGGCCTTCCACCAGCCCCCACCTATTGAGACAATACAGGAAGAAGCTTGTCTTCACCAGAAAGAAAGAAATTTTAAGTCTTCGTCTTGTTGAACTTCTTGGTCCATTCTGCTCTTTTGTTCAAATGTTTTATATTTTAATGCTTAGAGGAATTTTATGCATCACTATATTCTTCTTCTTCTATATAACAAAATATAGATAAATTGGCATGGTTGTTTATTTTCTGTGACTACAAGTCTTGAAGTACTTACAACATCTTCTGAATTGAGTAATTGTTACCAAAAAATGAGTTGTTCTGAACTGACTATAATGATAAAAATATACTAGAAATTTTGATATTCATCAAGAAGAAAATTGAAAACACATTTTAGTAATGATTCATGCATCTTTAGATAATTATCTTTATTGCTGGAATGAAAGACTACTTATGATGACTATATTCTATTTTTAAAATTGATGTGAACCACAAATAAGAAGATAAAGGGAAGATATTTATTATCTCAGTTTCTCTTTGCTTGAATTACTTACAAGTTACAAACTGAAAATCCACTCAGGAATCTATTTTCAGTAATAACCATCTGATAACCCATAATCTGAATAAAAGATTTAACCACCCAACTAGCAAGATTCTTGAGAGTCCTTCACTTTTCCAATACCAATCCTTTATAGTTTAAGAGTGTGTTACAGAATGGCGCCCAATGTGGATAACTGCATCCACAGAAAGCCTGAGAAAGCTTGGGAAAGACTAGAGTAAAGCATTTCGGTTTTCAGCCTTGGCAGGAAAAAAGCTACGTTGTTTTAAAATGTCAGCCTTCTGGACCGTCCTGCCAGGGAAAATTCTTGACTTTCAAGCAGGCAGTCCAGACTATGGATATAATGTTGCAGTTTGCTTCCTGGCAAGGACCTTGAAAAGCCATATGTGCTTTTGAGTGTTGTCTTCTCCATATTCCTTAGCAAATTAAAGACCCATGTGGTCAGAAAAAGAGAGATATACAGTAAAGAGAGATTCAAAGAAAAAAAAACTCTAAATGGTTTAAAGTCCTTAAAATAAAAAAGAAAGAGAGTAGTTGGGTGTGGTGGTACACACCTTTAATCCCAAGGCTTGGAAGGCAGAGGCAGACAGACCTCTGTAAATTCAAGGTGTGGTGGCAGACACCTTTAATCCCAGCACTGGGGAGGCAGAGACAGAGGGATCTCTGATAGTTCAAGGATAGCCTGGTCTACAGAGGGAATTCCAGGACAAAGATATGCAGAGAACCTGTCTCAAAAAGCCAAATGTTAAAAGTAAAAATAAAAGAAATAGAGGTTAAAATAAAGCCACGTAAAGATGGAAAATACACAGAGAATCTTGATACTGTATGCTATTATGCTCTCTTTGAATTGTTTAAATGCTGAGGAAGGAGCAACAGCTGCTAAAAAATATTTGCTTATAAATGCTGCAGAATTAATCCAAGATAGGTATTTTGAAAATACCTTGGCTTCAAAATTGAAGTCAAAAGGTATGTTACTTTGGAGAAGAGATTTTTCTTTTGTTTCCACAGAAAACGAGAGGCTTTGGATTTATTTTGAGTTAAGAAAAATCCAATTTGACCAAGGGAGGTCACCTGAAAAATCTCCATCAGGAACAGATGGCCCAGATGTCTGAGTTCTTCATCCAGAACAAGTTCAAGACTGCTGCCTGAGATGATCAAGACTCACAGGATACTTCAGTCGGGACTTGATCATAACTCTAAATTTTCTTTAGGTCCTCATAAGATTATCAGCGCCCCCAACCAGCTGGAAGTAGCCTGGAATACTATGCCCACATTCCCAAAAAATGGACTATGGATATTTTCCTTTTTTAAAAAAAAAAAAGAGGGGGATGTGGTGTGGGAGAATTGTCTGCATTCTGTCAATCATGTTTTAAATAAAAGCTGATTGGCCAGGCAGGAGGTGTAGGTGGGAAAAACAGACAGGAAGTAGAAATGATACAAGGAGAGCAGGAGAATTCTGGGGAGGAGGAAGTTGATTCCTCCCATTCCTGCCCAGATCACTGAAGCAGCAGAATGTGAGCTGCCCCCACTGAAAAAGGTACTGAGCCACAGGGCTAACATAGATCAGAAAAATGGGTTAATCAAGATGAGAGAGTTAGCTAATAAGCTAATAAGTAGCCTGACCTAATGGGCCAATCAGCTTTATAACTTATAGAGTCCTCTGTGTCATTTTCTTTGGGGCTAAACAATTGTGGGGACCTGGTGGGAGGACAAAAAACCCCAACAAGCAGGCCCCCTCATGTGAAATCTCTGTGTGTGATTTTTCTCTGGGACTAAACAGCTGGGGGGCCGGGCAGGACAGAAAACCCCAACAAGGTAGCTGTGGGGAACTGGGCAGGACAAAAACACAAACTAGCAGGCCCGGCCTTTTCATGTTACAAGGGTGAACCTTCATTTATCATCTTAGAGGCTTTCAAATCCTGGGGTAATGCACTTGAGAAAGATTCAGCAAGGAAAGATGGTAATGCACTTGAGAAAGATTCAGCAAGGAAAGAGGTACCTATTTCTTTTGTCATGCAAGGAGAAGTGATGTTTTGAGGAGAAGTAGGAGAGTTTTGAGGTTCCAGATGTTGTTCCTCTATTCCTAAGTCTCATGAATTGTGTTCATGGTAGCCCAAAATATGTCCCAGTTTGAAGGCTACTGTGTCTATTAGGTATAGTTACTGTTAGATTTAGAGAATTAAAGTCCCAGACAGCTAAATCTGATTTCACATACACAATAAATGCATAATTAGGATGTTTCATGAACTAACTCTGATATACATGCATCAAAAAAGTATTCATGGTTTATACGAAATTCAAATTTAATTGGGTATTCTGTATTTTACATGGCAACTCTAATTTCCCTTCTAGGGAAAATTGTTCCTAGGGCTCTTGGGAGGTGACCTCTTTCTTTCAGATGATGAAACTCCACAAAGGCATTTCATATCTAATTCATCCTTGCAGTTTCAATGAACACCTGCTAGATCAGTGGGTACTGAACAGGTGTTTTACAGGTGATTACTGAGGGATGAGAAATGAACTAACATAGTGTTGGCTTCTGGACACTAGATTTCTAGGATGGTCTTTCAATAACATTTGGCGTCCTCCATGGAAGCAACCAATGGTTCTTGACTCTTCTATTCATCTAGACTTCTGCTTGTGCACTTATTTGCAACATTCTTTTTTAAAACTTTCTTTTTAGTTATTCTTTGTTTCTTTCACATCATGTCTCCTGAACCCACCCATCTTCTTCTCCCCCCCCCCCATAAAACAAAACAAAATTTAAGAAAAAAGGGAGGAGGGAAATTCTTGACATGGAAGCTGCAATGTGACACAGTGAGTCATGCAGTAAACCCCTTTATCCGTATATCTTTATGTGTGGACGTTCATCACAAAGTATCATTGGTCTGGTTCGAGGTCCCTGGTCTCTGCTACGCCATCAACACTGGACCTTCATTGGAACTCTTGCTGGACATCCTGTTGCTGCACTGAGTCATGAGGTCCTGCAGCCCCGTGTCCACAGGACGAACCCCACCCCACTTCTATGCTCCAGCAGATCACAGATGGGGTGGATGTTGGGTTGGGCCAACACATAATCCCGGTCTGGGCCTGGATACTTGTAGGGTTGATCAGAAGGCCAACTCTCCCATCTTCACCACCAGGGTGAGCTCTCCAGCATTGCCCTGGCCACTTCACCCCTTGAAGCAATGAGCAAGGGGCAGGGCCAGTTCTCCCACTTTCACATCCTCAGGGGCGGATCTCCCACACCTACACCTTCAGGGCCAGCTCTACTGTGCTGCATTGGCAAGGTGTAGGACTCACTCCTGAATTCTGCAGCTGATGAAGGGCAGGGGTAAGCTCTCCCACCTGCCTCAGGAATTGGTGGGCATGGAGATATGTCCCCTGTGCCCATGCTGCCGCATAACAGATAAGTAATGAGGACAGCTCTCCCGTGGTCACAACATTGGGGCTGACTCACCTACACCTATGCCAACAGGGTTGGCTCTACTGTGCTGCCCAGGTGAAGTACAGGGTTCAGTGTCTCCAGCGCTGCAGCTCATTAGGGGACAGGTCAGTTCCCTCACGCACCACAGGTGGCACGGACAAAGGGGGAAATTTTTAAAAAGATTTATTATCTACACATCTACATGTATGTCTGCATGCCAGAAGAAGGCACCAGATCTCATTTTAGATAGTTGTGGGCCACCACGTGGTTGCTGGGAATTGATCTCAGGACCTCTGGAAGAGCATCCAGTGCTCTTAACAACTGAGACATCTCTCCAGCCTCTGCATACATTCTTATGCTCACATATTTTCTTACTTAAGTCTATGTAATTAGAGATAGTTATTTCACTTGTTTTAATGCCCTTGCATGTGGAGGAACCTGCCAGAGCCTTTCAAGCTCAGTCTGTGTAAAATTCAAATAGTTTGCAACAGCAGACAAAGCTGCGGTGATCTCGCTGAAGTCAGCTCACTCCGTCCTTGCTTCCGCTCTAGCCACACTGATTTGTGCCTCAACATTTGCATTAGCTGTTCCTTAGAACCTAAATATTTGCACAAGATCTTCATACAATTCTTTGTTTATATGCTGTTTCCTCAGGGAGACTTTTTTTAAACATCCTAATGGAAATAGTTTCTATCCCTCCCAAGTTCCACGGAGTGTCTTGGATCCTTTTGATTTTGACCAAACAATGGCATTTTTGCTGCACATGCTTGGGGAAAAATTCAGTGACTCTCCATCTGAGCTTGGCAGCTGATGCAGCAGGGGGCCCAAAAGCATAGCTTTCCTTTTATTTCTTCCTTTTAAATGCCATTTGAATAGTGACAATGTAACACTTAAATCCTACCTGCAAGAAAGTCTGAGAAATGCAGGTGGCTTTTCACACTTCAGTTAAAGTAATCAAGATAGTGTCCCACAGGCATGTCCATGGCCTACTGTCCAGGTGATTCTAAATTCTGTAAAATTGACAGCTAACACTAACCATCACACCTGCTTAGTCCTCTTTGAAAATACCTCCAGGGACATTCAGACATGCATTGTGCTGACCTTCTAGGTGCTTCTCAATTCAATGAAGTTGACAATCAAAATTAATCATAACAACTATAATCAATAAGAGTTTAGATTCTCAGATTCAATTGCCTCGACATGTGGCAATCATTCCACGCCACGGGTTCTACATCACCACCCACCTGGTATGGATCACGACTCCATACCTTCTACCAGCTAGGTAAGGTCCTAGGGACTGAACACATACAGAGAGTTCGAGTCATTTGCCAAGAGGAGAATGCCCGTTTATTCAAACTAATCCGGGGTTAAAATACCCTTTGGCCCCAGTAACAGAAACCCCTCCCAGCCAAGGGGGATGGGGAAGCTGGCCCTGAGTGAGCTTCTCCGCAGGCAGGTGGGCAAGAGATGTAGGGCAGTGTTAGACAGGTGAGAGGTACCTTGGCGCCTGAGCTCTTCCAGGCAGGTTGAGAAATTACCATTTTAAAGTGATATAGAGCCCTAGGCTAGTATACCAGGCTATAGCAGAGCAAGCAAGGAACTTAGCAGGAAGCTTAGCTGGTTGCCAAAACAGTCCTTGATTTGCATCCCATGGAGCAAGGGACGTCCTGGGCCTTACATCAACACAAATCCAGGCTGCTTTACTAATTATAACTATATGACTATGTCTGATATTTTGTTTTGTTTTTTTTTTCAAGACAACTTTTCTCTGTGTAACAGCCTAGGCTGTCCTGTAACTCATTCTGTAGACCAGGCTAGCCTTGAAACTCACAGACATCACCTGCCTCTACCTCCCGATTGCTGCCGTTCAAGTTGTGCGCCACCACCACGGGACCTTTTTTTTTTTCAAGTGTACAGCTGAGGCAAAGGTTGTGTAAACGTCTGAAGAGATGTAAGCAAGTATGTGCTTACCTCTCCAATGACAGACCAAAGGAACAATTCCACTAAGGTCTAGCTTGGTGAACCAGTGAGTCTATTTGGCTTACTTCCAGAAACAGAAGACTTTATAAGAGCCATGTCACAGAAGTCTCAACCCAGTATGGAACTTCCCAGCAGCTGCACAGGTGGAGCCCTCCCCCTTTGTTGACTTTCCATGATATAGTCTAGGTCATCCCAAGTGCACCTGCAGCTGGGAAAGAATTTTAGACAACTTTGAAGGGGACAAGAAGAAGGGAGTGACTGAACTATTAGGTAATTGGCCTAGAATTCTCCTCCTCATCCTTTTCAGTGACGGGACATCTGAGTATGACCTTGTCCATGCACGTAATCATAGCTTCTCTGATTAGATGGTAGTAGATGCTATGCTCAGGGGACAGAGTACACTAGTACCTAGCTCTGTGAGTCCTCTAATACACTTATTGGGCAAGTTTATTGTATCAACTCAGTTAAGTAGTATCCTTTGATCTATAAGATGTTCAGACTAATAAGTCATGATCATGTATTGATTGCTACAGCAGTATTCAAGAGGATTTATAAAATCTGGACTTTTTCATTGGTAATCTACTCTTTGACATCAAAGGAGAATTAAACTTCTGTTACCAATTAGGTTTCCCAGGGATAGAGTGGGAGATGAACGTACATAAAGATTTTGAGGGAAAAGCATGAGGATCAGCCAGGAGCACCAAGTCAAAGAAGGAAGTGACAATGAAAAGGCGACACGGTCTCTTCTAACATCTCTGCCTAGTTCACAAGGAGCTCTTATCCTTGTGCACCCCTTAAAACTTCTATGAATTGGAGGAAGGAGGCATGGCCTTTATACATAAACTTTGGGAAAAATCTATTGATAAATAAAATGAGGACTTTCAAGGAGGGAAGCTTCCTCAAGAGACACACTAGGTTTTAGAGTAGGGGCAGACTTAGCAGTCTTACCATCTGCTGTCATGGAATTGGTGGCTTGGACACAGTGGGATGGACACTGGTCATCTGGCCCTCTGAGAATAGCAAAGGAGAGGCCTTCTTTGTACTTCAACACAGGACTTTGTGCCCAGTGTCTGCTAGGTTGTGGACTAAACATGGAATCAGTAAAGGTTTAAACCTTCCTTTGCCTTCATATTAACTTGTTCCATCTAAGTCTTTCTATTTTTTAAGCCACAGAAAAGAATCTCTGTCACCAGGGCTGTTTGTTGGGAATAGCCTAGAGGGAGGAAAGACACTGTTATTATTCTCACCATTGTGCTGACAATTTCATTCAGAAAACTTGTATGGCCCAAGAAAATCTCAGAGATTAGCGATGCTCAAAAGAAAGGTCTTGCATTTTTTTCTGCCCTTCAGTTTGCCTTGTTAGAGATTTCTTTTTGTTTACTTCCAACATAGGTTGTGAGAGCTGAGAATTAAGACTACTTTTTGACAGAAAAGAAGTACACTTCTCATAGTGGAATAGATATAGTAATAATGGATGCCAAGAGAACCAGGTAACAAATAGACTTATTGAGTCCTATAGTGCTTCTTATGCAACACCCTGTGGCTACACAGAAGAGCCAGAGTATGCAGTTAGTAGCAGCATATGATGTCTATGCCCATCTCTGGACCTCATTTTTACTAATTTGGTGCATATAACTCTTACCCCTCCATCATTAATAGACACTTATACACCGTTGTCAGAGGTGGCTCTTAGAGCTTGGTGGCCAGCATGTAAGGCAGTGTGGACATGCTGGGGAACTCACATTCCCTAGGAACAGCCATCAGTCATTATTGATAGAATCTGGATCTCTTTGTCTGGTTCTGGAGGTCCTCATTGGAAGTTGAAGTCCCAGCTGCCCACAATAGTAAATATCTTAATCATAATCCTATGATTGGCTGTCAATATCGTTCCTTGTTGCATTTTCTACTCCCTTGTGAGTGTTTTCAGAATCCATTTCCCACATAAATGATTGCCACTCTGGCCATGAACTTTTCTTCTAGAGAGCTGGAGCTAAGATTCAGTCTGTTGGGAGAGTAAATTGCATTAGCAAGTGAAGAAGGCTACAAGAAGACACAATAAGCTTCCAACTACAATCTTTCTGCTTACTTTCTCTTTGTCATATACAGGATCCTCTGTGATGAAGAAAGCATATTTACGATGAATGGACTTGATACAGGAACAGAGAGCTCTTACATGGTGGATTCAATAACCTCATGTACTTAATAACTTGATATGTTAAGGTTTTTGTTACTTTAAAAATGAAAAAGATATTAAATAATAAAATTATGACTGTTTTCCAAACTGTCAATGGCTATTACAAAAGGGCTCTCTTGTGCTAATAGTAAAAATCCTCCCAGTTCTTTATTTGTGTAAAATCTGAATTGTATGGGTGTGGGTACATTCCCTAAACTCCCTTAAGTTTATTTTTCATATTGATTTTATGAACATCAGTAATTATCTCAAATTGAGCCCTGTTTATTCTCTGCAACATCCCTTGGAATAGAGAAATTCCTAGTGGCTGAACCCAGAGGATGTAGGCGCTAAGAACATCTGTGGTAAAGTGCACTAAAAATCTGACTGAACTTAAACCTCCTCTCTCAAACATTCTCCTCTCTTAAACATTCTCCTCTCTCTCCTCTGGAGGAAAGTGTTAGTCTCAGGGTTCCACCAGGTACTGGGGGAAAAAAACCACTGACTTTGAACCTCTAAAATAGTGTTGGCATGGGTGTGAATAATATATACTGACCTCCCCTCTTCTATATTGTCTTGTCTTCTTGTAATCAATTATATGGCAACTTCATGGCATGTTCAGAGAAACAGTAAGAATCCACACCAATAATATCTTGGTGTTGTTTCATTCGCCATGTTCCTCTTACAGTTTTCCTTTCTGACTAAGAGTTGTTGATGAAGTACATTTTCTACAGGAAAAGTCATAGACATTTAAACGTAACAGATTATGAGTAATGGGAACCCTGGCTACCAGAGCCTGTTGCCGTTGCAGAAAATAATATGATTTCTGAAATCATTGTTTAAGAAATGAATCATTGTTTTAATGAGGACTCTACCTGCTATAAAAAAGAGAGTGGAGGATTTCTGCCAGGAAATGAATGGCTAGTGAAGGAAATTAATGATGAATATGTATTCTTAAGAAGCCACATCTAACAGTGGGCATAAAGCTGGCCTTGGAGAAGGGCCAGCTCAGAAGAAGGAACTGACTGTACTCTTCGCCAATTCCAGTGGGCAGAGCTCATGGAAGGGACACTGAAACAGGGCAGTTGGGGTGGAGAAAAGTAGACAGAAAGGAGGCTATTAATTCAAAGTCTTTAAGAATAATTTGTGCTTTCACGCTGCAGCTGTTATTTAAGTTAAGGGAACCAAAGAACGAAAAAAAAAAGGACAGAACGACAACTCAGCTTCCAGAAGCATTAGTAATAAAGAACACAGATCTCCCTCTGTCGTTTCATCATGAAGCTTTATTTGTCCACTGAATGATTCATTTCTGGCCCTTGTTTCTCTAAGAGCATATCTGATGCATCAAGTTATTCTGCTGTGTTCTTGGGTCATGGACAGGTAGTGTCTTTGTGTTTGAAAGGAAGCCTTGACTTGAAGAGCTTTTTCATCATAGGGGTAGAAGACAATTAGTACTGGGCTTTGTATCTCCTCTCCTGTTAGAGATGTGACAGTTTCCAGTTAAAAAACTGTTTTTTAAATCTAGATTTCTGTTAAATTGATCATCATATTGTATAAACACACGGGTTATAAATGCAAAATATTATTATAGAAAAGTATGAAGAAGTGACACAGGAAAAGATGCAAGAGAGTACAGCAGAGGCAATATGAGGTTTTGGACACCTTCATCTGAACAAACTCCATGCTTGGATAAAGGCATCTTAAGAAGTTTCTGGTTTTAGTGGAGCATGATGGTACATGATGGCAGTCCCAGCACTAGAGAGACAGAGACAGGGGGATTCCTGGTTTGAGACCAGAATGGACTACATTGTGTGAAAATGTGAGACCCCATCTTAAAAACAAAGCAAAACAAAACGAGTAGAAAAATTTACAAAGAAACTGCAAGCTTGGGGGAGTATATGAAATTCGAATTGATTGTCAACTGATGATCTAATGCGAAAGTGGTTCAGTTCTTGTCAGAATTTCCTAGGATGCAATTGGGATGTCCTGGAAATTCCCGTGCCTGTGGTGCTTTGTCATGTGACCACCTAACATAACTTATACTTCTGGTACTAAGCATGGCACAGGGGACACCAAATTTAAGTGTGAGGTGAACATGTTTATTTAACACGCTTTTACATAGCCCTACGTTGCTAATATAACTTCTGTAACACTGGGGATACACTAGAGCTGTGCTTTTCAATAGACACCCACTAGCTAAATGTTTTTGAGCACTTGGAATGAGGCTAGGTTAACTGAAGATGGAATTTAGATTTCATCTGATTTAAATTTAAATTGCCATATATGCCTAGAGGCTACTGTGCTACCCAGTACAGAAGTAGACCTTGGAAAATAGCAAAATAGAATAATTGACAATATTTATCTTTAACTTGAAAGAGAAGTCCATTAACTTTGGGTCATCCATTGTCTCTTTATAGCTGTTGTCCCATTGGTAGAGTTCCCTTGTCTATTTTCTTAGCCTCCAGACAGTAGGCCTCAATTCCCAAAGCTTTATCTTAGCTTTGGATAATAGTGAGTAGCTGGAGTTTATCCAAATTCCCAAAGCTTTATCTTAGCTTTGGATAATAGTGAGTAGCTGGAGTTTATCCAAATAACAAAAGATTTCCTTGAAAAGAAGACATTCTCTAGACACTGGTGCATAAATAAGACTGAGTTTCTTAAGCAGGAATAACAGCAGCCTTTCCTTCAGCTCTCCCTGGGAATCCCAGCACTAGTGGTTTGAATATATTAAATGCCAGATCATTCTGTCCACACTCCAAGCAAATCATATATATATATATATATATATATATATATATATATATATATATATATAATTCTTTGACTTTGATCAATAGCAAAAGGAAACTGGATTGAAATCCCACGTGAGCATCCTTAGAATTTAAAGCCCACTTTCCTGAGACAGGATTAGGCAAGATAAAGGCAAAAGCAAGAAAATGAACACAAACACAATTAGACCAGACCAGCCCTTGAGTCAAGTCATGTGTAATTTCCAATAAAAAAAGATTTAATTATGCCATCATGACTAAAATCGCTTATTAAGTGCCCATTTACATGTGTTGCTGGACTGGGAAGATATACAGAAAAAACCAGACTTGGTCTCAGCCCACTAGACAGACAATAATGAAACAGAGGAATATTCAGGATGAGAATTAAATATATTAATGAATATTTGCGTTCAGTGAAAATGCAATCCCCACAGAGCAGTCTTGAAACTCAAATAACTAGAGAACAAAGCTCTGGACTGTTCTTTAGAAACATTGGATTCAGAGAGTAGCGGGAGGATGAAGAAGACACTTTGGATCTGTTTTCTCTCTGTGCTGAATGTGAAAATAACATGTATGGGACAAGTGTGTGCATTTTGAGGGCTGTGGGACAGACTACAGGTTATGCAGTCTGGAAGCCATTCCAGAGCAAACCAGAGAAACCCAGTCCAGTGTGTATTTCTCTCTGAAGCATGCATTAATATAGGTCACAAGGGGTGTATGGAAGGGGAAGGGAAATAAAATGACTCAGGCAAGCAGCACGAATGCATCATCAGAATCTAAGCTGGGAGCGGGCAAAAGTTTTCCTAAGTAACAGTATAGAAATGAACAATGAAACATAATAGGAAAGGGAAATATGAGGCTGAAGCTAAGAGAATGAATTCAAAATTTTGTCTAAAACAAAGGGATTAAGAATACAGGGTACTTATGAAGTATAGAATCAATGATCAAGAAGCTAGGTAACTGGGCAGTGGTGGTGCACATCTTTAATCCCAGCACTTGGGAGGTAGAGGCAGTCCGATCTCTGTGAGTTTGAGACCAGCCTGGTCTATGGAAAGAGTTCCACTACAACCAGAGTTACACAGAGAAGTGCTGTCTCATAAAACAAAAACAAAAGACAACAAACAAACAAAAAGAAGAAACTAGGTAGATGGGAGAAATGAAGGTTGAACAAAAAAGGGGAACTGTTTGGGTTCACAGTGTAGAGCAGCTTCAGCAGTTTGAAGTTCACTTTTAAGGTGTCACGTGCACGGCTGCACTGATAGAATCGGGAAAGTTATAGTAGCTGGTGAGACAAAAACTGCTGACCATTTGACAGCAAAGAAACCGGTAGTAAAGAAAGAATTAAACTTATAGAAGCAAAAAGTGGATGGTATCTGCAGTGCCTGGGAGTCAAGGCAATGTGGAACTGCTTCTCTATAGTTAGGAACCTCAGTTATGGAAGAGGAGAGAGTTCCAGAGATCAGGACACCACTATGCCTACAGTGATACCACTGTCTTGTGTACTTCAAAATGTTAAGAAAGTGAATTTCAACTTAAATAAACCTTAAAAAGTTGAGCAAAGATTTTAATGAGTGATATAGAGCACTTCATAATACAGATATATGGAAGCACTAAGTGTGAGAGTTTCTCAAAATTTAATTAATTTTACGACTATAATCATGAACACACAGAAGCTCTGGCAGCTATTGGAGATCTGCACACAGTCTTAACAGGAATATAGGCTGGGAAGCATGGGTCTGTATGTGTGGGATACATGGAGTATGGATAAAGTAGTGTAAGAGGGTAAATGTTATTGCAGTTCTTTGAAATATATATATGATATTTTCAAAATTAAAAAAATGTGCACACATATGTGCACACGCATACACACAATTCTATATAGGTCATAAAATGTAATAATTATCTTTTTTTCCTCCAAAGTTATACACCCCTTCTGCCAAATTCCTGTAGACTCATTTCAAATATTTTGTTTTGCTCTCATTTTAATCAATTCTTTTATAATTTTATACAGTGTATTTTAATAGTATTCATTACACTACCCAACTACCTCCAGATTCCTTCCTTCAATACCTGCTCAAATATGGATCCTCTTTCTTAAACTATATATGTATATATATATATATATACACACACACGCACGCATGCACACACATACACACATACATATACATATACAATTGGAACTATGAGACCAATTAGGAGGTCTCATATTTGGCTTTGGAGATGACAAAATCTCTCTCTCCTCCCCCCCCCCAGCAATTTTTAGTAAATTCTCCCTTCCATGTTAGTAAGTCTATCAGTGTTCAGGTCCCGTTTAAGGAGCCATATTGTTAAGTGTCAGGAGTATAGAAGTATAGCTTCCCCATCTTTTCTAGGAACAAGATACCACATTGGACTTCCTGTTCCGACTCTCAAAATCTTTCTGATCCCTCTTCAGATATGTGTCCTGAGCCTAGATGTTGGAGCTGTGTTGTAGATTAATCTAGTTACTTCTGATCAGCTCTTTATATTTTGACCAGTAGTGGTGTTTTGCAGCAGCTCACAAAAGCTGGGAAGTGAGAGTATATTCAACAGCCTGGAGGCAGCTCAACAAGTTTAAGTTTTTCTTGTAGTGCCTTAAAGACGATATGAGTAAATCTGTTAATGAAATCTCTGGAAAAAACTCAAACACTGGAATGAAGTGAAAAAAGGCTGATTAAGACCAGATAAGTACCATATACCAAAGTTGAACCAAGAACAGGTGAACAATCTAAATAGACCTGTTAGTCGCAAAGAATTAGAAGCTGTTATCAAAAATCTCCCTACCAAAAAAAGCCCAGGACCAGATGGTTTCAATGCAGAATTCTACCAGAACTTCCAGGAAGAGCTAATACCTATATTCTTTAATGTATTTCACAATATAGAAACAGAAGAGTCATTGCCAAACTCCTTTTATGAAGTGACAGTTACGCTGATACCAAAACCACACAAAGACACAAACAAGAAAGAGAATTGCAGGCCAATCTCACTCATGAACATCGACGTGAAAATTCTCAATAAAAAACTGGCAAACCGAATCCAAGAACACATTAGAAAAATTATCCATTATGATCAAGTAGGCTTCATCCCAGAGATGCAGGGCTGGTTCAACATACGCAAATCTATCAATGTAATCCATCATATAAATAAACTGAAAGAAAAAAACCATATGATCATTTCATTGGATGCTGAAAAATCATTTGACAAAATTCAACACCCATTTATGATAAAGGTGTTGGAGCGATTGGGGATACAAGGATCATACCTAAATATAATAAAAGCTATCTACAGCAAGCCAACAGCTAACATCAAATTGAATGGAGAGAAACTCAAAGCCATTCCACTAAAATCAGGAACACGACAAGGCTGTCCACTCTCTCCATACCACTTCAATATAGTGCTTGAAGTTCTAGCAATAGCAATAAGACAACATAAGGGGACCAAGGGGATTCAAATTGGAAAGGATGAAGTTAAACTTTCGTTATTTGCAGATGATATGATAGTGTACATAAGTGACCCCAAAAACTCTACCAAAGAACTCCTACAGCTGATAAACACCTTTAGTAACGTGGCAGGATACAAGATCAACTCCAAAAAATTGGTTGCCCTCCTATACACAAAGGATAAAGAAGCAGAGAGTGAAGTCAGAGAAACATCACCTTTCACGATAGCCACAAATAGCATAAAATATCTTGGGGTAACTCTAACCAAAAAAGTGAAAGGCCTGTTTGACAAGAACTTTAAGTCTTTGAAGAAAGAAATTGAGGAGGATACCAGAAAATGGAATGATCTCCCTTGCTCTTGGATTGGGAGGATCAACATAGTAAAAATGGCAAGTCTACCAAAAGCAATCTATAGATTCAATGCAATCCCCATCAAAATCCCATCAAACTTCTTCACAGACCTTGAGAGAACAATAATCAAGTTTATAAGGCAAAACAAAAAACCCAGGATAGCCAAAACAATCTTACACAATAAAGGAACTTCCGGAGGCATTACCATCTCTGACTTCAAACTCTATTACCGAGCAACAGTATTGAAAACAGCTTGGTATTGGCATAAGAACAGAGAAGTCGACCTATGGAATCGAATAGAAGACCCGGGTATTAACCCACAAACTTATGAACACCTAATTTTCGACAAGGGAGCTAAAGGTATACAATGGAAGAAGGAAAGCATCTTTAACAAATGGTGCTGGCATAACTGGATGTCAACCTGTAGAAGAATGAAAGTAGATCCATATCTATCACCATGCACAAAACTCAAGTCCAAATGAATTAACAACATCAACATTAATCTGACCACTTTGAACCTGATAGAAGAGAAAGTGGGAAGTAGTCTACAAGATATAGGCACAGGAGACCACTTCCTAAGTAGAACCCCAGTAGCACAGACAATAAGAGAAACAATGAATAATTGGGACCTCCTGAAACTGAGAAGCTTCTGTAAAGCAAAGGACATCGTCAGTAAGACAAAAAGGCTACCTTCTGACTGGGAGACGATCTTCACCCATCCCTCATCAGATAAAGGTCTGATCTCCAAAATATACAAAGAACTCATGAAACTAGACACTAAAACTCTAATTAACCCAATTAAAAAAATGGGGTACTGAACTGAACAGAGAATTCACAACAGACGAACTTCGAATGGCCAAAAGACACTTAAGGTCATGCTCAACCTCCTTAGCGATCAGGGAAATGCGAATTAAAATAAACATGATTTTTCAATGAAGAACCTAGAATCCAGAAGGACATTGATAAATGTTGTACTCTAAGAGACCACAGATAACAGCCCAGGCTAATAGCCTAAGCAAAACTTTCAATCACAATAGATGGAGAAAAAAAGATATTCATGAAAAAAAAACAAATTCAAGCAATATCTATCTATAAGTCCAACTCAACAGAAGGCCATAGAAGGTAAACTTCAACTTAAAGAGGTTAACCACACCAAAGAAAACAAAAGGAATAAATAATCCCAGATCAGCAAACTAAAAGGGTGGTGTTGGTGGGAATCCACAACACAACAGTGACATCAGCAATCCTTGTTCATTGATATCTCTCAACATCAATGGGATCAATTGTCCAATAAAATGACACAAACTAAGAGGATGTGAAAACAGGATCCATCATTCTACTACATTCAATAACATCAAAGATAGATATAACCTCAGGGTAAAGGAATTGGAAAAAAGATATTCCAAGCAAATACACCGAAGAAACAAGCTAGTGTAACCATTTTATTATCTGACAAAATAGACTTCAAACCAAAACTAATCCAAAGAAGTAAAAGGACACTACGTATTCATCAAAGGAAAAATCCACCAAGAGGATATTATAATTCTAAACAGTTTATGAACCAAAAGAGGGCACCCACATTCATAAAGGAAACACTATTACAGCTTAAATCATATATTAATAGTCACACACTAATTAATAGTGGGACATATCAGTTCCCTATTCTCACCAACAGACAGATCATACAAACAGAAACTAAACATAAAACTGCAGGAGTAAACTAAATGTCATAAAGCAAATGGACCTAACAGAAATTTAGGATATTTTACCCAAACACAAAAGAATATACCTTCTTCTCAGCACCTCATGGAAGTTTATACAGAATTGAATACATATTTGGATAAAAAGCAAGTCTCACCAGATACAAGAAAATTGAAATAATACCCTGTATCTTACTCCCCTGTATCTAACCACTACAGATTAAAGCTGGGCATAAGCAACAACAGAAACAACAGAAAGCTTACAAACTCTTGGACTGAATAGTTCTCTACTGAATAAAAAATTTAGCTGGATATGAAATTAAGAGACAGATATTAGTAGAATTCCTATATACAAAGAACAAATGGACTGAAATCAGGAAAATAACATCTTGCACAATGGCCTCAAATAATATAACACACCTTGGGCTAACTCTACGCAAGCAAGTAAAAGGCTTATTTGATAAAAATTTTAAGAGATTAAAGAAAAATTCAGCTGATTGAAAGATCCCCATTCTTAAGAATCGGTAGACTTAATATAGTGAAATGTCCATCCTACCAAAAACAATCTACAGATTCAATGCAATCACCATCAAAATTCCAACAAAATTCTTCATAGATCTTGAAAGGAAAATTTTCAATTTCATATGAAAATACAAAAAGTCCTATGATAGCCAAAATATTCTGCATAATGAAAGAACTGCTGGAGGTACCATCATCCCTGATTTCAAGTTGTACCACAGAGCTAGAGTAACTAAAATAACATGGTATTGACACAGAACAGACACATTGGTCAATGGAATAGAACTGAAGGCACAGACATAAATCCACACACTTATGAACACCTGATTTTTGATTTAAAAAAGCCAGAAGTACACTCTGGGAAAAAGACAACATCTTCAACAAATGATCCTGGACAAACCAGATATCTGTGTGTAGAAAAATCCAAATAGAACCATGCATATCACCTTGTACAAAACTCAACTCCAAGTGGATCAAAGACTTCAACATTAAAACAGATACACTGAACCTGATAGAAAAGAAAGTGGAAAATAGCCTTGAATTCATTGCCACAGGAGAAAAATTCCTGGACAGAACACTATTAACATTAGGCACTAGGAACAATAATTAACAAATGAGACTTCATGAAAAAAGGTTCTGCATGGCAAAAGGCACAGTTATTTGGACAAAGCAGCAGGCCACAGAATATGAAAAGATTTTTCCAACTACACATTTGATATACAAAATCCGTAAAGAAATAAGTAAAACTAGATATCAAGGAAACAAATAACCCAACTTTAAAAAAAAAGTGGTACAGATCTAAACATAGAATTCTCAAAAGAGCAAACTCAAAGATCTGAGAAACACTTAAGTGTTCAACATTCTTAGTCATCAGGAAAATGCAAATCAAAACTACTTTGAGACTTCATCTTATACCAGTCGTAATGGTTAGATCAATAAAACAAGTGATGGCTCATGCTGGTGAATATGTTGACTGAAAGGAACACTCATCTATTGCTGGTGGGAGTGTAATCTGGTCCAGCTGCTATGGAAATTATTGTGGTGATTCCTTGGGAAGACGGGATTTGTTCTACCTGGAGATCCAGCTTTATACATCTTGGCATATGCTCAAAGGTCACTTCATCCTACCACAGAGGCACTTGCTTATTTTCATTTGCTGTGCTAGTCAAGATAACCAGAAATTGGAAACAACCTAGATGTCTCTCAATTGATGAGTAGAAAAAGAAAAGATGGAACATTAAAAATAAAATCATGAATTTTTCAGATAAATGAATACAACTACAAAAAAATCATCACAAGTGAGGTATCCCAGACCAAGAAAGACAATATGGTTTGTATTTGTTTATATGTGAATATTAGCTGTTAAATCAATGATATCCAAGCCCTAATACATAGAACCACAGAGGTTACGTGTAAATTAAGCGACTAGAGGGACCAGATAGATCTCCTTAGGAAAGGAAGATAGAATAGATCATTGCACATGGATGGAGGAGGACTGGAACAAAAGAATCAAGTGAGGAGGAACAAGTAAGAGAATATGGGCTGAGCTGGCTAAAATTAGCTGCCATTTAAGGAATAGTATGGATACTATCTTCATCATTGAGCTATTGTTGTGAAGACACACTATGGCCAAAGCAACTCTTGAGAAAGAAAACATTGAATTGGGGTCTGCTTACAGTTTCAGAGGTTTAGTCCATTCTATCATAGTGGGCTGCATAGCAGCTTGTAGGCAGAAGCTGGAGCAGTAGGCAGTAGCTGAGAGTTCTAAATCCTGATCCATATGTAGACAGATGCAGTCCTGACACAGGCTTTTGATGCCTCAAAGCCCACCACCAATGACATGCTTTCTTCAGTAAGGCCATACCTACTCCAACAAGGCCAAGCCCCCTAATCTTCTAATCTTTGTCAAATAGTGCCACTCCCGATGACTAAGCATTCAAATATATTATCCAATATGGGCCATTCTTTTTCAAATCACCACAGAAACCTAATACAGAAGAAATTTCCTAAAAATATGCATATTTGAAGATGATCTCAATGAAATCACCAAATAATAGGGGAGACAGAGCCCCACTTGGCCATCTCTTGACACCCAATGAAACTTCAGTCCCAGGATTGGGTTACATCTAATTGAATTGTTGGCCCAGCGGGTTCCATGGGAATCTTCAAACAACACAGGCTGTTGTGAAGAGTATAAGTTTCCCTCTCCAAAGTGATGACATGGCCCCACTGTTGAAGATAACACCTACACAAATCATTAAACATGGAGAAATTGAGCTTGTGCCTATACAGAGCCTTCACCCCTATTCCTTAGTGTCTTTGGTACAGGAAGCTACTCAGCATGGTACTAAAGGAGAACACAAAGAGAAACTATCCACAAACCCTTTGATCAACACTGGTGTCCTGCTTGCAATATTTGCTAAAGCAATAGTGACATAAAACTTGAGGGAGTAACCAACTACTATCCAATTTGACTAAAGACCCACTTCCTGAGATAAAATGGTCCCCAATACTGCTTGGTTGGCCCAAAACCTGAGACTAGAGAGCCCAGGGATCCATGGAAAAACCAAATACTACTGCTTTAAAAAAAATGTACCAATAAAATGACTCGTAATGATATTCTGCTATACTTGTAGATCAGTGCTCTGCTCAGCCACCATCAGAGAAGCTTCCTCCTGAAGCAGATGGGAACAAATAAGAGACCCACAGCTAAACAATATGAAGAAAGTTAGAAACCTTTGAAGAATACTCAGCCCTAAATGTGATGTCTCTATCAATTCCCTCCCTTCACAGCTTAGGGAACCCTGAAGAAGAGGAGGCAGAAAGATTGTAAGAGCCAGAGGGCATAGAAGACATCAAAGAAATAAGTTCTTCTAAATGCAACAAGACCGATGAATGTATGAATTCACAGAAACTGTAGTATCACACACAGGTCCTGCATGAGTCTGAGACTGATGGGGTCCCAGTGTGGAGAGCAGAAGTAGACACAAGCTGACATCTCTTCCCCCAGAAGCTAACTCCACTGATAATGACTCAAAAATGAAAAATTTATTTTCCCCGATGAAGTCTCACTGGGTATATAAGCTACTCTTAAGACTAAGCTCATCCTCAGAAATAGAAGGCCAACACAAAATGAGCTCAGTGGTATTTTTGGTGAGGTTTTATGTTGTCTTCCGCACTTTTCTGTGGACACCCGAACCTCGAAACAGGCGCTGGCTTTCCTGACCCGAGCAAACGAGAAAGGAAAATTGTCCTAGGGGTTTGAACAGAGAGGACACACACACAAAGAGACCTGGCTCATCTGCCGAGGAGCAGCGGCAAATGGCAGCTTTATTAAGCATCAGTCGGATATATATACTGTGGGGTAAAAGGACACCAGCCCCCACCAGGATTAAGAAAAGAGGGAAGTCAGGGATCCACACCCAAGGTCGGAGAGCAGCTGAACAGAGAAAAGAGGAAGCCAGGTGGGCGTGCTCAGGTTCAGGGACGAGCTGACCCGGGAACCTTGCCTGCGGCGAGAACCTTGCTTGCAGGTGGAACTACCACAACGGGTTAAGGGAGAGTTCTTTCTAAGCTACACCTTTGGGCCGTAGGCAAAACTGACAAAACAGGAGAAGGCAGTTCTATGCCACACCTTCAAGCTGATGTAGTGGAACCAGGAAGCAGAACAGCCCTGCAAAGCGCCTCAGGAAAAATGGGGAACCTGTGTACCTACAGTTTTATGTTATTGTTGTTGTTTTTCTAACAATGCTTTGTCTGGGCTTACTCCCCCTGACGATCTTTTGATTGTATATTATATTTGTTTCAATATGCGTTTTTATGGAATTTCTGCATTTGCCAATGTGTGTGTCACAATGTCTCTATGTGTTTCTTGTGCTTTTTCTTAGGCTCTTTGTTTTTCTGTTCATTTATTTTTTGTCTTATTAAATTAATTTTATTTTATTATTACATTTTAAGGTGCATTTTGTTCTCTAATGAGAAAGAACAAAAAAGGATGTGAATTTGTATGGATGGGGAGGTGGGATGATATGGGAAGAATTGGGGAGGGAGAACCATAATCAAAATATATTGTAATCTATTTTCAATTCAAAAGTTTAAGGATATTATATAATTTAATATAGATGCAACTATGTAATAAAAATAATGTAATAAATATGAAAAATAGACCTTAGCTAATCATAGTAACCTTATATATAAACAGTTAAGTATATTAATTAACTAGTATAAATACAGTAATTAAAATATATACATTTTATAAGAAAAATTAAACACAACACCACGTATATATTGACTATTAAAAGCTGGAAAAAGTTATACAATGCAAGCATGTTATTAAAGAGCAGAAGTGATTATATTGTTGCAATTAAATTGAAATTCAAATAAATAAGAGGGAGATAATAAAAAATCAATCTATTAAGAAGATAGAATAACTAAATGAGTATGGAGAAAATGATAGAGATTTTAAATGTGCAGTAGAGAATGATTGAGATGAAGGGAAATTTAAGAAAAGTCATGATTAGAATTGTATAGTTCATCACTTCACTCTCAAAATCCAATAGAGCTACATTAAAAAGTTGATAAAATATTATGTGTCTTATAGTTCTCTGGAGAAATAAGATCAATAGAGTTTCTCTGTCTCTGTCTCTATCTCTCTGCCTCTGTCTCCTCTCTCTGTGTATGTGTATAAATGCAATAACTACATACACACACGTGTAGAAACTGAGAAATTTCTTGAAACGATTGAGATCATGTGACTGCAAAGGCTTAGGTGTCGTGTCTGCCTTATTAGCAATGAAGCCGCAACACCGGACACTTCTTAACTGCGGTTTATTCAGGCCTTTAAAATAATCTTCTCATCCTTTCGCTACCTCTCGCAACCTCTCACCCCGGGGAAAAGCCAGTCTGCAGCTTAAATAACCTCTGTGTAGCCAACCCCAGCAAGCCACATGGGAGACGTGAGAGATGCAGATAGGTCCAGAAACGCGGAAGCAAGCCAGATCTTAGTGTTAGCCATATATGGAGTTGTTACACATCTGAGAGCATTCACTGTTGGAAAGGTGGAAGGTGGGAATCAGCGCCACCTGTAAGGTGTGGCACCACACAGCTCTCTACACTTAGGAACCTCAAAATCTGTGGTTAACAACTTGGAGACTCAAAAAAGTTTGGAGATGAGATTTAAAGTCCTGACTGCTGGTGAATTCTTGTAAGATTCAGTATAGATGTGGCCCAGTTCAGCAGCTATGCAAGGAGAGCTGGAATTAATTCTTAAGCTGTCTTGTTCTTTGTGCTCTTCCCTCTGTGGTCAGATGATGTCCACCTAAATTGAAGATGGTTATTTACTATACTTACTCCACCAATTCAAATGATAGTCTTTTTCCACATAGGCATATCCAGAAATAATGTTTAATTAGATAACTGCGTATTCCACAGCCCAGACAAATTTTATCCCACATAAAATTAACCATACTATCGTGAAAAACTATGAACTCACACATATACAACTTAGATGACTCAGTTCTTCAAAAGGACAGAAGTCTTTGAAATGAGATAGTGTGAGGAGACTTAAAACCACTACAGAAATAAAATTCATAATTGAAGCCTTCTAAAAAGAAACACCTGAAAACCTATAAATTTTCATTAAAGAATGCTACCAAACATGAAAAAGAACCAAGACAAATTTTACATGATTTCTTTTGGACACCAAATGGTTACAGTTGTTTTAAGGCTTGAGCTTTGGCATATGATACTAGATAAGAAGAGGTAACTGAGACACTGATTGCATATATCTCTTGTTAAGTTGCTGTTCAAGTTCATAACCTATGCAAGTCCAAATTGAGAGACTTGGCAAGAGAGCTAGGATTTAATTTTAGAATATTAAGATGGTCTATCTCTTATTAATCTCTATGCTTGTTGTCCAATTGACCAATGCCTCCCTTACCTTTCTCTGTTACTTCTGCTTCTAAATGGCTTATTTTTAAATTCTTATGATGTGTGGAATTAAGAGTTAACCTGAAAGCATATCATAGCTACTGTCATCCAAATTCCTATGTCTGTCTGCCTTATCTTTCTGATCTGCTGAGTAGAATTTTTGCCACATATTGCATCTATGCATGCATTCTTTTATTACTTTTTTGTTTCACTGGGTGACTCTAGGTTGGTAGTTTCTGCATCTGGAATGTATTGAAGGAAATAATGAAACACAAGAAACTCACTGCTGGTTCATTTCTCAAACCTAAAAGTCATTTAAAACTCATCTTTGTTCCATCTGAGCCTTCATTTACATGGTCATTGTATTATGTTATATAGTTTTTAAATTTTAATTGTAATATTGAACACCTGGGATTATTGGAGTTACTTCATTTTGGTCAGAACTAGAAGTCTGTTTTAGTTTACAAGTCTATAATTTGATGAGGTCTCATTAAGAAGGAAGGCTGCTATCTTAACCTGTGGTATGCACTGGGGCAATTCAAATGGTGTTGAAGGAGCCATTTTGAAGACAGTTTACTCCCATAGCTGTCAAGTTCATACTGACTTTTAACTAACAGCTGAGGGATTAAGAATGATGACCCATATGGGCCTGTCCACATGAGCTGGGCTACTTTAATCTGCTGGTTTTATTCTAGGGGCAAGAAAAAGTCATATATAAATTTTCTATGAAAATATTGGGTATAAACTGCAATTTCTCTTTAAACTAATTTTTATTAGCATAGAGTTGTTTGGCTTCATTACGGAATTTTGCAAAGAAATTTTGTTTCTATGTTTTCATTTTCAGCCATATCTCATTTCCTTCTTTGTATACTTCCCAGTAACCCTCTTTCAGTTCATGTAACATGTGTCCTTTTGTACTTTTTTCTCTTTTCCTAACACCGGTATTTCTCTCTTTTCGTGGTGTTCTAACTAACTTTTCAGCACATACTGTTCCTATTCTCCTCAACAGCTGAATCGATAATGCAACTATGGCATACATACATAATAGATTTTTCTGAGCTATAAATAAAAATAAAATTTTGATTTGAATGAAATGGTTATATTTAGAAAAAAATTATCTTAAGTAGGGTGATCCAGAGTCAGAAAGACAAAAATCACATTTTCTATCTCATGAAGATTCGAAATCAATGTTTATACCTACAACTAGTATCTTTATAAAGCACACATCATGGCCTTTGATTCACTGAAAAGTAAACCCTGATGTGGGATGTGGGAATCAGAGAATCCTATTTGTGAAATCTTTTTCTGTATATGTGTTGCTTTTATTGGATAATGAATAAAGCTGTTTCAGCCAGTGCCTTAGTATAATAGAGCTAGGTAGGAAAAACTAAACTGAATGCTGGGATAAGGAAGGGTAGAGTCAGGGAAAAGTCATGTAGCCCCACCAGAGGCAGATGCCAGATGGAACCCTACTGGTAAGCCACAGCCAAGTGGCGATACACAAATTAATACAAATAGGTAAATTAAGATGTAAGAGATAGCCAATAATAAGCTAGAGCTAATAGGCCAAGCAGTGATATAAATATTATAGTATCTGGGTGATTATTTCAGTTCTAAGTGACTGAGAACAAATGAACAGCCTCTCCTACTACAGAGTGGCACCAACATGGACAACTAAATCCACTTAAAACCTGAGAGGGTTTGGGAAGTAATTCTAGACACACACACACGCGCACACACACACACACACACACACACACACACACACACACACACAAATCCAGAGTTCTTGGTAGCAGCATTTTCTCTGGTGGACTCTGTTTGCTAAAGGCAAGCATATCTCATTTAAGGGAGGTTTCCTGGCTCAACTTTAGCCGAAAAGACTTTGCAGTTCTTTTTAAGAGGCCCTGCCACAAAACAATTAAATGGTGTTTATGAATAGCCAACAGCATGCTTCTTGGTGGTGGCAGGGACCTTGAAATGCCATAGAGTTGTGACAATAAAAATGGTTCCCACCAGTACATCTACCATGAAACTAGACTCTCAGAAAGACAAGGAATGGGGTGGATCCAGTCATCAAAGCCACGGCTTTAATCCTAGCCATATCATTTTGCAAATTAAAGACTCATGGTCAGAAAAAGAGAAATATACAGTAAAGACAGATACAGATGAAAAAACCCTCTAAATGGTTTACAGTGTGTTTAAAAATATATGCAGTCTTGGGAGAGAAAAGAAAAGGGATAATGTTCTCTAAAGAGAGAGGAAGAGAGAGAGAGAGAGAGAGAGAGAGAGAGAGAGAGAGTAGTTTGATGTGGTGACACACACCTTTAATTTCAGCACTGGGAGGCAGAGGCAGGAAGATGTCTGTGAGTTCAAGGACAGCCTGTTCTACAGAGTGAGTTCCAGGACAGTCAAAGATACACAGAGAAACCCTGTCTCAAAACAAAGAATAATAAATAAAAATCAAAGAAATAGAGTTTAACATAGAGCCATGTAAACATGGAAAATATACTGAGGCTCTGGATACTGTATGTAATTGTGTTGTCTGTGAATTGTTTGAATGCTGAGGAAGGAGCAACAGCTGCTAAAAGACATTTGATTATAAATGTTGCTGGATTAATCCAATATATATATATATTTTGAAAATGCCTTGACTTCAAAATTTAAGTCAAAAGATATGATATGCTACTTTGGAGAAGAGGTTTTGCTTTCATTTCTGTGGGAAATGAGAGGT
The DNA here is from genome assembly GCF_982192425.1 of Myodes glareolus. Classification (NCBI taxonomy): domain Eukaryota; kingdom Metazoa; phylum Chordata; class Mammalia; order Rodentia; family Cricetidae; genus Myodes; species Myodes glareolus. The sequence goes on from NC_142053.1 coordinate 138,186,691, forward strand.
TGTGGATTCATTCTGGGTTAAGAAAAATCTAAGGAATACCCCCCCTGAGAAATCTCTGATAGGACATCTAAAACAGTTTCAAGACTGCTGGCTGAGACGATCAAGCCTCACAGAATACTCCAGTCAGAACTTGATCACAATTCTAAATTTTCTTTAGGTCCCCATAAGATTATCAGAGCCCCCAGTCAACAGGAAGTAGCCTGGAAAACTATACCCACATTCCCCCCAAAGTGGATTATGGATGTTTGTCTTTGTTTAGAGTGTCGGTTACAAGTTATTATGGATAATGATCAGGAAAAAAAGCTAAACAAAGGAGATTAGATTCAGAGATTTTGTTTTGGGAAAAAAAAGGGGGGTGCTGTGGGCCAATAATTTTGTACCCTGTAAAGATTTGTCAGTTGTATTGATTTAATAAAATGCTGATTGACTAGTAGCCAGGCAGGAAGTATAGGCAGGGTGACCAGGCAGGAAGTAGAGGCAGAACAACCAGAATAGGCGAATTCTGGGAAGAAGAAAAGCTCAGTCTGCAGTCATCACCCAGACACAGAGGAAGCAATGGGTTAATTTAAGATGTAAGAATTAATTAATAAGAAAACCTGAGCTAATATGCCAATCAGTTTATAATTAATGTAGGCATCTGTGTGCTTCTTTGGGACTGAACAGGGGACCAGGCAGGACGGAAACCTCTGTCAACATTTCTGGGTCTCATTGTCCTTAGCTTTACAATGATAATTCCTGTATAAAGACTTGATAATCTTAAGTGAGTTAATAAATGGAAAACACTTAGCTCAGGTCATGATACACACAAATTAATTTAAATATAGTGGCTATCAGAAATTTAGATATACATATTAAATGTGCACATCTCATGTGCATTACTAAGATTTTTCACATTAATTTGTGGATATGCAGAGGAGTACATATTATATTTTAATTGATATTAAAGTTGGATTCTGTTATTTTCAGTATACATTCTTGTGTTCCTCATAGTATTTACTGTTGATGAATCCCTTTGGATGTGATTAAATATAGCTAGCCTGGACAAAAAGTTCCAAGATAGCAATTGCTGCCAAACTCTTGATGCACTAAGTGAGAAGAAGCGATGATGTAAATCCCTTGTATAAAAATGCCCACCTTTATATAATCACCTAGGCACTCATGGATGTCTTACAACTTCTACTACTATAGTACCTACAGAGAAAAGATGTCTCATTAAATGTGCCTATGGCTTTACCTGGATTCTTCTTGACGCTAGTCTTGTAGAAAACTCATGGTTGGGGATTGTTAACAATTATAATTTTCCTGGAATTGTTAGCCAAGTAAGTTATTTTCTCCTTAAAACAAAAAAAGAAAATTATGATCACTTAAATGGATGTTTTAATTGCTAAACACACACACACACACACACACACACACAAACCATTTGCTTGTGAAACTGAAGTTTCAATTTTCATCCAATATATACAGAAGAAAACCTCAGCAAACGATCACTCAATCAGAAGGAAAGACACATTGAAACATTCAGGCATATACAAGAACAGAATGGCTATTTTCCTTCAAATAATGGTCATAGCATCCATTACAGATGACTTCTGATATGTCATTGTTGTTAGGACATCTATTTTCAAACAAACAAACAAACAAACAAAAAATGCTAGAAGGTTATATCCCTATTCTTATCCCAGTGTTTAAAGGTAATGCCAGAACCACTCTTCCCCAAGAATGAAAGATGCAATAAAGTCACTATATTAAGGAAAGCAATCATTAGGAAGCTTTAAGCCTGCAATGGATCAACCCCTCTGATACACTCCTGTGGTTTGTTTGTTTGTTTGTTTTGAGATGATGCTCTATACAGTTATGTTCTTCCTTACATTTAGATTCAGGATTGGGTAGCATGGTTGATAGAAGATACTCAGTTGTATCTGGTGTAGATAATTCTGAGTGATGAACAGACGGCATCATACATTGTGAAAGGCAGTGTCTCACATAGTATGTATGCTCACCAGTAAGTTGAAGTCAAGTTAATCAGTTTAATACTTAATCTTTGAATTAGGTAGCAAAGAAGGCAATTCAAGCAGAGATAGAAATGATTGAACTAAGAATCAAGAGAAATATTTAGCTATAGAACATGCATGTTAATATCACATTGCCTGGGAAAGCAAAAAATTAATGTTAAATTCTGTGATGTCAGTAGACTTCTCTTATTAACCTCTGACACTTAGAAAGTATAAACCTTATGGCAGAAACTATATAAAATAAGTAAATATCTCCATAAAATTATATGTTAAAAAGTGAGAACTCATAATCTATTTAGATGAGGGGAGTAACTTCTTATGATGTCACCTGGATCTCTGTTACATGATGTATCACAACAGAATAAGGAATATAAAACTATTAATGCTAACTAAATAAAATTGAAGTGTTGTTATTATTTTCAGAATCCAAAAAATTCTTAATAAGAAAGATCTGGGTAATAATATTTTTTTTAATCAGAAGAAATCTATAATTCAGTTATGCTTGTGTTTGCAGAAGGCCCGGTGTCTCATACATTTCTCAGCCTGCAAGATTAAATGAATACCTGCAATTCAAATGCTCCAAATAGGAGCTCTCTGGGCACCTGGTTGTTCTATTGCAGGCCAGGATAATTCTCCAGAGCTGTTTCCCTTTCCTGCAAAATAACATTCTCCTTCCCCACCTCTCATCTCTCTTGCTGAGTGGAGAAAGTGATATCTTTATGCCCCTAGGAAGCAATGTGTGATTTAGAATTGCTAAGTAACAAGAGCCATAAACAATGGCTGAGATGCACTCACCACCTTCTAATTTATTTCTTCTCCATATGATTGCAGACAGAAAATGAAACGTTACTGTTTATTTGAAGGAACAATATTTTTATAGCTCAAATTTACCAAGGTAGATTTTGAGTCTGTTTAACATAAATTTCTCAGAGTTAAATCTCAAGTCTATCTATGATTTCCAGGGTAGAAGTATAAATTATGTGAAAGTTTCAAGGTAAGAATTTTCCTAAATTTATATATTTTGAAGTTTCTGTTGAAGCAACAGATCCGCTGGGCCAAAAATACTCAGAAGAAAGTGATAGGCTCTCTCTTTAGTCCCTCATCCTGAAACAGGACTGGTGATCCTCCAAGCTCTTCATGTTGCAGGATGATTCCTTCCACTTCTAAACTTTTCCCCCTGCCTAAAATTCCTATATATGTCTAGCCTACAGGTGTAGTTTGGGTCACCCTCCTTCTATCTACCAGAGATTCTCAAAGAAGATTTAGAGAAAGCTTAGTTAAGATGTGACTAGGAAATTCTAGGAGGTAAACAAGAAGTAAGAAGAGAGGATACCTGTAAAAGGAACAGTAATGAGATGGTTATATCCATGGAGACATGGAGTGCAAACAGCTACTGTAGGCAGCCATATAGCCATAATGTAACTCTCCACCTGGGAAGGTCAAGGGGATTTGAGTGGGACACCAACAGGATATTGATACTGAGAACACAACTTTTCTTCCTTTATCTTTTCTCCATTATATGTGCTATACCAATATCATCTCAGATCTTAATTTGCTTTCCAAATCTATTTGAATTATCTCAGCCTTATCTAGCAATATTCCCCTATAATCTCCCACCACTGAAACTCACATGTTTAAATTCATGTTACTTGCTCAGACCCTTGTAAGGAGTTACTTTGTTATCACTGAAATAAACACAAGTGTGGGCATGGTTACTACATGATAAAGTTTGAGGAAGTCAGAAGTAAATGATATGGCTTTGGCTAGGAATAACAGAAGTTGAAACTATGAAGGGATAGTTTCATATTGGGAACACACTACGAAGCTTTAGGAATGTTGCTAACAGATGGGAGCTGTGCAGTGTGCACCACAATAGACCATAGAGTATGATGTTTAAGTAGTGTGGACAGAGGAGCACTAGAAAGACATAATTCTGAAGAAATATGGTGGGGATAGAGGTTTAATAATCTCTCTTTCCCTCTTTCCCTCTCTCCCTTTATCCCTCTCTCCTTCCTTCATCCCAGTTGACCCTTATTTGAGATCTATCTCTACACAGAGTGAATGAGTAAGTTATTGAGGGAGAGATATCACACATAAACTTTAGTGGATAATTTCTTGCGTTATTTAGCCTAGACTGAAGTCAACCGTTATTTAAACAGTAATCTAGGTTTTACTATAAAGATGGTTTGTAGACATGATCAAGATTAAGATACATCTGATTTTGAGTAAATGGGAGTATTTTTATAATCTGGATGAATTTCACCCAATTAGCTGAAAGGCCATAAAGGCAGAAATGAGGATTCTCTGGAGTAGAAATTCTGCCTGTGGACAGCAGTATAGCTCCTGTTAAACTGCTCATGAGTTGTGACTTACCAGTTTTCATAATTATTTAAGCTGGTTCCATAAAATAAAAAGCTACCCATCCACTCATTTATGATGCTCCTTCGTAGCTAGAGGTCTTCCAAGGTTCTTGCATTGGTTCCCTTTCCTTTCTGATTTGGTTATGGAGATGCTAACAGCCTACTCTTTATGTGAACACTGAAGCACATCATTATCCTTTGTTGTTTTCTCTTGATCCCATCCATAGTTTAGAAATAATTCCTCAATTTCTTTTAAATGATATCTGTGAGAGTACTTTATAAATACTCACCATCCTGACCCACACAAGTATGGAGGAAGATGTATAAATTAAAAGCTCAATAAAAGACAGTAGGAGTTTACTTTGTTAAATAGGTTATTGTTTAACACAAATGACCAATTTCTCCATTGTTGAGACACAGTCTAGAAGTTGTGACTCTAACTCTGGAATAAGAGTGTTTCACAGTTGCTAGCTAAACAACCTTTGAAATATGCATAGCCATTTTGAACTTCAGGTTTTTTTTTCTTTAATTTGGAAAATAGAGATAATAATTCAGTGCCTTAGAGCATTCGGCCACATTACCGATGAGATCATAATAGTACCACCTATTGAAGCTATTGTGAAGATTAAATATGTAATTCTAAGTGAAATGCTAAAACAGCTCAATGAGGGGGGTCACTAAATGTTGGCGGCTACAACCATAGCACTTATTAATCTCACTTCTTCCCTTTCTCTTACTTAACATGGGAAAAGCAACGTGACTCAGCACTGCGTTTAGAACATGAAAGACAATTTTTATTATAACCAGTTGCATTTTTGACACCCTGTGCAAAATTATTTAGCTGAACAAAAAGAAACTGAACACTTTAATCGATGCTGAGATATTCCCATGTTCCTTCCAGTGGCTGCACCCAGAGTGTTAGTGCCAGGAATCTTAAATCTTCTTTCTCCTTTCCAATTCTCAACAGCCAAGCCAAAGATTAAATTATGCTCTCTACCCTCGAGAAGGCAAACAGGATTTTTGTTCCTCATGCTTGAATGTGTGAGCGTGTGGCTGAAGGAGAGACTTCTAACCTCTGCAATCTGGTGTCGTATATGGTTGACGGTTTTCGCAAGTCCATTTTCTTCTCAGCATGTTTTGTTTCATGCCTGAATGAGATGGAAAATCTAGGGGTTTTACAGTTTGCAGATCTGACATTAAGATATTCTGGCGACAGTACACAGAAGGGATAATAGACTGGGAATCATGGTTCCTACTCAGTGATGGTACCAGAAAAAGAATCCTGCTTAGTTGAGGTTATTTTAGTTGAAAATTACAGAAACACATTAGAATTTGTTTGTGCTCCAAAGAGGAATTTATTGTGAGAATACATGGATAATCATAAAGTTCAAAGGCAGAAAATGGAGCCAAGCCTTTTGGGGACTTGGATTCATGAGTAGAAAGTTATAGCAACAGGTTGAGGTCGTCTGTCTGTCTGTCTGTCTTACTGCCAGGTCTCTCCTGGCTTCCTCACTCTGCCATGTGCATGGTGTCTTGTCATCATGCAGAGTAGGTTAGGACTGATTTGGAGTTTCCGTGTTTACCTATCCTTCATTCTAGATAGAATAGAAGACAAACTTGTGTTATTTGGACTCTCAATTGTACCTTCCAAAGGAAGAGATTGTGATTTGCCCAGCCTGGGGGTAGTGTCTCCCTTGTACCTAGTAAAACTTTTGTTCACATAACACAAACATGTTAACGCCCCACATCCGTTGATTAAGGATGTCAGTCTTAGAAAGTCAAGGGAGGTTAACTTTGTCGCTAACAGACATCCTTAAATGTCTCTCCATCTTATTTCCTCTCTTTTCTTGATTTTCCCCCATTTTCTCATTGTAAAAACCAAATTTGTCTGAGTAAAACAGGGATGCTTTTTGCTTCATTTTAACAATTTCTCCATATTCCTACAGTAACTGCACTAGACTGATCATAGTCACTTTAAATTCCTAGGATCTTGGCAATGTATTGAACTAAAGACTAGATGTTAAGGGTTTCTTGTAATTTGAAATCAAATTTTGTGGTTGTTAGTTTGAGATCTAAGTGTGCATCACAAACACTATTGTCTTTGTGAAGAGTTCAATAATCTTGGACTTCACTGCATATTCCAGAATTAGCCTGAGGGCATGTTTGTAGAGTTACTGACATTGTGCAGTCTGAAGAGAGAGGTCGGGCTCCCATTTTGAATTGCAATTACCTTCTGAGTCTAGGATGTTGTAACCTATTAATGGAATTACTGTAGTGTGCTCTTATGAGTTGGCATAAGGAATCTATTCTTGGCCAAAGGAGCAAAGGAAAATTTCTCAGTGGTGAAAGCAATAGTAGCAGCAGCGGCGGAGACAGCAGCAAGGAAGAGGGAGAGTGTCTGTAGGATGTATCAGATGCGCAGAAGTGCTGGCAGTACGGGGTACTGTGTGTGCTAATGAGGACCTTACAAGAGTCTAGAGAAATGACAGAGCTTTTCAGATGAGTCTTCATTTTATGTTTTGACAGAGCACAGTGTTCCTGTCATTTTGCTAAGTCAAGAGCACTGGTGTTGTCCTGGAAGGACAATTTCTTTCAGAAGAAAAAAGAGGCCTAGGATATGGCAGGATAACAGCTCTGATGGTTCACCACAATCCAGCTGGACATCAGAGGCAGAGATACTAAAAATTTTGGACAGAAAGACAAAGAAACCGCTGTGATCTCTCTATGGGGGCACTTTTTCATTTAGAAGCTTTCCCTTGATAGGATCATCTACTATCTAACAAATAAGACAGATAACATTTAGATACTATGCATTAAATAGATATTTTATTTTTGTCTTTCCTTATTCATTTTCATTGTTCAAATAACAACCTTTGAAATATCATTGATGTCAGAGACATATGCCTTGACCTTCACCGATGTTCCTGGAAGCCCACAGGGAGAGTAGAAAACACTGTAGGCAGAGAGGCTCAAGCCAAATCAGGAATTCCACTTATCCATTCCGGAACATGAACTGCAGTGAATACTAAGGGTAAAAGGAATGAGAAGGTGTGGATGTTTCTTGGTGACTTAAATCGGATATGTTTTCTTACTGGTCAAGCAAGTAAAGTCACCATCCAGCACATGTAAGAAAATAAGCTTTAAGTTGCCAGGAGAAACAATAAACTATGGAATTTGCTTTCTCTTCTTACTTTCCACATTTTCTTCACAATGCTTGGGTAGAAGAGTGGTTTCCAAAAGGTTGTATCATTCACCTCATTATTTAAACACATATTATTGATCACCAATTCTGTGAGCAAAAGATTATTTTCAGTCTGATGTTAATGAACACCAGGAAATGGGATGGTGTAAAAAAATGAAGACATAGTATTCTAAATATAGGGATGAATATGGGTATTTTTACTTCTCCCTCTTTTTGTCTTAGACTGATTCATTGTCTTCACTTATCTGAATGCACAGACTAGTAAGCTGACAGCTAGTGGCAACCCACCAGGTCTAGGCATAACTGAATTAGGAAACTCCCCTTCGATGCAGGAAGCATTTGAATTGAATCTTGTGTGTTTACACCTACTTCACTAATGCACCAGTCTCTTGAACATAGGCTTTAGAAAAGCTTATCCAGGAAGGAGGCCATCACCTGTTGATCCCATTTTCTTACTCCTTCCAGATACTTAGAGAACAATCTGCAAATCATTTTCATCAAGACACAGAACATCTTCAGCTGTTGACTTTTTAAAGCTCGTTTTCATTGGAGAATACTGCCTTGACCAAGATCTCACTTCCTTCCTGAGGAATTCTGCATCCTGCAACTGAACTCTCAGAACAACAAAGGCCTTAGTATTTCACTCTGTCCTGAGGACATACTGAAGACGCTTCTGGGCTCAGAACTATCTGAGGGGTGACCAAACTTCTGCTCATCCTGGATTCTTTCTCTCTCTTTCATGGGCATGGATTTCTACAATTATCCCAATGTATGTCCCAGCATGGTAATGTGTGTATCAAATTCTGCTTCCTGGGATCATAAACTATAATAATAATAATACTCCAAAACAAACTTGAACTCAGAGTCAGAAGAATATGAAGCTGCAATGGTTATAATATACTGTCTACACAGAGGGCTGGGGACAGGTGAAGCAAAATGGCACAGAGACAGATGATCCCAGTGGTGTGAACTAGAGGAATGTCTAGTGTGCCTGCATGTCTGCCTCTTACTCTCCTCTCCCCAACCCCATATAAGTGTGTAAATGGTGCATGATATACATGTGTGTGTGTGTGTGTGTGTGTGTGTATGTGTGTGTGTGTGTGTGTGTGTGTGTGTGTGTGTGTGTGTGTGTACTAGAGAGTGGTGAAACACTACTAAGGCCTTTTTCTCTGTAGGAAACAAATAGGAATCGACTTAAGTAAGGTCATAAATGTACACTTTCCTGGTATAGTTTTAGACACTTTGCATGCAGGTCGCCTACCAAAGGTCAGCTCTCTGTGTTTACCTTTCTGGCTGATATATTTGACAGCTTCGAGCATTGTACATACATCCTGCTACTGGCATGGAGAAAGTGCCTGTCAAAATTATGACTTCTAAGAGAGCATGAAGGATTCCTGGATGCAATGGCAAATGACTGAAAGAAAGAATTGTTCCAAAACATGAAAAAAGTTCAGAGAATATCACAGAAATTGAACTCAAACATGTGCTATGTTAATAAATGCCTTAAGGCCAGAATCAGAAAGAATATGATGGGCTATTAAAAGACGAGATATACATGTGTGACATGGAACATGGAATGAGTACACACTTTTGGGAAAGTAGAAGCTAACTCATATCCTCTCATTTCTCCATGACTAATGTATGGCACAGTGTCTGGTATATGACTAGCTCTCATTGCATGTGTATAGTGTGAATCAACACTGAGGAAGTATGGATGTATAAGGACTGAGGGGAAGACAATAACATATGGTGGAGGTGATTCTATCAGGCTTTGTAGACTTTGAGATAGACGTATTTGAAATAGTCAGAAATGGGAGCTAGAGACACAAAGAGAGAGAATTTTATAGTTCTGAAAGCTGAGCCAGGAAAAAGAGGGGCAAAGGGCAAGGAGAAAAGAGTTGATGGGAAGTCTTATGTGCTCCATCTGACCATCTAGGGCTCTTAAATGGGGAACATAAAATGAAATTCTTCAAGTAAACATATCTTTATATTTCCCCTTAAGATTTGTGTTTCTAGCTATCATTATTGTCACCATCGCTACTTTTAACTGATAGTTGATATTCAAACTACAAAAAAGTTAAATTCTCCTTTAAATTTGATGAATTCATCACATGTATTTGCAACCTTTTCCTCCAAACACCGAAATAATGTGATGTAATAAGATTGTGTAAGCTCATCACAATGGAGAAGATGGTACAGCAAGTGAGAACAGTAGATGAGATAGTTCAACAAATTTCTAGGAGACAGAAAACAAACACAAGGGTTCACACTACCAAAACAGGCAAGTGGCACCTAATGCTTTGACAGATGGATTAGCATTGGATTGAATATTGGAGCATTATAATTTAGCAAGTTGTCACCTAAAATGCACATCACAGATAGAAACAACAAGATAAAAGGCAAGAGTGTGGCTGGTGATAATGGTCAGTGGCTAAGTGGGTTTGCTGCCGAGCCTGATGCCTAGAGTTTGATCCCTGGGATCCGCAGAGTGAAAAGAGAAAACCGACTCCCTGGGTTCTCTTCTACGACCGTGTGTTACAGCACATGAGACAAATAAATATGTGAAATTTTCATGCAGTCTAATCCACATGTCAATCTGAGAGTAAAATACAGGCAAATTCAGGGATTTTAGAAACTTTTTCTACCATATAGCCCATCTTAGGTAAAGCAAAGGTTGAATGAAGGAAAAGGAAGATATGGCATTCAGAAACTGGGCGCTTCCTGGAAGAGCAGGTGTATTAGTCAGGGTTCTCTAAGGGGCCAGAACTAAGGAAATATGTATGACATAATATGGTCCAGGTATAAGTCCAGACAGTAATATCTGTCGTCACACTGGAGAGATACAAAATGTGGCAGCTTCCCATCCATGAGGCTGAATGTCTGTCTCAGCATTCTCAGTCTGTCCACGATCACTAAGAGGATTCCTGGAGAGTTTTTCTTGAGATCCTGAAAAGGAGGGCCCTGTTATCAGCAAAGGAGTGCCCCAGCAACAGAATAGATAAACTTGTTGACAAAGAAAAAAAAAGTAAAGTTTCCTCCTCCCACATCCTCCTATCTGGGCTGCTGCTAAAAGGGGCTGCCTATGTTTAGGTTGGGTCTTTCCATTTCAAATCATCTGATCAAAAAAGTACCTAATAGGAATGTCCAGTGGCTTGCATTTGAATTAATTCCAGATCCAGTCAAGTTGACAACCAAGATAAGCAACACACCAAGGAAAGGAAATGCCAGGATTATAGCCTTGTTACCAGGCCAAGCAAGATGAAAGGTTGAGAGAGGAGAGTTCTTTTAAAAACACACAGACAATACAACACAGCACCATGATAGCATGAAGATTTTCAATTGTTTGAGCGAAGGACACAAGGCAGCAGAAGTGGGGTGAGGAAGTTATCATTTGTAGTACAGTTTGGTTTTGCTTTAAATGTTCATGAAATATGATACATGCTGCAACACAGATGAGCCTTGAACACTGTGCTAGCCACTGAGGATTGCATAATGTATGATTCTATTTATATGAAATGTATGATTCTACTTATGTAAAAAAAAAAGTCCTTGGATAGATAAATCCAAGCATACAGAAAGCAGATGAGTGGTTTCCTTGGATGGGTGATGAAATGGGAAGTGATGGCTGAAGGGTTTAGGGTTTCCTTCTGAAGTGTAGAAAATCTAAAGTTGACTTTTAGTATGTGTGTATACACTAATGATCATTGGATTGTACACCTTAATTTGGTAAATTCTACAGAATGGTATGTAAATCATATGTCGCTAAAGCAATTTTTAAAAGCTTATAAAGACTAAACAGAAGCTTGTTAAAGAGGAAAGCATGCTATTGTCTTACTAGACTCAGATAAATTTTAGAAAGAGCTTTTTATGTCTACCACCTTTTGTTTTAACCTAGGCTAGTTTTCTTCTTCTCTGAGTCCCTGCCAGCACTGTTGTTTTGGCTACTCACAGCAGATCTGTCCCTTGGCTGAACTCTCATATTCCAGCCAAGCCTTCCCTTCAGCTTGTCTCTTGATCCAGGCAACAATCTGTCATAGCTCACAGTAATGCTGTGGTCCTGCTCCTCATCTTAACTGAGCCCACTGCTGCTGATGCTTTTCCTGCCTCACTCTACCTGGCAACTTTGAGCTCATTGTGAAGCTGGGTTCCTCCCAGCCAATGCAGACTATGTGCCTCCAAGAATAACATCCACCTTTCTCCACACAGGTAATCCAAGGAGACAACTGGGCAGAGATTCTGGAAAAGGAGAGTCTCCTACTGAGGACTTTGATTAGAATTGACAATGTTGAAAACTCCCTTTGCCCTCAGCACTATCAACACTATCAGCACTATCAACAGGAGTGCATGTTTAAAAATGGGGTGCTGATTCAGCAGTCTGGGATTCCAAATATCTAAAAAGCTCCCAAATGCTGCTCCAGCTGCTGTTGTTGGGCTCCTACATTGAGTATCAAGTCACTGAGGCCCATTTTGACTCCAGTGTTCCATTAGACCTGACCACACTGACCATAGGCATCCTGGCTGCTTATCACCTGGCACGGCTAGCTAGCACAGATATTGAACTGTTCCCTGCAGAGTGCTCTCTCTGAAAGTCCTGGAAGTGCAAGTTACAAGTAACTGAATCGAAAGTGGCTTTTCCCATATACAGGGTAATGTTGCTGGCACTGAGAAGTCTATCCGTCAAATACAGAACATGAAATATAATCAAAGTGCTATAGAATCATCTCTGTCTCTCCAAAGTGGATTAGCTTCTAAGCAGTATTTTTATTTAACATATGTTCTATCTGTGAGTGGATGGTCTATGAAACCTATTTCAGATGTTGGCAAATGGTGCTAAAGGAAGTGAGAACTCAAAAACACTATGATCATTTTGATCTCAGCCATTGATTCACAACATTTGGAGGTCAAAGGGTAAGATCTTTAACTTTACACAAATTGATAGTATCACTGTTGCTGTTAGTTTTATAATTTCTTTTTCCCCCTTGAAGACAGTGTTTCTCTGTGAGTTTTATAATTATAATTTCTTTAGTTGTACTAATTCAGTAAAATGGTGTAAAAAGTCAATTATTTGAACTGGAAAAATATGCAACAACTACTGTCCCAAACACTACTCTTCTCCTTCCACACTCCCAAATACAGTAGAGATATTTTATAACTCCTCTCTCTCTGGATGCATGTTTATGTGGATGTACATATGGGTTCAGGCACATGTGGAAGTATGTGCGTGCGTGTGTGTGTGTGTGTGTGTGTGTGTGTACACCAAAAGACAGTTTTGTGTGTCATTCTTCATGAATCATCCACTTTTTTAATAGGACAAGACCACTCTCACTGGCCTGGAGCTCGCTACTTAGGCTAGGCTGACTGACCAATGAACCCACCTATCTCCACATCCCTGGAGCAGAGATTACAAGCCTAAACCACCATGCCTAGCCCTTTTACATGGGTTCTGGAGATTAGACTCAGGTCCTCATGCTATATTGCAGGCACTTTATTGATTGAGCCATCTTCCTAGGCCCTCTGTCATTTCGTACTACAAATCAATTATATAAAATAATAAGTTTAATTGCGAAATGTCTCTTTCTTCCTCCTGGATTTCACAACTGAGAGAATATACATGCAGTACTTGGCCTCTAAGTCTCATTTATTTCACTTAACATGATTTCCATTTTCATTCATTTTCCTGAGAAAACACATGATTTTGCTTCTTGTAGTAAAATAGTACTCGTGTGTGTGTTGAAAAAGTACATAAGCACACGCATGCACACACACACACACACACACATCACATCACATTTTTAAAACTTTGTTCATGGATAACAACCTGTGTATCAATTGTGTAAGTTATATATTGATTGATTCCCTGCTATGGTAAATGTGAACTTTGCTCAGTTTTGTTTTTCTTTCTCCATTCAACCAATACATTTATATCCCTCTTTCAGTTCCACTATCAGTCACCTCTGTGGCATTCAATGCTGTATTTCAATTATTTTCTTGTCAGCGAAAGTATCATATTTTTAATGTTAATCTTAAGTACAGTAGCCTCCTCACCTTGTTCACATGCCTACTTACTAGCTCTAGGCACCACACAGTTATTTTGATTTTTCTCATTTTTGAAGTTTGGCAATAGCTTTGAATACAAAACTTAGTGAAATAAATCCTTGCCCTTTCTGTGTCTTAATTCTGTGAGAAGCAAATGATGATGTTTACATTAGTATCACTATGCAAATATTGTGTGCTATCAGGTGTAATAGTATACTATACCACTTCCTCTCTATAATGTTATTCTTTGAACTTTGTATGGTCTTTTTATTGCAGTGATAAATGAAGTCCTAAACTGGAGATATCCTCAGTGAAAGTACACCCTACTATTTAATAATGTCAAAAATAATTGTATATTTAAAAATAAGCTAGTAGGGAGAATTTTGAATGTTTCCAATGGAAGGAAGCGATACATTTCCGAAGTCATGCACAATTTCCAGGACCTGAATGAACATTGCACATTCTAAACATAGTTTGATGCTACATTATACATCACAAAGCTGTATAACTAATCTATGCCAATCAAAATTTCAAATGAATTGAATATGTTAAACGTTTCAGAAAATTTTCAGGTAAGATAAGGTATAAAATGGTATTATCTTACCACAATGTTCATGCATGAGGTATCCTTGTCTCTGACTCCAAGTAAGGTCAGAGCACAGGTTGCTTCAGGGCACAGACTAATTGGGAGTCCCTGGCTCCTCAGAGTTTTCTTCAGATTAAAAGACCAACAAACAGAAGATTTACATAAGTGTCGGAAGGTCAAGGCTCCCCTTTCCTATGCCAGTATTTTTAAACTTTAGCTCACAACTTAACATTGGACCATGAAATTAATTGACTGGACCACAACTAACATTTTTTTAATGAAACAGAATAAACAGACCTCATTGTCCATAGGAGTTCAAGCATTTTTATATTAATGTGCATGTGTCCCAGTTGCATGCAACATAGATCTTTTACTTATTTTACTGTTTATTGCTCTAGTGAAAGCTTGGCTGTTCTAATCTCGTATATTGAATGATCTCCTTCAGGCCCTATTCCTGGTTTGGAAGTTGCCTTCCTTGTCCAGTGTATAACTCTCTTTAGTATTAAGACTATCAGGCCTTAGTATGTCTAACGGGACTTCAGGCTCTGCTCCTTTTTGTTTGGCACACAGCTCCCAGAAGGGTCTCCACTTGATGTTCAAGGGTGTCAGCAAGGTGGATTGCCTTTTTGGTAAAACATTTCTTAGAAGAATTATTAACACCATCAAAAGACAGCATCATAAAGCATGGTGGGGGCTCTGAGGAGAACTCAGGCAATATGGCAAAGCAGGAGTTCCTTAGAGGTTTCAGAGGAAGCGGGGGTGTGCCCCCAGGTTGATGGGTAGTCCAAGGTACTGCTTACAGTCAGGCTATCTCTGGTTCCCCAAGTGCAGGGGAATGGCGGAGGGGGGGGGGTGGTCTTACAATACCAGGAAGAAAGGAATCTTGTTAATGTATAACTTTGAAGTTGTGGGAAAGTGGGGAATGGATGTAAGTTACATTGCATCCATTATACATATGGGGCTATACCAAGGATAGCCCTCTGATGTCTTGGAGACTTGTAGCTGGTTCTATAAATTTCCCTGTGGAATATAGATTTAATGTGCCATCACTTCTTGAATCCAGGCACCTGCAGAATTTGTTAGAGTGTTTTAGATTTATAGACAGGTCCATGGGGGACTTATCATTCACACCTCACTGGAGAATTTAGAAGGCACTGCAGGTGGTGGCTCCTAACCCAACACTTCGCAGCTGGGATACTGAGAGATCTTATGTCTCAGGCTATCCCTGGATTTCTAGGACTAGCCTTTACTGGGATTCCTCTGAAGAAATCATTGCTTGCCCTGGGTGCTTTGCCTGCCATATTGACAGTAGCTTGTTACTTGACCAAATTATTTTCAAAATAAAAAGAAATAATACCCTCTACAGACGAAATACAGACAGTGATCAGTTTCTTGAACTTTTTATATATTATTGCAGTAAAATAAATAAAATATAAATGAGATATGAAAATCAAGCTGATAGCAAAAAAAAAATCTACCGAATAGTTTTTAGTTACATTTCTGTCATGTTGGGAAATAAAGTGTGAATACATGGAAGCATCAGGTTTAGAGACTATTTCATTGGTTGATTGACAGAATGGAAATGATGTGGGAGTCCCTTCCCCTATGTGTGCTGTAATTACCATTAATGAATAAAGAAACTGCCTTGGCTTGTTGATAGGGCAGAACTTAGGTAGGCAGGAAAGACAGAACTAAATGCTGGGAGGAAGAAGAGCAGGGTCAGATAGACACCATGGAGCCGCTGGAGACGACATGCTGAAACTTTAGCCGGTAAGCCAGTACCATGTGTCAATACACATATTACTAGAAATGGGTTAAATTAATATGTAAGAGTTAGTCAATAAGAAATTAGAGCTAACGGGCCAAGCAGTGATTTAATTAATACAGTTTCTGTGTGATTATTTTGGGTCAAAGCTTGTCGAGCAGCAGGGAATGAACAATCAGCAGCTCCCCCAACATAGAAAGAATTCTATCTGTTATAGTTTTCCTTTCTTTTAAATCATTTGACTAGAGTTCTTATTTTTGAATGTTTAAGTGTTGAGATGAGTACAAACACAAAAGGTAGAGACAACAGTTTTCTTTAATGAGATTCCCAGTGAAATTACCTGGCGTGAGTGAGAAGGAAGCATGGAACATGGAATAAATCCACTTAGAAGTTTATTAGAGGAGACGTGTGCAGGCCTGGTGAAGTCAGTGTGCAGAGAGAGACGGCTGAAGATGGCACGTCCAGGTTTTAAAGGCTGCCTAGCGCATGAGCACAAGGGGATGATGTGGCTACATCATACACAGATGATAGAGCTCATGTGTGTGCACAAGGGCTTATGTAGCTGTGTCATATGTAGGTGATGCAACCATGCAGCATGTGGTCACTCAGGACTCTTTAAGTTCCCCGGGGTCACTAGGTTATTTTTGCCTAAGGGCTTGTCAGCACATGCATGGTCCTGGAACCCGAAAGTACCAGCCATGCTGGTTGGCTAAAATCACAACACCCAAGGCATTTAAACCTATATATTCTCTAGAAATAAGCAAAAGCAGCTGAGTTGGTGTGTATCAAGTTGTCTTCCTAACTGGGAAATCTCTGAATTCACTGCACTATAAAATCCTATTTTGACCGAAGGATAAACAATCCAAAGTGCTATGCTAAATTCACAGATATCTGATAGATCCTTGGCTCAGCAAGAGTCCCTGCTCCTGCACTGAGTATCATTCAGAGGGGTAAGTGTGTGCCTGCCTGGTCGCGAGGGTCCAGGGAACAGAGTACAGGACCCCTCCAGCTCCTGCTGCAGGGGCTTCTTTGTTCCACATAATCCTGCCCCCCCTCCAGCAAATCTTTCATTTGTCTTGGCCCAGCAAGAGTCCATGCTCTTGCATTGAGGAGATCCATCCAGAAGGATAAGTGTGTGCCTGCCTGGCTGAACAGTCCCAGGAACAGAGTACAGGCCCCCTCCATTTCACTAAATATTTCTGGCCATTCAGTGGGGTATCTGCCTGGCTACTGGTTTTCAATAGTTACCAGATCACATTTTGACCCGAAGCACTCCTTTCCATTGACAGGTCCTTAGATCTACCAGCACAGCCTGCTTCAGGGCAGAGGGGATCTGAGAGCCAGCTCCAGTGCTGAGGGGTCGTAAGAGAGGGGAGACCAAGAAAATTCCTCAAGTACACAGTCAGTCACAGCAAAGATTGGACCAAGACGCCAAGACTTTCCGGGCTGCATTTGAAGGAAGAGATGGGCAGGCACCAATGCAAGAATTCCTCCAACAACCTGAAAAGCAACATGACAACACCAGAATCCAGTGAACACGTAACAGAAAGACTTGAACACCCTATACCAGAAGAAGTAGAAGAAATCAACTTTAAAGGTAACATTGTGAAAATAATAGAGGCCCTTAAACAGGAGGTGAAAAACTCCTTTAAAGAAATGGAAGAGAAGACAAACAAAAAGTGAGAAGAAATTAATAAATCCCTCAAAGGTGCCCAAGAAAACCAAGAAAAAGCAATCAAACAGGTAATGGAAACAGTTCAAGACTTGAAGACCGAAATGGAGGCAATAAAGAAAACACAAACCGAGGGATGGCTGGATATGGAAAATCTGGGTAAATGAACAGGAACTACAGAGACAAGTATAACCAACAGAATACAAGAGATAGAAGAAAGAATCTTAGGCAACAAAAATACTATAGAGGAAATAAACTCATTGATCAAAGAAAACAGCAAATCAAACAAATTCTTAATACAAAACATTCAGGGAATCTGGGACACCATGAAAAGACCAAACCTAAGAATAATAGGGGTAGAAGAAGGAGAAAAATTACAGCTCAAAGGCCCAGAAGATATATTCAACAAAATTATAGAGGAAAACTTTCCCAACCTAAAGAAGGATATTCCTATGAAGGTACAAGAAGCATACAGAACAGCAAATAGACTGAATCAAAAAAAAAAATCCCCTCGCCATATAATAATCAAACAAAAAACATACAGAATAAAGAAAAACTATTAAGAGCTGCAAAGGAAAAAGGTCAAGAAACATATAAAGGTAAACCTATCAGAATTACACCTGACTTCTCTATGGAAACCATGAAAGCCAGAAGGTCTTGGATAAATGTGCTGAGGACACTAAAAGACCATGGATGCAAGCAAAGAGTACTATATACAGCAAAGCTTTCTTTCACCATCTATGGAGAAAACAAGATATTCCAGGACAAAAACAAATTTAAACAATACGTAGCCACAAACCCAGCCTTACAGAAAGTACTAGAAGGAAAACCACAACCCAAGGAAGCCAACAACACCCATAAGAACACAGACATCTAACAACCTTCCACCAGCACAACTCAAAGAAGGGAAACACACAAACTCTACTACAAAAAAAAAAACAGTGTTAACAACCACTGGTCATTAGTATCACTTAATATCAATGGACTCAATTCACCTATAAAAAGGCACCGGTTAAGAGAATGGATGTGAAAACAGGATACAACATTCTCATTCTGCTGCTTACAAGAAACACACCTCCACCACAAAGACAAACATTTTCTCAGAGTAAAGGGTTGGAAAAAAGTTCTGCAATCAAACGGACCTAAGAAACAAGCAGGTGTGGCTATAATAGTAACAAAATTGACTTCAAACTAAAATCCATCAGAAGAGATGGGGAAGGACACTTTATACTCATAACAGGAACAATTAATCAGGAAGAAGTCTCAATCCTGAATATCTATGCCCCTAATATAAAAGCACCCACATATGTAAAAGAAACTACTAGAACTCAAAGCAGACATCAAACCCCATACACTAATAGTAGGAGATTTCAACACTTCTCTCTCACCAATGGACTGGTCAACCAGACAGAAACTTAACAGAGAAATAAGAGAAATAACAGATGTAATAAATCAAATGGACTTAACAGACATCTTTAGAACATTCCACCCAAACAGGAAAGAGTATACCTTCTTCTCAGCATCTCATGGAACCTTCTTGAAAATTGATCACATACTTGGTAACAAAGCAAACATCCACAGATACAAAAAATTTTAGTAACCACCTGTATCTTAGCAGTTCACTATGGAATAAAGTTAGAATTTAACAACAATTCCACCCCAGAAAGCCTATAAACTCATGGGAACTGAGCAGTCAACTATTGAACCACACCTGGGTCAAGGAAGAAATAAAGAAAGAAATTAAAGTCTTCCTTGAATTCAAGAAAAATAAAGACAGAATATACCCAAACCTATGGGACACTACGAAAGCAGTGCTAAGAGGAAAGTTCATAGCACTAAGTGCCCACATTAAAAAAAAAATGGAGAAAGCTCACATTAGAGATTTATCAGCACAGCTGAAAGCTCTAGACAAAAAGAAGCAGACTCACCCAGGAGGAGTAGAAGACTGAAAATAATCAAAGTGAGGGCATAAATCAATAAAGTAAAAACACAGAAAACAATCCAAATAATCAATGAAACAAAGAGCTGGTTCTTTGAGAAAGTTATCAAGATTGACAAACTTCTATCCAAACTAATCAGAAGGCAGAGAGAGAGAGAGAGAACACTCAAATTAACAAGATCAGAAATGAAAAGGGGGACATAACAACAGAAACTGAGGAAATTCAGAGAATCATTAGGTCTTACTTAAAAGGCCTGTATGCCACAAAGTTGGAAAACATAAAAAGAATGGACATTTTTAAGATAAGTACCATATACCAAAATTAAATCAAGACCATGTGAACAATTTAAATAGATCTATAAGTCGTGGGGAAATAGAAACTGTCATAAAAAATACCTCCCAACCAAAAAAAGCCCAGGACCAGATGGTTTTAATGCAGAATTCTACCAGAACTTCCAAGAAGAGCTGATACCTATACTCCTTAATGTATTTCACATAATAGAAACAGAAGAGTCATTGCCAAACTCTTTTTATGAAGCTACAGTTACCCTGATACCAAAACCACACAGAGTCAACCAAGAAAGAGAATTACAGACCAATCTCGCTCATGAACATCAATGAAAAAATTCTCAATAAAATACTGGCAAACCGAATCCAAGAACACATCAAAAAATTATTCATTATGATCAGATAGGATTCATCCCAGAGATGCAGGGCTGGTTCAACATACAAAAATATATCAATGTAAGCCACCATAAAAATAAACTGAAAAAAAAAAACATATGATCATTTCATTAAATGTTGAAAAGGCATTTGACAAAATTCAACACCTCTTTATGATAAAGGTCTTGGAGAGATTAGGGATACAAGGATCATACCTAAATATAATAAAAGCAATATACATCAAACAACAGCTAGCATCAAACTAAATGGAGAGAAACTCAAAGTGATTTCACTAAAATCAGGAACAAGACAAGGCTGTCCAGTCTCTCCATATCTCTTCAACATAGTGCTTGAAGTTCTAGCAATAGCAATAAGACAACATAAGGAGATCAAGGGAATTCAAATTAGAGAAGAAGAAGTCAAACATTTGTTATTTGCAGATGATATGATAGTGTACATAAATGATCCCCACAACTCTACCAAAGAAGTTTTATAGCTGATAAATACCTTCAGTGATGTGGCAGGATACAAGATCAACTCCAAAAAATCAGTAGCCCTCCTATACACAAAAGATAAAGAAGTGGAGAGGGAAATCAGAGAAACTTCACCTTTCATGATAGCCACAAATAGCATAAAATATCTTGGGGTAACACTAACCAAGGAAGTGAAAGTTGCATTTGACAAGAACTTTAAGGCTTTGAAGAAAGAAATTGAAGAGAACACCAGATAATGGAAGAATCTCCCATGCTCTTGGATTGGTAGAATCAACATAGTAACAATGGCAATTCTACAAAAGGCAATCTATAAAGTCAATACAATCCCCATCAAAATCCCAACAAAATTCTTCACAGACCTTGAGAGAAAAAAATCAACTTTATATGAAAATGCAAAAACCCAAGGATATCCAAAACAATCCTATATAATAAAGGTATTTCTGGAGGCATTACCATCCCTGACTTCAAACTCTATTACAAAGCTACAGTAATGAAAACAGCTTGGTATTGGCATAAACACAGAGACGTTGACCAATGGAATCGAATTGACCCGGATAGTTACCCACAAATCTATGAACACCTGATTTTTGACAAAGGAGCTAAAAGTATACAATGGAAGAAAGAAAGCATCTTCAACAAATGGTGCTGGCATAACTGGATGTCAACCTGTAGAAGAATGAAAATAGATCCATATCTATCACCATGCACAAAACTCAAGTCCAAATGGATTAAAGACCTCAATATCAATCTGAACACACTGAACCTGATAGAAGAGAAAGTAGGAAGTAGACAGATGGGCACAGGAGACCACTTCCTATGTATAACCCCAGTAGCATAGACAATAAGAGCAACAATGAATAAATGGGGCCTCCTGAAACTGAGAAGCTTCTGTAAAGCAAAGGACACTGTCATTAAGACAAAAAGGCATTCTCTGAATGGGAGAAGTTCTTCACCAACCCCACATCAGACAAAGGTCTGATCTCCTAAACCTATAAAGAACCCAAGAAACTAGACATTAAAATTCTAAATAACCCAATTAAAAAATGGGGTACTGAACTGAACAGAGAATTTTCAACAGAAGTTCAAATGGTCAAAAGATACTTAAGGTTATGCTCAACTTCCTTAGCAATCAGGGAAATGCAAATCAAAAGAACTTTGAGATACCTTCTTACACTTGTCAGAACGGATAAAATCAGAAACACCAATGTGGAGTAAGAGAAATATTCATCCATTGTTAGTGAGAATGCAAACTTGTGCAACCACTTTGGAAATCAGTGTGTCAGTTTCTCAGAAAATTGAGAGTCAACCTACCTCAAGATCCAGCAATACAACTCTTGGAAATATACCCAAAAGATGCACAATTATAGTACAAAAGCTTTTGTTCAACTATGTTCATAGCAGCATTATTTGTAATAGCCAGAACCTGGAAACAACCTAGGTGCCCCTCAATAGAAGAATGGACAAAGAAGGTGTGGCACATATAGAGTACTACTCAGTGGTAAAAAACAATGACATCTTGAATTTTGCATGCAAATGGATGGAAGTAGAAAAGACTATCCTGAGTGAAATAACCCAGACCCAAAAGTATAAATATAGTATGTACTCACTCATTAGTGTATTCTAGTCATAAACAAAGGACATTGAGCCTATAGTTCATGATCCCTGAGAAGCTAAGTAATAAGGTGAACCCCACCAAAACAAATATAGATCCTCCTGGAAATTGGAAGCAAACAAGATCACCAGGCAAAAGTTTGGGGTATGGGGGTGGGGAGGTAGAGTAAAGGGGAGAGGGTGAAAGAGAGGAGAGAAGGGGAGGGTTGGGGAGAGCTTGGGTGAGTGAGATGATTGAGATGGAGGAAGGACAATATGAGAGCATGGAAGGAGATATCTTAAATGAGGGAGCCATTTTGGAATTTGCAAGAGGCTTACCTCTGGAGAGTTTCCCAGGAGTCAGTAGAAATGACCACAGCTAGGACCCTGGGCAGTGGAGGAGAGAGTGCCTGAACTGGTCCTGCTCCCTAGTCAGACTGATTATTCTCTTGCATATCACCATAGAACCTTCATCTGACGATGGATGGAGATAGAGATGGAGACACACATTGGAGCACTGGACTGAGCTCCCAAGGTCCAGTTGAAGAGTGGAAGGAGGGAGGACACGAGCAAGGAAGTCAGGACCATGAGGGGTTGCCCTCTCTTAGGATGAGAGGGAGGTTGGGGTAAGGGTATGTGGGGGGGGAGCGGGAGGGAAATGGTAGGAAGGGAGGAAGTGGGAATCTTGATTGGTATTACTTATTTTATTATTATTTTTATAAAACAATAAAAATATTCAATAAAAGAAAAAATCTTCAAACCAATAAAAGTTTGGACACAGGGTGAAACATTACTTTTGTCTTTCACATAATAGATATAACCGGAGAACAGGATTAAAGTTTACATTGACAGTTACTGGTCTTGTCTCGTTGACATTTGACTTCTCTAGTGACATCATTTGAATGAGGCCAAGTTACCTTATTTCTGTACATTTAAACTAACTAGTTTGTTAGATTTAAGTCATGAATTAAAAGGAATTTAGTTTAATTTTCAAGTTTTTTTTAAACATAGAGACCTATTTGAATCAAACCCTTTTGTGGAACTTTATCATGTTAACATATCACATAATATATATCTAAAGGGAGCAAGGGGACAGCTTCCTAGCTAGGCCACCAAATGCTGGATTGGGAAAATGGAGCCCAAAGAGGAGTCTGGGGCAGGGGAGGTTTACTAGACCAGAACTGAAATAAGAGTTTAAAGAATGGACACTGTGTACAAAAATACACACACATACAGAGACAGACACACAAAGAGACAGAGAGAATGAGTGTCCCCTCCAAGCAGGATAATTCTGTTTTTTTTATAATAATAAAACTCCCTTAAGGATCATTTGTGTGGGGGTATCATTTGGATAAGTGAGAGATAAGTGAGGGGAGCTCACTAACTTGTTAAGAAATAAGTTTCTTTGCTAAAAATTTATGTTTATTTGTTACCTGTATGTAAGTGCAGTCCACGAGACAACTTTTAAAATCTGCTATCTCTTTCTCTTACCACACAGGACCCAGGGATCTAACTTAGCAATGCAGGTTTACCTACAAATATCTTGATCAGCTGAACCATCTTGCAGGTCTTAGGAAGCAAGTTTCATGATCCTCCAGGCTCCTTCTTGAGACTGGCCATTTGAGGTTAGGCAACAGATTTCACTAGGAATTAGGCTCTAACTGTTTATATTAGGCATCACGGGTCACTCAGGCTCCAAGCAGTTAGGGTTCCATTGCTAAAGTGGGGGTTTTGCTTTTATCTTCAGCTTTTTTGTCTCTACAGGCTGTAATTGACCAGTCTCAGGCTCGATCAGCACAAAAGGGGCATGAGGGATATGTGCTTGGTAGAGAGGCCTGATCGAGGGAAGGAGAAAGACAGACAGATGAGAACATGTGCCTGCTTTTAGGTTTAGGAGGGCACAGAGGAGAAAACTGTTCCTCTGAGTGGGCTGCCATTTCTTCCCACCCTTGGTAATGAGCGATGCCCATTGCCTGAAGGAATTGCTATTCTTAACAAATTCACTCAAAATGACTCACTGGTTTGAACAAAACTGGGAACATTTTCTGCCTTCTATTCAGAGGACACCATCAGCCCACCTGTGTCTCTTAAATAAGATTTCCAGAGCCCTGGTCTTAAGCCTCCTAACAGGGTTGAGGCCCTACATATTTCAAAGGCATAGACAAGCAGTTTCTTTGCTCATACTGTCTCATAAAATCCTGTCCCAAACACACAATGGATTTTGTCAACATGATGTTTCAAGGCTATTTCAGGACCCACAGTCACAGTACTGGAAAAGGCAATCTAGCCCTTATAGATAAACAAATCAGATATTTACAGCATTGCAGGCAGTATAAGACAAAACAGAATCTGGCTTTCAGTTTTAGAAACTGATTTTATTTCTTATCTGCCTTTTTCTTTGTCCTTCTCTTCCTTTATGTCCCCTAAACAACAAATTATATGAAGGGAAATTCAACCCTTTTGGAGACTATAAGATTTGACAAACACAAATAACTACCATGACATAGTATGTCTGACGGTCACATAACTACTGTGACTAACAACATACACATTTCTAGCGCCACAAGAGACTCCTTTCTCTCCCATCCCTTCCCCTGTCTCTTGCTTCTTCCCTCCCCCCCTCCCCATCCTCATCCCCTCTTCTCTCCTTTCTCCCATCCTCCTCTTTTTCTTCCTGTTCCAGGCCCCCAAATGCTGTTATTGTAGGAGTGCACCATGCCCAGCCTTTTGTTTGTTTTGTTTGTTTTTTTCAGTAGTGGGGATGGAACCCAGAGATTATGGCAAGCTAAAGCAAGTGCTCTATCACCAAGTTGCATCCTCAGAGTCCTGGCTTTGATATAGTAGGATTTTTTGTTGTATACTAATTTGATAGAGTAATGGGTTTCATAAAGATGTTTGTATACAAGTTTATCATGTACTTTTGACTTTTCTGCTCCCCTCCATCTCCTACTATTCCCTTTTTCTTATCTGGACAGTCTCTTTTCCACTTTTGTGTCTTTTGTTTAATTATTTATTATTATTATTACCATGATGGATCTCATATTGTAGCTCAGTTTAGCAGTCATTCTGCTTCCCAGACTGGTCTTGAACTCATGGCAACCTCCCTTAGCATCTAAATTATTGGTATTACATCAGTAAGTCACAAACTGCTGGTCTGGGCCCCGCCACCAGTTTCTAATCATCCTCGTTCTCAACCCCAGCTCTTGGCAATGGGATCTGGTTTCTGTTGTTGGAGTTTTTTCTTCTTCAGAAAGTCATATAGGTAGCATTGGGCAGGATGTAGTCCTTTTGGCCTGGCCTCTTTTATCCACCATTCAGGACTCATTCATATTGTGGCATTTCTCGATTGTTTGTCTTATGTTATTGCCAAATTTGGAGTCATGTAATTATTTTTACCCCTCTAAAAATATGCAAACTGTTTCCTGATATCAAAAGCCCAAAACATAAAGCAAAATAAATTCAGTTTATAGTAAGTTAGTGGTAAAATCACATACAGAAGAAATTCTTCAAATAACTTTAAAGCAGGTTAGTCTGAGTATATATTCTTACTGCCATCAACCCTATGGAAAAGAAAAGAAGCCAGAAAATTTAACTCTGTCTCATGGGTCAGAGTTGGATCATCTAGTAACTCTATATATCAAATAGCCATAGATGTTCTCTGTGATGTCAACCAGCAAAGGGTTATAACAATTGCAGATCCTGCCTCTGCTGTCTACTAGGACCAGTTCTTCTTCTTTCTGTTCTCTTTGGATTGGGGTAGAAGGACTCTTTGTGCACTGTCACTTAACATGGTGTTGGCAGCAATGCCACCTTACTGAAGTTGAACAGCAAATCTGGAACCATTTCTACTCGCTGAGCCAGAGAAGAGAACTCTCAAGTGTATTATCAATGGTTATTAGACTGTCCTCTCCAGGTTAACAGTGGAGCATTGCTCCCATCCCTTAGGCTTAGAGACTTGCATTTCCTAACAAGGTTTGTGATTCTGAAAGAAAGAGTCAGGGAAACCTGAAGTCTTGGAGACTGCATGATACTGTGAGAACTCAGGCTCCAGTGCAGAAATACATATGCATGTTATACATCCAGAGATGTCTGAAAGACATTTTAGAATTATGATAGGTCAATTATTTCAAACATCCTACAGGAAGTGTGTAAATTGTGGAGTATATGCTACAGCATATTGGGTATTGTTTTCTGGTTCCACAAGATATTGTTTTCTAGGAAATGGTTCCAAGAAGAATTCATTCATCGGTGTGTCTCTGGCATTATTATTTTCCCTTGACTACACAGGCACATCTAGTAACTGGTCTAAACAGGCAACAAGCATTGTGAGTATGAGGAGAGGTTGAGGACAGCTTCATAAGTATGGTATCATTTGATATTTCCCAAAAACTGTGAACTGTTTCAATCGCCGCTCCTGGTCCCACTTCACAGATGAGTGATCAGAGGCTCTTGGTGTGTCATCAAGTCATGCAGGAGGCACATTTGGTCTAGAACCACCTGTCCTTTAGTGTCGTTTGTACTCCAAAACTTCCTCTCACCCCATTATCACTGTTCCTCTTTGGATTTAGGGTACCTGAGTATCCTCAGAGGAGTGGCCAGGAGCATAGATGGTACCATGTAAAAAGACAGGCAGCAATACTGAAGATCAGAGGGACATATTTACCTGATATTTGGCTGGGAATTTCTTCAGTGAACAGAAATAAAACCTTCATAAGACATTTTCTGTTACTGCCCATAGCTTTAGGTGACTAGGGAGACTGATTCTGTTCAGAAATGCAAGTTGATGGCAAAGAGTCAGGCTGTCAATGCTGTAAAAGTATCTAGGACATTGATGACTTTTGGGTAAGATGAAAGAAAACACTTTACCTGTCTGGGTCTGAGAATAGATGATTTGAAAAGCTCATATATAGTTAACATCACACAATTCTTTGCTTGGGTTTGCAGTACAGGTGGGAAAACTCTAAAGCAGGGGTCTGATAAGAGGTCAGCTAATTAGGTTGTAGATTCCTGCCTTGGACTTAAAGGTCTCACCTGACAGAGTTGAAGACTAATAGGTTTTTCAATTCCCATTAATGAAAGGAAAGGACTGGAAAGCTGAATTAATGAAGATAATAGCCTCCATAGGAATTTTAAATGATACACATATGCATTCTCTGTTGGCCTTTTAAAAGCGCATGCATGTGAGTATGTGTGTGTGTGCACATGTGTATGGCTGAGGAGTTAAGAAACTTGGTGTAGGTAGGAGAACCAATATGCTGTTAAACAGTTGCCTGAAAACAGTGATCCTTAATTGGCCACACAGAAGAATTTCTTTGGGGGACTTTATGCGGTACTAGAGATTAAACCAAGCATTTCGTACATGCTGCAACAGAATCTTTAAGCTCTATTCATAGAACTCTTCTTACTTTTTCCAGATGAGGGACCCCCTAAATTGCTCCCTAAGTTGCCCAGTCTGGACTAGAACTCACGATCTTCCTGCCTCAGCCTCTCTTACTGGCTGGGATTATAAGCCTGTGTCACCAGACCCCCCTAGACTTAAAAAAAAATCTTTGTAAATTAAATCGACCTGGTGCAGCTTATATCACTACCAGCTGAAGGTGTGACGGGCTGGTTGCTAAGGAGGCCTTTGTAGTGTGGCTATCCACTCTGCAGTGACCACCAGCTAGGCAGACAGTAGTTCAAACACAGTAAGGCTGCCAGCGGAGTGGGAGGGACCACATTACCATGAGCTTCGGGTCTGGTGGGCTTTGAGGCCCATGAGAACAGAGCAACACCCTTCATTTGTTGGGTTTCCACTACACCAAAGCACAGTCAACTTTAGAACAGTAATGGACTGAAATTGGACCACATGGGACCACCCCTCTACAGCAGAGAGACGTAATTTGACCTGATGCACCACTTGGAGGGTCAGAGCGAATCAAGCTCCAGGCTGCCACCACCACCTCCGCAGCTGTGAGTTGACAGCCCCCATCACCTTGGGCCTCCACCCGTCACCACCATGGCAGAGGCTGAGTCTGCCTCCACGCCTTACACCGAAGGTGATTTCTACTGTTCGATCTGTCAAGAAGTTTTCAAAGCACCAGTTCGGGTTGGGGCCTGTCAGCATGTTTTCTGCTGAAAATGTTTCCTAACTGCAATGAAAAAGAGAGGGATCCGTTGCCCCTGTGCCGTGGAAATGTGACTGGACGAGAAAGATCATGTGCAGTGAGGGCCCTAGACCTGGAGACAGTTATGAGAAGTTTTCCTGGTAGTTGCTGATACTGTTCCCAACATATTGAACTCTGTCACATGAGACAACATTACAAAACTTGTAAAATAGTATCAAGATGAGTTTGGAGTTTCTTCAAGTCTTTCAAGCTTCCAACTGTCTCATGCCTCCGTGGGCAACAGCAACAGTGAGGCAACCACTTCTGAAAATGCCGAGGCTTATCTAGAAGACAGTGCAATCCCATCTGATCAGCCACTTTTTCATTCTCCTCTGTGCGAAGCAAACATGACCAGACAGCATTTGCATTGTAACAGCAACCACGGAGCATATATTGTTCCAGCCATTTTCCCGAGTTGTCTCTCTCTTCTATTGGGTGACCCTACTCAACTTGTCAGAAATTTCATTAGTCATCTAAGTGAGAGACATCAATTTTATTATGGAGATTTCATGAATCTGTAACTGATGAGGAAACTCAGTACCAGATTGCAGTTGAGAAGTCTCTGCATGCCAACATCTAGAAACTCTCCTCAGCTCTGCAATCGCTCCTAAGGGACAATTTACATGAAGCCATCCTTTCAATAACTTGATGTGCTTAAAATAAAAGTAATCAGTCTGGCCTGTTTTAATATTTCTTTTATTGAAAATCAAAGGCGCGCTACTTTACAACTTAGTCCTTTGGACAAGAAGACCAGGGAGTGTGGGTGGAGGAAGGAAGACTATGGAGGTGTGGGGGAGTTGAAAGGAGGGTGGGGATCAGGAAGAAAGAGGAACAGAAGAGGGAATGGGAAGGGTGAGGGGAGGACCGGTAGAGGAGGATGGTGGGAGAGAAGAAGAATATAGGAGGAGGGGGAGGACAGAGAGGTGGGAGAGGAATGGAAAAGGGGAGGGGTATTGGGAAGAGAGATGGGAGGAGGGGGAAGGGTGAGGAGGTAAGAGGTGACTGAAAAGGGGGGAGAGTGAGCCAAGGAGGAGGGAGGGACTTGAGTGAGAGAGGGGAAGAGGAGGGATGAGAAAGAATATGGATGAGAGGAGGAGGGACAGGAAGGAGGAGGAAAGGTGGTGGGTGGGAAAGTGGCTAGGAGGAGGGATGAGAAAGAATAGGGATGAGAGGAGGAGGGGCAGGGAGGACAGAGGGTAGTGAGTGGGAAAGGGGAGGAGAAAGGATGAGAAAAATAGGGACAAGAAGAGCAGGGACAGGGAGGAGGGAGTATGGTGAGTGGGAAAGGGGAGGAGGAAGGATGAGAAAGAATAGGGATGAGAGGAGGAGGAAATAAATCTGTGCAACAGCGTACAATGAGTGATACTCACAGCTAGGATCTTATTTTCTTTTGCTGAGCTCTAAATCAGTACCCTGGTTTATGTGCATAGAGTTGACTGTTGGCAGGATGAAGTAAACATGGGGAAAGGGATTTGTCTACACATATTCAAGCATGCACATAGATACCAAGGAGTGGTTGCACCACTCTCCAATGTCCTTAGAATAGATGAAAGCCTAATCCGCATCTTGGGGTGTGTTCCTCGGTATGGTTGGAATTTCCTTGACCTGCTCACTCCTCTACTGCCTCTCTGCTTCCCATCTCCATATTCAGCTTCCCCCCTAGTTACAAAACAGCCACTGAAAATCATCATTCCTCGAAATCTTTCATTAAAGCTAAGACTCTCTTTTGCTTTAGTTTTTCCTCACTTTTCACGCAGAATGCCCTGAGACTCACTTAGTCTGTCCTTGGTATTGACATATGCCATCCCAGCTCACTTTCTTTTCAACAGCGAGTCTCCTGACTTTGTGCATTTAAAGATTATTCAGTTAGGTGCAACAACATGAGTTGCTATTCAGAATCCATAGGTCAATTTCTTCCTGCATTGGAGGAAAGACTTTTACAACGGTACAGGGCTTGGTGCTGCTTAAATCATGTCAGCGGTGACTCTCTGACTTTAGCCCACTTTTTCAGCTTATTTTCGCTTAAGACCCTCCTGCCTACGTTCCATATAAGAAGTGAGCTGGGCTTTCTTAGTTCCTATATGCTACTCCTCTTCTTTTCTATGCTTTGTACATTGCTCCCTCCCCACCAACCCACTTTCTCCCGTAGTGCCAGCATGAACCTGTGCTTCCAATTCAGCTTCAACAAGTGAGGAAAATCCTACCAGCTTTCAAGCTTCAGTTCACTTCTGGACCTTCAACACAGCCTATTACTCCAGCAATTTTTGTTTGTTTTTCTTTTTCAGTTTTTAGTCTCTTACTTTGTTATTGCCCATGTGGCTTGCGTAGTTAATTTCACTGAATATCTACAGATAGTCACTTGGGGGATCTATACAGTTGATAGAATAGAAATCACTTGTGAAGAGAGTCTCCTCCTTCTCCTCCTCCTTCTCCTTCTCCTCCTCCTCCTTCTCCTCCTCCTCCTCCTTATTCTCCTTTAGTTTTTCAAAACAGGGTTTTTCCATGTAAACAGCCCTGGTTCTCCCGGAGTCTAGTAGACCAGGCTGACCTCGAACTCAGAGACATCCACCTGCCTCCTGAGTGCTGGGATTCGAGGTGTGCGCTAACACTGCCCAGCTGAGTTTATACATTGTCATGTCATAGCATACAGCACATAGGATATTAGATGTGTGGCAACTTTGTTTATAACTGATTATAGGAATAAAACCTGAGATACAGAACATAAAGGTTTGAGCAAAAGTTTTATTGGAAGTAAGATCCTGAAAAACTACAATTCCTTTGTGTCCATGGTGGTTTCTATTTCTATTTCAAATATACTTGAGCAAAATGTATGTCCAGTAAAACTGATTAGTGAATAAAATTAAAAATAGAAGTCTCAAAACATACTCTTGCATTAATTTAAGCATATGCATGTTTTCAGAACTATTATTTAAAAATCTGCCTTGATTTCATTAATATAAAACAAAGCCTTCTGAGATAATCAGAACAAGACAAATGTTCCAATAGCTCCAATTTGGAAATGATGTGAATATTTTTAAATTCTTAATTTAGCTTATTTAACTATCTTTTATGTGAAGTTCTTTGACAATCAGGAAATTCAAACTGAAACAATAGCAAGAAATTATTATTATTATTTTTGCCTAAATGGTAAAGTTTTGGTTTTTGTTGTTTTGTTTGAGACAGGATCATTGACTGCAGACCAGGCTGGGATGAAAGTTGTCGCAATCCACCTGCCTCAGCTTCCCTGAATGCTATGACTGAAGGTGTGCAACCATGCCTCACCTCCTTTTAATGAGTTACTCCTACTATAGTGAAAGGTTCCACATGGAATCTCACATGCAGTTTGGGTTTTAGGGGAAGGAATCTTTTGGAATGGCAATCTGTGTTGAAAATAAAAATGTGCATAGTCTTTGAGTACTTTGGAAATCCTTTTGACAGTCTCCACTGAAGTTGAACATGTGGCCATCTTTTGGGCCTGGCAATTCTACCCATAGGTACACGTATATTTGACAGAGTGTTTATATATGTCACTGAAAAAATATGTTATAGAATCTTCATAGAAGCACTATTCTTAGTGGCACCTAACTGAGAAGTGCACAAATAAATGCCTATTTACAGCAGACTAGATAAAGAAGCATAGCATATGTACAGTATGGAATACCACCCAGAAATGAGAAGAAACAAATGATCACTACCAGATACAGGAAAAGTTGCACAAATAGCAGTGTTAAGTAAAATGAACTAAATTTAAAAAACAAAAGAATATATGACATATGAATTTATACTGAGTTAAAACATGGGTAAAATAAATTTATTGTGTGAAATGCCACTTTGATGACTACTTCTGGGGTGGTTAATAATAGAGAAAATGTCTTCATAAGGGCTGTTGGTGTTTTGTAATATAATGTTTTATGAATTCTTAGAGACTTTTATGTAGCATATCTGAATTATATTCATTTCCAAACCCCTGCTCCTCCCAGACTCCCTTTCTCTTCTTTTTTTTTCTCAAAGTTTATTAAAATACAAAAGTCTCCATTTCTGCCCCTCCTACCAACCCCCTCCCACTCTCCCCACTCCCTCCCCTCCTCCCTCTCCATCTCCAAGAGCAGTCAGGGTCTCCTGCCCTGTGGGTAGTTCAAGCTCCTCCCCCCTTCCTCCAGGTCCAGGAAGGTGAGCATCCAAACAGACTGGGTCCCAGAAATCCAGTATATGCAGAGGAAACAAGTCCCAGTGTCATTGTCAATGGCTTTTCAGAAAGACTCCGGGCCAGCCACTTTCAGAGAATCCGGCCTCATTCAGAGAATCTGGCTGGATCACGTGCTCGCTCAGTCCCAGTCAACTGGCCTTGGTGAACTCTCATTAGATCAGTCCCCTTGTATCAGTGGGTGATCGCACCCCTCCCGGTCCTGATTTCCTTTTTCATGTTCTTCCTCCTTCTGCTCCTCAATTGGACCTTGGGGGACTCCGTCCAGTGCTCCAATGTGGGTCTCTGTCTGTATCGCCATCCATCCTCGGATGAAGGTTCCCTCTGATCTTGCCTTCCTTGCTCACGTTCTCTTTCCTTCTGCTTCTCGTTTGGACCTAGGGAGTTAAGTCCAGTGTTACTTGGTAACAAAGCAAACTTCCACAGATACAAAAAAATATTAGTAACCACCTGTGTCTTGTCAGATCACCATGGATTAAAGTTAGAATTCAACAACAGTGCTACACCCAGGAAGCCAACAAACTCATGGAAGTTGAACTGTCAACTATTAAATCACTCCTGGGTCAAGTGTGCTGTTAAGTCTCCAATGTGTGCTTTCTCCGTTTTCTTTAATTGGGCACTTAGTGCTATGAACTTTCCTCTTAGCACTGCTTTCATAGTGTCCCATAGGTTTGAGTATGTTGTGTCTTTATTTTCATTAAATTCAAGGAAGATAACATAAGGGGATCAAGGGGATTCGAATGGGAAAGGATGACGTTAAACTTTCGTTATTTGCAGACGATATGATAGTGTACATCAGCGACCCCAAAAACTCTACCAAAGAACTTCTACAGCTGATAAACACCTTTAGTAATGTGGCAGGATACAAGATCAACTCCAAAAAATCGGTTGCCCTCCTATACACAAAGGATAAAGAAGCAGAGAGAGAAATCAGAGAAACATCACCTTTCACGATAGCCACAAATAGCATAAAATATCTTGGGGTTACTCTAACCAAGTTTATATGGCAAAACAAAAAACCCAGGATAGCCAAAACAATCTTATACAATAAAGGAACCTGACTTCAAACTCTATTACAGAGATCTCTTTCTCTTCTTGTTATCATTTCTTATTGTTTGGTTTTGCCTTTTAAAAGAGACTATCTTGTGCAGATGTCTAGCCTTCCAGCTCTGATTTGGGTAGTAGGTATTTGTTCCATGGTTATGCTCATCTTGTGTACTTTTCAGTGGAAACCTTGAAAAGTCTGAACATTCTTTCACTAAGTAAATTTGCTAGTATTATTTCCTATGAGATAGTAAATGTCATCAAAGAATTTGTCTTCAGTGCTTTTCATTCAAAGTTCCTTCCAACAGTAAGAAATTAAATATGATAATAGTGTCAGACAATAGTGAAGTGGTCAAATATAGTAAGACAAGACATTGCATCCCTTAAAGATCATTTTAAGATGACCACACAATGATAAGTTTTCATGTAATATGAAAAAAGTACTAAACTATATACAGAGAATGATACAATGAACGAACGAATAAAGCAATAACAATAAATATTTTGAGACTGATACATTTCATCAAGAAATTTTATAATTTCATAAAAATGCATCTATGTCTAATGCTAGCATTGTTATTCAGGAATGATAGCTTATCAAGTAGTTTTATTGTCTTCTTTAAATTTTAATTTACATTCTAAATTATACATGATTACATGATTATTTTATAAACTGTTATATATATGTATGTATGTGTGTATATTACTGTATCATGGATCATGAGTTCCTCCAGTATCCACTTATGGTTTTTCAAAGCTAATGAAAGCAGAAAAGTCAAAAAAGATAAAACTATCCATGTGGCCTTGGTATTTAAGCCAGTTCTCTCACGCTGTCTCTCTCCTCTCTCTTGACCCTCTCTGCACTCTCACTTCTCCTCCTCGATCTCTGGCATACTGCTTAGAGAAGTACCAAAGTCCATGGAGATCCTCACACATTCTGAAGGGAAATAAAATAAATTCACACTCATTTTGAACAGTGTCTGTGAGCTCGTTGTAGGAGATCAGAAATGTGGGAATCAGGGAACTCAAAGAGTGTATAAAGAAGTTATTGTACACAAATTGGCAGAAAGCACTTCTGTACCAACTCCAAAGCTTGATAGTGTCAGTAGAGGACAAACCCTGAGTTTTCTTTATATTCATGGAACTAATGTCTTTTTAAAAAGAGTGTTTGTGCCACATATATCCCTGTGTACCATGTTCACAGAATGCCTTGAGGGTCCAGAAGAGGGTGTTGGAGCCTTTGAAGCCTGAGTTAAATATAACGCTTACATTAGTACCTCAAAGACTAACTTGGGGTCACTGGGTTGCTTTATCAGTTCTTTCTCACGTCCCCCTTTCCACTTTTATTCATCTCTTCAATTGGTATATTGAGACCAATGCCTAAACTTAGCTGTTGATTTCAAAGAGACTGATAATTTTGAACTGAAATTTCATTACATCTTACTAGTTAGTTACAGCAAGGACCTGGTTATGTCACTAAAACTGTATAAGTTTTTGCAGCTGTATACAGCAACCACCAGCCTAGCATTAGTTGGGTAAGGTTGCCAATAGTAATTTTCTTCTTTATTACATAACATAGATCAAATCTCCACTTATTGAAGTTTGGATAAAACAGCTAACTCAGCATTTTGCCTTGCAACTCAGTGCCAGACTGCCAAATCTTAACACTGAGAATATCCTAATGGCCTCCATTTCTAAGCCACTGCCTAAGAATAGAGCCTCTGGATCAGCTATTAGGTAAGAAAAAGACCTAAATTTCCCATGCATTAGATTTGAATTCTAGTCAGTTTCACTTGCGGTTTATCATAGTCACTTGGGGTCTTGAATCTACTTCAGCACTATGTGGGCCATAGTAAAGCTCTCAATTGTGGGCTCAGCATGTGACACAAGTTTCTTGTATTGGTGATCGCAGGTATGCTATAGGGGACTGGGGCTTAGCAGAGTCATACAGCGCATGACTCCAGTTCAGTGACTCAAGGCAAGGTGTGTAGACCTATCTAAGCATCGGGGAGCTATTGCCAGTGCCGTACCACTCATTTGAAGTATTTTCTTTCATCTTTGGTGAAGCTACTAACTAAGAAATTGGTTGTCCTCTAGTGCTGAAATTGTGACAACACACCAAAGAAAGACATTCTAGGAAAGATGGACACAGAATCACATTTGTTTTGGGGACAGTAGAAATATCCTGAAATACTTCAGGCTCAGAAGTTATCTCCTTTGAATTTTCTGAAAAGAGAGGTGCCAATAAAGATAGATTGTGAAGACTGAAATAAATAAATTGAATAAATAAGTAGGAAAATATCAAATTCTTTAATTTTCAAATGATGTCACTCATCAAGCATTTTGAGTTTCCAGGAAACCTAGAGACTGACCCAATAGTAACTAGTACAAGTAAACATGGAATTTAAAATAGCTATTTTAACACAATTCAGAGTTTCAAGAAAACACAGATAATGAGTCAGTCCTTAAACACAGAAACTTAACAAAAAGATGAAAGCAATTTTTAAAAGTTAACCAATGTAAATAAACCAGCTACTACAGACAGCAGTATGGAGGGTCCTTATACCACTCTTAGGTATATACCTGAAGGACTACAAGACAATGTATCACACGGATACTTGTGCATCATTGTTTATTGCAGCACTGCTACTTACAATACCTAAATTGTGGGACTGCCATGGGTATCTATCAACAGAGGACTGGACAAAGAAAATACGGTACACATACACAGTGACTTTTCAGCCACAAAGAAGAATGAGCAGTTATGTCAATTTGTATGAAAACAGATGCAACTAGAGGTAATCTTATTAAGGTAATTCAATCTCTTTCAGTAAGACAAATAACACATTGTTTCTTTTCCTTTGGGCTCTATGTTTATATAGATACATAAAATCATGTATGTGCGTATGACATGAAAGAAGCAAAGCAGTCTAGAGAATAAAGGGAATTATTGGGAGGAGCAAGCAAGGTAAGGAGAGTGAGCACGGGGATTTGCTCAGAACACATTACATGCTTTCATATAGTATGTGTTTTGAGAAAGAAACCTCTTTCTCAATAAGAAGTAGAATAGAAACAAGAGTCACCACTTATGATTATACAGAATTAGGATCCCTTTCACTACAAGAAAGCTTCTTTTCCTCGAAGGACATACATGGCCTGGAAGTGAAGGGACAGAATAAGACACTTCATGCAAACAGAATCCAGGAGAAAATAAAAACAATGCTGTACCTACATCAAATAAAATAGACAAAATGAAAAATATGGGAGATCTTTTTATGATGATAAAGGGCTCAATTCAATAAGAAGTAAAACTGCTCATTCTTCTTTGTAAAATATGTATGCATATATAGTACATATATATATATATAGTGTGTGTATATATGTATATATATATACACTCTGTATAACAGCATCCAGATATATACTGAAAATCTTATGATGTAAAAGAAGAGGTAAATTTCAATAACTATTTGGGAACTTACACAGCTCACTTTCATAGGAAAGCTCTTCCAGTCATTTCTATGATGGATGATGCAATAGGTCACAAACAAATTTTAACAATTTTTTTAAAATACTGCAATTTTTGTGAATCCTTTCAAATGGCAAAACAATATTACCTGAAATATGTAAAAATTAAGCAATCTACTCTTGGACAATCAATAATAAACAAAGAAAGAACATTAAAAAATTTATTGAAACAAAAACAAAATACAACACCCTAAAGCCTTGTAATATAGAAAGAGTAAGTACAAGGATAAAAGTTCATATGTATTAATGAGTACACCAAATAAGCAGAAATAAAACATTATTGTTCTATTGCTAGGAACTAAAAAAACATATGCATGAAGCAATTCTAGATTAATAGATGAACAGAAATAATAAAACCAGAGAATAGGTAAGTATAATAGAGACTAAAAATAGTAAAGACCAATGAAACTATGAGAATAACATAACCAAGAAATCAACAGAGGAGGCCAGGGAGATGGCTCAGTGGGTAAAGACACTTCCTGCTAAACCTGCCTACCTGAGTTTGAGACCTGAAGGTCACCCACATGCTGGGAGGAGAGAACCAACTCTCATGAGAACTTATATTCTGACCCCCACGTGTAAACTTTTCACAAACATGCACACACCCACACCTAATACATAAGTAAACACACACATAAAGCTACACACACACACACACATACACAGAGAGAGAGAGAATAATTGAATGTAAAAAATATATACCACAGGAAAAGTATCAGCTAATATTCTTAATGAATATAGATACTAAAGTTCTCAATAAAATGACATTAAATTGAATCCTGCAGTTTATTAAAATGATCATGTACTGTGTTCAAGAGGGATTCATCCCAAAGACAGAAACATGGTTCAGTTTACACAAATTAATAAACTTGATATATCACAACAATGGAATGAAGTACTAAAACCATATAGTCATCTTAATAGTTGCAGAAAGGAATTTTTAGTAAGTGCAATTTGGTTAAAATGCTGAATGAATTAAGTATAGAAGGAACAGAATAACAACCAAATAAAATAAGTCAACAATTACCATACTGAAGAGGAAAAAGCATTTTCTATAAGATGTAAAACAAGATGATCATTTGTCATCATTTTGTTTTGCTTTGTTGTCTTATGTTTTTTTTGTTTGAGACAGAGAACTCACTCTGTAACCCAGCTGGCTTTGAACTCACTATATAGCCTAGGCTGGTATATCAGAGAAAAGCTTATCTTTTTAGTAAATGGTACTGGTAAAATTATATAACCACATGTGAAAGACTGAAACTAGACTTGGGATTTTTACAGTTACAAACATCAATTTGAAATAAAGAAGATGTAAATATAAGAGCTGACACTATGAGACTAATAGAAAGGAACACAGAGAAAATATTTAGAACATTGAAATTGTTAAGAAATTTTTGAAGGGGACCCAAAAAAAGCACATGGAAAGAAAAACAATAGTGAACAAACGGGATCCAGGAAACTTAAAGTTGCTTTCTAGCAAATGGAACACCTGAAAGAAGAGGCATAATGGCAGTAATATTTAAAAATTGTAAAGTTGAAGAGGGATCAATAGTCAGACCATAAAAGGAACCCCAAAATGTAAAAATAAAAGACTCAAAGAGTATAACAGCAACAACAAAAATCTAGTTTCATTCCTGTTTCTGTGATAAAATATCCTATGTAAGCAATTGTAAGGATAAATGTTTATTCGTCTTACAAACCCCTGGTTACAGTCTACTGTTGAGTGGAAGTTAAGCCAGAAGGAACTTGAAGCAGCTAGTCACACTGCCTTCACAGACAAGAACATAGATAAATGGATGTGTGCATGGATGCTTGGTTACTTGCCTGTAATTGGTTCAATTCTCTACTCTTGTCATTCCAGAATATCCAGGCTAAGGAATGTTATACCCACCATGGGCTGCTTCTTCCCACATCAATTAGCTTTAATTAAGGCATGCTCTCACACATATATCCATAGACCAACCCAATGTAAATAATACTTCGCTGGGACTCTCATCCAAGCTGATTCTAGGTTGTGACAAGTAGAGAGTTAAAGTGAACAACTAATAACAAAACTTCTGCAAATATACTAATTATAGAACTAGTAGTTGAACTAAGTAGACATGCCCTGAGTAAAAACAACCCAGTGACTAATATATATTCATATGTACATGAAGTAATGTTCAACATAATTAGTAATCACATAAATACAATTTTGAACCAGAATGAGATGCTATGTCACTGAATGAAGTAAGAAAGGCTATTAACTGAAAGACTAAAGAAAACCAGTGCTGGAGAGGATGTGAAGAAAATGAAACATTTCCCATTGTTAGTGTGAACATAAATTAATACAGTCATTATGGCAGCTCGTCCAGCAAGTAAAATTAAAACTATCATATGATTCATTAATCTCATTTCTAGGCATGCAGACAAAGAAAATCAGTATGTTAAAAAGATGTCTGTACTCTAATATTTATTACAGCAATATTTACAAAGCTAAGAATTGAAGACTGCAGAAGTATCTATAAATGATGAATGAGTGAAGGAACCGTGGAATAGTATTCAGCTATAAAAAGCATGAAATCTTGTCATTGGGGACAGAAGTGATAGAACTAGATGGTACTAAGTAATGTGAGACAAGAATAGGCAATTGCTGTGTGATCATAGGTGGAACACAGATTAGTTGATGTGTTACCAGAAACTGGAAAAAATATGTGCGGGAGAAAGATTCCCTGATCTTTTTTTGCACCTTCACTGCTGAGCTCTTTCTCCTTAGGGCCCTGGGTGAGTGATTTTTCTTGTTGCCATCTTAGTACCTGGACTTATTGATCATTGAGCACCCTGAAGCATGTACACTGAGGTCCTTGTTATCCTCTCCATACATCCTGTGCTTTGAGTGACAGGGGCTGTGAATGCTTATAAAGGAAGACATGACATCAGCCCCTGCCCTCAAGAAGACTTAAGCATTTTGTATCTGTGTCTGTCAACCAAGACTCCTTGTTAATCTGAAAATCTAAACGTTAAAGCAGACTAAGGGAAAAACACATGTTATTTATGGAACCTGAACTCACTTAAGAGTACTTAAGCCTTAAGTGGTTTTCAACCAATGGGTTGCAACCCCTTGAGGTTGGGTATCAGATAGCCTGTATATCAGATATTTACATTATTATTCATAAGGGTAGCAAAATTACAGTTATGAAGTAGCAACGAAAATAATCTTATAGTTGCAGGTCACTGAAACTTGAGGAACTGTATTATAGGGTCTCAGCATGAGGAAGGTTGAGAAGCACTGCTAAGGACTTTTAGAATTATCTGAGAGAAAAATTGCTATATTCATTGTGGCTTTAGCAGTCAGTATACATTTCTTAACAGTCAAAACCATTCAGAATTTGTAACCACCAAATGCCATATCCCACTGTTTGGTTAATGAAATTGTCAGTGAACTATAAGAAAATTAGATGCGTAAATCTTACCCCAGATCCAAGGGAATTAGGGGAAGGCAAAAATTTCAGTCTTAATCGTAATCTCTCTCTCTCTCTCCATTTCTATTTCTCTCATTCATTTCTTTATCTATTTATCCCTAATCCAACTGTTTCTATTTCTTTATCTCACACTATTGCTGTATACAATATATTTATTCATATGCATATATGTAGTATACTCATTTAAACTTATTACAAAAATTTCTAATCATATACAAAAATTGCAAAATAGTGTCCTCCATGTGCTTCCTCATCCTACTTTAACATTTGGCAATGTGCTGTCATTTTAGCTTTAATTCATCTCTACCCTTTTTTTTTAGCTTCTTTATTCTCCATTGGCATATTTTTTAATGAAATTCAAGGTCACAAATATAATCTTAGCGTTTGGGAAGCTGAGTCTGGAGAATGTCATAAGTTTGAGGCCAGGCTGGATTATAATGTGAGTTCTGGGATATATTTGAGATATTCTCTCAAAGATAATGAGCTCTTATCTCAAAATTTTATGAAAAATAAAAGAGAAGGAAAATCAATGTAATTTCTTCTTGCCAAAGTCTATCAAGTTTATAGACAGGGACATGTTAAGAAAACTCTCGTTTCATCTCAGCAAAGTTAGCAGTGGTTCTTTATTATATAATGCCTCATCTGTATTTAATTTTCCCAAATTGTCTTAACAATATTTTTGTATAGCATATAAGGTGAGAATCTAAAGCAATATTTTTATTGATTTATTTCCCAAGTCTCTTCTATCTACGATAGCAATTCCTACCTTTCATAACACAACATGCATATTTTTATCCAATTAGCAGTCTATAAAAATATTATTGTTCCTTTTCAGAACTGTGTAGGTCTCTTTGGGGTGGATATGTCAAATTTTATTCTATCCTTCTGCTGGTAGTATATATTTGAGTTATTCCTAATCTTTGACTATTCAGAATAGCACAGTAATAATTATCCTGGAGGTATCTTGTATTTTTCCAGTGTGTTTTTATTTCCTGTAGAAAGGGTGGTTAAGTCAATTGTTTCATGTACATATGTTTTTTTGTTTTATCTACATTTTGCTTCACCATCAAGAGTATTTTGATTACACTTCACATTCATCTCGACTCCAGTACTCTTTTGTGGAGAATGATGCCAACTGATACTTCTCTGCATTCTCATCAGTTTTCATTTTGTTCTTTGTGATTTCTTTTTATTGGGAAAATAACTAGCTTTAAAATCTTGAAACCTTTTTTTCATAGAAAATGGGCTAGATAGTCTTCAGCACCTGAAAACCATACTGAACCAAATTCCAAATTCATGCGTAGTGCAGTTTACTGGCACTTTTGAATTACATGTTATATATTCTGTTCAAAATTTTCTAAACCCTAGTACCTAAAATTATTGTTTATAATTTTTTGTCTATAAACTGTAGTCCCATGGGATCACTTAAAAGTAAGTTAATTGTTCCCAGGAAATCTGTAAGAATACGAATCATTTCTACTTTGCAGTTCTGTGGTGTGGGAGAATTGTCTGTATTCTGTCAATCATATTTTAATAAAACGCTGATTGGCCAGGCAGGCAGTATAGGCGAGAAAGCCAGACAGGAAGTAGAGGTGGAGCAAAGAGACTGGGAGTATTCTGGGAAGCAGGAAGCTCCCTCCACAGTTCTGCCCAGACCACTGGAGAGGAAAGATGTAAGCTGCCCTGCTGGAAAAGGTACGGAGCCATGTGGCTAACGTAGATAAGGATAATGGGGTAACATAAGTTATAAGAGCTAAGAAGTAGCTTGACCTAATGGGCCAATCAGCTTTATAACTTATAGAGGCCTCTGTGTGATTGATTTTCTCTTTGGGGCATGCTGGTTGTGGGGTACCAGACGAGACAGAAACCCCAACAAGCCGCCTCTCATGTTACAGTTCTTATCAAAATAGAATGGTCCAGCAAACTTGGGGTGGGAAGGTACTCACATGTCTATTGTACAAATCAGATTGATGATTGACAGCAAGCAATGCTTGTCTGTCATCACAGCCAGGGGGACTTAAATACAGGAATGGAAGAATATGGGAAAACTGTAATAGTCATTAAGTTATTTAACAATACAAACATCTGAAAACAACAACATACGTGTTAGAATCTTCATGTCATTTTTTTTCAAGTCACACCAGCACTTTTCCCAGAGCTATAGCAGACTGGGCCAAGTTACAGTTAAATGGGATAAATATTAGACACATAGGTGGATGAGTGGACCTTGTCATGACCAAATGTGAGAAAGAATTTGTGGTGAGATTTTTCAGGCAATGGTGATGGCTTCTGGGCATAAGGGACAGAGATATTCTTTTCTAAGTTGCCTTCAGCCAGAAAATGGTCTATTGTTTCTGTTCTAGCCTCATTCTTTACAGAAGTCATATTGAAATGCTGGTTAGAGACTGAATGTGTACCCTTTGTAAACTAAATGTGAGTGTGAGGTCAGAGGGACCCTGAGTTAACCTCATGCTCTTCACAGTTGTGCGAGCTTGTCCACAATTTTACCACTCTCTGCTCAAAAGGAGATACTGAGTGAGAAGTGTGGATGTCTAAAAGGCAAGGCTCAGTATCACACCCTATTCTGGTGTCTGTAAAGCCAAGAGTACTTCTAATAGACTTCCTCCAACTTTCCCCTCACAACTCACATAGGCGTGGTCACCTAGAGAAACACTTCTCAACATAGGCATAGCTCCTACCTGAGTGGCAGGGCATGGGTACTTCTCTGTCAGCTCACAAAACTGTTCAAGTATGCTAATTTTACAATCCCTTGGGAACCAAGGGGTCCCCATTATAAATGTGATACTACAAAATCTGTCTCTTATAGCCCTAGTGTTCACTTTGTCCATGGCTATAACTGTCACATGCACAACATAGCATGCTTCTCCTCTGGCCTATGAGTATATATAACTAATGAACTGCTGCCAATTTCATTTGTCTACTTCTCTGGTTTCATGAATTAGGTCATCCTCATTACCCTAAGTGAAATATTTGGGAGAAAATATTTGGGTCATTAGTTTTGTTGGTAA
Source organism: Myodes glareolus (assembly GCF_982192425.1). Classification (NCBI taxonomy): domain Eukaryota; kingdom Metazoa; phylum Chordata; class Mammalia; order Rodentia; family Cricetidae; genus Myodes; species Myodes glareolus. Next base: position 138,230,425 of record NC_142053.1, read on the forward strand.
ATGCATTCAAAGCACTTGAGTTCATCATTTAATCTACAAAATGGGAATAACACTGCCCATCTCTAAAGGCTGCTTAGAACATTTATATAAGCAATGCATACATCTCCCATTTCAGCCACTGACATGCAGAAGAAATAATAGGCATTTCCAGTTAAGAAAAAAATATTTTATGAACTATAAAGCTTCTCAATTTATTTCTAAGGATTTCCATTTGTGTTCCTCTCCTGTCCAGGAATATCTTTTCCAGGAGAACTCAGCCAATTAAGAGAAAGTGGATCTCTTTCTACTGCACTATGCTTCTCTTTCATCTGGTAAGTGAGAATATGCTACCCAAATAGCCCCTCTGTGTTATACCAGTGGCAGGCACTAAGATCACCAAGGGAGCATACAAAATTGTGTGGAGATAAACAATGTTGCTGGCCCTGACACATTTCTTAGGCAGTTATGACTGGTTGATCCATGGATTTTACCTGCTTTCTTCTTTGTTTTATTTATTTTTTCTTTAAAAAACTTCTCTTATAAATTGTGTCCTCTTGTTGATGAGGAAAAACACATGCAGTGTTTGGAATGCAACGCACTAAAAAACCACCCCTGTCTTGCTCTTGTGATGCTGTCTCAAAAATGATCCACATGCCATGAACTTCACGAAAGAATCATATTGCTATGAATTTGGGCATAATTAGCAATCATCTGCTACTTTGGTTTGCACATTCTCACTTGCCAGATGAAAGAAACATAATGCAGCGGAAAGAGACCCACTCAGGTGGGGGCAATTTACAAAATGCCACTTAATCTCTAAGAACATTTTTTTCTTCAGTGAAACAAATGGTTGGGCTTAATAGAAAATAAATATTCTTCAAATTTCTAACAGGCTGTGAACAGGAAAGTCAGTTAAAATGCTGGCTTTCAGGTTTACTTTGCCACTCAGCTCAGAACCAAAATGAGCTCTTTTTGAGGGGAAGATACTTACACTTCCATGAAACCCATGGAAGTTATTGTCATTTACTGGGGCTCAGTAACAAGTCATCCTCCATTAACTTCTCTTTTTTTTTAATTTATTTTATTTTTTTTGCCTTCTTACCCCATTTGTTTTTTTTCAAAGTTTATTAAATTATAAAAGTTTCCATTTCTGCCCCTCCTCCCAACACCCTTCCACTCGCCACACCCCCTCTCCTCCTCCCTCTCCATCCCTAAGAGCAGTCAGGGTTTCCTGCCCTGTGGGAAGTTCAAGTTCCTCCCCCCTCCCTCCAGGTCCAGGAAGGTGAGTATCCAAACAGACTGGATCCCAAAAATCCAGTATATGCAGAGGAAACAAGTCCCAGTGTCATTGTCAATGGCTTTTCAGAAAGACTCCTGGCCAGCCACATTCAGAGAATCCGGCCACATTCAGAGAATCTGGCTGGATCACGTGCTTGTTCAGTACCAGTCCAACTGGCCTTGGTGAACTCTCATTAGATATTCCCCTTGTATCGCACCCCTAGCGGTCCTGACTTCCTTTTTCATGTTCTTCCTCCTTCTGCTCCTGATTTGGACCTTGGGGGGCTCAGTCCGGTGCTCCAGTGTGGGTCTCTGTCTGTATTGCCATCCATCGTCGGATGAAGGTTCCCTCTGGTCTTGCCTTCTTTGCTCACGTTCTCTTTCCTTCTGCTTCTCGTTTGGACCTAGGGAGTTAAGTCCAGTGTTCCAATGTGGGTCTCTGTCTCTATCTCCATCCATCGCCAGATGAAGGTTCTGGCATTCTTGTCTATTTCCAATCTCCAGGAGGATAACTACATGATTTTCTTCAGGTTCACCTTCTTATTTAGCTTCTCTAGGATCACGAATAATAGGCTCAAAACCTTTAATTATGGCTAGAATCCACATATGAGTGAATACATACCATATTCCTCTTTTTGGGTCTGGCTTACCTCACTCAGTAAAGCATTTTCTATTTCCATCCATTTGCATGCAAAATTCAAGATGTCATTGTTTTTTACCGCTGAGTAAAACTCTAATGTGTATATGTTCCACACCTTCTTTAACCATTCTTCTATTGAGGGGCACCTAGGTTGTTTCCAGGTTCTGGCTATTACAAATAGTGCTGCTATGAACATAGTTGAACAAATGCTTTTGTGGTATGATACTGTGATCACATTTCATTTTTTCTAAGGAACCATCATCTCTGGCTGGGATGATTTCAGTGGTACCTTACACAATTTCTGTAGCTTTTTCTTTTGTCCTCCCTACTTCAAACCATCAGCTTTCAGTGCATTAGCTTGGATGGTACTTTGGAAATCTGTCTGATCGTAGCATTTTTCTATTGAAAATTCTCCCAGTGGGTTCCATCCCACTTAAAAGCAGTTTTCAGGTCCTCACTATGATAGTCTAAGTATGTTCCCAAAGGACTTCACATATCCTATGAGTACATTTCAACTTCTTTTACAGATTTTCTTTGAAATTTCTTTCTTCATTCTTGGGATTTTTTCTGTTTGCTTGTTTGTTTGTTTTGTTTTGTTGTTGATTTACTCTAAAATAGAATCCCCAACATGTGTATTATTACTCTTTGTTGCTCTTATTCAGTTTTATTTTATCATGGCATTTATTATAATTTTCTGCCCTCCTCTGCACAGTATGTAAGCTTTGTAACATGAAGGCCGGCTTGTTGGTGTATCTGTCCTGCCTGGCACCCCACAGCAGGAATACCCCAAAGAAAATGATGCAGAGGACTCCATAAGATTATAAAACTGATTGTCCCATTAGCTCAGTCTTCTTATTAACTAATTCTTACATCTTATGGTAACCCATAATTCTTGTCTGTGTTAGCCATGTGGCTCAGTACCTTTTCCAGCTGTCAGTTCACATGTTGTTTCTTCAGTGATCTGGGCAGGAGTGGCCTAGGGAGCTTCCTGCTTCCCAGAATTCTCCTGTTCTCATTGCATCACCTCTACTTCCTGTCTGATTTTCCTGCCTATACTTCCTGTCTGGCCAATCAGCATTTATTTAAAATATGATTGACAGATTACAAACAATTCTCCCGTACCATTCCACACTCAGGTGTGGACACTAAGGATACTAAAGTTACATATAATTCATATGAGTTTATATATACATATATTTAATGAAGTTGCCTCAGTTGGGGGTGATATTACTCCCCACCCCCAGAGACATAGATTATCTGACAAAAACCCTAGTAACAGGTGTGAGAATCCTTCTCTGAAGTTGTTGATCAGTGGAGTCAAGCTGACTGAAACAGCAATATGGGCTATTGCTACTGACTTGGTTGCCTTGTAGAAGATGAAAGTAAGTCTGTGTTGCTGAAAAATTTGGGTGTAGGGCTCAGAGAATTGGAACTGGAACTGACCAGAAAGATTCCTCTCTGAGGACTAGCTTTCATAGTACTAGAAGGTGCTTTGCAAGATGATAAGGGAAGAAAGCAATCATTAATGCTAGCCAGCTGAGACTCCTCTGAAGCACAGTAATGACCAGTGTGAAAAGATATCCCAAAAGGTGCAATAGTGGCACTCCTATCTTGGTGGTAACCAACAGCTCTCTGATTGGATTTGAAAACCACCCAGCAAGAGGGAAAGCATAATTGCTACTGGAAACCTAGTTAGCTACCAATGGCTAGAGAGGCCATAGACCAGGAGAAACTCTTGCTGCCATGTTCCTAAGCCAAAACATTTTTTCTTTTCTAAACTGTCTTGCCAACACATAAGTGTAGATCTCACTCCTCATCATAGAAACTTCTTTGTTGTGTGCAGCACAAGAAGACCACTATGGAAAACCAAAACTTGTCAAAATGCAGAGAACAACTGATCATGGTGGCCCTGTTGCAATTAATACAGCTACAGCACATCTTCTGTACCTAAGGCTTAGGGAACATTGCAGAAGAGTAGTCAGAAAGATATTAAGAGCCAGATGATCAGAAAGTCTTTTAGCTATGATTTTGAAGTTATAACCTTGAAATCACAACAACATTTCTGCCTAGAAAGACCTGAACAATTCTAACAACAGTTGGCATCTCAGTGTAGATAGGAGAAATTTCACAGGACCTCACCCTTACACTAAAAGCTACACGCAATTAACAACTGCTGAGAAAGGGAGAATTCATTTTCTCCAGGGAACAGCCCCCTGCTGGATTATCTGATATCAAATGGCCTGCCTGAAAAATATACATACACACAAGAGAAAATGAACTCAAAGGTTGCATTTGTACACAGGGAGAGTGGAGAGGGCATAATTAAAGAAAAAGACACTATGAATTTGAATGGATGCATAAAGGAGGGAGAAATGATGCAATTATACTTCAAATAAACAAACAAATGAATAATAGTATCTGGTGCCTCATGGTCCCATACTTATTTGGCAACCAAGTTAATATCTAGCATAGTTTTTAGACATTCAACATGAGCAACGTTTCAACTTACCTCTTAAAATAAAAAGTATTAGGTATCTTTTAGCCATGTTATTTGACTAAACATCAGTGTGAGGCAGATACTTGCTTCAGATCTGATGTGAACAGATGATTACTCGAAAAGTTGAAAGCCAACAGTTATTCTTGAATGCACTAGAGAATGGCTTTAGGACATACTGTCACCCTAGAATCTGGAAATACAGGCACATCCAGTCGCAGTTGAGCTATGCTTTCCTGGAGCAGAGGCCTCTTGAGAGAACAATTGAGAGGAACATGTACACAACAATTTTTAGAATTTTGTGAGGCTAAATGTGGAACAGCATGACAGTAAGGGACTCATTGAAGGACAGCATTCAGAGGTGTTTACCTTTAGCAACCCACCAGATTTCCTGGCAAATTTATAGAGAGTTCACTTGGTGCTTGGATCCAGGAATGAGATATAAAATCACTCTGGCTTCCTCCCAAGGCCTTCAGCATGAAAAAGCCCTATTCTCCTAGAGAAGAAGTTTTCCAATATCTTATCTCAACTAGTGAAAGGCTATTCCTTCTACGATAGCCAGTCCCTAGACAAGAGGCTGTCACATGAGTGGGAAAAAAACAAAAAAACAAAAACAAAACAGAAGAGGAGCGAACAAGGTATGCTATTTTAACAGTGTGTCTCACTCACATATACACCTCATACAAATCTGGCACCACTATAATTAATAATAGCTCATATATGGAAAAAGGTTCAAGATCCAGTCTCTGTCTCAGGAGAAGTACTTTTAAATTCATGAAGTCCAGAGAGTAGACAAAGACAAGGCCCTGGAGGATTTAGAAGTCTCAGCAAATATTGTTACCCCAAATTCTAACCTCAAATTTCCAATCAATTTAACCCCAATTCTTAAACTAGAGACTTACTTATCTCAATTCCAATTCACCAATATAACACTCTGATCTTTAATATATGCACAAATGCATACCTGTATAAATTTCTGTATACCACAGTATGTACTGAAACTGTGGTAAAAGACAGTTGTGACTTGCCTAATGTAATTATGGTGCTGAACATAGGTCCTCTACAAAGTAGTAAGTGCTCTTAACTGCTGAGCCATTTCTCCAGTTCTAATATTCCGATTTTTAACAGCAAAAGATAAGGAAATCACATTCTGGAGAGAGAAAGACATCACTGGACAGATTCAGCTATGGAACTTTTGGCCAGTGAATTAAAATGATTAACAAAAGAAGACATACAAATGTCCAAAATATACATGATAAATTGCTGAATATCACTGATCATCAGAAAAATGCAAATCAGAGATTACTTTGAGATAACATGTTAGTCCATTAAGAAAGTATATTATTAAAAAGTCAGATGAATTTTTAAAGTATTTGTGAAGATATAAAGAAAAGGGTACCTTTGCATTACTGGTAAAAAAGTTAATACAGCCATTATAGAAAACGGCATGCTTGTTTCTGAAACAACCAAATTAGAATCACCTTCTGATCTAGCCATCTTACTGAGGAGATTTGAAACCATTATGTTGAGATGTCTGAACTTCCTTGTTCATTACAGCACTATTCACAATAGACAATAAGAAGAATCAACCCAAATTCCCTTCTCCAGATGAACAGGTAAAGGAAATAGGATATACCTCTGAGATGAAATACCACTCTAGTCTTTTAAAAATGATAATATGAATGGAACTGGAGGACAATATCCTAAGATAAATAGGTCAGATACACAGAGAAGAGTCTATGTGTTCTAACTTACATGTCTAATTGAAAACAACTGAGCTCAAAAAAGCAGAGTTGATTAGTGGAATGGCTGGGATGGGAAGATGATAAGCAGAAGAAACAGGGCTACATTCAGAAAATGGTTGGTTTATTTGAAATATGGTACACGGTGTTGTGAGTATGCTAAGCAATAAAGTATATTTCAAAAATACTAAGTTAATTTCTAATGTTCTTACCATAAAAACAAGTGTTTGAGATGATGGATTTATTTTAATTAGCATGGTTTAATTTTTCCATATTGTGTTAATACATCATAAAATCACTTTGTACCCCAGAAATAGATGCTGCAATTTGTCAACTTACAATTAAAAACAAAACTTAAAAATAACAGTATGCCAATATTGGCTCATTAGTCTTGACAAATGTGCTGTGTTAATGTATAATGTCACTAATAGGGGACACTGAATGCAGAAAGTATTGCACCAGAGTCCCAATTTCTCTGTAACTTTAAAACAATTTTAAAGCTTAAAAAGGGTTCTTTTAAATTGCAGTGCTGAAATAAAATATTCAATTACTTTAGATATGAGACCTTCATTTTTGAGCTCAGAGGAGTCTGCTCAGGCATCTACTGTCTGGGCCAACAATTGGCAATTCAATAGACTGGCATTCTTCATTAAAGTCCAGATTTTATCAACAAAGTCTCCCCCATTTTGCTCTGCTGCCTTTATTAGCATTTGCAACTCTCTCAATTTAGCATCTTTGCAATGTCATTACCATGCTGGTTATTTCCTCTTCCAGATCATTAAGTTAAAATAGACCATCTACAACACCACACCCTGTGGCAGTTGTGAGACCTTGTCCTCAAATGGCTGCCGAGCTGTGAAGTTAGAAACTGGCTAAATAATAATTATCTGCAAATGGCAATTTCCTAACTTAATTGGTTGAATTTCATTCTGCAGGTGGTGATATTAAAGCAAACACTTCCCTGCTGTCCAAACACATACACTGCGCTGCTGAATTCTTCTGGCAAGGTAACCAAGCGAGCTTATTGTGGGGTGATATTCGTCACTCTCCAGGGATAATTGTTTATATTTATGAAAGAAGATCATTATCAAATCAATATTTCCATGGTTTTTCTTTATCATTTTGTGCTACTTTCTGTATGTGGTTGGGTTTAATTTCCCCAGAAGTAGACACTAAACCGTATGTCAGACATCAATTATAAAAGGTTCCTGAAAGATACGATTGGCATAAAAGTGATATGCATTTATTAGATAACAAACTTCAACATTTGAATTTTGATAGTTTGAGGAGGGAGCTACCTGTTTGCGGTGGATCTTGTTTCTGTGTCATGGTGCCACCAGACAGTGAGTGACAGGGAGTCACAGCTCACAGTCATTTTCTACAGTCATGAGAAAAGCACTCTATAGTATGCTGTGTCACTAAAGTCGGGAGTTTGCATTTTGGAGTCTCAATAGATCTCTATTTATGGAGGGTATAATCTCATGATAAATGGAGGAGCATTTATATGTTCTACCCCTGACTTATTACCCATGTGGAAAAGCATGCCCATTCATCACAGTTGTACATACCAATGAACTCCTGTAAAGTGAACACTATTGTGATCTGGACAAAGGCCAAGAAACAAGATTACAAATATCTAGATGATTTCCAGTGCTGCCTTCCTCTTGACCTCAAAAAATAACCACTGACAACCCTTAGTCTATTTATTTCATGCTTAAAATAGAAATGTTAAAAAAGTTACTATGTATATCTTAGGGGTCAGGGTTCTTTTTCTTGGTACAATATTTGTGTAATTTATCTATTAGTTGCATGTAGCTGCAGGCAACTTATTCTCGCCCATGTACAGCATTCCCACAAGATGCATCATTGTATCACTATTTGCTTATCTGTTTATCTAATGGTGTGCATTTGGGCATTTTCTAGTTTGGGATCTTATGAATAGTACACCTACTTTACATCCTAGTGAATATGTCTCCTTTGGGGACCATGTGAATGCACTTGGTGGGTATTGTCTAACTGTAGTAGACCACATTTAAACAATCTATTATTAAGTACATGGAACTTAAAACCAGGTAAACTTAGCTTTAAATTTTAGCTCTGCTATACTAGGAACTTGAACAAGTTACTCACACTCTCTGAACTTCATCTTTAAAAATCTGCCAAATGGATATTCAGATAAGGCTGTTGCCATTCAGAATAAAAGAAATAACTACATTTAAACTTTTCTACAAAGTTTGATCCAAAACAAGTAGTCATTTAATATCAGCTATTGTTATTTTAACACTATTTATTCATCATTATTTTGCTTCCTGCCATAAGTGAAATAAACACATTATTCAAAGAGGGTCTTTTTTTTAACTTGTTAAGGCTCTGAAAAAAAACCATAAATATTATTCTGACCTTTGTCTTTTAAAAAATAGCACCCTTGCTATTGTTTCTTGAACCCTCAAATTCTTAGCATAAATGCCATGCTTTCAGTTAAGCTATCCCTATGCCCATGGCTGCCATGGAAGTCAAGAATAAAACATAGGGGCAAGGTTTAATTTCTTTCCCAAGTTCTTTGGAAAGAACTAAAGGGATATTTCATACCTGGGACTCATTTCAAAATTTATGCCCATTTTGAACTCTTTGTCTTCTCTAGAGTATTTGAGCCAGATATTTGCTATTAAAAATATATTTCATAGCATTATACAAATACTATGCAATTCATGTTGAAAATAAAAAATCTAATATAAGAGATCCCCATATATCCCTTGTGCAGAAAAAAAATGTCCATTTCTCCTTTTCTTGACAATAACTCCTGCTTTCTGTAGAAATACCAAAGCATATGAGAATTATCTGGAAGAAAATATTTGTATTTCTGTTTGGTTAGGGATTTCTAAGTGTGCTTTTTAGTTTTACATAATTTTCATCACAGAAAATGTAGAAAAATTGCTAAGATATAGAAAATCAGAATGAAAGATTCAAATGAGAAATTCTATGTGCTGTCAACATTCTGAGATGCCCCAGGGTTTTCCTTCCTTCACTCGACCCTCCTTCTTTGAAGAAGTTTCAACAACACATGACTGCTTGCCAATGATTTACACTATAGAGCCCTAGCTCATAATATCAGATAAATTCTACATGATCTGAAGTCAAATGTTAAGGACAAAAACATTCCAAAGAGGCAGAGGCATGCTTTGGTCTCCTCCCAAATCCCCTGTGCTGAGTCAGGTGGGGTTGTAACAGGAAGCATGCTTGTTGGTAGAGGGGTGCATGGGCAAGTGAGAAAGTGAAACTGGCAGGACCCAGCCAGGACAAGCTCAATAGAGGCCTGAGTCTCAGAAGTTTTCCCTAAGGCAATACCTGGTTGCAAGAAAGACCACAAATTGAGATTACCCAGGCACCACCCAGGAACAGACCATCCAAGGAAATCCTAACATTCCAACCATTGTAGATAGGATCACCTGCCAGCACACATGCTGCTAAAGTAACTTTTCTGGGTTTTGCCTTTAAATAATGCCCTCTAGAAGGGCAGGGCACCTCCTCTTGCCACTGCTTTACTGATGAGGTCCCTGCCAGCTTGTATGTGCACACAATAAATCTTGCTTTTGTATTTCGGTGAGTCAATTTCCCTGGTGGAGTCCCCACTGACTGAGCATAATAAAACCTGAGCCAGATAATTTGGTTTTGGATAGTTCTTATGTGTTAACATGAGGTTAACAGCCTTCTAAAAGTATCTTCCGCGACTGGAGCCTCAGTTTTTGCATCTTTAAATTGGAGTTAATAATAGTGAACTTATCGGCATCTTTAAGGATGACAAGAGGTAAACAGTAAAAGTTAAGAAAGCAGAAAATTTGATTATTAATTTCAGCAGTCTAAAGTACAGATAACTTGGAAGCAGGACATATCATATTGCCTTTGTGACTCCCCCTTTCTGAAACTTGGTATGTACTTAGTACTTATACTTGCAAAAAGTCCTTTATAAATATTTATTGAATTCACAAAAAATTCCCCAGCTCAGATACATGCTGTTCTAATATAGTCTAAAGGAAACTCCCCCTGACCAGAATGTCTAAGCAAAGAACTCATTATTTGCTATGGATTTTGGCTGTCTTTGGTAGCTTATATAAGTATCATGATACAATTTGGAAACTGTCATAAATACTGTTTAAAAGAGAAGAAAGGATCATTAAGCAAGCACATTAATCCTTGGATATTTGAGAGAGATACATTCCGAAACCCTCACAAAGTTCCAAATTTGCAAATACTGTTGTGAAAGAAAATGGAGTAATTAAGGATACTGCTTTGCAAAGTGCAGCAGGGACACTGTGAGGGGAGCTTACTTTTCATACTTTCTAAAGAGGGAACCAAAAAATGTCCTAATCAACTTGGAGAAATAACCGAAGTTGACATCTCTTAGGCAGGAGACTGACTACCTTAATTGATAAACCAATAGTAAAGGGTTTACAATTTGGAACGCTCCTGTCTTTTTAATAGACTGCCTTGGGAAAGAACTTGTGGGAATCTCTTATTTAAAAACTTCCTGCAAGTTGGAGAGGTGGCTCAGCAGATAAGAGCACTTGTTGCTCTTGCTAAGGGCTAGGTTTGGTTCACAGCACCTGTGTGGTGACTTAGAACCATCCGTAACTCCAGTTCCAGGGAATTTAATACTTCTGACTTATGTGATCTCCTGCATGCCTTTGGTACACATGTATACACTCAGACACACACATATATACACACACACATGTGTATGTATGTGTATATATATTGAACACAATACATACATACATATATACATATGTATGTGTTCCAATATATGCATGGTCTCTCTATATAGAATAAGCATGTACATATGTCATATGTATGTTCCAAACTTTTTTGGCCCTTGACTTTCCTTTTCTATTCAGGAGCACATCATTTCAATATACTTGAATGTTATTCTTTGTTTCTGAAAAACTGCTGTATCCTTTGACTATTATGTTAATCCTATTTTTAAACTAGCACTGTGATAGTATACATTTTTATCAGTGAATATATGAAAGTTTAGCTACTTTTTCAACTAGATTTTTAGCGATTCTGTAATTCTAAAGACCTTTGCTTTATCTTGGGAGATTTTTTTTTGTTTGCTTCTTGGCCTACCAGGGGACAAATCCCCAAAGTTCTGACTTGTTTGAACACTAAACTCTGGATGAACAGAGCTTATGTGTAAGTTGATACCCATCTTCCATTGTAAACATTTTCTATTAGAAGAACAGTTAGAAAATAAACCTGTGCTGGAGAGGTGGCTCAGCAATTATGTGCACTTGCTGTTCATTCAGAGGTCTAGAGTCCAGTTTCCAACACCCACATTGGGCAGCTCAAAACATCTGGCATCCTCTTCTGGCCTCCTCCATACACGTGGCAGGCTTGCCGACACGTGTGTGTGCGTGCACACACACACACAGACATACACACACTTACTAAAAGAAAAAGAGAAAGAGAAAGAGAAAGGGAGGGAGGGAGAGAGAGAGAGAGAGAGAGAGAGAGAGAGAGAGAGAGAGAGAGAGAATCCATGAACAAAGTTGGTGAGGTAAAATGAATAGCAGCTTAGCAGAGTTCAGTGACATGTGTCTGTACGTCCCATCTTAGAGGTTGAGGCAGGAGGGTTGTGAGGGAAGACCATCCTGGACTACGTAATGAGACCATATTTCACAAAATGATTTGTAAACCTTAGTTTACAAATGAGGAAAATAAGCATCAAAGAAGATATGATAATTTACCCAACATTAAAGAGCTGAAAGATTCATATTTGGGACTTTAAATCCTTTTGGAATCCATATTTTATATTCCCAAACTTATCCTGTGGCAGTAATTCTTGTGACTCTTTTGAAGACTATTATTGCTCTTATTAGATGCTCAGTAAATGCCCAGATAAATTCAGGAACTGAGAGGGAACAAGTCAAACTTCCCATGCCATTGCAAAATGAGGTTTATTCTGCCTTTACTGTCTCTGTGAACAAGAGAAAGAATTAACAGATAAGCAGCTCGTCATTTGGACAGCTGAGAATCAGATTGAGCAGGATAGACAGACTGACAAATGGCTATGAAGATGAAACTTGGTGACTCCAATGGTTCTGATCCTTGTAGCTCCCAGCATGCCCACTAATGTGTTTAATCATCCCCAAATTTATCCACTGATTCCCAAGTATTTCTAGTCATTGTGCAGATAAACATTTGCTCTGAAGAAAAATATGGAATGCCTGATTTAAATTTCCATCAAAGAAGGGGCTTATGTTTTTCTTCAGTTCCTTAAGATTTTTTTGTTTTTCTTCTTGTGACCCTTTTGAACTGTGGGAGATATGAGTATCCATTGCAATTTCCTGCTCCTTACCCCTTGTCCTATGTCATGAGTTCAGGGAAGTTTCACCTCACTTGTCCTATTCCCTCACTTAGAGTAACTGTGGTAGGACCATTTTCCCACTAACTCTAGCTCTCCTGTTAGGAAACAAAACCCTCTCAAACATGTTTTTTTTTTTTTTCAAATTTGGAATCACAGTATATTCTAGATATTGCAGGGACTATTTCTTGATGGTCAAGATCTGTGTGTGGTCTTTATTGGGGTGCCCTGGATGCATATCTGATTAAATGCTAAAAGACAAGTGTGAAAATCACATTCAATCAAAGCTAGGGCCATGGCTGAAAATAACCATAATAGAATGAATTTCTACATCATAAGGATATATTTGAAAACACAAAATACCTATTATTAAATGTCTAGAAGAATAAATCAGAAACCTTATTTTATGTATTTACAGAGTTGGTTGTGGGGCTAACTCTAGTGCATATTTGTATTAGCAAATGGGCACTTACTTTCAAACAAGACTGATAGATAAAAAGATAGTTTGAAAGGTTTTCTGTCAATATAGAATTCTATGGCTAACATCACATTATGAAGCCTTCCTTTCTGTCTACTGGAACCAACTAAGGTTAAGAATATTTCTTCTGTAAGTCTTGAACAATGGACCATGGTTGAAACAATACCTTTCAAATGAAGTTCTATATTTCCTCAGAGAGAAGCTTTCTTAAGGTTTCTAAGGATAAGCAAGTATTAAATATTTTAGAGTGTATAATAGAATTGTTGCCATGAAATAGCCTCCAAGGACTATTCCAGGTTGTCAGTCCTTGACACATGTCTGTATGAGCAACACCTAGGTGTGTGTGTGTGTGTGTGTGTGTGTGTGTGTGTGCGTGTATGTATAAAATTCATGGTGAGGCCAAGCATTTGGGAAGGAAAAACATGGACATGGAAGGAGTTGGAAGGAGAGAGGGAGTGGGAGTGATATAGATTCAGCACTAACGAATAAAGTTCTCAAAAACAGAAGCTTAATTTAAAAACTTCTGCAAGATACTAACACATATTAGACAGTCTCTATTACTTGTGCTGTATTGTTGTTAATTTAAGGTTTAGGAAACACTACTAGACTTAGAGAGTAGTTCTTGTTCCTTTTAATCTCATCCATTACTAGTATTATTACACTGAGTATAAGCTGTCAATCTATAGTTCTATGCATTTAACTACTTGGAAGCTATTAATAATTGTTTTTTATATAAATTTAATAGCTTTCACACCATCATTAATTCTAGTAGTGTTTTACTTGTGCAAAGACAAATATATGTTCATAGTTTATGGAATTTCAACATAGGAAACATATAGGAAGCATAAATATGCTTTTTAACTCTAAATTATACCTGGAATGTCTACCTCCAAGTAAATAGATTTTGAATGAGAACATTTTGATAATATCAATGAATCAGTAAATACATCTCATTAATTTCATAAATGTTATGTTGAGTGAATCTAAGAGCAGCCTGCATGTTGTATGATCATTGATAACTTATAAATATGAAGACACTTGAAATTGCTTAGCTGCTTAGCTGCTTTATGTCCTTCCAATGATGCAGATTTTTGTCTCAACTGCTGAGTTACGCATATTTGCTTTCAAGCCTAGATGGTTGCAGAAGCAGATTCAGGCCAGCTCTCCATCAAAGGGTGGTGTAGGAGGTTCTTCTGTCTATGTGTTGCTTTCATTGGTTAATAATGGAACTGCTTTAGGCCTATAGCAGAGCTGTAGGAGAACAGAGCTACATGGGGAAAACTAAATGGAATACTGGGAGAAAGGAGGCAGATTCAGAGAGAGACACCATGGAGCTGCTAGAGTCAGACATGCCGAATCTTTACTGGTAAGCCAGCGCCACATGACAATATACAGATTAATAGAAATAGTTTAAATTAATATAAAAGTTAGCCAATAAAAAGTTACAGCTAATGGGCCAAGCATTGTTTTACTTAATATAGTTTCTGCGTGATTATTTTGGTTTTGGGCGGCTGGGACAAACAAGTGGCCTCCTCCTACAAAAGGGTTATTTCAGTCAAGCTCTACTTCAAAGGGTCATCTCTTCTCTTGTCCTTAATGTTCTTGCTAACTAACTCCAATCCTACTGCTGCCTTGCTTTCACTGGACAGAAATTTCTTTCTTGATGGCATGGAGCTAAGGATTCTAAGTGCATATGAGTACTTCTGAACACAAAACAAGGGCACCTTTTTTTGCTTGGATCTAGGTCTATTAACAAATTTTCATCTCCATGTCCCATATTACTGCATTTTATGTTAATTAACACAATTCAACAGGAACCTGCCCATCTACTGGAACTAGTCTTGTTGATGCAACATTTTTGGCCCCAACCCACTTTTGTACCTTTTTTTTTTGTTTGTTTGTTTCTAACAAATGAAATGAGGGATTTCTTTTTTTAAAGTAGTCATTGATAGGATTCAGGCATTATGCTGGCCTGCCCTGTCTGGCACAATGTATTCAGGTACACCTTGGCCTTGCTCCTGGAAACCTGACACCTAACCTCTGTGCATGGCAAGCAGTTCCCTGACTGTACACAGGTACAAATAAAGGTACCTTTAAGAGACAAGCTCTGCCCATTCCCCCTCTTCTTCTGCCTTTCTGCCATCCTCTCTCCCTCCCTCTTTCTCTCTTCCTCCCTCCCTCCCTCCCTCCCTTCTTTCTTTTCTTTTCCTTCCTTCACTCTACTCTCCTCTTCTCTCAATAAACTCCACACTTAAGCTCTGTCTGCATGGCATATTCTGTCATCTGCCTTAGTTTGGGCCAACCCACTACAGGGCACCACAAAGGGTTCAATTGTAATCTGTGGGCCTGGTCTGTCTCCTGGGTACCCTGTCCCTTTAAGAGACAAACCATGACCACTCCCAACCTCCCCCTTCCACCAAGGCAAGCAGATCTCTCTCTCTCTCTCTCTCTCTCTCTCTCTCTCTCTCTCTCTCTCTCTCTGCCCTTCTTCTAAAGAGGCAGCTTTTGCCACTCTCTCTTCACCCTTGCCCTTCCCATGTCCCCTTCCCCTCTTCCCCCTTCCCTTTCCCCTCCATAGCCCACTAAATAAATAAATTCCTTACCCAAACTCTCTCTGCATGGATATTCTATCTGTCTGTCTCCCACTGAGGCCTCAGGCCACTCACCAGGGGACCCCTGAAGCCTCAGGTGACCCTCCACTGCCCCTTGTGAGACTAGTCTCAGGTCACTCACCTCTTTGTAAATGATAACACCAACTTCTGCCAGATCATAATAGTCATAGTGTGCTATGACTTATTCTGTTCTAACTGAACTTTTGAAATCTTTTTGCTAGACCAGACGGTAAAATTCAAGAAGATTCATTCCTCATGTCCAGAATCACTCACTGCACTATATGTTGATGTAGGATTATTATTATTTATTTAGTAAGCATATTCTGGAGAAAATGAATTTTTCAGACTTGTCTCCAAGGATGAAACATTTTGAGGTCTGTGAAAATTGGGAAGTCACCAGGTAGATATTTCCAGGAGAGACTGGAATTTTACTACTGTCAGAAATAACTTTCAGATGGAAAGTTTAAAAATATCTAAATAACAAAAGAAACCCCATTTATTTTCTCCTCTCATGTCTACCAGAGTCTATTTGGAAGCAAAGCATTTGAAGAGCTGAGGTCACTTCTCCATGGCACTCGGGCCCATTTCACACCATGGGCACTCAGATTGCTAATTGCACAGAAAGGTTGTGAGAACAAATGATTAGTGTGATAACTGGCAGGTCTCTTTCCCAGAAATGACCCAAGAGGTTTAAATACAAATTAGATCTGACCCAGTTATGGTGGTGTATGTGAGTAGGATATGACAGAAAGGCAGGAGCAGGAGAACCATGAATTAGATAGAAATTCCAAGTACTGGATTAATTTGAGAGGCTGTTCTGGGTTCATACATGGAAGCAAATAAGACATCATTGCTGAGTAATTTCCAAAATCCCAATGGTGCTTTATACCCAGTTCTAGTAGTTTCAAAGAATGAACTACAACTTGTTTTCCTTTCCTCTCTCCTTCTTACCTTTCTTGCTTTCTTTCCCTCTGTTCTTTATTTCCTTCCCAGCAACAACATAAGATAATCAAAATGCAGTTGCTGAGAGTGTGCACCTGAACACCAGGGAAAAGAATTATCTATTTGGCACCGTCAAATAGGTCAGAACATTAGCAGGGACAATACTATATCCAATGGTAACTTTCATCAAGGGTCAACCTGTTAGGTCTCAGGCTGTTTAAATATCCAGAACTATAGGAATGTTTCTGGTGTTTAGACAAAATGAGCATTCCTCAGTGAAATGGATTTCCACCCACCAAAAAAGTTGTTTCCCTTCTGACAGAAGGGACATACATCCCTCTACTAACACTTACCTGTGGCTGCATATTAAAGTCCATGCTAGCCTCCAGAATCTCTCAGTATGTATTTACAAGTACTGATTATACATTTTCAAGCCCCAACACTCATCTCCTGGCCATCCCCACCATCAGCTACTCCCCCTCATGCCACTATTTTCCTCTCTCTCTCTCTCTCTCTCTCTCTCTCTCTCTCTCTCTCTCTCTCTCTCTCTGTGTGTGTGTGTGTGTGTGTGTGTGTGTCTGTCTGTCTGTCTGTCTGTCTGTCTGTCTCTCTCTCTCTCTCCTCTCTTTTGGTATCTCACTCTCTCCACTATTATCTCCTCCTTCCCCTTTTCCCTCCTTCCCTCCTTCCCTAGCCCTGACCTTCTCCAGCACACTGGCCATGTTCAGTCCACTTCTTTCTTTCTCTGCTCTGGACTTTTTCAGATTCCTCTGATTGTTCTCTCTCTCTCTCTCTCTCTCTCTCTCTCTCTCTCTCTCTCTCTCTCTCTCTCTTATGTACAATAAGAAACCTTCCTTAATAATGGGACAATTATGTCAGCAGTTTCTTTACTGTTCCCCTCACATAACAAACCTCAGTAGTAACTAATGTAGGTAAAATGATCTTTTGAGCATTCTTTAAGACTCCCTGATAAGTGCTAAAAAGAATGAACTTCCTGACTAGCCCCAGTAGGGAGCCCTGTGCTTCCCTGTCTAGGACCCTATTTAGGTAGAGCACTTGAGTCTCCCTAAGGCCTCAGATGTTCTGCTCCATATCAAAATCACTGCTTCAACTTAGTCCTCTGCTCACTCTTTCTGCTATCTGGGACACCTCTATTGTTATACCCACTTAGTGATTAGTCTATTCTTGCTGCAATTCCTCTCCCCATCCAGAATCTTTCAATTAACCTTAACTATTGAAAGCTATTTCTTCTGCTATTTACTGCTTCTAGTTTTTCTTCAGTCATACTTTCTATCCATAGTAAGTTTGCTATGATATTTTTAAAAGGAAAATTACCATTGTTAGCAGAGACCCATATTTAGCAAACATTTCTCAAAGACAACCCAAATGATTTCCCGCTCTATACATAGCTGTATTGTGACTTTTAAAACCAGGATTTATTTTGACATGAAATTATGATGTAGATGTTACATTAATGGGGAAAAACTTTAGCTCAATGCCTGGTTATTTAGTTATAATTTCTGTCATATATTAGGTCATATTTCTGTGGATATAATGCTGCATAAGAAACTTAATCATCAGTAATTATTTGCAGGCTGCCCGAAAGAACAGTAAATAGGCGCACAATATATATATATATATATATATATATATATATATATATATATATATATATTACCAGCAGAGGACAAGTAGAAGACAAAACCCTCAGAGTGGAGCAGGTAGCAGGTCTAGAAGGATCTCATATAACAGTTAATGAGAAATCTGGAAATTTCTAACTCCAATATTCCCCATCCCCACCTTACCTATAGGAAGTTATGTTCTGAGTGTCAGTGGACTCTCACTGGACTCTTTCTATATGTGTGTGTGTGTGTGTGAAAAATTCTAATATACAGATGCATATACAGCATAGATACTCTCAACAAATGAATGATTCATGCCTTGTTTAAGATGGAGCAGGATGTTGTCATGAAACTCTGAAGCACATGCAATTTAAAACTTTTGAGTTGTTATTTCTGGAGTTTTCCAATTAATACTTTCAAGCCACAAGCTGACTTCCGGTGGCTGCCATCTCAGAAGGTAAAATTACAGCTCAGGAAACTGTAAATAAACAGCCTGATTTTGTTCTAGAGGAAAACGTGGATGCTGTGTGGAGGCTGGACTGGACTATAAGGCTAATGAAGTCAGGTACCTACCCACCTGCATGATTATCACAAGATCTGAGACAAGAACTAGGGAGCTAATGAAATACAGCCCCACAGCACATTATTTATTCTAGGAAGACAAATATTAGTAGTCCAATGTAGGAAGTAAGGAGAAAGAGAGGCTAGGATAAAACAAACATTTCAAGGCCATTTCGGAAGAGGATGGTGCAGCCTTGGGAGAAGGATGTGAATATAACAGAAAAGGTGAGAAAACAAGATCACTGATATCCTGCACTGATTCCTCCATAGAATGAAAAGTCAAGCATAGAAATTATTTCCTGAGATACACAATTAGTTCAGGATGCAGAGCTGTGATGATGAATATGATGATGACAATGATGATGACGAGAGACATTCTCATTGATGACGTTGGGAATGGTGCAGGTATTACTGCGCAGGTGTCCTACTTTCTTTTTTTTCCGTTGTGGTGACAAAATACTCCAACACAAACGCAACTTAGGGGAGAAAAGGCTTGTTTTCGCTCACAGTTCCAGGTTACAGTTCATCATTGCAGAGAAGTCAAGGCAACGGAAATGTAAAGCAT
Organism: Myodes glareolus; assembly: GCF_982192425.1. Lineage (NCBI taxonomy): Eukaryota > Metazoa > Chordata > Mammalia > Rodentia > Cricetidae > Myodes > Myodes glareolus. The sequence goes on from NC_142053.1 coordinate 138,249,699, forward strand.
CGGTCACATAACATCCACAGATAACAGCAGAGGACAGTGGTTTGCATATATGCTAACATTCGCGTCCCTCTCTTCTTTTAATTCACTTTACAGTCATGCATGTGAAATGATGCTGTCCACATCAGGGTAGGCCTTCTCATCCCAATTATCACAATTAAGAAAACTTCTCCCAGGAATGCTCATGGATCAACCTGACCTTACTAATCCCTCATGGAGACTACTCTCAGGTGAGTCTAAAATTGTGGCAATAGGCTTGGCTCACTTGATACAACAATCCTATAGCATATTCACTTCAGTATTGCTACTCCATTTTGCAGGTAGAGAACCTAAAATACAAAGTTGGTGAGGATCCAAAAGCACATAGCTGATCAAAGTAAATTTAATCTCAAGTATGTTACTTCACAGTTGGGCTGATACTCAAGTAGGAAGACTGGCTTTTACTTACAAAGATTATTTCAAACTTCTTTGATGTTGACTTGGAATTATCTTAGCAATAAAATGCAGTCTTTATTTTGCATAATTATTAATTGATTGATTGTTTGCAAAGTTATCATGACAATCACCTTCCTAAATAACAAAATTAATACCTTGCATGAGTAGAAGTTTATACCCTACAAAAATCTTTGGCATGTGTCATCTCATTCAAACTGCTGAGTGGAGTTTAGACAAGATATGATTGTCACCCTTTTCCCAAAATATCAAAAGGCTTTTTTCTTAAAGGGCCATATCAAAATATTTTAAATCTTGTGAGCCATATAGTGTCTGTGGTATTATTTAGTTCACCTGCTGTAGTGTGAAAACAGTCATAGACAATATGTAAGTGATTGAGGTTGGTTGTTTTACAACAAAATTTTATTTACAAAAATAGGTGACATGGTAAATTTGATATATGGACAATAGTTTGACAACACTTGCTCTAGATGAGCAAACTTCTTTTCAGTGTGTTGTATGATCATTCCAATTTCTCATATCTTCTAGAAGAATGGAACCCAGACCTCCTGTCTTATACACTTACTAAATATTTAGTGAATGTGTAGTTTATGTGAACCACTCTTCTAAGTTTTAGGGGAGACGTTCCTACTTCTATTTACTTACTTCTTTGAGGGGAGAAAAATGGTGAAATGGGGCAAAAAGATAACTTCAGAAAATTAGAAGTGTTATGAAGAAAACAAAACTAACAGAAGATGCCTTTAGCTACAAGAATAAAAAAGACCAGTATGGAATAGAAAATTTTGAATTGAAATTTGGAGGAAGAGAATATAAGTTACACAGAGACTTGGGAAAGATTATTACAAGAATAGAAAACCTATTGTGTAGTGGGAAACAGATATGGCTCTATCAAAGAAATGGAGCACAGATTAAAGAAGTAATTATGTCATGTATATGATGGTCAATATTGATTGGCAATTTATCTGAACATTGGGAAAGCACGTATCTATGTGTGTCTGTGAGGACGGTTCCAGAAGTGATTATATCAGGAGGGTTCAGACTTCATTAGTGAATTAATGAAATGATTAATCAGAATAGGCTATTGGTACATTGTGGGACTGTGGCAGGTGGAACCTAATTGGGGGAAGTGAGTGGCTGGAGGCATTGTCTTGAATGATATATCTTGGTCCTGGTATCTTTCTGTGGCTACTTTCTGCTTCCTGGTTGCCATGAGATAAACAGCTCTGCTCAACCATGTTCTCCTGCTAGGATGTTTTGTATTACCACAAGCCCAGAGACAATACAGCCAGCCAGCATGGAGTGGAATCATTGAAATGGTGAGCCCCAATAAATCTGCCTTTCTTTTCATTGTTTCTTTCATGTTTTGTTTTTATAGCATCAAAAAGTCTAACAGACAGAGTGACAAGGGGTTTGGATTTTGTTCTAGGTGAAATAGGAAGCCAATATTTTCTTAATAATAACATGCTGTCCTTAAATTTCTCTGTGTTGCTGGTCAGTGGTGGTGGTATACACCTTTAATCCCAGCACTTGGGAGGCAGAGGCAGGCGATCTCAGTGAGTTTGAGACCATCCTGATCTACAAAGAGAGTTCCAGGACAATCAGACTGTTAGACAGAGAAATTCTTTCTTGATTAACAAAAGGAAAAAAAATTCTGTGTTTCCTGTTGCCTAAGCATGTATCAAATGATCTTATAATGTATTAGTTAGTTGCTATGTTCTGTCATTTGGTTTCCTTGAAAATACACAAGATCCATCAACATGCTAAGATAATTCAAGATCCTTGTAAAGGAACCATTTTAATAGATCTTTCATTAATTCCATCCCAAAGACTCCATTTAAGGCTTTTGTCCATGAACAACATGGAGCCCTTTGTTCTCTCCTAGGGGGATTCTGGGCACTATCCAGACCATCTGCCTTGGCTGAGGCTCCCTGAACATAGTGTCTGTCACTATTTGTCAAAATGCTACAAAATCCAGGAATGAGATGTGTTTGATATCACAGCCATTTTGTCAGAAAGAACCATCATAATGAGCTAATAGTGCTATTGTGATCCAGTTCTACATGTCCAATTTGTCATCTGTGGGTAATTTGTGTGTTTGCATTTTCTCACCTGTAAACACAAGTAGTGTTGAGATGGCGAAATAAAACCATGGAAGCTAAAGCTCTGAAAAGTCTCACTGGCTGCTGGCAGTACAATGACCTGTGAGAGTCAGTTCTCTTTCTTTCGCAAATGCTCTGCTATTTGGTAATTAATGGTCCTTCCCCTTAGAAAGCAGGGATTCCCTTATTTCCATTTTATTAGAACTTTAAAAGTACTGAAAAAAATTACAGCAAGCCTTAAAGTAATTGGAATTATAGAGAGGCATTTTGATCCACCTCAGAAATAATTGAGTTTTCATAACAAATTGCCATCAAGGATACTGGAGGCTCACCTACCCCTATCCTACTTAAATGAAAATTGGTTGCCACAGTCACCAATGGTGTTGTTAGACTTCAGCCCTTAATGTCAACTATTTCAGAGATTGCCTCAGGCTGTGGAGTGTCCTTAGCAAGTCACCTCCCTTCTCAGCAGGCCCACTTCTAATTAGTGACTGATGAAGGGCTATAAATATTTTACTCTTATGGATCAGTTTGAGACAACTTCAAAGGCTCTAGAGCCTCTGGAGGATCTTGGTCAGATAAGGCTGCTATTAACTCAATAGCATAGCTTGACTTCTCCATCTTCCTAGCTCCTTCAGTGAGAGTATTACTCCAAAAGCCCTTCTCCAAACAGCAATGTGCATGCTAAACGCCTTCCTAGAGTCTCCTTTGTAGACAATGCAACCTGTAACAACTGTGTTCAGATAGTTTGCTTTCTTTAAACTTTTATTAATGTTCTATTTAGTGTTTATGCAAAATACTTCTCTACAACTGTGAGCGTTTATGTCTTTAATTGTCTGAAAGTATGTATATGACTCAGGTTTTTTTTTTTAAAAAAATACTTTTCTTCTATAAAGTTTAAAAAATGATAGAAAGAAATAAAATATTCACCCCAGTAAGTAGAACATATAACCTCTCTGACTAAAATACTCTTAAGGGATCTCTGATGCTGAATACCTATAAATTGAATGTGGATAGCATGAAATGTTCTTCAAATGAAAGATTAATTTCAGAGTTATCTTTGCGATTATATATCATTTCAGCCTGCAAGGAAAGGAAAATAAAATACTAGCATTTAAAAAGTTAATTACAGATTAGGTAGATTTAGGAAAGTATTATAAAAGATAGAACACTATTTGTTTGGATCTCACATAGTTCAGAAATTAAAGATGCTTTTAAATTCTTGTATATAAAACTATGTGTCCTTAGCAAAGAGTGTCTTCTGGCAAATTTGCCTTAGGTTAAATGAAGGTTCTTTTGTGATTAAATGAGAAAATGGATGGGTGGAACAAGTATTTAATAAAAGTTAGCTACTGCTATTGCTATTCAAAGTGCTGTCTGGTTAGTATTCCCCAGAGAAACTTCCCTCAACATCTACCAAAACCAATTCTAATGCCAAGCAGGGTGGAAGGGGAATCAAACTCCTGCAAAGAAAAATAAGACTGGTGGCACTAGGTTGGGATCACGCAATTATGGGGGACAGAGCATCAAAGTCTATTAAACTAGAAGCAAGCTTTATTCCAGAAAAAGAAAAAAAAAATCTCTGCGGGGCACACAAAGCTTACCAGCTATAGCTAAAATTGTGACAATGGGGGCTGGTTTGGGGCCTGGTAAAGCACCAGGTGAGGGTCAAAGAACTTTTACAACCTTGAGGTTGGGCTTAAAGTCACATTACATTTTAAGTTTTACAACTTTTGCTTATTGGATGTTAGGATGTTAAGTTAAGATGTTTGTGAAAGCCTGTGGCTGACACAGTCACTTTTCATTGTCTCTGACAGAATGCAAGGCAGAGAGCAGAATCACATAGGAGAACAGTTGAAAATTAAGGAAATAGAAGCAGAGGGTCCCGTAGAGGCAATAGTTAGAAGCTAACCTTTTTCTGCAGTACCTGCCTAGCTGGGAAGCTGGGAGGCAAGAGACAATTGTTAAAACTTCATCTCTGTAACACAGTGGCTGCCAGGATGTCTGCTCTTAAGGCAGAAAGTGTTTGTTAAAGGTTAACAGTGGTTGCCAACTTTATTGTTTTCTCTCCAAATGTGTTTGGGCTTGCAACTTTATATTTCAATATTCTTGTGGAAGACCTGGATAAATCCAGACCCCCCTAGCAGAAAAAATAGAGCCAAAAATCTAAGCAGGGAGAGAAGAATCAGAAATCTAGGATTAGCCATCCCGTGTTTCAAGAACTAGCTGAAGATAAAGTTAGATTGTAATCTTGAGAATAATCTTGAGAAACAGGGAGTTGTCCCCTTGTGATTATCATTGGTATTTTTGGAATTTTCTATGATGTCCTCCCTACCCCTTTGGATTACTGGGCTGTGGTTTCTTCCCCTAAATACCCCTTCTCCCAGCTACTCGGGGTTGAACTCTTCCCCTGTGTGGGTTATGAGTCTCGGCCCCAGTGCACTAGTTCCCACCTTGTCGATTAAACCTCGTGTGATTGCAGCAAGGCTGGTCTCTCGTGAGTTACTGGGGGGGTCCTGTTATCCTGAGACTTGAGTGAGAGTCTCCCCACACTGGGGGTCTTTCACTTGGACCGGACCCTTTATTTCTATATTCTCCTCCTGAACTCTTCAGTGGAACATAAATTATCACAATCTTGAAAAACCTAGAATGAATCCCAAGATAAGATCTGGGTTCAGACACAAAGAGAATGCCATAAAAGACTGAAAAATATTTGACACCCCAGTCACTAATATTGTTCTTTTTTTTTTAAAGTAAATTTTATTAAATTATAAAAGTCTCCATTTGCGCCCCTCCTCCCAACACCCTCCCACTCCCCCCACTCCCTCTCCTCCTCCCTCTTCGTCCCCCAGGGCAGTCAGGGCTTCCCGCCCTGTGGGAAGTTCCAGCTCCCTCCCCCTCCCTCCAGGTCCAAGAAGGTGAGTGTCCAAACAGACTGGATCCCCAAAATCCAGTATATGCAGAGGAAACAGGTCCCAGTATCATAGTCAATGGCCTTTCAGAAAGACTTCGGGCCAGCCACATTCAGAGAATCCGGCCAAATTCCGAGAATCTGGTTAGATCACCTCCTCATTCAGTCCCAGTCCAACTGGCCTTGGTAAACTCTCAGTAGATCCATTCCCTTGTATCAGTGGGTGATAGCATCCCTCGCAGTACTGATTTCGTTTTTCATGTTCTTCCTCCTTCTGCTCCTCATTTGGACCTCGGGGGGCTCAGTCCGGTGCTCCTATGTGGGTCTCCGACTATATCGCCGTCCTTCGCCAGATGAAGGATCTATGGTGATAAGCAAAATATACATCAGTATGGTTATGGGCCACGGCCAATTCAGGTACCCTCTCCTCTGTCCAGAGAACAATCTGGGGGATCTCTCCTTGGACCTGGGATCCCATATATAATCAAGTCTCCTGTAAACCCTAAAATGACTCCCTTAGTTGAAATATATTCTTCCCTGATCCCATATTCATCCTTCCTCCCTCCCCCCCCCATCCCAGGCCACCGAGCTTTCCCCATTCCTCCCCTACTCCCTTCTCTCTAACCCTCTCCCCTTCCATCAACCCTCCCACCCCCCCCCCCCATGCACCCGAGGTTACCTGGGACTCTTGTCTATTTCCTACCTCCTGGTGGATAGCTAAATAATCTTCATCAGGATCATCTTCTTATTTAGCTTCTCTAGGATCACGAATAATAGGCTCAAAGACCTTTAATTATGGTTAGAATCCACTTATGAGTGAATACATACCGTGTTCCTCTTTTTGGGTCTGGCTTACCTCACTCAGTAAAGCATTTTCTATTTCCATCCATTTGCATGCAAAATTCAAGATGTCATTGTTTTTTACCGCTGAGTAAAACTCTAATGTGTATATGTTCCACACCTTTTTTAACCATTCTTCTATTGAGGGGCACCTAGGCTGTTTCCAGGTTCTGGCTATTACAAATAGTGCTGCTATGAACATAGTAGAACAAATGCTTTTGTAGTATGTTAGGGAATCTTTAGGGTAAATTCCCAAGAGTGGTATTGCTGGGTCCTGAGGGAGGTTGACTCCCAGTTTCCTGAGAAACCGCCACACTGATTTCCACAGTGGCTGCACGAGTTTGCATTCCCACCAACAATGGATGAGTGTTCCCCTCACCCCACATCCTCTCCAGCATAGGCTATCATTGGTGTTTTTGACTTTAGCTATTCTGACAGGTGTAAGATGATATCTCAAAGTGGTTTTGATTTGCATTTCCCTGATCGCTAAGGAGGTTGAGCATGACCTTAAGTGTCTTCTGGCCATTCGAAGTTCATCTGTTGTGAATTCTCTGTTAAGTTCAGTACCCCATTTTTTAATTGGATTAATTAGAGTTTTAGTGCCTAGTTTCTTGAGTTCTTTGTATATTTTGGAGATCAGACCTTTGTCTGATGAGGGGTTGGTGAAGATCTTCTCCCAGTCCGAAGGCAGCCTTTTTGTCCTACTGACAGTGTCCTTTGCTTTACAAAAGCTTCTCAGTTTCAGTAGATCCCATTTATTCATTGTTTCTCTTATTGTCTGTGCTGCTGGGGTCCTACTTAGGAAGAGGCCTCCTGTGCCTATATCTTGTAGACTACTTCCCACTTTCTCTTCTATCAGGTTCAAAGTGGACGGATGTTGATGTCTTTAATCCATTTGGACTTGATTTTTGTGCATGGTGATAGATATGGATCTACTTTCATTTTTTTACAGGTTGACATCCAGTTATGCCAGCACCATTTGTTAAAGATGCTTTCCTTCTTCCATTGTATACCTTTAGCTCCCTTGTCGAAAATTAGGTGTTCATAAGTTTGTGGGTTAATATCTGGGTCTTCTATTCGATTCCATAGGTCGACTTCTCTGTTCTTATGCCAATACCAAGCTGTTTTCAATACTGTAGCTCTATAATAGAGTTTGAAGTCAGGGATGGTAATGCCTCCAGAAGTTCTTTTATTGTATAAGAATTGTTTTTGACTATCCTGGGTTTTTTGTTTTGCCATATAAACTTGATTATTGTTCTCTCAAGGTCTGTGAAGAAGTTTGATGGGATTTTGATGGGGATTGCATTGAATCTATAGATTGCTTTTGGTAGAATTGCCATTTTTACTATGTTGATTCTCACAATCCAAGAGCAGGGGAGGTCTTTCCATTTTCTGGTATCCTCCTCAATTTCTTTCTTCAAAGACTTAAAGTTCTTGTCAAATAGGTCTTTCACTTCCTTGGTTAGAGTAACCCCAAGATATTTTATGCTATTTGTGGCTATCATGAAAGGTGATGCTTCTCTGATTTCCCTCTCTGCTTCTTTATCCTTTGTGTATAGGAGGGCCACTGATTTTTTGGAGTTGATCTTGTATCCTGCCACGTTACTAAAGGTGTTTATCAGCTATAGGAGTTCTTTGGTAGAGTTTTTGGGGTCACTTATGTACACTATCATATCGTCAGCAAATAACGAAAGTTTAACTTCATCCTTTCCAATACGAATCCCCTTGATCTCCTTATGTTGTCTTATTGCTATTGCTAGAACTTCAAGCACTATATTGAAGAGGTATGGAGAGAGTGGACAGCCTTGTCGTGTTCCTGATTTTAGTGGAAAGGCTTTGAGTTTCTCTCCATTCAGTTTGATGTTAGCTGTCGGCTTGCTGTATATTGCTTTTATTATATTTAGGTATGATCCTTGTATCCCCAGTCTCTCCAACACCTTTATCATAAATGGGTGTTGAATTTTGTCAAATGCTTTTTCAGCATCTAGTGAGATGATCATATGGTTTTTTTTCTTTCAGTTTATTTATATGATGGATTACATTGATAGATTTCCGTATGTTGAACCAGCCCTGCATCTCTGGGATGAAGCCCACTTGATCATAATGGATAATTTTTCTAATGTATTCTTGGATTCGGTTTGCCAGTATTTTATTGAGAATTTTCGCGTCGATGTTCATGAGTGAGATCGGCCTGTAATTCTCTTTCTTGGTTGTGTCTTTGTATGGTTTTGGTATTAGGGTAACTGTAGCTTCATAAAAGGAGTTAGGCAATGACTCTTCTGTGTCTATATTGTGGAATACGTTAAGGAGTATAGGTATTAGCTCTTCCTGGAAGTTCTGGTAGAATTCTGCATTGAAACCATCTGGTCCTGGGCTTTTTTTGGTAGGGAGATTTTTGATAACAGCTTCTAATTCTTCGCGACAAACAGGTCTATTTAGAATGTTCACCTGTTCTTGGTTAAACTTTGGTATACGGTACTTATCTAAAAAAATGTCCATTTCTTTTACATTTTCCAACTTTGTGGCATATAAACTTTCATAGTAAGATCTAATGATTCTCTGAATTTCCTCTGTGTCTGTGGTTATGTCCCCCTTTTCATTTCAGATCTTATTAATTTGCATGTTCTCTCTCTGCCATTTGATTAATTTGGATAGGGGTTTGTCAATCTTGTTGATTTTCTCCAAGAACCAGCTTTTTGATTCATTGATTCTTTGGATTGTTTTCTCTGTTTCTATTTTGTTGATTTCAGCCCTCAGTTTGATTATTTCCAGTCTTCTAGACCTCCTGGGTGAATCAGCTTCTTTTTTTTCTAGATCTTTCAAGTGTGCTGTTAAGTCTCCAATGTGTGCTTTCTCCGTTTTCTTTAATTGGGCACTTAGTGCTATGAACTTTCCTCTTAGCACTGCTTTCATAGTGTCCCATAGGTTTGAGTATGTTGTGTCTTTGTTTTCATTAAATTCAAGGAAGAGTTTAATTTCTTTCTTTATTTCTTCCTTGACCCAGGGGTGATTTAGTAGTTGACTGTTCAGTTTCCATGAGTTTGTTGGCTTCCTGGGGGGAGCCTTGTTGTTGAATTCTAATTTTAGTCCATGGTGATCTGACAAGACACAGGTAGTTACTAATATTTTTTTGTATCTGTGGAAGTTTGCTTTGTTACCGAGTATGTGGTCAATTTTCGAGAAGGATCCATGAGCTGCAGAGAAAAAGGTATATTCTTTCCTATTTGGGTGGAGTGTTCTATAGATGTCTGTTAAGTCCATTTGATTCAATACCTCCAATAGATCTCTCAATTCTCTGTTTGGTTTCTGTCTGATTGACCTGTCCATTGGTGAGAGAGGAGTGTTGAAGTCTCCTACTATTAGTGTTTGTGGTTTGATGGCCGCCTTGAGTTCTAGAAGAGTTTCTTTTACATATATGGGTGCCTTTATATTAGGAGCATAGATATTCAGGATTGAGACTTCCTCCTGATGAATTGTTCCAGTTATGAGTATGAAATGTCCATCTCCATTTCTTCTGATTGATTTTAGTTTGAAGTCGATTTTGTTAGATATTAGAATGGCCACGCCCGCTTGTTTCTTAGGTCCATTTGCTTGGAAAACCTTTTCCCAACCCTTTACTCTGAGTAGGTGTCTGCCTTTGTGGTTGAGGTGTGTTTCTTGTAAACAGCAGAATGTTGTATCCTGTTTTCGTATCCAATCTCTAAGTCTGTGCCTCTTTATAGGTGAATTGAGTCCATTGATATTAAGTGATATTAATGACCAGTGGTTGTTGACTCCGGTCATTTTTTTTTTTTTTTAGGTAGTAGAGGGTATGTGTTTTTGTTCTTTGATTTGTGCTTGTGAATGGTCGCTAGATGTTTGAGTTATTGTAGGCCGTGTTGGGAATGTTGGATTCCTTCGGTAGTGATTTTCCTTCTAATATTCTCTGTAAGGCTGGATTAGTAGCTACGTATTGTTTAAATTTGTTTTTATCCTGGAATATTTTGTTTTCTCCGTTGATAGTGAATGATAGCTTGGCTGGGTATAGTAGCCTGGGTTTGCATCCATGGTCTCTTAGTTTCTGAAGTACCTCTATCCAGGATCTTCTGGCTTTCATGGTTTCCATAGAGAAATCCGGTGTAAGCCTGATAGGTTTACCTTTATAAGTTACTTGACCTTTTTCCTTTGCAGCTCTTAAAATTTTTTCTTTAATATTTATGTTTTGTGTTTTGATTATTATATGGCGAGGGGATTTTTTTTCTGATCCAGTCTATTCGGTGTTTTATATGCTTCTTGAACATTCATAGGAATATTGTTCTTTAGGTTGGGAAAGTTTTCTTCTATAATTTTGTTGAATATATTTTCTGGGCCTTTGATCTGCAGTTCTTCTCTTTCTTCAATCCCTATTATTCTTAGATTTGGTTTTTTTATTGTGTCCCAGATTTCCTGAATGTTTTGTGAAGAGAATTTGCTGGATTTGCCGTTTTCTTTGACCAGAGCATTTATTTTCTCTATGGTATCTTCAGATTCCAAGATTCGTTCTTCTATCTCTTGTATTCTATTGGTTATGCTTGATTCTGTAGTCTCCGTTCGTTTACCTAGGTTTTCCATATCCAGCCGGTTCTCCGTTTGTGTTTTCTTCATTGCCTCCATTTCAGTTTTCAATTCTTGCACTGTTTCCTTTACTTGTTTGATTGTTTTTTCTTGGTTTCTCAGGGTCTCATTCACGGATTTACTTATTTCTTCAAACTTTTTGTTATATTTCTCATCTATTTCTATACTCATTTCTTCAAACTTTTTGTTATATTTCTCATCCAATTCTTTAAGGGAGTTATTCATATCCTGTTTAAGGGACTCTATTGCTTTCATAATGACACTTTTTTCCACTTCTTCTGGGTTAAGGTATTCAAGCCCTTCTGTTGTAGGGTCCTTGGGATCTGGTGTTTTCATGTTGTTTTTCAGATTGTTGGATGAGGTCTTGCCTTGGCGTCTGTCCATCTCTTACTCCAAATGTTCTCTATTGGAACTTCTGTTACCCGGTCAGGTTCCCTTCTTGGGCAGGGACTTCACTGACAGAATGCCCACCTTTCCTCAGGCAGGCTATTGAAGCACAGGCACTCCCTCTTTCCTGGATGCGCTTACAATGCAGGCTCAGCTTGCAAGGCAGCTGAGCTGGGGAAAATTTTATGGCCCCAGGGGGAAGGGAGAAATATAGGAATTCGTACCTGGATGGGAGCTGGGATGGCAGGCGGGAGGGGGTAGCCAGCACTGCAGGGCGACCTGGGCGACTGTGGGGTCGGGGAATGCCTAAGCTCTTCCTCACCAGGACCCTGTCAAGGCCCGAAGCAAACTCACCCCTCCGATGGCCCTCTGCTAGAAGTCAGGGCCCCTGCTGGTCAGGAATGTGGCTGAGCTGGCACCTGGTCCACCTGTCCTCAGGGAGGCCTTTAAGACCTAGGAACTGCCTCTAGCCGGGCTGCGCCTACAGCCCAGGCCCAGCTTGCAAGGCAGCTGAGCTGGGGAAATTTTATGGCCCCAGGGGGAAGGGAGAAATATAGGAATTCGTACCTGGATGGGAGCTGGGATGGCAGGCGGGAGGGGGGTAGCCAGCACTGCAGGGCGACCTGGGCGTCTATGGGGTCGGGGAACACCCAAGCTCCTCCTCACCGGGACCCTGCCACGGCCCGAAGCAAACTCACCCCACCGATGGTCCTCTGCTAGAAGTCAGGGCCCCTGCTGGATGGGAGCCGGGATGGCAGGCGGGAGGGGGTAGCCAGCACTGCAGGGCGACCTGGGCGTCTATGGGGTCGGGGAACGCCCAAGCTCCTCCTTGCCGGGACCCTGCCACGGCCCGAGGCCAGCTCACCCCACAGAAGGCCCTCTGCTAGAAGTCAGGGCCCCTGTTGTTCAGCACTAATATTGTTCTTTAAAAAGAATATGATGCTGGGATGTCCCGGGCGGCTCGCAGAGCAGCTTCTAGTCCGACAAGGATGGCTGTGGGTCCCTGCAAGATCTCCAGGGTGGCAGCGCCATGCGGCCGGGGGAGTCAGGCGGGTGGTTATGGCGGATAAAAGGCTCACAGGACATAGTATTATTTAAAGAAGAGGGAGATATTTATTGCTTAAAGAAGAGGAAAACAGAGAGACATAAGAGAAACATAGAAAAAAAGACACATGTACACACAACAAGAAACAAACATAAAAGAGAGAGAAGATGGCAGCGGGGGAGGTCAGAAGTGGCTGGGGTGGGCGTGGTTAGTCCTTAAAGTGACCGCAAAGGAATAACAACTAAGAGTTCAGGATTGTCACATATTGTTTAAATAGGGCTGTGGTAGGAAGATCATTGATAGCAATGACTGATGGGATTGTGCATTTTTGTAAACCTGAAGGTCAGGTAGAAAGGGTCAGGTCCCAAAGAAACTCAGAACAAAAGGCTCCCTGTGGTGCCTATTAGCATAGCAAAGCCTGCAATGAACTCTATCTAGGCTGTGCTGTGACCAACCTTCTCATTCCATCCCTACCCTAAACTCTCCAGCTCAAGGACTTCACTCTCTTGGTTCTCTTGGTCCACATTTGCCCTCTCTCTTCTCTCTCTCTCCATCTTTCTCCTTCTCTCTCTCTCTCTCTCTCTCTCTCTCTCTCTCTCTCTCTGTCTCTCCTTCCTCTTTCACTCTCCACTCTCTTCCCTCTCTGTCTCTCCTTCCTCTTTCACTCTCCACTCTCTTCCCTCTCATGGCTCTGGTTAGTCTGGACTCTGCTAGATGCCTCTGGCTATACGCTGTCTCATATCTACAATACAATCCTTCTCTTCAACCACACCTCATTCAGGAAGAAGACATTGAAGAAGGACATTTCACTACCAGCAATGGACAGTTTGCATGATCAAGAACTAACTAAGATGAATAGGAAAAAAACTGCAATGGAGACTACAAAGAATATTCTAAATAAGGGAAAATAAATATACATAGAAGGATAAGCATCTTTTGCCAACTAAGTAAATTCACAGGAAAGTTTCAGGAAATTATCTGACTTTTGCAGCAGAGCATAACCAGATACACTCTTCATGAAATATCGATAAACTTTTAGAAAAGCAATATATTATTTGAAAAAATGATTTTAAAATTAAACTAAAATGTCATTTTTTCCAAATAAGAAACTTTACAATTTTAAAATAAGATGATTTAGCTGTTTAATTATATTATTAATAAAAGGAAAATGATAAGACTTCTGAGTGAGGGTCAGATAGTAAAACTGTATTTATTGTATTACTTCTTCACACAGGGGAAATTCAGATGGCTTCTTCATTCATGCAAAAGAGAAACATGGCAGAAACCAACTCAGTAATAATAAATGTATGTAAATGAAACATTTTAAAATTTAAATACCTGGATTTTATTGTCAAATATTATACTGCTCTTAACTTTAAATTCCAAAACTATTTTTTTCACTTGTATTTCTTGATTATAAAGTCAGTTCATGTGGCAAGAACCAATGAAAAGAGCCTTCATTATGTGTATAGAATTCACTTGTGCTGTCAATTTTCCTGTAAATATGATCAATTCCACCCTAATGAAAATATAATAAAACTTGCTATTATTTGACAAAATGACTGTAAAAGACATTTTGGGAAAATAAGAGAAAACCAACAACAAAGAATTAAAAAATAGTATGAGTCATTTTCTAATTTTCATTTTCTGAACATTAGTTTTTTGCCTGCATGTATGTTTGTGTGAGGGTGTCAGATCCCCTGGAACTGGAGTTACAGACAGTTGTGAGCTGCCATGTGGATGCTGGGAATCAAGCCTGGGTCCATTTGAAAGAGCAGTAAGTGCTCCTAACCTCGGAGCCATCTCTCCAACCCCCAAGTATGAGACTTTTGAAGTTACAATCCTAGATAATAAATTATTCTGAAAATTTCTGACAATTAGAAGCATATTCCAAGAACATAAACAGAGCTTTAAAATGCAAGTATGTGTGTTGCTACTTATTTTTTTTTTCAATTTGGCAATGATTGTAGTCCAACTTAGTCAGGAAAGTATGTATTATTAAATAAATGATGTTAAATCACTTGAGGAACACAGCTAATTATAAATTATTGAAACTGAAATTTAAAAGTAAAGTCACAGAAGAATATAGAAAAGAATTGAAAGAAAGAGTATAGAAAACAATTTATGCATGTATTGGAAGATTATCTCGAGAACATGGCACCAGTGGCTTTAAATAGAAACTCATTCTAAAATGTAGAATTTATCATGCACTGAAATACCGTCTAGAACTGTTTTTGTTCTAAGAAGATAGTAGAACAACTGAGACATGGACCATTTGGCTGAAAAAGCCTTAACTATGTATTCTCTGATTCTCTACAGAAAAAGTTTGCTGACTCCAAATATAGAGCAAAGCAATTTTATGTGGTAAACCTGAAAATGTGGACAAGGAAAATAACACTGTAAATAATAAACAGAAAATAAGATTTGTAATAGTTCTTACATGGCAAAAATCTTACACTATATGGTTGTGCTTTTGCAAATTAAGAAATGTTATATTCTAGAAGAGAAATAGTCAAAGACAGAAACAGACTTGCACAACACAGGTAATGCAGTATTATAAATAAACAACAAGCTGATAAAAATGCCAACTCTCTTCTAGTCAAATAATGCATTTCGATGTCACTAAGTATTATCAGGAAAATCAGAAAGAAAGAAAGGAAGGAAGGAAGGAAGGAAGGAAGGAAGAAAGAAAGAAAGAAAGAAAGAAAGAAAGAAAGAAAGAAAGAAAGAGAAAAGAAAACTATTCAGCCAAAATATGGAAAACCAGATTCTTATGGGCTTTTATTGGATGTGAAAGGAGGATTTGTAGCTACAGGAAAAGCTTTAAAATCGTTGCCCCTTGATATCCCAAGTGGATTGAGAGTCCAGAACACCTCCCCTGCCATACCAAAATCCAGGAATACTCAAGTCTTTTAAATAAAATGGTATAGTATTTGCATAGAACCTATGCATTTTCTTCTGAAGGCTTCAAATCATTACTAGATTATTTATATTATGCAATATAATGCAAATTCTGTGAAAGTAGTCATTACACTGAATTGTTTAAGAAATAATTACAAGAAAGAAAATCTGTGTGTATTTAATACAAATTTAGTTTCTCAATATCTTCAACCCATGCTTGTTGACCTGCAGATATAGGGAGTTTTCAACAATTGGAGAAAGCAGCACTATGATTCTGACTGACCCTAAGAAAATAATTAAGGAGAACCAAGATTTAGTTATAAGGATTTCATCACAAGACTGCATGTAATGGTTAAAACAGAACAAATAACTTTAAATATAGAAGGATGAAGCTTTGGCCAATGGGGTAAATTGCTTACTCCTAAAGGAAGACATTAACTTTTGAAAGCTATGTTTTATATTTTGTTGAATGAAAAAATGTTTAGAGCATAGTGTTAAAGATAAAAAATTTGAAAACGTACTTACATACACCATAATTGCCTATTTGAAAAGAAACTCACTTTAAAAATCCCCAACAAACTCCATATTAGCTCTTGTTTTTTTCTTTTTTTCTTATTCATGTATGTTTTATTGAAATGTCTCTTTGCTCTGATATACAAAGGAAAAAATAAGTTTTATTTTCTCACTCTCAGTCTTCACATTCACATTTGTAGGAAAGTCCATTCTTGTTGAGTCACAGACAATGAAATTTTGAGAGTATTCCCTACTTTGCTTCTGTATATGAAGAATCTCTGTTTGTTTCATTTATTCCCCAGAGCAACTCTCTGGACTTCAGGATCTGCCACAGCTGTGGTTTGACAGGAATCAGATGAGTACATGGGATGTGGCAGTCTCGCCGGTAGGTCCTTGCACTTTCTTCCTTTCTATAATGACCTAATGTGGGTGCAGGCTAGGAAGAAGACCTAGGAAAGGGAGTCAGTCAGTTGCCCAGATGCACTCCCTTGCTTTAGATTGGTGCTACTTTTGTGAAAGGTCTTTGCTACCTTCTGTGTGATATGGTCTAAACAACAACATTCACAAGGGGCAGCAAGATGTTTACCACCTACTTTTTCTTTTTACCCTTTTCTTCCAATCCACACTTCCTCCAACCATCACCATTATGGTTCAGACATGGGAAAACTTTATTATGCTTTGCTTCCTTTGAAGCCCTTCATAGAACCCATGTGAAACTCAAGTATTAATAACAAATTGGGAGGCAGTGTCTGCTGGCTAGCAGCTTCTGTGGTCTTCTATACTGCCTTTCTCCATTCAGAAGGGGCTGGAAATAGGCCTGCTAGTCATTTCAATAGTTACATCTCAAAACAAGACCTGGCAACAGTCCCTCATCACTCTCAACATCCCTGACCTGAGTCCAGCTAGTGTCTCTATGGTGTGCTTCCCCTGGAACCTTTCTTCTGCTTTCGTTTTAATTGTGCTTTTGTTCAGGTTTGGCAAAAGAAAGTACTTTGCTCCATTACTGTGGAGGGAAGGAAGCTCTCTACTTCTTCTGCTAGTTACAACTCTTTTTCCCCCTCCCTGCCCCTTCTATAAACTGGGAATAATGGAATTGTTAAAATCTTAGTAGATTTTTCCTATGGACTGTTAGAAGAAGTTCATTCTAAGAATAAATTAGTAAATAATGCCATGAAGTGTGAAAGTGTGGGGCTGTTAGAATGACTTTCTTTATCAAATGCCAAACAAATTTTAAAATTATTGTTTATTTATGACTAGAAATACATAGTCATCAATAGAACAGAAAAGAAAGCTCTCAACAGATCCTATTGTGAAATAACTTAGTACACTCTTGATGAACTATTACAGACTAATAAGAAGGGGTGCCATATTCAACAAAAGCATTGTTGCATTTTGTTTGGGAAAACACTGTGTTACAGTCTCATATTATGCAACAAAATGGTTTGGTCTTAAATATATGACTACAAAAACACTCAAAAATCAAATAGATAACTTTGAATTGATCTTTAGTTGGAAAAATATTTCATACCCTTGAAATCACTGGAAGAGAAGAAAGAAAAAGGTGCTTATTTTGTGTTAAATGAAAAGACACATAAATAGGTCATAAGTATATTGAAATTACACTGGGACAGAAGTAAATGAGATATGTTGAATAAATCATGCTCGAACAGGACAAATAATATGCTCAACTAGCAACCAAGGAATTAATGTCTCCAAAAAATATGAAATGTGGAAATGGACACTTATTCACTATTGATGGGCGTGTGAATTATGTTGTGTAGCCATTCTGAAACCACTTTGAAAATTTCTCAAGAAGTTAAAAATTGCCATATGATCCAGATATGTCACTTCTGGTGATATACTCAGAGAACCCCATACCCTATCATAGAGATATTGGCACCTCCATGCTTATTGCTGTTTTATTTACCATAGCAAAGGATGGATTCAATATCATTGTTCATCAACAGATAAAAAATAATGAAACATGAAATTGTAGTATATATACATATGTGTGTGCTTGTGTCATATATATATATATATATATATATGGATAACACTCAGCTCTAAAAAATGAAGCTAAAATTTTTAAAGAGAAATATGTATTTAGAATATATAGTATTAAATGAGGTCACACAATCTTAGAAAGAAAACAACACATGTTGCCTCTCATACGAGAAATCTATACAAAATGTATATGTATATGTATATGTATATATAAAGAAATGTACATTAGTACAGTATAACATAAAGAAAAGAGAACAAAAAATGCTAAATATAAAGGGATGAGGAAGGACACTAGTCATTAGAAATGATATAAAACTAGTTAATTTTCTAGTTTTAATTATGTCACAGTTTTTTTTTCTTTTGGAGTAACAGATAAATACGGAAAATACATTGGATACTGAAAGTATAAGATTCAATGTGAACCATCACAGCTTCCATTCCAAATGCCCATTCCAAGTGTATGAAAGCTTATTGAATTGTATAGATTTGGGGTCTGGTTAATTTTAATGTGTGATGTTTTCATTTCCTTGCATTTTGTTAGAAAACAAAGTTCATAAATTTAAAAAATAATGGCATATGAAAGAGTAAAAATAACTTCACCTTAAAAAAAGAAAAATAGACCATAACATGGACAGTTATGAAAGATGAACTTATTCTCCATAAATCATACAAGATCTCCCTAGTAATAAAATACCACAAATCCAAGAAAAATATAAGAAGGGATTTCATCAATAGAAGAAGAAAAGACTTTTTTTAATGTACAAAGATAATGATACTACAGTGGGAAAATAATTTGTGCCCACAGCAGGCAAGTGAGCAGACGGGACTAACCTTGTAGATATATGGCTGAGGTTAATGGAGGCTGATCTTCTACTTAGCTACGCAGATGTACAGTGTAATATACACACCAGAATATTAATAACATGCTTATTTACAATTTCATTTGAAAATAAATTATTGCACACTGATTGAGAAACTGAGCAATTACATTGCACAGTTTTAGTATCTGTTACACAGATCAAACTCTCCATGTGTTAGAGAATTTGAAGTGGCATGAGGAAGCTGCCTGTGCAAGAAGAAGCTAAATAGAAGATATTTATAGCATGACTGCTATTTCTTTCTTTGTTAATCTTATAAACATGGCTCCAATTGCTCTGTGCATATGCCTGTTAGAGTGTGCTTTTTTCATATGTACAAAAAATTGACCCTTTCTGAGGCATGTGTGTTTCAACTCCCAAAAAGAAACAGTCTATATGACAGCTATAACAATTACTAACACCCTGTCACTCTCCTTTTTCAATGCATTCTGTGTTCAAGGTATTCTTTTTAGTTGTAACAGATTCAAATATTCAATATACGTTTTCTTAATCTTAATTCTAAATAATGTCTAGTCTTTCTTTTGGTGTTTGGATTTTAAAGAACATCCTATCTGAAACATAGTTGGCAAACAATAAATGGTATGTATTGAAGGGTGCCTGTAAAACCATCCCCACAATGAAGTAAATAAGCATAGCACAATTAGTGTATTATTATGAAAACGTATGGTCTGGACAGATTGATGCCACCAAGCTCAGATTACTTATAATTAGTAAATTTGCTTTTACTATTTTGAATGTGTTCAAAATTTGTTATAATGTATGCATGTTGCTTTTATGATTAGATAGTCTCTAAGGGAAGGCTACTGGAAGAGACTAAGGGTAGGTAGTAGATAGGTTAGAAGTTTCTGTTCTTAAAGAAAAATTTCTCTTGAGAAGACCTGAGGTATACCAAAAATAATTCAGGGCAGTGCATGCGTGTGTGTGTGTATGTGTGTGTGTGTGGGGGGGGGAAGAGTGACAGAGTAACAGAGAGAAGACAACCTTGAGTAGTATTCCTTCTCAAGAGCATGGTGTAGGAGGTCCTTCTGTCTTTGTGTTGCTTTCATTGGTTAATAAAGAAACTGCTTTTGGCCTGTTGATAGGGCAGAACTCAGGTAGACAGGGAAAATAGAACTGAATGTGGGGAAAAAGAAGGGCGGAGTCAGAGAGACACTATGGAGCCTCCACCAGGGTCAGACATGCTGAATTTTTGTCAGTAAGGCACTGCCACGTGGTGGTATACAGATTAATAGAAATGGGTTAAATCAAGATGTGAGAGTTAGACAATAGGAGGCTAGAGCTAGCAGGCCAAACAATGATTTAATTAATATAATTTCTGTGTGGTTATTTCAGGGTTAAGCTAGCCAGGAGGCCAGGACCAACAAGCAGGCCCTCTCCTTGCAACAAGAGCTGTCCACTTTGCTTTATTTTAATTTTTATTTGCTCTTTGAAAATTTCATACATATATACAGTGTATCTTGATTGTATACATCCCTAGCTCACACCTCTATCTACCCTCAGGAACCTCCATCACATCTCTGTCCTTCTCGTTATTTGAATCCAGTTGATGTTGTCCATATGTGCATGGAAGTTGTATTGAGGCATGGAAAAGCTACCAATGGCCTCACCCCTAAAGAAAACTGACTCTTCCTTTCCCAGAAGCTATCAGCTGCAATAGCTCCATAGACAAAAGTGGTGACTCATAAGCCTCTCCTCCAACCATGCTGGAATCTTTAACTGGCTTGATCTTGTGTAATTAATCAATGCTGTTTTGATTTTGTGTGTGCAAAGCCATGTCATGTCCAGGGGACAGCATGTCACAACACTCCTCCCCAACCTCTGGATATTACATTCTTTCTCCTTTCTCTTCTTCAATGTTCCCTGAGCCTTTGGTGGAGGGTGTGGAGAGATGATGCAGATGTACCATATATTGATGAGTATTCACATTGCTATTCTCAGTCCTGTGAGAAGTTATGGGTATCTGCACTAACCACTAACCACTGTGATAAGAAACTTCTTGGACTGAGGTTGAACACAAGCACAAATCAATGGGTATTATCATAAATAAATATGTGTTTAGCAACACAGCCACTTAGAAAAAGAATAGTAATAATAACCCATAAAATAAGGGTTTATATCTTCTCTAGCAGTGAGCTTTGATCATGAATTCCATGGAGCAGGTCTCAAATCCAATCAACAGAGTAGTTGGTTATCCTAATAAACAGTCTTTCCATTTTTGTACCAGTGGGCACATAATACTTGGCATGTCTCTACCATAGTATGCATAGTCCTATACTGAATAAGATGCTCATATGTTTTCTTCCCAAACAACCTACATAATGGCACCTTCAGGCACTACACAAGTTAACCAGTGGAGAGAGTTTCCTGGTCAGTTCAAGATTGATTTCTCTGTGTTCTTCAGCCAAAGTGTGTGGTGTCTTCAACAATAGGATCTTATTATCTAGTTGGTAGGCAACCAAGAGCAATGGAACTAGCCTGTATTGTTTTGGGTGCCTCTGGCCTGCTATGAATAATAACTTACAAGGGGGTAATTCATGTGGCACTGGGATTTTCATTTAATAAGCCATATCTTCCAACTTGCAAATTAGTGGGATTTCATAAGGCTTTCTCATCCATCTTCAATTTTGGTTAAGTTCTCAACTGTTCTTTTCCCTAGCCCTCATCCCCACCCCCATTTAAATTGTTAGATTGAAGTGTTCTTGACCTTTTATATCATTTCACATATATCCTATTATCCCCTATTATTACATTGGAAAGTAATGTCATAGGTTCTCAAGTAGCTCCTCTACACATACTTCCTTTTGGTTAAGCATTCTCCTGACCCCTCATTTCTCCCACCCTCATCACTTCACCATTTACTTAAAACCATCTGTCCCCACTATCTCTCTTCTCTAATTTCAGTTCACCTATATCATATTATTCCTGTTACTTGAATGCATTTCCTGCTGATGGCCTGGTTCTAGTTTCCCTGCTTCTACATGAAGTACATGTTAAATACTCCAAACAAAAGATTTGAACCTAGGACATTCATTTGAGAGGGAAAAAATGTGGCATTTGTCTTTTGGGTCCTGGGTGACTTCAGTATATTTCCCTGTTCCTTCTTATTAGGATCTGGAGCTTGCCAAGTAGGTTAGAGTGAGTAGCCTGATTGCCAGCCTCAAACACCTGCCTACCTCTGTTTCCCTATGAATGAAACCACAACCCCAAGCCTATCATTTCACATAGATTCTTATGGACTAAACTCAGGTCCTCAAGTTTACGCCTTTACAAACTGAAGTATTTCCCCAGCCTTCAGAGACATTTTTTGTAGTACATTGATGGTAGATTTATAAAAGAAGTTATGGAATGAATGAATTTGGTGGGATGGAAGGAGGCCATGAATCCAAGTGAAAAGATATCCTTGACTTCTTCCAAAGGATATTTCTTTCTTTGAAACCAAAAATCATGAAGGAAGAGGAAGAGATGTTAGACAAAGAAGCAGTGAAATCAGTATACAAGTTAGATAAGTTAGAGAAGCACTCTGGGGTGTAAATTAGGAAAACCTGTTTGAAACAAAATAGATTGTGTTTTTAAATTAAAGTTATCACCATTGGTAATATTTGGGTACATAGTTAATTTTTGTCATACTCCAAATTGGATTATTGCACTTGTTCTGTATAGTTCCTCTTTGAGGGAGTATTCCTTGGCATATTAAGGAAGCACTCTACTACTGAGTTGTATCATCAACTCTCTTGCATGAAATTACTTGCCAGTATCATCCAGTTCCCATTTTTGTGCACTTCTTGTAGTTTAAATGCTTTCCATGTCTCAAATCAAATATAAGAAGTAGTGACATGTTGAAACGGTGACCAAGTTTTCCTGTGCATCCACACTGGTGTGTGAAAGAGTGCATTACTAAATAATTAGTTTGAGATTCTTACAAGTAGGGACTATTAAGAAAAGGTTCTCCTAGAATTATCTGTAATAGGTGCTTGGGCAGAACTAGAGTCTCTAAAACGAAGTAAGAGTATACTCAACTAAATCATATGACAAATCTGGAGATGTCCTCAGTTCTAGGTTGATTGGGTGACAGTCCTAAATGGTTCTTATATAGTGGAAACTCTTCATCATTTTATGCTTGCTTCCTTTACTCCTTTATATTTTATAAAATACCTCAATAAATTATCATTTCCTGTCCTTGTTCGTGGTATGTTCTAAAGTTTCAGAGCATTGCTAGTTTTCAGAAAGGGCATGAGATTATAGAGAATGCTTGCCATCACTATGCATTCCTTTGAGGGCTGAGCTCCAGAGAGAGCATGTAATTGTTTTTCACTAATTGTGTAAGTGAACAGACATTAAGATCATTAAGATCTAATATTAAATAGCCTTAATATGCATTCTCATTAACTCTAGGTAGAGGATTTACCAGCTATGATAAATATCATAGTAACTACCATATTATTGCAGTTACTGTATCATTCCTATATCTGTTGTCCTCATTTCAGCTAGCTTCATAATTGAAGCTGATTTCTCTTCTGGAAGATGGCAAGATGCCATCCTGTTGTTGATTCACGTATTTCTGTGCAGAAATTTCATACCTTTCCAGAAGCATTCCTTCAAAGGCTTGGTAAAGGGACTTTCTATTGTTAATAGTGATACATCATTGAAGGCACTTGACATATGCCATGCCTTAGTTTCCTCATTTATAAGGTGATATTATTATGCCTGGGTTTATCTTTTGTAAGTTTTCAGAGATTCAAAATGGATTTTTATGGCAATTCATTATGATAAGTATTCCAGATGAAACAAATAAAAGAGATTTTTTTCCTTTGGAAAAAGAAAGCAGTAGAATGGAAAGAATAGCTTCCCACTTCTAGAATGTTGCCACTGGCACCCTAGCATTGGTTTATTCAGTGTTTTAATGAAGATACGTACTTGAGTTCATAATGGCTCAAAAAAATCCACTGTGGATTTTAAAAATTCACGTTAGTTCTCTTACAGGTGCTACATTCCATCCTCTACCATGAATACATGGGGTAAAATGGCACCCATGACTCTAATTCCTTGAGGAATTGATAATCAGAGCTCAGTAGTCTCCTATTAAAGGTAGAAAACCTTCTTTAGTTATTGGAGTAGGGTTTTTCTATTTAGTATGATTCCATTCTGATAACTTAATTGTTCCACTGATTTGTTTATAATATTGAAATTACCTCTCAGCTCTGTGAGTAATGATTTATTTTGATATTATAAAAAGTCATTAAAAGTAAGATAATACTCCTTCTCCTTTTTCTTTGCTGACTTCCTCAAGATAATTGCCTTAGAATTTATAGTTCTGCTATTTCTAAAATAGGAACATTTGCCCACACAAAGCTATTTGCTTAGCTCTAATAAAATATTATCTACTTAGACATTTTTTTTCCTTTCTGAAAAAAAGAAGTCTGTTTGAATGTTGAACATTTTAATCTCTACTGCAAAGGAAAGATAGTCAGTGTGAAGACCTGGAGTTAGTGGAGCAAAGGGATGACTGGTGGGGGGAGCTGAAATTGGTAGATTTTGTGTGAGGGTTACCACTGCAGTTCCTTCTTATTTCCACAGGCTACTGGAAGGACTTTGGCATCAGTAAAATTGTTCCTGAATGGTCGGAACATGGATACTGTCAGATCCTCATCCTTATCTCCTCAGTTTTAAAGATTAGCTATCTCAGCTTCAGTGCCTGCAACAGTGCCTATGCCTGGGGCTTTTGCTGCTAAAGCCAACTCTGTCCATAGAAGGACAAGAATACCCAGATATTAATGCTCCCTGGGAGTATCCTTCTCTCTGTGGCTGATAAAGATGGCTAAATAAATTCCTCAGCCTCTTTTGTCCCCAGGATACTGTAACACTGCTTACTATGTTGGGAGTTTCCAAGGGAGACTGATTTCACATTGTCCCCTGTGCTAACTTGAAGACAATGTGCTTTGTGTTTCATTTTTTTTTCTGTATTATTCTTTCCTATGCCCTTACTGGTCATTTCTGGAATCATCTCCAGAACTTTTGTCTATACACTGGCCCCTGACTCAAGATCTGCCTCTGGAAAAATCCAAGCAATGACACCTAGGCTTTGCGATTTTATTCATACAAGTAGGTTAGGGAGGGAGATGAGAAGGTTTAGCCAGCAAAGGGATCATGGATTCAGAATGTACATCTTTCCATGAAGGTCATGATGTTTTAAGCAGAAAGGAAGATAAGTTCAAGTGGTGGACAGGTGGTAGGAGGGGAGATGAAAGAGAAGTTGAGTAGAACTTACAGCAGTTGGGTGACATTGCATGCATGGGAACACAGGCTTATGTGCAAAAAGAAACAAGTTGCTTGTAGTGCATTGCACTCTTCCTCTAGAGATGATAGAGCAAGAGCCTTTGTGAGTTACCAACACTTCTCCCTCTTACCAGTTTTTTCACAGTCCTCTCTTCCATTCCCTATCATTACCAAGAATTCATCAGAGACAAAGAGAAAACTGGTTAATATAGCTTTCCAGCTATCTCTCCTTAACTATGATGTGTCAGGAAACAAATGTAGAGAGACCATTATAGTGAGAATGAGAAACCAGAAGGTAGTTAATATTCTCAGCTAAGACAGAGAGAACAGTAGAGTAAGAGGTGAAAGATGTTGTATGACATTTAAAAATAGACTTAACTTGACCAATTAGTCTGTTCTGCCCATGGTAACCTTATTCAGTGTCATGGTAGTAATAGCGTCTAGAAAGCTGTGACATGTTTCATAATTGAACTGCCAGGTTCATACTTAGTTATAATTCATTCACGATAAGTGTGCCTTGTTAACCAAATTATGTTGACTCCCTTGGAAAGCTGGTATGAAGACTACCCTGTTTCCTGTCTTTGTGTGCTATGCTTTTACAGGCTCATGACAGACCATTAACATGATGAAAGATTGATTATTGTCTTGGGTACCAAACTGTAATTTAGCCCTATTTTCATTTTTCTTTCTCATCAACTGCAGATTCACATGCATTTATCAAAACGGGTGTCATTTGTTTTGAAATTCATGAAGTGAGATTGCACACTTGTCAAACATTTTTTTTCTGACATTGACAAAAAACATCAACATCAAGCTTTAACTAAGTGGTTTGGAAATAGAGATGTCCAGGTGAAAGAATGGTGGAATCAAAATGAAAGACTAGGGGATTGGAATGGCTCATTCAGTCTATGAATGATTCTTTCAATGCATTCAGGGAATGCAGTAAATTGTCAGACTCAGGCTGTAGTATGTGAAGAGCTGGAGGGACATTATGCTAATCCATTCATTCAAAAAGATTGTGTTCCCACTGGTCTTGACACTGTTCTCAATACTAAAGAAATTAATAACAAAGCAAAGTCCCTTCCCTCAAAAAGGATATATTCTAGGTAGTTAATATAATTTTAAGTATATATGATAAGGTAAGGACACTAAACTAAAATTATAGAGCAATGAAATCCAGGTCAAATGAATAAACAATGCTTTTCAAAGGTAGGTGATCCAGGCAAATACTTTAACAGAACTGGCTATGCTAAATGCTTCATAAAACTTAGAGCAGTGATTCGCAACCTTCCTAATACAACTCTTAAATACCTCATGTTGTGGTAATCTCCACCTGTTAAATTATTTTCATTGCCATTTCATAACTGTATTTTGTTATTGTTATGAATCAAAATTCAAATATCTGAGATCTCCTGGGTAAACTGGGAATGAGTGATGATGGGAACATGAGGAATGGTATTGGGGGCAGGATAGAGGCAGAGAATAATGAAAGAGATGTCTTGAAGGGGGTCATTTTGGAGTCAGGTAGAAACCCAGTGCAAGGGAAACTACCATGAATCTATAAGAATACCCCAGCTAGGACTCCTAGAAATAGTGGACAGGCAACCTGAACAGGCCATCTGCTATATCCGGATTGGTGACTACCCTAACTGTTATCAGAGAGGCTTCCTCCAGCAACTGATGGAAACAGATGCAGAAATCCACAGCCAAGCACTGAGCAGAGCTCAGGGAATTCTGTTGATGAGAGGGAGGAAGGATTATAGCAGTGTGTGTGTGGGGTGTCAAGGTCATCACAAGGGAACCCACAAAGACAATAAACCTGGGTTTATAGTAAGTAACTTATAGACATTGTACTGACAGACAGCTAAGGAGCCCGCATGGAACTGACCTGGCCCCTCTACATATGTGTGACAGTTGTCCAGTTTAATCTACTTGTGGAACTCCTAACAATGGGAGAGGGGCCTGTTCCTGCCCAATACTTGGCATGCTTTTAGGAACCTATTCCTCACACTGGGTTGCCTTATGAAGCCTTAATACAAGGGGAGGAGCTTATTACTACCTCAACTTGATATGCCATGGTTTGCTGACACCCATGGTAGGCCTGCCCCTTTGATTGGGGGAAGTCAGAAGGGAGGAATGGAAGGAGAGGAGGGAGGGGAAACTGTGGTCAGTATGTAAAATAAATAAATAAATTTAATTAATAAAACATAATGGAGAACATTTAAAAGTTATTGAACTAATTTTTGCTAGCAATTAACTATATTTGAATAAATATTATTCATATACAAACAAGAGGTTTCTAAAGATTGCAAAAGACAATGAAGTCAAGTTCAATTTTAAGAACTGAATTAAAGAAGTTAAATTGTCATAATTTATAGACAATTTAAGTGTTTACACAGAAAATGTAAGAGGGTCAACAAGCAATTAGAAGCAATAAGAAACAGTAACATTAGCGATTGAAAATAAAATTTGAAAATCAGCAACAGCCAATTTTTAAAAAGTAATTTAAAGACTTTTATTCATAAATGGGGTACTTTTACATATGAATGTATTTAATAAAGAATATAGATGCAACCTAATACAGAGAAGCAGACAGAAGTTGCTACCTGTCTGTGGATGTTATTTTCATAAAAATACCCTACACTTTCTTTGTGTGTGTGAGTAGTTTGATAAAATGACATTAAAATTCAAATGAGGTATTTTAAAAGCAGGAAATTAAAAGATGGTTTAAAAAATAATAAGTAAAAGCCAGGTGGTAGAATGTGCCTTCACAAATATCTATTACATTATATTATACATACATTACTTGAAATTGAAAACAGACTGCCTATCATGGGAGGGAACAAACATTTCTGTGGGGTGTGTGTGTGTGTGTGTGTGTGTGAGAGAGAGAGAGAGAGAGAGAAAGAGAGAGAGAGAGAGAGGAGAGAGAGAGAGAGAGAGAGAGCTATTTTAAAATAAAGCTCTTCTAAACTCAGATCTCATTGAAGCATGAAAACATTAAATCCTGTACTCCAAAGGCACCACCATGCAAACCCTTCAGAGTGAAACTATGAGAATTGTTTATTCAGCTTTTAAGCCCTTCTCTTTCACAGAGGATGTAGACAGCAGTGGGGACTTGCAGGGGGATTTGTGAAGAAATGTCTTTGACAGTTGTTGACTGTCTCCCCACAAATGCCTTCTGTGGTAGGAGGATTAGGGTTGCTCTTCCTTTAACTCCAGTCTGAAGAGAGTAAATGATTATGAGATGCTGGGAAGCAGGTCCCACAGCTAGGAGGATGCAGTTGAGTGAGGTTAAGCCTCCTCAGAAGTCTAGGGGCACTGTGCTGCTTTGGGATAAAATACCGTTGCTCTGTAGTGAGCATCCAGCCCTGGAGTTGTCTGGTGCCCTGAGGTCAGAGATTTTTCCCGGGGATTAGATGAAACTGCACACAGAAGAGATAGCCAGCCTGGAGCTATGCACATTTTTATCCTAGAGAAACATCATTGACAGCAAAAGAATGTGAGCCATCCGGGACCTATAAGGAGTGTCCTGGACTTGAGGCAGTGTACAAATACTGAAAGGAAGCAGTCAGGGGAGGAGCTACATTGGTCTGGTTCACAGAAAGTTCAGATTATTGCCTCAGGGGAAATCTCTGTAAATGTTCTGAGAGTAAAAGCTAACTTTAAGGGCCTGGCAGGCTTCCTGAACATGAAATCCTCTTTCTCTTCCTCCGCTCTCTCTAGTTCTATTGGAATCAGAAAGCCAGTGAGGGAGGCAGCAACCATGGTTTGGAAGCTTTAATGGTAAGACAACAAACAGAAGGATTGTACACTGTTCCCACAGCACAGCCTTCTCATCTACACAGGATCTAAGGAGTTAGGGAAAATATGTGAAGATTCAAGTTAAATTTGACATATAGTTAAATATATACAAACTTCTGCTGAATTATCAAATATGTATTTCTGAAATTTTTTCATGCCAAAGAAAAATCACACACTATGAATAACTGGCTCCATAGTGATATACAATTGAGTGAAACCACTCCAACCCCATGGTCATTTCTAACCAGACTGTGAGCAAAAATTGTAGAAATCCTATTTAAAATGCTGGCATAGTTCAGTCTCCACTAAAATTTACACTGAGCCTTATAACCGACTGATCTTTGCCCACACTTTCACATTGTGCCTTTGAGACTCAAGACTAAGGACACTGAATTCTGAGAAGATATTTTGTGCAAACTATACATCAGCTCCAGAGTGCAAACATTTTAACAGCAGCAGGAGCCCTACCCCCTCCTTCTTTCTTTCCTTATGGTGGGCAAGTTTTAGAAAACATCTTGTTTTAGGCAAAAACAAACAAACAAACAAAAAAAAACTCAGCCCCCACACAATTGAATTTTAGAAAGTTCCCAGAAGCCACTTAATTGAAATTATTGAAGAGAAGCTTTGAGTAGCACCATAAAAACTGCTAACCCACACACTGGTTTGCTTAGACTCCTAAGCCAATCTTATCACCTAATCAGACTCTCAAATGTCTTATACAGTTTGGTGTTAAATTGAAGTTTTTCTTTTAAAATTTACATGGTGTCATTGCAACTATTGCAGCCACAACATGGAAACAAAGAGGACAAAAAGAGACATAATAGAACTAGAACACAAATCAGTCACTTTCCTGAAGATCTCACCTGGTCACTGAGTCCAGCTGAAAGAAGGAAATGACTGGCAAACTAACTTGCCATGCCACAACTAAGAGAAAGAAAAACAATTAAATTTAACACTAAACTCTACTAGACATTTGAAAGAAAACAAGTAGAGATTTCTTTACCAGTGATCACCAATTATGGGTAGTCATATTTATTATAGTTTGAGTCTGAACTGTTCTTCAAGGACTTATTTGCTGGAGGCAAACAATTAGGAGGTAGGGCTTGTGAGAAGCTAAGTCATTGAGGTTGATATGAAGGTGATGTTAGGACTCTAGAAGTCATTCCTATTCTTCCTCTTCCCTGTTCCCCAAACCATATTGACATTGTATGAGAAACTTTACAAAACCATGCACTTCCCTCCATGATGGGTCATCTTTCTTCATAGGCAAAGGGATCAATAGAGTGAAACCTCTAAAATCACGAACCAAAATAAATCTTTCCTCTTCTAAGCTGATTCGTTTAGGCATTTTGCACAGTAACAAAAGTGAACATCAGTGGTAAGAATGAGTCAAGCGGTTGTCAATGGCTTTTCAAAAAGACTCCGGCCAGCCACATTCAGAGAATCCGGCCACATTCAGAGAATCTGGTTGGATTGTGTCCTCGTTCAGTCCCAGTCCAACCGGCCTTGGTAAACTCTCATTAGATCCGTCCCCTTGTATCAGTGGGTGATCACATCCCTCGCAGTCCTTATTTCCTTTTTCATTTTCTTGGGACTTGTTTCCTCTGCATATACTGGATTTTTCGGATCCAGTCCGTCTGGACACTCACCTTCCTGGACCTGGAGGGAGGCGGGAGGAACTTGAACTTCCCACTGGGCAGGAAACCCTGACTGCTCTTAGGGATGGAGAGGGAGGAGGAGAGGGAGTGGGGGGAGTGGGAGGGTGGTGGGAGGAGGGGCAGAAATGGAAACTTTTATAATTTAATAAAATTACAAAAAAAAAAGAATGAGTCAAGCGGAACTGGAAGCATAGCATGAAAGAGGTGCACAGGCTGGACAGTGGTGGTGCACACCTTTAATCCCAGCATTTGAGAAGCAGAGGCAGGTAGATCTCTGTGAGTTCGAGGTCAGTCTGGTCTACAAGAGCTAGTTCCAGGACAGCCAGAGCTATAGAAACCCTATTTTGAAAAACCAAAAGAAAGGAAAAGGAAAAGGAAAGAAAGAAAGAAAGAAAGAAAGAAAGAAAGGAAGGAAGGAAGGAAGAAAGGAAGAAAGAAAGAGAAAGAAAGAGATGCACAGGCTAAAATGTTTGTAAATTTTAATTAGGAAAGAAGGAGTTAGTTAAGAGGAGTAAGTTCAACTAAAGCACCACTAGAAACACTTCACTGGATAATGCACAAATAAGAAAAATGTCTAGCTGTGGTCAGTCAAGTAACTTTGCCTCTATATCCAGTATATAAAAATACACACTTAAAGTTGCCAAAGAGGAACTCTCTGAATGTCTTCTTTGTAACATGATGGGCCGGCTTGTTGGGGTTTCTGTCCCGCCCAGTACCCCACAACCGGCAAGCCCAAAGAAAATCACACACAGGACTCCATAAGATTATAAACTGATTGGCCCATTAGCTCAGGCTTCTTGTTAACTCTTATAGCTTATATTAACCCATTATCGTGATCTATGTTAGCCATATGGCTTGGTACCTTTTTTAGCTGGGCAAGTTACATCCTGTCTCTTCAGTGGTCTGCGCAGGAGTGGCGGAGGGAGCTTCCTGTTTTCCCAGAATACTCCCAGTCTCTTTGCTCCACCCCTACTTCCTGTCTGGCTTTCCCGCCTATACTGCCTGCCTGGCCAATCAGCGTTTTATTAAAATATGATTGACAGAATACAGACAATTCTCCCACACCATTTCCCTCTTTTTTTTTTTTTTTAAACAAAGGAAAATACCCATAGTCCATTTGTTGGGAATGTGGACGTAGTATTTCAGGCTACTTCCTGCTGGTTGGGGGCGCTGATGATCTTATGGGGACCTAAAGAAAATTTAGAGTTATAATCAAGTCCTGACTGGAGCATCCTGTGAGTCTTGATCATCTCAGGCAGCAGTCTTGAATCTATTCTGGATGTAGAACTCTGTCATCTGGGCCATCTGTTCCTATGGGAGATTTTTCAGGTGGTCTTCCTTTTTCGAACCTGATTTTTCTTAACTCAGAATGAATCCACAGCTTCTCATTTATTGTGGAAACAAAAGAAAAATCTCTTCTCCAAAGTAACATACCTTTTGACTTCAATTTTGAAGCCAAAGCATTTATGAACAAAAGTCTTTTAGCAGCTGTTACTCCTTCCTCAGCAATCAAACAATTTAAAGAGAGCATAATAGCATACAGTATCAAGATTCTCTGTGTATTTTCCATCTTTATTTTAACCTCTATTTCTTTTATTTTTACTTTTACTTTTTGAGACAGGTTCTGTGTATATCTTTGTCCTGGAATAACTCTGTAGGCGAGGCTGTCCTTGAACTCACAGAGATCTGCCTGTCTCTGCCTCCCTAATGCTGGGATTAAAGGCATGTACTACCATACCTTGAACTCACAGAGATCTGTCTCTGCCTCCCAGGCATTGGGATTAAAGTCGTGTACTACCAAACCTTGAGGTCACAGAGGTCAATCTACCTCTGCCCCTTGAAGTCATAGAGGTCAATATGCCTCTGCCTCCCAGGCATTGGGATTAAAGATGGTAGGTGTGTACCAACACACCCAACTACTCTCTTTCTTTCCTTTTAACTTTAAGAACTTTAACTTTTAACCTGCATATATTTTTAACACACAGTAAACCATTTAGAGGTTTTTTTCCTCTCTGAATCTCTTTTTACTGTATATCTCTCTTTTTCTGACCACATGAGTCATTAATTTACAAAGCAATATGGAAAGCCATGGCTTTGATGGCTAGATCCAGCCCATTTCATAGCTTTCCAGCCTCATGGCAGAGGTACCAGCCAGAGCTGTTTTTACCTTCACAACTCTACAGTGTTTGAAGATCCCTGCCAGCAAGCAAGCTTCAGCATTCTGCTCACAGACCACACTCAGTTGGACTGCCTGTCTGAAAGAGTCAGAGTTTGCCCTGGCAGGATGGCCCAGAAAGCCGGCATTTTAAAACAGTGCAGCTTTTTTCCTGCTACGGCTGAAAATTGAAAAGCATGTTGTCTTATTCCTGGTCAATCATTTCTTTAGATTTCATTTTTGATACTCAAATAAACTCTGAAATTAAAAAGAAAAAGAAGAAGAGGGGTGAAGTAAACAGAGGAGCAAATAAAGTTGAATAATGAGAAAAAAAAACAACTGGATCTTCTTCCACTATAGCCTTTCTTCTCCACGGTCCCAGCTCAGCACTTGTCTCCCCATTGTGCCCATCTCTTCCCCAGGCGACGTTTCCTAACTCCACTACAAACATGTTTAATATGTCTTTTAACTGTATTTAGTCCCATTTATTGTGACTTTCTGGCTCTTGCCAAGATTTGGAGTCTGAATTGGCAAGTTAGTTAAGAAAATTCTAGTTCACATCTGTGACAGATTCTCAAGTATCAAGACAATTCTTAAAGTGCATTGTTTTTGTCTAACTGTGCATTTTTTCATGTGGTTCTATGGTATCCAAGGGAAATCTAACCCATTGACTTTATCAAAGATCAGAAAGAAAAAAGATACCATGAATCAAAGATGAGTATCACTCATATTTTGAAGATCATAATTGATTTAAATAGTTTCTAAGGGTAATCCTTATTCCTTAATTTGAATAAAATTATTTATTATTGGGCAATGTCCCACATATAACAAATAATGCAGCTAGAATCAAGACTCTTCTCAGTTATCTCCAAAGTATAGTTGCCAAGAATATTGTTATTAACTTCAGAATAAGAGACATTATTAACTAAAGAAATTATGGACATTTAAGGTGAACTATCATTGTGAATTCATAGGCAGATAAAATGAGCATATTCCTTATTACATAATGAAAAATTAGTTTTTTTTTAAATGATTCTTCCCTGCTATGCAACCTTGGGGCACTTCCTTAACTTTTATTTGGTTCTCTATCCATAGGAAAGAAATAATTATTTTAAAATCATGAAGTTGTGAAACTAAATGAGATTATGTCTCTAAGTTTCTCTAAATAATGCTTGGAACATCACCAAACAATTGAGTAACATTTTTAGTCTTATATTGGTTTTTGGCATTTACATGAAGGGGGCAATTTCAGAGTTTGTTTTAATCAGAATGGGCTAGGTTTTGCTATCCTAATGAATAACCTGAATGTGTCAGTATGTTACATCAGAGGTTGGCTTTCTCCTCCTAACATTTGACCACTGCAGGTTAACTATGATTCTGGCTCTTATCATCTCTGAGATTCAAAGTTTCAATTTATCCATGATCTGAAACATTGCTAGTAGTTGTGAGCATTGGGAGAAGACAATTTGGTATAAAAGGTCTAGGTAGAGCCAATATGGGTCACTTTGTCCTTATTGATTGATCAATACAAGTCACTTGGCTATAATTAGGTCTAAAAAGGTGAGGAAGTATTCATGTACATGAATAATACTGTTTTGATATAGGGTGGACTGCTCCAATTGTTTGCTTCTTTCCCAGATTCCTTTCCTTGAAGCCTCTAGAAGAGTAGGAAGAAAATATTGAATCACAGAAATATCAATTCACAGAAAAATTTTTATATAGGCATACCTACTTACCTTGTTAAACTTCAAGTAAAATATTATTTCTATTAAAAACCTTCTTAGATTTTCTTTTGCTAGAAATTGAAGTTCCACTGTGGTTATGACACTTTGCTTTTTAGTATGTAAAGCTATCTGTTATGTTGCATTAAGGGCCAAGCACCACTAATTTGAACCCAGTGTCTCCAATGCTTCAAAATATGAAACTTTTCCTTTGAGTTTTTTTATTCTTTGAAAAATTTCATACATGAGCACTGTCTCTCAATTGGTTAGTCAATACCATGTAGTCACCTGAAATCATATACAAACAACACTAAACAGACTCAGCAGTTTATAATTAGATATTTATGTACACACACACACACACACACACACACACACACATTATGTAACAATAATAAAGAAAAAGAGGCCCTGGTTTTGAGCAGAGAGGTGGGGTAACATGGGAGGAGTTGGAAGGAGGAGAGGTAAGGAGGGAAATTATAAAATTATATTCTAATTTAAAAATTAAATTCTTAAACTGAAAAAAATGGAATGTGGATCTGAACAGAGATTTATCAAGAAAAAATAAATGAAAATAGCTAAGAAATATCTTTAAAAGTGTTCAACATCCTTAAATGCAAAAATATAAAACCTTTTGATCACTAGCATGACACTATAAGTAGGAAATTTTGACAGATCACATTCAAGATGCAAACATATTAAAATTATTCTATGAGGCCAATGAGAGGACTCAGAAGATAAGGCATTTGTTGACAATTCTGAGGACCTGAGTTCAACCTGAGAACCCACAGTGTGGAAGGAAAGAACTGACTCCTGGAAGTTGTCCTCTGGTCTTCACACATACTGTAACATGAACAAGTGAGTGCATGTGGCATAATGCATAAATAAATAAATAATAAATTTGATTAAAAGCTTTTAAAAATTAAAGTTGTTTTTATGAACTTAACTTGAGGCTATGGTACCTTGTTCATCATTACAACCCTTATATAGTTCAGTGTCTTCTACATAATTAATTCAAATATTTATAGAGGTAAAATGGAAATGAGTGTTGGGAAGTGCATATCAGGTTGATGGGGGTAGTGGAGAAATTTCTCCTCTTGAAGTCAAATATATGTTTCTTTTGGAAGTCCTGGGTAGTAATTATGGAACACTGCCTGGGGAGATTGGAATATCAGTTGAGACTCCAGAGAAGCACTCTTGAATGGTTCAGGAGTGGCAGAAGCTGCTAGAGAAAATGAAAGCCACCAGAGAGCTATAGATGTAGATTTATAATTAGTAATTACTTCAGTAAACATTGTTTTTCTATTCTGATGATAGAGATTACAGAATTGCACAAGAGCATTTACCCACACCCTTTCCAGGATACATTAAGCCCTTATAAACAGAAAGAGAAACAACCTTAAAATTAGTAAAAGCAGCAGGAAAACAGGCTATTTGAAGCTATCTCCAAGCCATGATACTAAACAACATGTGACACTGTATGCCTATCATGTGGGTGGGTTAATCATGTCTCCATGTATTTTTTTATCCAAAAATCTAGTACTAAGTCACATCTGTGGGAGAACTAAGGGAAGAATATGAGTCCCAAGTGACGAGTGATACTATGGAATCATTTGTATAATTTAAATTCAGTTATGGGCTATTGAGAATCTGCTATGCACCAGACACTGTGATCATTAGAATCTACTCAGTCATTGAAACAATTTTCATCTCCTTTTCATTATATCTTTATAAATACTTTCCCCTTTTCTGAAATATTCTGATCTTTTTTTCTTCCATAACCTTTGATTTCAGTTGACACATCATATTATTTGGGAAGCATTTATAAGTTTCCAAGCAAAGGTTCACTTTCCTTTCTATGTGCTTTCACAACAATAGAAACATCCCTTCTATTGCAAGTATATTGTACTCTCTGTTTTAATTGAAGGTAGCTTCCATGAATCTTTCCACTGGGAGGGCAAGGCCTATTTCTTGTCCATTTCTGTATTCTCTGCACACTGTGAGGCCTGATGAAAGTTAATCAGTTCATCATTATCTTTTTATAGCTATTCTATGGTCATATTGCTCCAACATTAGCTGATGTCAGGGACCTAGGATAGTGCTAAGTGACTTGTACATTTAAGGGATTTATCTGCACACTGCTAACTAGCTACAAATGTTAAAGAGCTGTCTTCAGAATGTTGGTGGATGGCTTTGTCAGAGGAATTTGAGCACCATAATTTTTTCAATCAAATTAACAAAAGCAGAAAATTAAAACCCATGTTTTGATTTGGCTCTGATTATCTAGCTTTGTGTTCTTGGGGGATTTTTTTCACCTTTCTAAACTGTTTTCTTCATGTCAAAAAAATAGCAAAATATGAAATAAAAAGTATGACAACTTTAACACTTTTTTATTACAACTATGTGGCAGTTTTAAAACTGAACCTGAATAATCTCTGACTTTTGTGCCATCCATTGATGGAGCCTGTATGCCGTATTGAAGCTGGGGCCTGTGTTTCACATGGAAACTGGGCTTTGGGGCTGCAGGACAGAGGAAGCACAGTGGAAGCGCTGCTGGGCCAGTCTCAGGCACAGACTGAGAAACTGACAACTGCAACTTCCTGTTTCTTGGACTTCTCATATTTGGAGCAAGCAATTGTGCTACAGGAAGGCCAGGCATCCTGTGGAGAAGGCTGCTGTGGAAAGGAACTGCATTCCTTGTCCCTAACTAAACCTGAGCTCCCTGCTAATACTCAACAGCAATTGAGCAGCCAAACTAGGAAGCCAGTTTGAAACGATTTCTCCAGGCTTCAGGTAAGCTATCCTACCGAATGCTGCCTAAAATACAAAAAAGTTGGTGCTGCCTAGTCCTTCTTAAACTAAAGAGTCAAGCACAAAATAAGTAAACAATTATTATTTTTAAATCACTAGGTTTTTTTTAACACAACAATAGATAATTGATATATACCTTTTACTATATTGCAGTGCCTCTGACCTTTCTTCTATTCTGATATTGTGGTATGTGTAAAATTAGCTCCAGATTTCTGACAAATCAATGAGTAACGTTAATGGATAGCAGGAACAATGACAGTAAAGAAAGTATACCATTAAGCCATCAAATGGTAGGTGAGCGGTGTGCTTTTTATATTTCTCTTCAGAGGTTAATGGAGAGAGCTTTGGTTAAATTAACTGACATAGGTGCCACTGAGCCAACCACTCCCCACTGGAATGACAGTTCTTTGAATGTCACAGATTCTGTGAAGGACTTTATGGAGATTGTCATCAATTTTGAGTGGGTCCCCAAAAAACAGAAAAGGCTTTCTGTTCAGCTATTTTGTGCAGAGTGAAATCTCTTGCTGCTTTCCTGGCTCCACTTTGCTTTGTGGAGCTGATTCACACCATGGAAAAACAGACTCTTATTGGAACACACCTTTTTGAGAGTGGTTTCATTCTCTGCTCTGTACGATGACCATCTGTTCGCATTTGTTGTGGGCAACCCAGGCCTGCTTCAGTCATTCAGTGTAGTCTGCACAGATCCTGCCTCAGAAGCTGTCTTCGAATCCCAGACTACTACAGGACTTGGAGGCGAGTGGTATGAAGAGCTGTGATGCCTTCCTTAAGCCATATTGAAGCAACTGATTGACTTCATGCTAATTCACAGGCGGGTGTTGGATTAATTATAGGCA
Source organism: Myodes glareolus (assembly GCF_982192425.1). Lineage (NCBI taxonomy): Eukaryota > Metazoa > Chordata > Mammalia > Rodentia > Cricetidae > Myodes > Myodes glareolus. The sequence continues at coordinate 138,287,596 of NC_142053.1, forward strand.
CAATCAAAGAAACTAAATTCTATCTACACTGGCAGGTTATGGTGTAAATTATTTTTCAAGTCCTATGGCTCAATTGTCACTACCGGGGGACAGATTCTATCTTATGAATCTTTGCCAACTTACCAATACCTAATGTTCTGCTTGAACGAAAGCTCATAACCACTGTCTGAACAATAAGGGAGTAAAGTGACCATATTCAATCAGCGTGACAACTCATTCACACATGGAGGTAACCATGGTACTGGTTCTTGGTTCTTAAAGGCACCTACATGTACTTCACTGAGGGAACCACTATTGAAGAAAATCTCTCTCTCTGTCTCTCTCTGTGTCTCTGTCTCTGTCTCTCTCTCTCCTCCCCTCTCTCTCTCTCTGTGTGTCTTGATTTTGACATGATACAATCTAAATATGAATGCACAATAAAATACCGTTTTTATTGTTCGGGTCAATATGAAATTCAGAGGTACATGATGTTCTTTGTGTTTTAAATCTTCCTACCTTGTCTTCTTCTTGTCCCTGTACCCAACAGTAGGCACAGCAGGTCTAGATTGAGACCAGCCAGCTCCCTCAGATCTCTGGTTCTACAAGAACATACTGTGTGCCAGGCTTTGTGCTAATGGACGTTTCCCCTTTATGTTTATGTCCTCAAATGTGAGCATCCAGTCAGCCAAGCAAGTATTCCTGTATCTCAAGCAATTATAAAGCCATTACTTCCACCTCTTTCCTCACCTTTCTTTACCTGAAGAAATAAAAGACTCTCAGTAAAACTCCAGAGTGTAACTTGAGAAGAGGACAAACCAATCATACCCTCTCCTGACTTTGGCAATTTCTCAGAAACACAGCCATTTAAAATCTGTCTTTTCATTTCTGGGTAGTCTTCCACTTTCTCTTGGGAGTTGAGTTTACTGGAGTTTTGATAGTGCTTAGTGGGACCAGAAGCTTCCTGTGTGTGCTCTGAGGCAGACTCTGGAGAATCCTACAATTGCACACTGGAACATAGCTCTTAGGTCTGCTCATGAGGAGCGCAGCCCTGAGTGCTCTCTGATTAGACTGCTGCTCTCTTGAGCTCCTTCACCCTTGCATCAAGAGCCTCTTTCTGAAGACCTCAGACCTCTTTCGTGCCACCTTTTCACTTCAGTAACAAGTACTGAACATTTCTGCCTGCGATTGTGTCCCTGATAGCTATGAAACCCTTCATCTTGTCTTTCTCTGCCCTTTGCCACAAGCAACCCTGAGATCTCTCACAGACACCCTGGTTTGGGATTCAAGCTCTGTAAGTGGAATCCTACTTGTTTTCTTCACCCAGAAAGGACAAGAGATTCCTCAACAAAAAGAACTGCTGTGGTGATTTGAATATCTGCTTGGCTCTTCTTTTAAAGTCACTCTTTCCATCAAGTAGTGAAATGCAACTCCCCACTTCTTGAACATAGGCTGGCTAGAATTGTTTTCTAAGTAACTAAACCCAAACTTGGGGATTTTGCTACAGCAACAGAAAATAAACTAATACACCAAGGCAGACTGAAGAAGAGACAGACTGCTTGTTGGCTTTCTAGTGACAACTCCAACTGAACTCTTGGCTTACAAATGCCATTAACCATCATCCATATGAACAAGGACAACATGACTCAAAGTTCCGCGGCATCTTACTGTAAGCCTCCTTCCCACATAAAACAAGCTAGCAAAGCTGGCTCACACCCTCCCCAAACTATAAGGAATAATGTTAATTCTTGATTTGCTGTTTTAAGGTTACTTATTTTTTAGGTAGCTATAGGCCACCATAAAAGAGGCAAGAACTTTGAGAAAGTTCCCCAAGAGCAAGAGGATGATTATAAAGTTATACACAAAACTTTATAACATGCTGGAGAGTCGGAGCTTCTCGGTCAATCAAGGAAAAGATCAAGAGGAAATTTTAAAATATCACTTAAGACATTGCAAAAGAGACTAAAGCTTCTTGATTCCAGTGAGGACAGCATCAGAGGAGACTAACTCAAACTGCAGTGTGATGAATTAGGAATTGCTGATGAAAGCGCTGATGTTTGAGTGTGGGGGAAAACCACATGCACTCTCCTTAAGGAATTGTATATTGTCTTTATTGTATTCCTAGCTGGTTAGTTATCTGTTCTCCATGTTCTCTAAAAACTGTTAATACAGTATTTATTCAATTCATATCAAAATTAAAATGATATATGCAAGCCCCTTGATTTACAAAAATGCTAATACAGCATAACTTGAAAATGTTCTTAGTGAAAATATGCACTAAGTATGCATATATAGCAAGTATGGGTATCAATGGCTTCTTATACTGAACACATGACTAAACAGGAGCTGCAGAATGTCTTCAGAGAAGGTCAGAACACATAGCATTAGCCCAGGAGAAGACCTAAATTCAGGGTTTTTTTGGGGGGGAGGGGTGTGGAAGGAGGGCTTTGCTTTAAGCTCAGGGTTTCACACATGCTAGGTAAGCCTTCTACCACTGACTTTCATTCCCAGCCACATTCAATGCTATTTGGTTTCTATTGACTGCCTGTCAGTTTCACACTATTCTAAACTCCAAAATTTATCAGTATAGCCATAGTATAACCAAGTTGCATTATTATGAATCCCAAACTAGCTTTCCCTAGAATGATATAATTTCCTTAGGTAGTATGATAAAATGAATACCCCATCCTAATTAGTTTGGAGCCATGTCATATAATTGGTCAAACAAACCCATAGAAGTTGGTGGACTGGAGAAATTTTTCTCAGAAATCTCATTACATACATATTTTTCATGTTTTTCAACTTCACCATAGGTGGATTAGCAGCTCTGCTTCCTGTCACCTCATCTTCTTGGCAGTTTCTTATTTCTGAATAACAACTACCTCCCGCATCAAATAAAGCATTATGTACTTTAGCAGCCATTTATGTGGCTTACAATTCTGTGGGTGGACTGGATCCTATGGTGCCTTTGAAATTCAAACCTGAGACTTTGCTGAGGATGATTTTGTTATGGTTTGGTTCTTAAATGACTCTGAAAGGTACATAATAGAGGCTTAACTCCCAGCTGGAGGCATGATTCCGAGGTGGTGGAAAGTTTCATTAGAAGGGAGTATATTTCTAGGAACTAGATCACTGAGGGGAGGCACTACTCTGAAGGTAGGATTGGCATCCACATCTCCTCCCCTGCATTTTGTTTCCTGACCATGACCAGCTTTCTCCATCCAAGCCTTTCATCCAGGACGTTTCCTGAAGTCACGAGGCAAAATCAGTCTTTTCTCCTCTGAAGCTTTCTTTATTCAGGTGTTTTGTCATGGTGACAGGTCACTAACCAACAGTTGGGAGATACATCACACTGCAGTGCATGGCTGACCCTGGACTACAGGGAGCATGAGAGCTTGTGAGAAGAGACATAATAGCTTGTCTAGATCCTCACTTCTACCCCGTCTTGAAACAGACTTCTATTTCCTCCTTCTATTATTTCCATACCTACCCACTGCCTCTTTGGCCATGACATTGAGTTTACGGACAACTTCCAGAAAACCCATGGATAAACAAGGGAAGACCTGCTTCTGAGTTTTAAAATCTGATCACAAAAGCTCAGAGAATTTTGTCCCTTCTGCTTTTGTGGTGAACTTTGCTGTTGGGGGCACTATTTAGCTTTTACTATTTTCTTGTTAAGTAGTATTTAATCTGACTGCTGGGTGGACGTGGGTGGCACTCACATTAGAGGGAAAAAAATAAATTCAAAGATATTTCTGAGGCAAAAATATAGTAACTATTAAAAGGTTGTACATTATTTGTATATAATATGCACCTCAGAAAAGAGAACTAGAAAATAGTTTCCAGAACATGCTGAAAACAAAATCAGCTCTGGGTACTACTGACCATACCCTGTGGTCACAAACTATGGCATGTATTCTCTAGAAAAAAAAAAACATACATTTGCTAGTGGACCATTCTTTTTCAGAATTAACCTACCATGTCATATTGGTGAAATGAGGCTGAGATTCTCTTGACTTACAAAATGGAGGGCTCACTACGGAAGGGCCAAGAGAATTAAGGGAAAGTCCTAAAATGCTTAGAACATAAGGCCATAATATAGGATAGGGTGGGTGTATAGAGGTGTGTGGGGAGAGACATCTAAGTGACTAAGGTCATTAACCATATAATATGGTTCAGCAAACTCCTGTCAGCCCACATTTAGCATGCCATTTGCTGCTGTGGGAGCATGCCGTTAATTGTTCCTAGGAAACAATTCTCTATGATAAGTGACTTTCTTTTTGGTTTTCGGGTCTCTGAAATGAAAATAATATTTCCTTTGTGACGTTGTTCTGAGAATTGCAGGAAGTAGCACATTTAAGAAGGTCTGACTTCCTGCTTGGTACATGACACTAGTTAACTTCAAAAAGTTGTGATTATTGCTAGTGCTGGAAGGTGGTATAATGCATAAAAGAGCATGTGTTTTGAGATTCTCTAGTATTCTCCTTAAATCTAAATTTTTTAAAGTACAAGTCACACCATGTCCTTGGGCACATCATAAAATTGGAATAATGTCACTTATTTTATATGGTTGCTGTAAGGCTTAACTGAAATTACTTAGAAAAGAATCGAGTGCTGTGTCTAGCACATGAAAATTGATGAGCAAACGAGAGCTAGCTCAAAGAACTTGTCCTGACTGTTTTACTCTCTTATTCCTCTAGGGAATTTTATGGTGTCTGGTAGAAGATCTTTGGCCTAGTCCATGCCTGATGCTTTGCAAAAGTAGTTATTATGCTATAGGAGTCTTTGGTAACTATTGGGGGAGAAGAGAAAACTAGAGTAAATGGCAATTTCAAGGGGCTTTTTCTCTCGTGGGTAAAAAGTGTAAGGTTGGGCATGCAAAGGGGGAGTTTTTCAGCCAGTTTGTAGGTCTGACCCATAAGGAAAGGAAAAGCCTAAGAAAGATGGTTAAGTAGGAGAACCCCAGCCAGCCGTACAGCTCTGAGAAAGATGCTTGCGGGGTTTCCTGACAGGCAGGCATGGCCCAGCAATGCTTAGCGACTAATCTGACATAAACCCAGCTTTGGTATGAATGACTCAGCGGATCAGAAGTTTCAGAAGCTGAAGACTTTTTTCAAGATCTACCCCAGTAGAAACATCTGAATTCTGTACCATCATGGGCACTGCAAAAGGCCAAGCTAATTTTCATTCCAGTCAGAATTGTTACTTGGGTTTCTGAAAAGAGACCTGTCCCTGGAAGGCCCAATGGACTAGAGTCAACTATTCAACCCAAGTGTGTTCAAGAGATGAATAGTGAAAAGCAGGAAAAAGAGACTTACTCAGCATGACATGCTGTAAAGAGGAACAGATAAAGGGGTCCAGTGATCCCAAGTCTACTTTTGGGGTGCTGAGTTAATCTTTGGGCTTGAACAAAGGAAGAATTGGGACTAAGGGTGGTAGATATGTATAATCTAGGAATACTGGCCAGTGTGGTCTGCTTGATCATTATCTCAGTTTCAGTTCTGCAAGATGGCTCCTGTGACACGATTGCTCCAGCTTCGGGGTGATAGTATTATGGGTGATCTGCCTGTGAAGCTCTACTGCATCTGAGGTGACTTCAGACATAGAAAGTGACAGAGACTTTCAGGTACCTTTTTGGAAGTCTGAAACAGGACTAAGTTAAAAGCTGAAAGTAAGATACCTAAAGGAGAGAGAGAGAAAATGAAAGCAAAGGCACCAGGCTTTCATCCTGCTCTTGCGAGTCCAAGTGAGGAGTCAGTACATTTTAGCAAAAGCAATTTCTCAATGCCTGCGATAGAAACACCTTTGTTCTTAGTAGTTAATTCTTTGTCTATGTCAAGCCCTCACAGCAGACTCTAAATGTGGAATTGAATCAAATTTTCTAAGGGAAATATCATAGAACATTTCTAGTGAGTAATTGAAGCATTCATGGAACAAATAAAATACTACGAGAAGACAACTCAGTTTCCATTTGGAAAAGAACAATAAAGGTGTGGATTTGCCCAGTTTAGTTTATTTCTCCTCTCTCAGTGTTTAGACAGGGTCTCATGTAGATCATACATGTCTTGAACTCATGATACTCCAGTCTCAGTCTCTCCAGTATGGGATTATAGGCATGTGCCAACAGACCCAGCTAAACTAAACATTCTTAAATCATACCTTTAGTCGGACAGTTTCAGATCTGGTTTCTATTTCTGTCTGCTTTGAACTATCCAGATGCATGTAGAGTTTCTGTTTTAGAGGGATGCTAGGAATATAATAGTAGAGATAGATTCAAGGGACATAGTTCTTAAGTGATCCCACTTGGAGCCTTTGCTTTTGCTCATTGTTCCATTATCTTCCCTTTCATTGGCAATGCAGAGGAAAGGTTTTGCTCTCTACTTTCTTATGTTCAGTTATTTGGGTCTATGAAGTGAACGGACAGAACATAGATCACCAAGAGAGAAGTCATACTATTGTCACCTATATGCATGTATGTGTGGGAATTCACATTGGATGCAACTGAAAGGGCAACTGGACGTTGGGGCTTATATACTATTTGAGGACAGAGCAGAGGAAGGCTATTCCTAGAAAAATATATCACTTTCATTTTATTTTGCTTTTTCTTAAATTAGAAGACAAAATGTTAGGCTTCGTTATGACATTTTCAAAAAAACTTTGGTGTGATTAATTCTCTTCTGCACTTGTCCCCAGTCACTGCCCCTCTTGTTTCTTTCTCCAGCTCCCTTTCTGCTTTCATGTTACATGTGGCCTTTTGCCCTCTATCCACCCTTCTTCAGCATTTTTTCTTTCATATCTTGGTCTCCTTTCTTGCTCTTAGTCTTTACCCATGCTCACGCCTATGTTTATATATACATAAACACATACAAACACACATGTACATATCTGTCATAAAGTAAGATAGATATGATAGAGAACATGCAGTTTTTGTCTTTCTGATTTTGGGTCTCCTCACTTATAATTATGGTCATTTTCTTATAAATTTCACTTTTCTTTCCACCTATGGCACATATACACCCCCAAATCACCTTTTGGAAAAATAAAGGAGCTCTTCTGAGAGAATTGTTGGAGGTATATGGTAGTCTTGGTAATAATGTATGTTTTCTCTCAGGCTTGGGTGGTAAGAGTTCATGTTTTTTGCCTGTTCCCAAGGAGAAGTTTGGGATAATTACATTATTATGAAGTTTTTGTTGTTGTTTTGGAGGCTCTATTTATGGTCATATTAGGAATTTTAGAAACTCAAATGCCTTGTGCACAAAATACTTTTAATGTTGCAGCATCATATTCTGTATCTTTTTGGTGAAATACTAATATACTAGTTAGACATACTGTTTGAGGAGCCAAATCAAAGCAATGAGACATGTCCAGTAATACTGCTGGCATTATATCAGCAGGTCAGAGTTTACTTACCAGAAACAATTTGAGAGAGGTAAAAAAACATGTTAGAAGAACTCCTAAGTGGCACTCATATGATAGCAAGATCATGTGCTGTGATTTATTCCCCTAAGCTTTCTGTGGTACAATATGGTCCTCAGTGTGCTCATGCTGGAATGTAGTAAAACTTACAAGTTTGAGCTTAGTGGAAAAGAAATAAGTCATAGGAGCTCCACCTTCAAAATTGAAACATAACTATCTCAGTTGAGCAGGTTGTATGAGGCCCCTCCACGTACTTGCACATTTTGTAGGCAGCTGGCTGGTTGTCTTTCTACAGCACTTCCAGTTTCTGATGCAGCTGTGAGATCCTCACCAAGATACCAAATGGCATTTGGACTTTTGAACTACTGGAATTGTGAGTTATCTAAACCTCCTTTCTTTATATGTTACATACTGTCAGATGTTTTGTCAATGGAAAGAATAAACAGTGGATCAGACTAAGACATGGTAGCATCCACTTTTGAGAAAGAAAAAAAAAGAAAGATTAGAACTCTTGCAGTCAGAACATTATTAGATGTGGAATAGGACTTGAACTGAGGCAAAGCTGTGTGGATGGAAGAGAAACAATGGAAAATACCAGAGAGGAAATTCAGGAGCAAGCAATAATAACTGGTTTGTAGTTGGATAAACTTACTGCTTAAGAACGCCCAACAGTTACTACAAATGTGAGACCAAAGCAAGAGTCACAGTCTTATGGAACTAACAAGGCCTAGTAAATCAGCAGCAATCCTTAAGAAATTAAAATTGTCAGTGCAGGTCAGAGCTAGGAATATAGCTACTATGACTCCTTCTAAATTTCTTCTCAAGGAGAACATGAGAATGGAAATGAAGGCCAATAGCTTTGATGCTAAGATTTTGGAGAATGAGTTGAAAGTCTTGGGTGAAAGACCAAGTGGGTTCTATGATTTTCAATTGTTTCTATATCTAAGCATCTCTGAGACGCGGGGGAAGCCATGTTATTTTAATGTGTGAGCTTAGTGACCCGACTGGGGATTTCTTTTGCCGTTGACTAGAATAATGCAGAACTAATTAATTCACCCATATGTGTGCTATGGATATGTTGAAATAGTATCTAAAGTGGGCAGTTGTTTGACAGCCTTTGTCAAAGGATATGCATATATGATATGAAAATTGATTCTTATTTTTAGCAAATAGACATGTATTCAATAATATTTATTGTGATTTCTATTTTATTTTTCATTGCTGTGATAAAGATTATGACCCAGAACAACCTGGAGGAGAGAAGGTTTCCTTACACAACTCTCAGTTCATCAATGAGAAAAATCAGAGCAGAAACTCAAGCATGGACCTTGAGGTAGGAACTGAAGCAGAGACCATGGAAAAATGCTACTGACAGGCTTGTTTCTCTTAGCTTGCTACCTTTCTTATGTAGTCCAGGCCTACCCACCTGGGGATAGTACTGTCCATAGTGGTGTGTGCCCTCACATCAATTAGCAATTAAAAAAAATGTTTCATAGACATGGAGAAAGGTCAGTATGCGCTGGGTTATTCTTTAGTTGATGTACCTTTTCACATGTAACTCTAGTTTGTGTCAGGTTAACAAAAACCAACCACCACAGTTTGCCATCGTTTTACAACAAAAAAGGTCTGTAAATATTCAAACCTGAATGTTAATTAATAGAGAAATTCAGCAGTTTGCTGTAATAGCATCATGCAATGTAGTTATAAAAAATTTGATCTTCATCTACTGAGCTTCATAGATAACTATTAAGATAAAAATTGCATGCTGTTCAAAACCATTTTTCAAAATTCTCCCTTGAGAGACATTAAACCTTACCTTGTTTATTGCAAATAGGAAAATTATTAAATTATAGTTGTTTAAATAATGGTAGAAACTAGATCTCCTTACTTTGTGTTTGGACCATTTGTCTATGTCTCAACAAAATGAAAACCATCCCGAGATTATGATGAGAGGATAGTAAAGTACACCTTGTAAAAGTTAGAAGTATAAGATGATTTGCAGAGTTCATTATACGATAATGGGTATGCTAAATTATTTTGTTAGGAGAACTACTTCTGAAATACGTGTAGGACTGAGAACATAGCTTAGTGGAAAAGTGCTTGCCTAACATGCTTCAGAAAGGAACAGGAAGTGCTCTTCCTGAGACAAGGAAATTCATTGTTGAATGCTACTTATTAAATGCAAGAGTAGAGACAGAAGCAAACCTGGCTCATCTGATAGGCAAAGGATCATGTATATTACCTCATATCTGGCAGATATGTGACAGACATTGTGGTTTTAAAGTCATTTTCACATCCAGTTCCTCAATTATCAGAGAACTAGATATATGCCTGTAATTTCATAAGAAAAGAATAAAAATAGAACTAGATTAGATCTGCTTAAATTCTGCTTCTGAGTGCTCACTAAATTGGATAATTGATAAAAATCTAAATTTGGATTGAGACAGTCTTTGGGGTAAATAAATTCATGACTGTGTTGTGGATCCTGTCTCTGTATTTTGAGAAGCTCTAAAAGATTCAGAAGTAAATAAGAATGAAATCGATCCTTATTTTGGAACACCATTGAAGGCAGGAGGAATTAAGATGGTGATTATGATGGTCCCAGGTACTAAATCTCGTCTTCTTATCAAGGTGGACAAGTTTATTTGGACTAGCCTTCTGGCTGAAGATTAGCTCTTCTAGAGACCTCTGTCTGTCTTAGTTTTCTTTCCTCTTTTTATGATAAAATACCCAGATAGAAGGCAATGTATGGGACAGAAAAGGTGAATTTTAGTTTGCAACCCAGGTTATATTCTATCACTGTGGGGGAGTAAAGGCAAGAACTTCAAATAACTCTATCATATCCATTTTCAAGAGCAGAGAGAAATGAAAGCTGCATGCATGTTGCATGTGCTCATTTTGATTCCTCTGAGTTTACATAGCTCAAGATGTCCTTCCTATAGAATGATGCCACCCACAATGGGCTGGGTTTCCCCACATAAATTAATGCAAGCAATAAAATCCTCCACAATTATGTCCACAGTTCAACATGATTTAGACAATTTCTCATTGAGATTCTCTTACCAGGTGACTTTACATTACATCTAGATAACAATTAAAACTTAGCCTTCAGATTGTCTAATCTGGATTTTCTTAGTATTCTATACACACACACACACACACCACCACCACCACCACCACCACCACCACCACCTCTCCACATATTAAAAATATTGTAAGAAATACCAGATCAGACAGCTAAAATAGAAAAATAGAGTGAAGAATTATTATTGAATCATGGGCCCAAGGAAGATAGGCAACTATAGTGAACCAAAGTTTGTGGCTACTTTTCTGCTGGGTTATTTGCTATTTGCTTAGCATAGTCTGGCAACTTAAAAGTTTCAATACTATGTTTGATAGCTTAACAAAAGCACAGAGAGAAAGTTTGGCATCCAGAGTTTTCTCAGGCCATGGGAATGTTGAGAGGCTGACATGAGATTCCTTCTGATATTTGTACAATGTTATTTGTAAAGTAACTTTAATACTAGAATTAGAGAAATGAAAGAAAGAGAGAGAGAGTCTAAAAATCAGCAGTTAGAAAAATACCCTCAGAATATTTCAAAATTAATAAAAAGATATCAAGAATAACAATCAAGTCCAAGAAAGGTATATAAAATGAATTGAGAAACTAGACATGTCTTAGTAAAAGCTCCTAAATACTCCAAATAAAGAGATGAACTTAAAGACAGTTAGAATAAAAGTATAAATTATTTTTAAGAAGAAAAGCAGGATTCCAACAGTCTTACAAGCTGCAGCATTACAAGTCCAAATATTTTGAAATTATAGCTTGAAAATTTTCAAAGAAAGCAGGCATTATCTTAGACTTTTACACCCAGTGATCATTTTTCAATAATAAATGCTGCTATTGAAGTATAAAAGTATTATCAGAAATCTTAATATCATACATACTTATTATTCCATAGTTTATGTAGTCCAGAACTATGAGAATGTATTTGATGGGTCTTCTGCAAGGCTGCAAAGAAGATATTGATGAGAACTTGGTCCTCATGAGAGGATGTATTAAAGAAGAATATGGTTCCAAGCTCATGTGGTTGTTGGCAGCACTCACTTCCTTGCAGGCTGGCAGAATGGCTGAGAGCCTCAGCCTCTTGCTGGCTTTCAGCAGGAGGCTCTTGTTTCAAATCACATGCTTTAAGAGGAAAGGTGAAAAATCAATAAGCCTAAGCATTCTTCTCAAGCAATTAGAAAGATGTTTCTGGCTAGAAAAAAAAAAAAGATTCCGGGGCGGCAGAGGCTGGAGTAAAAGGACTTTGGGTTCAAGGCTCGAGCATGGACTACAGGCTATGCTGTCTCAAAGGAGAAATAAGGGATGAGTAATTAAACAAATAACAAAGAAGTGGGCTAGGCACAGTGGCACACACCTTTGGTTTGTAGAACTTTAAGACAATTCTGAAGTCATTTCTGACAACTTTTCAGTACTTACCCTCCTCCCCTGGGAACCAAGGACTTAACAGCTATGCATGCACGTACTGAGATGTTGGGAACTTTCCATCTCCCTGAATAGGGGCAAGATAACCCTTAGGTGTTGACTCAGTTACTGATGTTTTGACTTAGTCCCTGGGAAGGGGCAAAGTGACCCTCAGAAGTGTCCCTTTACCTCATCTGATCTGGCAACCACTCTCCAGCCAATTATTGGTAATAGTCCTTTGAAATAAGACAATCATAATAGTTAAAGAACAACCCCCAGACACCCCTTCCTTCTGTGGGTTTTCCCGTTAAAAATAGCTTGTACCAGAAATTCAGGGTCTTCTAGCCTCCCGACTCCTGGAAGACCCTGTCATGACAGAATTAATAAAATCCTCATGCTTTTACATCAACTGTGATATGAGAGATGGTCTCTTGGGGCAATTCCTCGGTGATTGGATGGTAGGGTCCAACAGGTTATAGCAGTTGGAAGGCAAAGGCAGGTGAGTTCGAGGCCAGTTTTGTTACATAGTTGAGTTCCAGGCCAGTCAGGGCTTCAAAGTGAGACCCTGTCCCAGCAAACAAACAGAACAGAGAAAGGCACAACAGAAAGAAATAACATCTGAAAATTACATCATAAGCAGTAGAGAACTGCATTAAGAGACATTTAGACCCAACAGTAATAAACTTAAAATATTTAGTTGAACTAGACAAAGTTATGTGAAAGATACATTAGAGATGTGACTCAAGAAAGAACCCAAAATCTAAAAATGACAAAGTCACAGTCCTGCATGCTACTCTAAAGAAGCTGAGGCAGTGTGAGAGTTCAGAGACAGCTTGAGCTGCATAGCGAGGTCTGGGCCAGCCCATGCTACAGAGTAATACCTTGCCTCAGAAAATCAATTTGGATTTTTAAATGAAATTTATGAGCTCTTTTATGAAGAAAATCTCCAAGTGATTTTATTAGTGAATTCCACTGAACACTAAAGGCGAATAGAGTGCCAATTTGTCAGAAAGACATGCAAAACATCAAGAAAAATGAACTACTCTGTACTTTCAGAAATAAACATAGCCAGAACTACTGAAAATCTAATCTGTGTAAGAAGCAGTATCTGAAGTCAATATCAACGACGAACCCATGCAAAAGCTCAAGCAATATAATAACCATTCACAGCAATAATGAGCTGACAAGTTGAGTTTGTTTGTAGAGAGTCTGGGTAGCCTTAACAATAGTGTTGTACAGTGTGATTAACCACAGCAATAGGGCTAAGCTTCGACAGATTGTATAAGCACCTCTACAGAAGCTGAAAAACATGGTTGAAAAAATTCTACTGCCATCAATGGCTCTAAAAGCTCCACTAAACACAGTAGTAACAAAATGGAACTTCTTAAACAGATACAATTATCAACTGGGAAATAAATGATAATAAAAACTACAACTGATAAACATTGGAAGCTTTCCTTCGTGACTGAGACTAAGATAAGTCAACCTTGTCTTTTATTTCTCACTGGACTGGAGCATCTTGATAGCACAATGGGAGATAAGCTTAAAACTCAGGCAGAGAAAAGAGAAATAACTGAGTTCTAAAAATTTAATTGTCCTTGCTTTATTTGGGAAAGGGTGTGCCTGGTAGTAATTCTTACTTTGTGTGTCTCTGTTTACCTGTTCAGTCTCCCAAAGTTAGCTCTGTGAAAATCAAATAACCTATCTGGGAAAACAAATTTGAAAAACAATGTGGTTTATGGCTATTTGAACTGACTTCTGAGAGGAGTAAACACTTTCATTCAGCCTAGGTCCAGTCAGATGGGGTTTATTGAGTATGGTGGTTTGAATGAGAAAGGCCCCCATGAGCTCATATAACTGAATACTTTGTCTCCAGTTGATGGAACTATTTGGGAAGGGTTACCTGGTGTGTCCTTGTGGAGGAGGTGTGTCTTTGTTGGAGGAAGTGTGTCACATGGGGTGGTTTTTGAGATTGAAAAAGCCCACAATGTTCCCATCTGGCTCTCTTTTTTTTTCTCTACCCCAGGCTTACTGATCAGGTACAAACTCTCAGTTACTGCTCCAGTGACATGCCTACCTGCCTGCTGCCATGTTCCCCACCAGGATGACCATGGAGAGATCCTCTGGAACTGTGAGCATCAAATTACATGCATTCTTTGATAAGCTGACTTGGTTATGATGATGTACTAAAGGTGTATTATTTTTAAAGATATTTTTTCCTGGCCTGTTTTTGAACAAAATTAGCAGGGTGCTGACACATGTTTGAGTACTTCCAGAGTGACTGATGAATGTTGTGACTCACTCACTCTTAACAAAAATGACATATAGCTGGTCACTGCATGTACAGGGAAGTGTCTAAGCATGATGCTAATGGATGAGTAAGAACAGCTGTCACCATCAGAGTGACAATACAACAACTTATTTTAAGACTTGCTATTACCAGACAAGTTTAAAAGCAAGGGCGATCATGCTAGAATCAATACAGAACTTTGCATGATAGACAGACAAGCCATCTTAATGTGAAGGGAACAAGAGATTCAGCTATTAAAAATGGTATCCAAATCTCCCCAAAAGGAGGATTTCTCTGCTGTTCTTAGATATCTATTTAAGTGTCAATGGGGGAAAAATCACCTAGGGAGTTACTAGGAAGGTAAAAATGTGTATATTAAATTATGGTTTGTTCAGATTGGCACAATTCTATTTGGAAGTGTGTCCGTTTGCCCCCTAAGTAAATCTAGAAAGCTTCCACAGATAACATTATCTCATTTTTAGTCTGTGTTAATTGGTCACAGCTTAACATACTTAGCTTTTTTTAAAGTCTCATTTTGGCTGATGTGTGGTCAAATGTTTGTAATGTCAAAACAATGGAGCATTTTTTAAAAAAACATAGCCAAAGTGGGTGGCTGATTCTCATGACCGTGTCTGCAAGTCTTCCACATACTAAAGTCTTATGTTTTCATTTATTGCACCGTTCTCAACTGCATGAAGTGTGTTGCTCCTGAGTTGGCAATGACAGATCAGCAACACAGTGCTGCAAGAATGCTAGCAAAAGCATATGGAAGCAATTACCAGCAATTACAGGATGCATTAGAGTATAGTAAGTAGGTATTCATATATCGAAGTTTCAATTTTTAAATGTTTGTCCCTTTGAAGTAGCCAAATAGTCTTGTGACTAGATTTTCAGTGTGATTTCAAAATTCTAGCCTGGATGCTTCTCCTTATTACACCTTCTTCCTTTCAGTCTTTTCATTCGATGGTTCAGAGAGTAGTGTGCACTGTACAGAGTATCACAGGTAGACAGGCATGCATCATACTGGGGATATAAGATAGCTTAACTAATGTGTGACTATTGGAAGGGAATGCAGACATTCCATCCCTGTAGGACAGGTCCCAAAGCTGAAAGAGCAAGCTATATAGTTTAACATTTACGTACAGCACACATGTGGTGTACAATTGGCTGTGCTGTATTTCCAGCTGTTGTTGTTTATTTATATTCTAGTCAATAAGTTTCATAGTACTTTACTTTATGGAATCATTGGATGCTACTGCTTAATCCATAAAGATGGTGCCTCCCTGATTCTTTCTCTGTCTTTTTTGCTTCCCTATTTCTTCTATACAAAGATCAATTTTAGGCTCACAGGGTTAGACTGAAAGTGACACCTTAAGATATAGACACTTCCTAATTTTAATTTCCTGTGAATGCTGAATTAACATAGAAAAGAATGTGATTAAAATATTTTTATTTTCTTGGGCTAGAGTCTCATTATGTAGCTTAGGCTAATGTGGAATGCCCATCCTTCTTCTCTATCTGCGAAATTCTCTTTAACGATTGTGCACCACTATACATGTCAGTGATTAATCATGAGTCACAGAGCTTGGATTACCCCAGTATGGCCTAAATATAATCACACATGTCCCTATAAACAAAAAGGCAAAGCTGAGTGTTGTTGTGCACAGCTCCTGTTTATTATTAGAGGCACAGGCAGGAGAATTGGCATGATAGAAAGGCCAGCCTGGGCTACATAGTAAGTTTAAGACCATCCTAGGCTACATAACAAGACTCTATCTTAGACACCAATATAAGCAAACAAAAATGAAGCAGATGTTTAATAGTGGGCAGAACCCACTTATGTAGTTAGAGGAGTCCACAGCTGGATGCTGTGTATTTTTGCTGAGAATTATCATTAGTATATACTAGTTTTCTATTGTTTCATACCAAATTACCACAAAGATATGAATTCCTAGAATGAAAGATCATAGAACCACCTTAAACCTTGTCTGCTATAATGTATTTATTTAATAGGATATATGGGGAAATGTTGGTTTCACATGATAAATAAGTTCTGAATATCTAAGGTATAACATGATGGCAATAGTTCACAATATTGTACTGTATACATAAAGCCTCTAAAATGATAGACTTTCAGGGTCCCCATATCCACACACATCCAGCTTACTAAGATAAAGTACTATTTTTTTTTACTGTGTACTGCTAGCCCAGGAGAAGATAGCAACAACTCACAATTTGAAGTATGGTGACTACTGAATGTGTATCATATTTCACATCATCAGAAAGTTGAGCCATTTTAAGTTGAATCTTATCTATATAGATTTTTATCAATCAGATCTCAATAAAGTTGAAAAATTATTCAAGGAGAACCTTCCCCAATCCATGTAAAGTCTCCTGTAGGATCAGCACTTCTTTTCCCACGCCAACCCTTATAAATACATTGTTTTAGTTTTAAAATAAGCTCAAATGATAGAGCAAAGGATAGACGTGTAATCTATCAAGGGAAAGTGGCTGAAATGTGAAGGAATGGAGGCACAGTGTAGATTTACAAGCATTCCTTCCACTTTCATAACTTAGTTTCTAGAGGCTTCCATGATTTCTTGCCAGATGGCCCTTTCTGTGGCTCCTCGCACAACATAGCTAATGCTAGCATTATTAGAACGTGTCTGGTTTGGGGAAAGAGAAATTTCAATAAATAAACCAACACAACTGAAAATATCTCTTGTTGGCTGAAATAATTCTTTTTATCAGACAAGATACTTCCCACACAGGTTTTATAAATATGCATTTGTTGTAAGTCACGCATTCACTTGATGAGTTTAGAAAGCACAGGCTGCTTACTAGCTCCACGTGGGTGTCTCTGGGTTCTTTCTATTATATTGCAGAATGAGTTGCAATGTGCGATGGGAGATTCTTAAAAATAATTTTAACCTTCAGAACCCATGTTCTTATTCCTAGCTTATGCCTCTCTGGCCTCTTTCTTCTCACCTGAAAGGCCTTTTGTAGTGCTTGCTTTAATTCCCTTCTAAAATCTGAGTTGTATGTCCTTTAAGGTTCTGCATGGTTTTCCTACCAACAAATTCCTAAAGACTTCCTAAATAATGAGGGTGGCCATACTGAAGATGGAAACATATTCTGTTAGGCTATGATCATATTATGTTTCCTGAACTTGAAATGCATTCTTGCTTTCTTTCAACTCATATACTCCAACTCAGTTCGTTAGTGTTTTCCTTTGTTTGGGTTATTTATAAATTTATATTATGAAACATTTCAAGCATAAAAGAAATATAGAGAGTAGCATAAAAAAACAAACATGTCCTTACCATCTGTCTAAAAAATAATGATATTGTGCCATCTTTACCTCAAATGTATATTTCTTTTTCATTTTTTAAGCTGAACATTTTTAAGCAAACAAAAAGTAGTGCAACATGACAAACTCCCATCTTCCTGGTATTCATTCCCAACCATCTTGTTCTCATTCTCTCATTTCTTCTCTCCATTATCAGCTTTCTCTGCTCCCCACATTCACAGCTACAGTCCAAGTTGAAGATCTTAGCACGAAAGTTCACTACTAAATACTTTCACATACAGCTATTAAGTATGAGGCTTTCTACTACATAACTTCCATATAATAGCTGTACCCAAGAAATGATTCCCTTATCTTGTTTTGTATTCAACCCATGTAAAATGACAACTTTTTCCAATTTATCCCCAAATATCTTTAATAATACTTACTTTTTCACATAGAACCCAGTCATTTTGAACTTCACACATTTGTTTTTATAAAGTCACCCCTATGCATTTCATATATCAGCTTTATGAGGTCATCAGGGTAGTTATTTAGTGGCCTGTTTCATAATTTGAATGTCTCACAATTTTCTACCATGGTTTTATTTAGCATCTTCTCTTATAACTTGCAATTTTCAAAAACTGGAAAGGATTTCTCTTTCCCATTAACTTATTAATTAATTGTTTTAATGCAGATTGATGTCTGGACCAATGATGTCACCAGCAACTATAAACTGGGATTTTCTAATTCTGTCAGTGAATATCCACATAACAGTTGTTTTGTTGCAAAGAAGAGCATCCGATGAACTCCGGTTCATCTCTTAGAGTGGTTATTTCATGTTTTGTTTTAAACAAATTTCAGAATACCCTGTTTGAGAATTTGTTACCCACCAGCTTGTCAGATATGCTTCAAGGGCTGCTCCTAGGGAGTGTCAGTTCCTGGCATTATCAGCTGGACCCCTTGGGCAGGCAAAAGAGTCTCACTTTCTACAGAAAATCCCCAGGGATAGAAATATGAGTACTGGCAGCTGCAAGTCCATTGACAGCAGCCCATGAATATCCTCCTTTCATGAAACTCTGTTTATTCAGTGTGTTACCATCACTTCCTATCATCATCTGATACTTAAGGCCTGTCACACTTAGTCAGTGGGAACCTTTGAAAATGTACTTGTCCTTGATTCTCTTTGGCCATGTCCCTGCTTTCTGGCATACAATGAACCAGAATAATCTTGTAGTTCCCCTGTCACAGACCTGGAAGTAAGCATCCTTCTGAATATGATTGTATGATCAATTCCTGCTCTTTTGGTTAGTTGAGTTTTACAAATTCATGTTGAAAATTTTAATTCAAATTTACCAATAAAAATTTTTTACTTAATTTTTCTAGTATTTTTGCCCTTGTTTTTTCCTTACACCAGTAATGTGGTTTCTTTTCTAATATCAACTTCTTCAATTTTACCATATTACCATTGCTACTAAGAATAGATTGTCATCTTCTCTTCTTAATAAGAAAATTGTTTTTCTTATTGCATCACAGTAAAATGTATAACTAGTATACACTATTCACAATAACTTGAAATAATTCTGTTTTTTTTGTTTTTAAAGCACCTTGACATACAGCTATAATCATTTTTTTCATTTGAGAAATTTCTTTATTTTTAGATATAGTAAAGTGCGCAATTTATTTATCAAAATTCATATAAGAAAATAAGCAGAGGAATCTGCCCTTTTGAATGTCCTAATTTACCTTTCTAGTGATTACTTTTGCACATGTATTTTTATTTTCCTGGTTCTTACCTATGTGTTAGCCTACTATACATACCATATATATTGTATATATTTCTCTGTATCATTTCCTTCTTACTAATATATTCCTGTGTTTACTCTACTTAATTCATAGAGATTGTCTCCATTATCTTTTAAAATTGTGCATTTATTCAGAGGGCCTAGGTCAGTCCCATGCAGGGTTGGTACAGTCTGTGAGTCCAGGTTAGTTGATTCTGTGGGGTGTCCTTGGGACGTCTGTCTCCTACAATCCTTCCTCCCTTTCAACAACAGGATTGCCAAAGTTTGGCCTACTGTTTGGCTATGAGTCTGCATCTGTTTTCATCAACTGAAGATAGTTGGTTAGACATTATCAATCTATAGGTATAACAGAATACCATTAGACATCATAGAAATTGACATTTTTCCTCCAGTCATGTTCATACAGTACAAAAACACATTGCTACAATTTTCCTTCCAAAATCTTATTCTCTCCAATAGTTTGTTTTTGTCTAATTGCTTTGGCTAATCCTTCCAACATTATGTTCATAGTTCTGGTTTCAACAGTAGTGAGGGTGCTTGTAATAGTATCCCTATTAATAGACTTGTTTCATTTAATTTTATTTCATTGTGATAAGAAAGACTACTACCTATTAAATGCTGTTGTAAGAAAGGGTTTTAATCATATATGCTTATTTAATGTCTATGATAATAATACATACTTAAATCTATAATAAAACGTATTATTATGTTAATGGATTTTTCCTTTAACAGCAGTCGAACCTTTCTTGCATTCCTGGAATGTATTTAAGGAACATTGCTCACTGACATTCCAGTGAAAACACTTGAGAATTATAAAAGTTCAACGAAAAAACCGTAAAAGTCTTTGACTATAATATAGATGGTTCAGTCGCTTTGGAAAACTGTCTAGCAATTTCTTAAATGGCTGAATGTTGAGTTACCATAGGCTCTAACAATTCTGCTTCCAGGTATACAATTAAGGAAAATATAACATATGTTCCCAGGAAAACATTTATATGTACATTTATCACATAATTATTCTTAATTCCTGAAATTAAAGCCTGCTCGTATATTCTTCATCTATTTTGACAAACCCATTTTGAATGGATAAATATAAGTGGTATGCTCAGACAAAGTAAAATTACTCAGTCATAAAACATGACTTAATATACATTAAACATGACTGAATTTTAAAAGAAAATATCATATGTCATGTCATTTCTTTTTCCCTCACTTTTAGAAAATGTCCACTATGGGCAGCTCTATAAAAAGTAGATTCATGATTGTTTAGGACGGGGGGTTGAGGAAGCCAGAGAAGTGCTAACTAAATAGTATGCATTTCTTTTCTGACAAGATGAAATTTTCTAAAACTGAATGTGATGGTGATTTCTCACATTTGTAAGAATACTAAAACCCACTAAGGTATGTACTTTACGTTGCTAAATTGCATGATATAGTAATTATATGTTAGTAAGGTTGCTTTTTAAGTTTCCTAGGTTTTTGTGGTTTAAAATATAGTCAGTTATTTTAAAGGGATATTCCTTATCAATGGGGTACACTGGTAAATCTGGCATGCAAATTTTAAGTAATGTAATATATTGAATATTATAGGAGTTTGGTAGACTCATTGTTTCACACAATAGAAATTTATTTGTTCACAATTTTAGAGGATAAACGTTCAAAATCTAGCTCTAGACAGATTAGGATTTTTTTTTTTGACACCATGTTCTGCGATTTGTAGATGGTCATCTTCTTTTCATTCCTTTATAGAATCTTTCCTCTCTTCGTGTGTACCCCTGGTGTCTCTCTGTCCATATTTTTTTCTTTTATCAATCACTTCTGTGCAAGGAACTCATAAGTTGTTCCAAATAGCAGACGTATCTTTGTGTCTGGGATGAATTTGTGATTTTCTTAATTATGTGGAAATTTTTGCATGTGATGTAAGACATCAGAGACATTGTAAGAAAATCCAAGATTCCCATGTGGATACTTAAGGAGAAAGAACACAAAAAGGAACACCAACGTACCAGAATTAAGATTTCTTGAACATTCCGGTCAGCTCAGCAAATAATTGAATGCAAAGTAATATGTTTTCTACCACACACAAGAAAAAACTTCCTGGCTGAATCCTGTTTGATTTCTTGATCCACAGAACAATGAGAAACTACAAATTATTGTTTCTAAAATGTTTTCAGGTATGTATACATAAAACTTCCCATCTGTATGCTATATGCATCTTCAATATTTATACATTCCCATAATTACTCTGAAAAGTTAGTTTATCAATTTCTGTACCTAATGTTAATTTATAAGAATCTCACTTTCTCCCTAATTTAGCTGACACTTGCCTTCATATGATTTTTCTTAAACATATGTGCATGCCTTATTTTAATTTCCTTTTTCCTTAGAACTAATGAAAATGTATTTTTTTTGTTTATCAGGCACCCCAAATTCCTATTCTGCTATCTGTGTGTATGTATGTGTGTTTTTACATGTGAATATCCCTACCTGCGTGCTCCCAGTTTGTGGCTGAGTTGTCTTAACCTTAATTCTATAGTATAGAAAGACTTCTTAATAAAAATATTTTATTTTAAAGTTTATACTTTTAGTGTCATGGTTAAGTTGCCTTTCCTTGCTCTTATTTGCTTTTATTAAAATTGTGGGCCATTTGATGAATCCTAAAGAAACAAAATACAGTATAAAGCTTCATATAATATATGCATATATGAAAGCAATTTAAATAAAATTGCCATATAATGGGTGAGACAAATTCCCAACCAGATATCTCTTGTTACCAAAGGAAGCTTCTAATACATATAATCATGTTTTTTACCACAAGAGTCCCATGGGAACCCTCTAAACCACCCAAGTGATTGTCAAAGCTGTTGGTGTCTCTTTGCAAACTGACGGTAAGGCCCTATAGTTGGAGATAACACCTATACAATTCGCTGAGCATGGAGAAGTCAAGGTAGTGCTTACCTAGAGCCTTTACCCCTATGAAAAAACTTTCAGGGTACTGGAAGATACTCTGCATACTACCAAAAGAGAAGAGAAAACACCAACCCAGCTACAAACCTTTCTAATCTGAAAGAGTGTCCTGCCTATAAGAAATGCTATTGCAACAGTGGCACGAAGTTTGTGGGAGTAACCAACCTACATCTGATTTGACTTAAAGCCCACTTCATGAGATGAAATACATACCCTACTTTGCTTGGGTTGCCAAAAGCCTGAGACCAGATAGCTCAGAGACCTAGGAGATAACCAAATATTACTGTTATGCTAAGAGAACATAGCAATAAAATAACTCCTAATGATATTCTGCTTTATTCACAGATCAGTGCTCTGCTCAGCCACCATCAGAGAAGCTTCCTCTTGCAGCAGATGGGAACAAATACAGAGACCACAGCCAGCTATTATGCAGAAAGTGAGAGGTCTTGGAACACTCAGAGCTAAAGGGGATATCTCCATCAAATTCCTCCCCTCAGGATTCAGGGAACCCTGCAGAAGAGAAGGCATAAAGAGCATTAGAACCAGAGGTGACTGAGGACACCAAGGAAACAAGGCCTTATCTATACAAAAGAGCTGCAGAGATACGAACTCACAGAGACTGAGGCAGCATACACAGGACCTGCATGGGTCTGCACCAGACTGAGTTCTCAAACTGAAAGAAGTGGACACATGTCTCCCCATCCCCCACCTAGAAACTATCTCCAATTAATAGTCATTTGCAGATGAAAAATTATTTTTATTTCAAGGGAGCATCACTGGGGAAACAAACCATTCTTAAGGGTAAGTCCAGTTCCCAGAAGTAGATGACCAATACAAAAGGAACTCACCGTGATCTTTGGAGGTTCTTTGTCTCATAATGTTAAGTTAGGATGCTTTTTGTTCTCTGATTTTGCCTTTGTTTCTTTTACCTTACAGGTCCTTTGCATATATGTTATGGGTTCCAATTTGCTTTTTTAAAAATGGGATTCTCAAGTGTGTAAATGCATATATTTTTGCTCTGTATGCGTTTCTTGTGCTTTTTCTTTGGCTGTATTTTGTTACTGTTTTTTTTTTTTTTGTTTTATCATATCCTTATTTATCTGTTTTTTGCTTATATTGTGTTACGATTATTTTTCAGATGTCTGTTTGTCTTTTAAGGAGAGATAGAAAGAGTGTAAATACTGATGGGAGGGGAGGGAGGAGGAGGTAGAGGGGGGTACGGGTAAGGGAAATAATAGCAGAATACATTGTATGAAGATAAAGTTATTTTCAATAAAAGAAAAAAGATTCTTCAGATGGTGGTGGCACATGCCTTTAATCCCAGCTCTTGGGAGGCAGAGGCAGGTGGATCTCTGTGAGTTCAAGGCCAGCCTGGTCTATAAGAGCTAGTTCCAGGACAGGCTCCAAAGCTACAGAGAAACCCTGTCTCTAAAAACAAACAAACAAAAAGATTCATTTTCTATGTAAATAGAACTCAATTGAAATTAAATGCAGATATGCCAAACTATAGAAAGATATTTTTGTATTTAATTTACATGTCTTTGTGTCTTAGTTACATTTTGTTCTTGTGATAAAATACCTTACAAAATCAGGTAGCTTGAAAGAAAATGACCTCCGTAGGCTCATAGGGAGTGGCACTTTTAGGAAATGTGGCCTTGTTGGAGTAGGTGTGTCCTTGTTATGATGTGGGAGTACCCTCTGTACGCTGTGATTACAATTAATGAATAAAGAAACTGCTTTGGACCTATAGCAGGGAAGAACTTAGATAGGTGGGGAAAACTAAACTGAGTACTGGGAGAAAGAAGGGTGGCGTCAAAGAGAAGCCATGGAGCCACTGGAGATAGATGCTGTGAACTTTACCCGGTAAGCCACAGCCACATGGCGATATACAGATTAATAGAACCGGGTTAAATTAATATAAAAGTTAGCCAATAAGAAGCTAGAGCTAATGGGCCAAGCAGTGATTTAATTAAAACAGTTTCTGTGTGATTATTCTGAGACTAAACTAACTGGGCAGCCTGGAAGAACAAGCAGCCTCCTTGCAACATTGTTGGAAGAAGTATGCCACTGGGGTCAGACTTTGATGTTTCATGATGCTTAATAAATCTAGTCTCATAGTCTCTTCCTACTGCCTTCAGACACAGATGTAGAACTCTTAGCTACTTCTCCAGCACCATGTCTGCCTGCACACTGCCATGCTTCCCACCATGACTATAATAGATGATCTCTGAAAGTGTACACCAGCCTCCAATTGAATGTTTTTCTTAATAAGAGTTGCCATAGTTATGGTGTCTCTTCACAGCAATAGACATACAGGCTAAGACAGAGAGAAAGAATTTCTTTTTGTTATCAGTTCCAGGGTACTTTTCATCATTGTGGGAAAATCAAGGAAGCAGGAACTTCCTTATGCAGCTAGAAGTATCATGTTCTTCTTATCATATACAAGAAGAGTGCAATAAATGCTGTCATTCAGTTACTTTTCAACTTTTTAGATATCCAGGTTCTTACCCATGGGATGGAACCACCCACAGTAGGCAGGTCTTTCCACCCCATTTAATATAATCAAGATAATAACTCATAGGCATACCCTGTGCCCTGTCTCCTAGGTGGTTCTTGATCTCATCTATATATTTTCTGCTCATATTTTAAGCTTAATTGTATACTTTTCTAACTTTTGCATATGCGCTGATTTGAATACAAATGGTCCCCAAAGGTTCATATATTTGAATCCTTAAACACTAGGGAATGACACCATTTGAAAGGACTAGAAGGTGTGGCCTTTTTGGAGTAGGTGTGGCCTTTTTGAAGAAAATATGTCACTGGGGGTGAGCTTTGAGGTTTCAAAAGGCTATGCCACACCCTGTCTTTCTCTCAGTCTATGGATCAGAATGTAAATTTCTTCTTCTCTCAGTCTATGGGTCAGAATGTAAATTTCTACTTCTCCAACACCATACCTACCTGGTTCCATCCTCCCTAACGCCATGCTCCCTGCCAAGGTGATAATGAACTAAGATTCTGACTCTGTAAGCTAGTTTCCAAATAAATGTTTTCCTTTATTGCTGTTGTCATGGTTATGGCATCTCTCTGAAGCAATAGAACACTGACTAAAACATCATCTAATGTTTAACTTTATATCTACTTAATATTTGAAAATATGGTTTAAGGTACCATTTAGAAATTTTTTTTGTTTTTGTTAAAATTCACTCCTAAAAATTTTAAGTTTCATTTATGGTTAGTCTTTAAATAAAAATCCATTTCCTGACTAAATAAATTCTAAATACTTTAAAAAACATTCTACAGTTGCATTTTATTTTTAACCCTAAGAAATTATTTTTACCCACAGTTGAAGCTAATAAAATATAGTTGAAAATAGTATGAATTAGAATTTCTCTATTAGTAATTCTTAGTGGTAACAGAAAGAAAACTTCTGTTTGCTTTAGTCTTTGTGTCCATGATTTTAAAGCAAGAACACGGAATATAAATTTCCTAGTGTGCAGAGTGACTGTTCCTGCACAGCGATAATAACACACTGTTCATAACTTCAGAAAGAAAGTTTCTCTGAATGTATTCTTAAAGAAAATATGTTTTAAATTTTGTTGGGAACTGGGTCTAACTTTGAGAAAAATAATAGTAAAAGGACTCTAAATATAGCAAACAGTACTTTTAGTACTAAGATGTTTTTCTTTGTCATTTTTGAATTTCATTGCATTTTTACTAAAACTACGATATGTAGAGTACTCACACTTCTTACTATATATAAGTCCTGGTCTCTGGCCTCTATCTTTGGAGGCCCCTCCCTGTGCCCGCCAAGTCTTGACCCTTCCCCAGTCTATTTAAACATCTTTCCTGGAAAATTCATGTTTGTGGCTTCCCAGTTCCCCTTCGGGGCCAACTGAGAGTGCAGGAATCCCATTAAACCTAGATATTTTTTAATCTGGCTTGTTATGATTTGGCTTGATTGGGATTTTTGCTTCAGCAGAGAGCTAGGAAAATTCCTAACACTTACCTTTGGAGATATCATTCATGGCATAGTGGTCAGTTGGTAACTGTTAAGTTGTGAGCTTAGGCCCCAGCCCCTTGCATCTATCCTAGCCCCCCAACCCTGAGAATTAGCACTCTGAACTCCAAATCCCAGCAGGTCAGGTCCTGACCTCTTCCTGGGCATGGGGGCTCAGGACCACTCCCACAGAATATTTAAGTGAACTCCCAAAAGAAAAACACATGGTCTCTTTTCTTCCCGGTGGTCATGTTCGTGGCCCCTCAAGGACATCCAAGAGTGAAGAACTCTCATTAAACCTGGATATTTCTCAATTTGGCTTGTTTTGATTTGGCTTGATTGGGATTTTGCATTGGTGGAGCACTTGCATTAGGAAATATTCCTAACATCTTAGACGTCCCACCGAGATAGGGCAGGCCCTTTCCATGTGGCAGGCCCTTTTCATGTGGCAGGTCTTTTCCATGTGGCAGGCCGCATGTTGAAAGCACTCTAGTCTATAGTCTGAGTTCTCCACACCATGCTTAAACCAGCTTCTGGGCTACAGCTGCTGCATCTTGGTGAGTCCCTTTTCTTGTCTATGCTATAGGGTTTTGGGGGGACCCATTCGTACTTATTTTTGTTGTTTTTCAGATTCCTGCTGAAGTCGTGGCCCATTCCAGGGGTTCGATTCCCAGCAGCAGACAGACAGACAAGACTAGCCTTGGATGAGGTGGAAAATTGTTCGTTTTGGGACACCAGGCATTCAATTTCCATGGTGCCATTTGGACCTAACAGCCGTTTTGGTGGATGCACTGGAATGGACTTAGGTCACATGGTTGGGCATAGACTTTAAAATGGACACAGTTCAAAACCAGATCAACTGTTTCCTCTGTAATGCCTCTTACAAAAATCTTTTTAAATTGAGCCTGTCTGATACAATATGTCCCAAATGGCTAATTTCCCTATGTACTAAGTCTTGAGCTTACCACCCTCTGGTAACTAAAAAAAAAATTGTCACCATAAGGACAAATGGAAAGAGCTTATATATGTCCAAGGTTTTTGGTCTCTGTGCTCTCACTCCCCTCCCTTAGTAGCCAGTGTCTCACAGCACCCATGTTGTCAGAGGCACTGGCCCCTTCCCCAACTTCCTCAAGCCGACACTTCTCAACCCCCTCCTGTGGAGCAACATTCTTTCCCCTTCCTTTCCAATTCAGAAGTTCAAGGTCATCTTCCACCTTCCCCTCCCCCTCCTACCTCACCACTCTACTCCTGGACCCCCCTCTGTGTACTGGACTAGCCCTTCCCAATCCTCCTCATGTTCCCTTTTCTCTTTCAGATCTCTCTCAGATAGAAAAGCAACTAGGTTCCTTTTTTTTCTTTTTTTTTTTTATTAAATTATAAAAGTTTCCATTTCAGCCCCTCCTCCCAACACCCTCCCACTCCCCCCACTCCCTCTTCTCCTCCCTCTCCATCCCCTAGAGCAGTCAGGGTTTCCTGCCCTGTGGGAAGTTCAAGTTCCTCCCCCCTCCCTCCAGGTCCAGGAAAGGTGAGAGTCCAAACAGACTGGAGCACCAAAATCCAGTATATGCAGAGGAAGCAAGTCCCAGTGTCATTGTCAATGGCTTTTCAAAAAGGCTCCGGGCCAGCCACATTCAGAGAATCTGGTTGGATCACGACCTCGTTCACTCCCAGTCCAACAGGCCTTGGTGAACTCTCATTATATCAGTTCCCTTGTATCAGTGGGTGATCGCATCCCTCGCAGTCCTGATTACTTTTTTTTATTTTCTTCATCTTTCTGTTCCTCATTTGGACCGTGGAGTGCTCAGTTCGGTGTTCCAATATGGGTCTCCATCTGTATCGCCATCCAACGTCGGATGAAGGTTTCCTCTGCCCTTGCCTTCTTTGCTCACGTTCTCTTTCCTTCTGCCTCTTATTTGGACCTAGGGAGCTAGGTCCAGTGTTCCAACGTGGTTCTCCGCCTCCATCTCCATCCATCTCCAGATGAGGGTTCTATGGTGACATGCAAAATATTCATCAGTATGGTTGTGGGCCAAGGCTCTCCCACAACCCTCTCCTCTGTCCAGAGAACCATCTGGGGATCTCTCCTTGGACCTGGGATCCCATTTATAATCAAGTCTCTTGTAAACCCTAAAATGATTCCCTTAGTTGAGGTATATACTTGCCTGATCCCATATCCATCCTTCCTCCCTCCCCCCCATCCCAGTCCCCCGATCTTTCCCCAATCCTCCCCTACTCCCTTCTCTCTAACCCTCTCCCTTTCTGACAACCCTCCCACCCCCCCATGCACCCGAGGTTACCTGGGACTCTTGTCTATTTCCTACCTCCTGGTGGATAGCTAAATAATCTTCATCAGGTTCATCTTCTTATTTAGCTTCTCTAGGATCACGAATTATAGGCTCAAAGACCTTTAATTATGGTTAGAATCCACTTATGAGTGAATACATACCATGTTCCTCTTTTTGGGTCTGGCTTACCTCACTCAGTAAAGCGTTTTCTATTTCCATCCATTTGCATGCAAAATTCAAGATGTCATTGTTTTTTACCGCTGAGTAAAACTCTAATGTGTATATGTTCCACACCTTTTTTTAACCATTCTTCTATTGAGGGGCACCTAGGCTGTTTCCAGGTTCTGGCTATTACAAATAGTGCTGCTATGAACATAGGAGAACAAATGCTTTTGTAGTATGTTAGGGAATCTCTAGGGTATATTCCCAAGAGTGGAATTGCTGGGTCCTGAGGGAGGTTGAATCCCAGTTTCCTGAGAAACCGCCAAACGGATTTCCACAGTGGTTGCACAAGTTTGCATTCCCACCAACAATGGATGAGTGTTCCCCTCATTCCACATCCTCTCCAGCATAGGCTATCATTGGTGTTTTTGAGTTTGGCTGTTCTGAAAGGTGTAAGATGATATCTCAAAGTTGTTTTGATTTGCATTTCCCTGATCGCTAAGGAGGTTGAGCATGACCTTAAGTGCTTTTTAGCCCTTCAAAGTTCATCTGTTGTGAATTCTTTGTTCAGTTCAGTACCCCATTTTTTAATTGGGTTAATTAGAGTTTTAGTGTCTAGTTTCTTGAGTTCTTCGTATATTTTGGAGATCAGACCTTTATCTGTTGCAGGATTTGTGAAGATCTTTTCCCAGTCAGAAGGTAGCCTTTTTGTCTTACTGACAGTGTCCTTTGCTTTACAGAAGCTTCTCAGTTTCAGTAGGTCCCATTTATTTATTGTTTCTCTTATTGTCTGCGCTCCTGGGGTTCTGCTTAGGAAGTGGTCTCCTGTGCCTATATCTTGTAGACTACTTCCCACTTTCTCTTCTATCAGGTTCAAAGTGGTCAGATTAATGTTGATGTCTTTTATCCATTTGGACCTGAGTTTTTGTGCATGGTGATAGATATGGATCTATTTTCATTCTTCTACAGGTTGACATCCAGTTATGCCAGCACCATTTGTTAAAGATGCTATCTTTCTTCCATTGTATAGCTTTAGCTCCCTTGTCAAAAATCAGGTGTTCAAAAGTTTGTGGGTTAATACCCGGGTCTTCTATTCGATTCCATAGGTCGACTTCTCTGTTGTTATGCCAATACCAAGCTGTTTTCAATACTGTTGCTCTGTAATACAGTTTGAAGTCAGGGATGGTAATGCCTCCAGAGGTTCCTTTATTGTATAAGACTGTTTTGGCTATCCTGGGTTTTTTGTTTTGCCATATAAACTTGATTATTGTTCTCTCAAGGTCTGTGAAGAAGTTTGATGGGATTTTGATGGGAATTGCATTGAATCTATAGATTGCTTTTGGTAGAATTGCCATTTTTACTATGTTGATTCTCCCTATCCAAGAGCAGGGAAGGTCTTTCCATTTTCTGGTATCCTCCTCAATTTCTTTCTTCAAAGACTTAAAGTTCTTGTCAAATAGGTCTTTCACTTCCTTGGTTAGAGTTACCCCAAGATATTTTATGCTATTTGTGGCTATCATGAAAGGTGATGTTTCTCTGATTTCCCTCTCTGCTTCTTTATCCTTTGTGTATAGGAGGGCTACCGATTTTTTGGAGTTGATCTTGTATCCTGCAACATTACGAAAGGTGTTTATCAGCTGTAGGAGTTCTTTGGTAGAGTTTTTGGGGTCGCTGATGTACACTATCATATCTTCTGCAAATAACGAAAGTTTAACTTCATCTTTTCCAATTCGAATCCCCTTGATCCCCTTATGTTGTCTTATTGCTATTGCTAAAACTTCAAGCACTATATTGAAGAGGAATGGTAAGAGTGGACAGCCTTGTCGTGTTCCTGATTTTAGTGGAAAGGCTTTGAGTTTCTCTCCATTCAATTTGATGTTAGCTGACGGTTTGCTGTATATTGCTTTTTATTATATTTAGGTATGATCCTTGTATCCCCAGTCTCTCCAACACCTTTATCATAAATGGGTGTTGAATTTTGTCAAATGCTTTTTCAGCATCCAATGAAATGATCATATGGTTTTTTCTTTCAGTTTATTTATATGATGGATTACATTGATAGATTTGCGTATGTTGAACCAGCCCTGCATCTCTGGGATGAAGCCCACTTGATCATAATGGATAATTTTTCTAATGTATTCTTGGATTCGGTTTGCCAGTATTTTATTGAGTATTTTTGCGTCAATGTTCATGAGTGATATTGGTCTGTAATTCTCTTTCCTGGTTGTGTCCTTGTGTGGTTTTGGTATCAGGGTAACTGTAGCTTCATAAAAAGAGTTTGGCAGTGATTCTTCTGTTTCTATATTGTGAAATACATTAAGGAGTATAGGTATTAGCTCTTCCTGGAAGTTCCGGTAGAATTCTGCATTGAAACCATCTGGTCCTGGGCTTTTTTTGGTAGGGAGATTTTTGATAACAGCTTCTAATTCTTCGCGACTAACAGGTCTATTTAGATTGTTCACCTGTTCTTGGTTCAACTTTGGTATATGGTACTTATCTAAAAAAATGTCCATTTCTTTTACATTTTCCAGCTTTGTGGCATATAAATTTTCGTAGTAAGATCTAATGATTCTCTGAATTTCCTCTGTGTCTGTGGTTATGTCCCCCTTTTCATTTCTGATCTTATTAATTTGCATGATCTCTCTCTGCCGTTTGATTAATTTGGATAGGGGTTTGTCGATCTTGTTGATTTTCTCCAAGAACCAGCTTTTTGCTTCATTGATTCTTTGGATTGTTTTCTGCGTTTCTATTTTGTTGATTTCAGTCCTCAGTTTGATTATTTCCAGTCTTCTACTCCTCCTGGGTGAATCAGCTTCTTTTTTTTCTAGATCTTTCAAGTGTGCTGTTAAGTCTCCAATGTGTGCTTTCTCCGTTTTCTTTAATTGGGCACTTAGTGCTATGAACTTTCCTCTTAGCACTGCTTTCATAGTGTCCCATAGGTTTGAGTATGTTGTGTCTTTATTTTCATTAAATTCAAGGAAGACTTTAATTTCTTTCTTTATTTCTTCCTTGACCCAGGGGTGATTCAGTAGTTGACTGTTCAACTTCCATGAATTTGTTGGCTTCCTGGGGGTAGCACTGTTCCTGAATTCTAACTTTAATCCATGGTGGTCTGATAAGACACAGGTGGTTACTAATATTTTTTTGTATCTGTGGAAGTTTGCTTTGTTACCCAGTATGTGGTCAATTTTCGAGAAAGTTCCATGAGCTGCAGAGAAGAAGGTATATTCTTTCCTATTTGGGTGGAATGTTCTATAGATGTCTGTTAAGTCCATTTTATTCAATACCTCCAATAATTCTCTTAATTCTCTGTTAGGTTTCTGTCTGATTGACCTGTCCATTGGTGAGAGAGGAGTGTTGAAGTCTCCTACTATTAGCGTGTGTGGTTTGATGACTGCTTTGAGTTCTAGAAGTGTTTCTTTTACATAAGTAGGAGGCTTTATATTAGGGGCGTAGATATTCAGGATTGAGACTTCCTCCTGACGAATTGTTCCTGTTATGAGTATAAAATGTCCATCTCCATCTCTTCTGATTGATTTTAGTTTGAAGTCAATTTTGTTGGAGATTAGAATGGCCACGCCTGCTTGTTTCTTAGGTCCGTTTGCTTGAAAAACCTTTTCCCAACCCTTTACTCTGAGTAAATGTCTGTCTTTGTGGTTGAGGTGTGTTTCTTGTAAACAGCAGAATGTTGGATCCTGTTTTCGTATCCAGTCTCTTAGTCTGTGCCTTTTTATAGGTGAATTGAGTCCATTAATATTAAGTGATATTAATGACCAGTGGTTGTTGACTCCGGTTATTATTATTTTTTTGTTTGTTTGATTAATAGAGTTTGTATGTGTCCCTTCTTTGAGTTAAGCTCGTGAAGGGTCGCTAGATGTCTGAGTTATTGTAAGCATTGCTGGCAATGTTGGACTCCTTTGGTTGCAATTTTCCTTCTATTACTCTCTGTAAGGCTGGGTTTGTGGCTGCGAATTGTTTAAATTTGTTCTTATCCTGGAATATTTTGTTTTCTCCATTGATAGTGAATGATAGCTTGGCTGGGTATATTAGTCTGGGCTTGCATCCATGGTCTCTTAGTTTCTGCAGTACCTCTATCCAGGACCTTCTGGCTTTCATGGTTTCCATAGAGAAGTCCAGTGTAAGTCTGATAGGTTTACCTTTATAAGTTACTTGCCCTTTTTCTTTTGCAGCTCTTAATATTCTTTCTTTAATCTGTATGTTTTGTGTTTTTATTATTATATGGTGAGGGGATGTTCTTTTTTGATCAAGCCTATTCGGTGTTCTGTATGCTTCTTGAACCTTCATAGGAATATCATTCTTTAGATTGGGAAAGTTTTCTTCTATAATTTTGTTGAATATATTTTCTGGTCCTTTGATCTGCAGTTCTTCTCCTTCTTCAATCCCTATTATTCTTAGATTTGGTTTTTTTTTTTTATTGTGTCCCAGATTTCTTGACTGTTTTGTGATGAGAATTTATTGGATTTGCTGTTTTCTTTGATCAGAGCATTTATTTTCTCTATGGTATCTTCAGACTCTGAGATTCGTTCTTCCATCTCTTGTATCCTATTGGTTATGTTTGATTCTGTAGTCTCTGTTCGTTTACCTAGATTTTCCATATCCAGCCGGCCCTCGTTTTGTGTTTTCTTCATTGCCTCCATTTCAGTTTTCAATTCTTGAACTGTTTCCATTACCTGTTTGATTGTTTTTTCTTGGTTTCCCAATATATCATTCATGGATTTACTCATTTCTTCGATGTTTTTTTTATATTTTTCATCCATTTCTTTACTCATTTCTTCAATCTTTTTGTTATACTTCTCATCCAGTTCTTTAAGGGAGTTTTTCATATCCTGTTTAAGGGACTCTATTGCTTTCATAATGGCATTTTTTCCCGCTTCTTCTGAATTAAGAGGTTCAAGTCCTTCTATTGTAGGGTCATTGGGTTCTGGCGTTTTCATGTTGTTTTTTAGATTGTTGGAGGAGTTCTTGCCTTGGCGTCTGCCCATCTCTTCCTTCAAATGCTCTCTACTGGATCTTCTAGTACCAGGTCAGGTTCCCTTGTAGGGCAGGGAATTCACTGACAGAAGGCCTACCTTTCCTCAGGCAGTCTATTGAAACACAGGCACTCCCTACTACCGGGTTGTACTCACAACCCAGGCCCAGCGAGCAAGGGAGTTGCTCTGGGGAGATCTTGTGGCCCCAGAGGGAAGGGGGGGAAGAGAGGAAGGTGAACCTGGATAAAGGCTGGGACGGGATTCGGGAGAGCTCCGCAAGGAGGAGTCGCCTCTGCCTGGTGACCAGATTGTCGAGGGGGGCGGGGAAAGGCTGAATTCCTCCTAGAGGAAGCCCTCTGGCCAGGAGAAAACTCACCCCTCCTCCAATGGAAGTCTGCTAGAAGTTCACTCTCTCTTGCTGGCCAGGAATGTGATTGAGCTGAGACAGGGCTTGCCTTTCCTCAGGCAGGCTCTCAAAGCACCGGAGCTGCCCCTGCTGGACTGAGCCCACAGTCCAGGCCCAGCGTGCAAGGGAGCAGCTCTGGGGAGATCTTGTGTCTCCAGAGGGGATGGGGGGAGAGAGGAAGGTGTACCTGGATAAAGGCTGGGACGGGATTCGGGAGAGCTCCGCAAGGAGGAGTCGCCTCTGCCTGGTGACCAGATTGTCGAGGGGGGCGGGGAAAGGCTGAATTCCTCCTAGAGGAAGCCCTCTGGCCAGGAGAAAACTCACCCCTCCTCCAATGGAAGTCTGCTAGAAGTTCACTCTCTCTTGCTGGCCAGGAATGTGATTGAGCTGAGACAGGGCTTGCCTGTCCTCAGACAGGCTCTCAAAGCACCGGAGCTGCCCCTGCCGGACTGAGCCCACAGTCCAGGCCCAGCGTGCAAGGGAGCAGCTCTGGGGAGATCTTGCATCTCCAGAGGGGAGGAGGGGAAGAGAGGAAGGTGTACCTGGATAAAGGCTGGGACGGGATTTGGTGCGGGAGAATTATCTGTATTCTGTCAATCATATTTTAATAAAACGCTGATTGGCCAGGCAGGCAGTATAGGCGGGAAAGCCAGACAGGAAGTAGGGGTGGAGCAAAGAGACTGGGAGTATTCTGGAAGCAGAAGCTCTCTCAGCCACTCCTGCGCAGATCACTGAAGAGACAGCATGTAACTTGCCCAGCTGAGAAAGGTACGGAGCCATTATGGCTAACATAGATGAGAATAATGGGTTAATATAAGTTATAAGAGTTAACAAGAAGCCTGACCTAATGAGCCAATCAGCTTTATAACTTATAGAGATCTCTGTGTGGTTGATTTTCCTTGGGGTATGCCAGCTCTGGGGTACCGGGCGGGACGGAAACCCCAACAAGCTGGCCCTCATGTTACAGGGATTCAGGAGAGCTCCGCAAGGAGGAGTCGCCTC
This sequence comes from Myodes glareolus, assembly GCF_982192425.1. Lineage (NCBI taxonomy): Eukaryota > Metazoa > Chordata > Mammalia > Rodentia > Cricetidae > Myodes > Myodes glareolus. Next base: position 138,322,647 of record NC_142053.1, read on the forward strand.
TGCCTGGTCCTAGGTTCCTTTTCTAATAATCCTTCTGCTTATCCATTTTATCTCTTAGTCATTACCAGATATTAGTAAAGAGTTAAGAAAGGTTGAGGAGGGTCCCCAAACTCCAATACAAGAATTGGTGAAAATGGCCTTTAAAGTTTTTAATGCCTGAGAGAAGTCAGCTGAATCTTCCCGAGAGACAAAGCTACAACAATCTACCGGCCCAGGCCTTAGCAGCTGCCCTAAGGTCACAGGAATGGGGACAAGGGAAGCCAACCACAAGGCTCTACCCTAATAGAGCCCAGCCTAATTCAGCCTCACAGGCAAACTGTTTCAAGTGTGGCCTAAATGGTCACATGGCATGATATTGCACTACGTCTCCTCCGAGGTTATGCCCTACATGCCAGCAACCTGGACACTGGAAATCACAATGCCCTGTGTGGGCTTGATCTCTATGCCACGCCATGGAGGTCAAGCCTCACCAACATCAGCAAGTGAAACTGTGCCAGCCTTCGAACTTCTCAGCGCCTTACAGAGAATTGACACTGCCCAGACTTGGTTTATCCTGTAACACTATCCAAGCCTAGGGTAAAGCTGCAGGTAGCAGGTAAGTCCATTACTTTTATTCTCACTCTGGTCTTAAGTTTTCCTCACCAATTTCAGCTATCGGGGGTAGATGGGACCTGTTCTTCCCCACTGAAAACTTTGACACTGCCTTGCATTCTTGCAGGACAATTTTTTCTCTCATTATTTCTTAGTGATACCTGCTTGCCCAGCACCATTACTGGGTGGAGATATCCTTAGTGGCTTCCCCAAAGATTTGTTCTGCTTCTTGGAGCACCTTTTAACCCCACCCATCTCCAAGATTCTATTTTACAGGTTCACTCCTACTGCCAGACGTGTGCCCAGGCCAACCCACAAGGGGCTCTCCACATACACCAGCTTCGTGAACACCAACTATGGCAGGTTAATTTTACCCATATGCCTACTCATAAAAAACTCCCTTATCTCTTAACACTTGTGGACACTTTTACAGGATGGATAGAAGCATTTCCAGTCTCCAGGGAAACAGCAGATGTGGTGGCTCAGGGTCATGGAGCTCTCAACATCTCCTGTACAATGGACTCATCAAACAACAATTAACAAAGCTCTCATTGAACTCAGATTATCTTGGCTCTCCCTTCTCCCCACTGCTCTGAATTGCCTCAGGGCCACCCCACATTCCCCTACCGACCTGAGCCCTTTTGAGCTGTTTTATGGCAGGCCCTTTCTCCTTAATCATCACCTCCCAGTTCAAACTCCTCCACTGGCGGGGTAACTACCCCACTTCTCCCTTTTAAGGTCCCTTCTCCATTCACATGCTGACAATTGTCTCCCTGCCCCCACATCAGTAGACCCTAATGCCCCTAAACCTGCCCTGGTCTCCCAAGGGGACAGAGTACTCCTCAAACAGTTAACTCCTATGTTTCTCAAACCTTGATGGACAGGACCTTACATGATAATCCTCACCACCCCCTCAGCTGCCAAGCTCTTGGGACACCATGCTGGAACCGTCTCTCCAGGCTCAAGCGGGCGCCTACTCAAGACACTTGGTCTGTCCAGCAGACAGGACCTTCCACCCTCCAGTTTTCCAGGATGCCACAATGAAGGGCCTACCTGCTCCTCATTCTGCCACACTCATCTTTAGTGCTAACTATTTTTTCCTAGACACCTGCCTTCTCATCTCCCCCAAGGAACAGATGCCTGCCATCTCCAGGATGACAGCACATGGGATGCCTTTCCAGCCACACCTCTCCCTAAACGTGAACACCTAGCTCTCCCCTTCCCTACGTTGCCCCGTGCCCACAGGAAGTAGCTATATTTGAGTCTATGCCCTTTCCAAAAAGAGCTTAAATGTTTGTCATAATTACCACTCCAATTTTCTGTCACCCCAATATCGAAAGAGTCTGGAATGTTATGCTGTAAGCTTAGGCCCCAGCCACTTGCATCTATCCCAGCCCCCTGACCCTGAGAGTTAGCACTCTGGACTCCAAATCCCAGCATGCCAGGTCCTGACCCCTCCTTGTGGGGGGGGGAGCCTCAGGACCACTCCCACAGAATATTTAAGTGAACTCCCAAAAGAGGAACATGTGGTCTCTTTTCTTTCCTCCCTGTGGTCGCCCCTTGGGGCCACCTGAGAGTGCAGAACTCCCATTAAACCTGGATATCTCTTAATTTAACTTGTTTTGATTTGGCTTGATTGGGATTTTGCGTCGGCTGAGAGATAGCATTAGGAAAATATTCCTAACAGTAACTAATCCAATTTGCTTAAACCATAGTTTCTGTTGCTTTTATTCTGTGTACTTATTCTGATGAATTTCATAAGGCACTCCCTTTAAGTTTATCATGTACTTTGATGACAGTCAACATCATTCTCATTTCTCCCTTTCACATTCTTTTTCCTACATAGTTTTGATTGGCTTTTATATAGACACATGCACACATACACACACCAAAATAGGAATTTTTGAGTGCCTGATAAATATAGGAAAACATACTCATTTTCATTAGCAACTATAGAAAAGTGAATTAAAGCAAAGTATCATCAATTCAATTAAATGGAATTTTGGTAGGGTTTACGCTGAATACATAAATTGCTTTTGGTAGGATAGCCATGTTAAAATTATTAATTCTACCAATCTGTGAACATGCAAGTCTTTTAATCTTCAGGTTTCTCCAGCATCATCACCAGCATTTATTTGTATTTTTGCTTTCTTTGTATTTTTAAAATATTATTATTTTATATGTAAGGGTGTTTTGTTTACATGCGTATCTGTGCACTACTTGCATGCAATTCCCAAGGAGACCAGAAAAGAACATCAGACTCCCTGGATCTGGAGGTATAGACCTTTGTGAGCTTTTGTGTGTGTGCCGGGAACCAAACCTAGATGCTTAGAAGAGCAGCCAGTGCTCTTAACCTCTGAGCCTTTTCTCCAGTCCCTTACCTGATTTCATAATTATATCCATTTTGAGTGGAGTAAATTGAGTTCTTTGTATATTTTGGAGATCAGACCTCTGTCTAATGTGGGGTTCATGATACAAAGGACATGGTCAACAAGGCAAAATGACAGCCTACAGAATAGAAAAAGATCTTCACTAACCACACATCATATACAAAGAACTCAAGAAATTGGTCATCGAAAGAACAAATAATCCAATAAGAAAATGGAGTACAGGCCTAAATAGAGAACTCTCAACAGAGGAATCTAAAATGGCTGAAAAATACTTAAGGAAATGTTCAACATCTTTAGCCGTCAGAGAAATGCAAATCAAAACAACTCTGAGATTCCATCTTACACCTGAAAGAATGGCCAAGACCAAAAACACTGATGACAACTTCTGCTGGAGAGGTTGTGGGGAAAAGGGAACACTCCTGCATTGCTGGTGGGAATGCAAGCTGGTACAGCCCCTTTGGATGTCAGTGTGGCAATTTCTCAGAAAATTAGGAAAAACCTTCCTCAAGACCCAAATACCACTTTTGGGTATATATCCAAAGGAATACTCAATTGTGCCACAAGGACATGTGCTCAACTATGTTCATAGCAGCATTGTTTGTCATAGCCAGAACCTGGAAACAACCTAAATGCCCCTTGACTGAAGAATGGACAAGGAAAATGTGGTACATTTATACAATGGAGCACTACACAGCAGAAAAAAGTAACGACATCTTGAATTTTGCAGGAAAATGGGTGGAGCTAGAAAACATTATTTTGATTGAGGTAAACAAGACATAGAAAGACAATTAACACATGTACTCACTCATAAGTGGTTTTTAAACATAAAGCAAAGAAAACCAGCCCACAAAATCTCAATCCCAGTGAACTTAGATAACAATGAGGACTCTAAGAGAAACATACATGATCTAATCTACAAGGGAAGTAGAAAAAGACAAGTTCTCCTGAGTAACTTGGGGGCATGGGGTCCTTGGGTGAGGGTTGAAGGGGAGGGAAGAGGCAAGGAGGAGAACAGAGAAAAATGTAGAGCTCAATAAAAGTCAATTATTTAAAAAAAAAGAAAAAGAAAGTTAAACCCATCCATGGATTCTAGCCTTTGCTCTCTGCTTCCTGATCTGCTGTAAGGTGAAGAATCCTCACTGTATGCTTCCACCACCACCAGAAGCTCTAGCATGCTTCCTTGCCATCACTTCAGTTGCTTTAACCAGGGGTTTTGTCACATCAGTGCAAAATGTGCCTAATAAGTGTGTACGTGTATATATGTTTGTGGGTATATCTAAAATCCTAGGACAAAAAGGGTGAGAACTGGCTGTCAGTGTTGATGTAGCTTTAGAAATCCAATTTCCTCTCTAGAGAGGCAATGCTTTTTGGTTACAGTTGCAACAAAGGGTACTTCAACCAAAAATGTTGCCAAATAGAATAGAATGTCTTAAGAGTCTCTCTCTCTCTCTCTCTCTCTCTCTCTCTCTCTCTCTCTCTCTCTCAAACATATACACACACAGGCAGAGGGAGAGAAACTTGAACGTACAGAGAGAATATGTATTGGGATTTTGTCTGGGTGGAGCTTGCTCAGGTCTGTGCATTTTGTCACAATTGTTGTGAGTTAGAGTGTGCATCTGCCCTGTTGTGCCTGGAAAACACTCCTTCCCTGATATGATTGATCACTTCTGCCTCTTACAAACTTTCGATTCCTATCTTCTGAATAGATCCCTGAGCCTTGCAGGGAGAAGTGTGAAATGTATGCCCCATTTAGGGCTGATGACTCCATAGCCTCTTATTCTCTGTGTTGACCAGTTGGTTGTTTCTGTATTAATTGATATCTGGTGCAAGGAGAAACCTCTCTGAGGAGATTGAGAGGTGCTATCATCTATGCCACCCTGAGTAAAACTGTTCTCATCTGAAGTACTTTAAACATCGTCATAGAAACTGCTAATGGTTGCTTCCCTTACTTTCCACTGGGTTCCCCTGGTACCATGTGTTAGATGAGCAATTTCCACTTGAATCTCATCCCAATGTCTGCTTTTGGTGACATAAATCATATTCAAACTCCTAGCCTGTCACTTAATAGCTATATGACAAGCCACTAATCTCTTTATTGCCCCTCAGCAAATCTGCTCACTTAGAATTTCATGAAGACTTTTTTAACACTTAAAAACTTCATCACAAGGTGCCTAGTACTGTGATGTAAGACAACATATGTTAGTATTTAAGAGAGTGGCCTAGAATAGAGTTTGACAACTTCAAGATTTAACCAAGAGTATCTACACAGATTTTTGTGGTCCCAGTCATCCACCTTATGGGAATCTGAACAGGAATTCGTTGATGTTTCAGCTCGAATTGGAGGTAAAAATAATCCAAGGCATATGTGCTCCTTGAGGTAGGTCAATAGTGCCATTATTATGAATAAAACTCAGACTACTGCATTTTAGAGATAAAATCTGTCAGTTTACCTTAAACAAAACAAACAAGCAGTGCTGCCTGATCCATTATTCTCCCCACTATAAAGGAGGTGTGATGTTGCAGCAGCTATTCCAACAGCTAAGTGACAAGGACTTTTCAGCTGGAAACTGAAGACTGAGCATTGCCTGCCTCCTCTAGTTTTGTAAAGCCAGAAAGAAGCAGAGAATCTCATGGTCTAACTGCACATCCTTATGAACAAACATTTTTTTTTATTTCAGTAAGATTGGTTCAAATTTTTCATGAAATATTAACACATGCATATGAGTAGAGAGCAGGCAATTGTAGTAGGCTAGAGAGAAAGATTATCAGGTTATGATAATAAGGATATAAAAAAAATCTCCCAGCTGAACAGGGAGTGGAAGATGAGGGGATTCTAGACTTCATACTCCAAAGAAAGAGCAAGAAATCTGCCTTAACACAGGGTGTAAGGAAAGAAGCACCAGAAATGAACCTACCATATGAAACAGCATGGCAGCCCATATAGGGACCCCAAGAAGTTATCTCAGTTTAATTCATCCCACTGTCATAGCTATGAAAAAACCCTAGAATTTTACTTTAAGCTGATATGATTTAGATTGAAATTTTACTCAAAGACACATGTTTTCAGTAAGTGTCTGAAGCAATATATTATCCCTGTTTTCTTTTTGTCACACCTTCTTCATCATGGTTGTCCACAAAGTAAAAAAAAAAATTGTCTTCTCAAACACACTTCAACCACTGTCATACTTAGGGTTTCTATTGCTGTGAAAAAACATTATGACTATGGCAACTCCATATTGCTGTGAAGAACACCACGACCAAGGAAAAAATTGGGAATGATTTGCAGTTTCAGAGGTTTAGTTCATTATTGTCATATTGCAACACATGGCAGTGTGCAGACAGATACAGTACTGAAGAAGGAGCTGAGAGTTCTACAAATTGATCCGCAGGCAGCAGAAAGAAACTGGGTGCCACATTGGACATTGTTTGAGCATCTGAGAGCTCAAAGACTGCCTCTACAGTGATACACTTCCTTCAACGAGGGCACACCTACTCCAACAAGATCATACATCCTAATAGTGCCACTCCATATGGGCCAAGCATTCAAACATATGAGTCTATGGGGGCCATTTCTATTCAGACTACCACAGCCACCATGATATTGTGCCCAAGTTATATTTCTAAGAGACCATGAAGTGAAACCTCTGAAAATCATGAGACAAAATACACAATTTTTTTTTAAGTTTAAGTGGTGGCTAGTTGAGTGCTGGCTAGCTTTATGCCAACTTAGCATAAGCTACTTATTTTGGAAGACAGACTTTCAATTGAGAAAGAGTCTCCACCATATTGATTGATGGGAAAGTCTATGAGGCATTTTCTTTATGTTTGATGTGGGAAGACTCAGATCACTGTGGACAGTGCCACCCATAGGCTGTGGTCCTCGGTGCTACAAGAAAGTGGGATAAGCAAACTACAGGGAGCAAGACACTAAGCAGAACTGCTTCATGGCCTCTGTATCACTTCTTTCTTCCAGGTTCCCAACCTGTTTGAGCTCTTGCCATGGATTCCCTTCATAATGGAGTATGATTAAAACATGCAAACTGAAATATACCTTTCCCCCTCAAATTGGTTTTGGTCATGGTGTTTTATCACAGCAATAGAAATCCTAACACAGGTTGCTTTCTGAGGCATTTGCTTACAGCTATGTAAAAGTAAACTATTATACCAGGTATAACACTTGATACAATTTATTTGTTGCATACAAAGCACTAGGAGAAGTTTGAAGTGGAGGGAAGAATTAAGAACCATAGTGGGATGGTACGGGAGAATTGTCTATATTCTGTTAATCATGTTTTAAATAAATGCTGATTGGCCAGTGAGGAAGTATAGGCGGGTCAACCAGACAGGAAGTAGAGGAGGGGTGAAGGGAATAGGAGAATTCTGGAAAGCAGGAAGCTCCCTCCCCAGTCCTGCCCAGACTACCAAAGAAGCAGGATATGATCTGCTCTGCTGAAAAAGGTACTGAGCCATGTGGCTAGCATAGATAAGAATAATGGGTTAATATAAGCTACAAGAACTAATAAGTAGCCTGAGCTAATGGGCCAATCAGTTTATAAGTAATGCAGACTCTCTGTGTGATTTTATTTGGGGGCTTACTGGCTATGGGAACCAGGTGGAACAGAAACCCCAACAAGCCCAGCCCCTCATACTACAGTGGGAAAAGTTACAAAATATTATGAATTGTGAAACTTGATATTTTAGGGCCCCATTAAGGTTTGCTCTATTTCTGGGAATGTCTGAGGAATGTTTCCTAGAACAGGTCCTTCTGGTTACACAGTTCATTCTGAATATTTCTTGAGGTTCTTGTGGAATTTGTGATTAAGGCAACCTTTAAAACTAGCAGCAGAACCACAGATAGAATCTTCCAGAACTGTGAACACTAGCCAGCAATGATGAAGCTTCTAGGTTAGTACCAGCTTGATTTCTTCACATTTTATGACTTGAGTATGCATTGCCTTCAGCAATAGAATCTTATTGTTACTTTATGGACAATATTGTTCTTGGGGAATGTATACATGTTTCCATTGGCCAACAGCTCAAAAAGAGGGACCCATTTCTGGTATTGGGTTTTTAATTTGCAAGTACAGGATGTGTAGAAAAGATATTGTCCCCTATTTTAGGGTATCGGCATTAAACTTCTTTTTATATAAGTATACACACCTATTTTATGATGCTTCTAGAGTAATAGATTTCCATATGATTTTTTTTCAAAAGGACTTTAGAGGTGATTATTCCTTCCTACAATCCCTTCTCAATCCTTCCCTCCTATCCCTTTATCCAATTTAGTTAGCCCTTCCTTTCAGAAAAGGAATATTAAACCTATGGAACATTTATTTGTAATAGAAAAATACTGGAAAGGGTCTAAGTTTCCAATAATAAGAGAGGGTTAAATAAAATCACATCCCATTAAAGACTATTTGAAAGAATAAAATGTATTATGTGTTTTTATTGAAATGTATACAAGATGTGCCATCAGTTAAGAATGGAGAAATAGCATACAAAGAAAGGAAACAAACACAAAGATTGAAAATATATACTTAGTGTGATTTTATTTTGATTGGAAAATAAAACAAAACAAAATGATGTGCATACCTAGATGTGCATTTAAATAAACCAACACCCGATAAGCAAGTAGAAGGAAATTTGTGTATTTTCCCCATATTTATTTTTATTGTTCAAAATGTTTACAGGAACATGTTGGTGTATTAGCTGTGTAATTAAATGAACCAATAAAGAAGTAGAATGGAAGCACTTGGGTTAGTGAGAAACTCCTAGAGGAAAAATGGGAACCTTTTCCTTGGTGTCTTTCTGTCTTAATCTCCATGCATTCACTCTACTTCATGGGCATTGAGTGTTTGGAGGTGTTGCTGTACTTGGAAACTTAAAGCTTCCCATCTGAACCTCATGTCATTTGAACACCTTGTCCTGTTGCCTCATCTCTTTTCTGCTTGCAGCCTTCTTCCCACCATTAGGCACCCATGATGTTTGGATGCTCTAGCTTATCACTGCTGCTTATGATAGTTTGTTTGTGTATTTTGTTTGCCTTTCTATTCTAGTAATGTATTGCACTTCTAGACAACTTCCCATTTGGCTAGATAGAGATTAGATTCTGTGTCCCATCTTTTCTGCCTGCGTGGCTACAGCCTATCCTTGTTCACTGGCTGAGCTCACAAGGCCAGGTCTGTAGAAGCTCCTGCCTTGGTTTTCTAATACACTAAACTTTCTTCAGATGTGTCTCCTGTTACACTTAGTTGACTCAACCCACATTGTTTTGTCCTTATTATTTTCTTAGCAAATAGCTTCACTTTGCTTCCTTTCCAACATCCTGACTTACTCCAAACCAAAAAGAAAATTCCTGAAATTACATCTAGCAAACTTGACAGTGTTATTATCACTTACTTGTCAAAGCATGGTGTGGACCAGCAGTGTATCACTTCCAAGTTTGTAAGAAATGCAAATCCTTGTCCTATATCAGAACCTCTGCTGCTGGGACCTCATTATCTGTTCTAAGAAGCCTTCTAGGGTCTTATAAGATGTGTTCTGATGTTTGAAGACCCCTGTAATAGACACTCTGTTAATAAGTACAGTTTTCAAAACTCTACTCACAGACTTAGCATAGATGGGAGTTTCTGTCCTGCCAGATCACATAGTCGTTCAATCCCAGCAAAACATACAGAGGCTTATATTAATTGTAAACTGGTTGGCTTATTAGTTTTGGCTTATTGTTAACTAGCTCTTACCACTTAAATTAACCTATAATTCTTATCTATGTTTAGCCATGTGGCTTGGTACCTTACTCAGTGAGGAATTCTCATCTTGTTTCCTCTGCATCTGGCTAGTGACTGCAGACTGATTCTTTCCTCTTCCCAAAATTCTCCTAGTGTGGTCATCCCACCTATACTTCCTGCCTGACTACTGGCCATTCATTATTTTATTAAATCAATATAAATGACAAATCTTTACAGAGTTCAAGAGCATTATCCCACAGTAGTACTCTTATTTACTACAGTGAGATTGAGATCTTCACTTTTAAAATGGTATACCCAAAAGTTATGGAGAAGATATTTTGAGAAACATGGTGTTTCTTAGCTTTCTTAGAAAATGTGCCTAAGATGAACTAAAAGAGAAAGGCAGGGCTTATTTGACTTGAAGTTTCAGAGATTTCAATCCAAAATTTCTTGGCCCCATTGCTTTTGGGCCTGTAGTAATGCATTGTCTCATGGTAGAAAGCATGGGGTGGAGCAAAATTGTTACCTTGTGACTTCTAGAAAGTAAAATAATAACTTCTTCTACTAGGTCCTACTTCCCAAAGCCTTTACTATTATTCCAATGGCACCAGAACCTTGACCCCAAGCCTTTTGCATATGGGCCTTTGAAAACTACTTAAGGATCAAAACCATAAAATTTGCATTAGATTTTTGGTTGCCCCCCTTCTCTAGGAAATTGAACCACTACTTAGTAACCTTTTTGAAAACATAGTGGATAGTTATCACTAAAATATAGTTGTATCTGATGGTGTACTTGATAAGCTATACCAAACACGTGTGTCTTTTAATTTGTTTCCATTTTCTGTTGTCCAAAGATAATTTTTTTCATCTCTCCTCTTTTGGTAGTAGTTTGCTGATATTCAGAACAAATAACCCAGCAAACATGTTCCTAATTACAATTTCTAAAATAAAATTAGTTTCTGCCATGTCTGGGGGTTTGCAATTCAGGTCATGTCAAACTTTCTAGTCAATTCCGATTGTTCAATTCAGTGAATGTTCAGGTATTATCTGGGCCCAATAAGTCACTCTGGAGTTTCAGGAGATTTGCGATCACCTTTAGATATTTCCAGTCAGGACAGATTATCCTAGACCAAATGTCAAGTATAAATGGTAGTATCTATACTACTTTGTGATTTATTTGCACATCTTGTTAAGTTGCATTTATTGTTTAACTAGTAGGTTTTATACACTGTGCTGAGAAGAAATAAGGAAAGAATAAAAAGGATGTTTTCCTACATTTGTTGCCCTCAAGGAGGTTCTGAGTTACTTTAGAAGGTGAGATGTGTAGATTTGAAAAATACCAATTCATTGTACAGTACATGCCCTGGTTGTTTTTGTCAACTTGATACAATCTAGAGTTACTTGAGAGGAGGGAAAAACAACTGAGAAAATGCCTCAATAAGATTGGCCTCAACTGGGCATGATGGAAGGGGCAGGCAGATTACTGTGTGTTCGAGGCCAGCATGGTACATATAGTGAATTTCAGGTCAGTCAGGGCTACAAAATGGGACCCTACCTCAAAAAAAAAAAAAAATGACCTATAAGCAAGTCTAAGGGCATTTTTCATAATTGTTGATTGACGTGGGAGAGCCCAGTTCCTTATGGATGTTACTATCCCTAAGCAGGTGGTCCTGAGTTGTATAAGAAAGCAGACTAAATAAGCCATGAAGAGCAAGCCATTAAGCAGCACTCCTCCATGTGCCCTGTTTCAGTTTCCAGGTTCCGACCATGAGTTCCCCGGGTAATGGAGTATAAACTGTCAGATAAAACCCTCCCAAATAGCTTTGTTTATGAAGTTTAATCACAGAATTAGAAATCCTGACTAAGACTGTGTGTGTGTGTGTGTGTGTGTGTGTGTGTGTGTGTGTGTGTGTGTGTGTGAAACAACATAAGGTATGTTCAGTATAAGAATTGTTGAATCTCAGAAAATTGTGGATTGAAATAGTGTGAGAAACGGGGGCTAAGGTAACATGAAAGATTGAAGGATATTCTATTCAGAAGCTGTGGAGATTGAAAATGTACATGTGTACCCCAGCACTATAGGTAAGTGTGGTGGTTTGAATAGGAATAGCCCCCATAGACTCATGTGTTTGAATGTTTGACCATAGGGACTGTCACTATTAGAAAGTGAGGCCTTGTTGGAGTTGGTGTGGCTTTGTTGAGGGATGTGTGTGACTAAGTGGGGATAGGCTTTGAGATCTCACTAGCCCAAGCCATGCCCAGTGTGACATTCTCTTCCTGCAGTCTGCAGATCCAAATGTTGAACTCTCAGCTCCCTTTTTAAGAACTATGTCTGCCTGAACTCTGCCATGCTTCCCACCATGACAATAATAGATTAAATTTCTGAAACTGTAAGCCAGTCCCAATTAAATGGTTTTCTTATAAGTTGTCATGATCGTGGTGTCTCTCAACAGCAAGAGGACCACAACTAAGACAATACTCTATACCTTAAAGCAGAAACAGAAGTAATTTTAGATTCTAATATCTGCAAAGTTATTAATAATTGATAATGGTACCAACATTGTCCAGCGTATGTCCTTAAAACCACTGGGTTGCCAGATATCCATATACTAATATTATCCAATTGGCTATCTCACTTGTAGGTAACCTTTGGTAGTAAGATACTTAAATTCTAGTCTTTTTTTTCTTCTTTCATACAGTTTCCCTTGTGGGTTTCTTATCAACTGCTTTGAGGGACACCACAGTTCTGTTAATTTTACTCTGTACCTTGTTATGTAGTTTGGAACAGGTGGTACTCATTGACTGTCAACACACAAGATCTCAGTGCATCTGTCTGTCTGTCTGTCTGTCTGTCTGTGTATCTTTGTAAAACATAAGCTTCAAAATCCTACATATATTCTTTATTATGTGATTAAAAATTCTAGTACTCCTGGAGTCCCAGGACTTGCCAGGCCCCTCCTAGGATTTCCTAAGGTATGCATACAAATTAGAATCAGAAAATGATACTAGAAGACACTTATTTTTTTACTTAGTATGAATATCTTTTAAAAAAATAAATGCATAAAATATCTAGAATCACTCTCAAGGGACTCACTTTGACAGTCCCTTCATGGAAATAATGAATACAGGTTAAAGCTGAATATTTTAAGGAACTATTTCAAGAAAGATTTCTTAGGCTTGTTTTTTTCTTCTCAAGTACATCATGGGCTCTGCAGTATTGGCAAATTAGATATTAGGAAAAGGAGAGTAAATGAACAATGAGAGCCAAGGAATGCCAAGAGGGCAGCCATTCAAGCAGCTAATGGCTAGGTTGCATCATTGAGACGTGATTTCCTTTCCTGATTAAAAAGTAGAAGGGCCAATGCATTATGCTGTAGGATGTTAAAACAAGAAGCTGAGTATATCTTTGTGTCAGTAGCTATGATGAAAATAGTTTAAGTGTGCATTTTGTCACTTTTTTTTCAGGGATGCCACCTTGGTGTGACCATTCATGCAACACTGTCAGGCAGCTTTCAGACTAAAAAAGCGTTCTTTGAGTGGGATTGATGGATTAGTTACTTTTTCATAGCTGTGACAAAAATGGCTGATATAAAAAGCCAAGAGAGGAAGTATTAATCTTGGCTTCTAGTTTCAGAGGGATCACGTGGATGAAAGTTTTTGTTCTATGATGTAGGTGTGTCTTTCTATGTGTTACTTTCATTGGTTAATAAAGAGACTGCCTTGGCCTTTGATAGGACAGCAGCTGAGATAGGCAGAGTAGACAGAACAGAATGCTGGGAAGAAGGGAAGTGAGGCAGACACCATGGAGCCAGCCACAAGGTCAGACATGCTGAATCTTTCCCGGTAAGCTGCTACCTTGTGGTGCTACACAGATTATTAGAAATGGGTTAATCAAGATGTGAGAGTTAGCCAGTAACTAACTCTCTAGAGATAATGGGCCAGGCAGTGTTTAAATGAATACAATTTGTGTGTTGTTATTTCTGGGGCTAAGCTAGCCATGCGGGAGCCGGGAGGGATGAAAAGCAGGCCTGCCCACAGCACCTCACTACAGTCCTACACAGTACTATAGCCATTCAGTCCTTTTTCTCAGTGAAGCATTCTTATCTTGCTTCCTCTGTGTCTGGCTGGTGACTGTGTCTCTGCCTTTCCTCTTCCCATAATTCCCCTAGTCTGATTGTCCCACCTATACTTCCTTTCTGACTACTGGCCAATCAGTGTTTTATTATAGTCATATGAGTGACAAATCTTTACAGTGTACAAGAGCATTATCCCAGAGCAATCTTAATCTATGATAACTTGGCTTTAAACACTTGGCATGGCTGTTGGAGTAGGCAGTAGAGGGGAGATTTTTACTTCATGTCAACCAGGAATCAGCGAAATTATGTACTGGAATGGAATAGAAAAAGACATCCTCAGTGACCTATTTCCTTCATCTCTACTTTGGGTAGCACCATGCAGTATTTATATCTGCCATGCAGCACACTGAGTGGCCTGGAAATATCTCTGTGTATGGCGGTAGGAATCTATCATGCTCTCTTAGCAGACCCAATCCCACTGCCTGCCCAGGCAGGGGCGCTGAGCTGCAGGCATGGTAAACACCAGGGCCCACAAACATCATTCAAGTACACTGTAGCTGGACCTCCCCAAAGAGTCAGATCTGTTTGTGTTGATGAACAAGGAACCCACAGGGAGTTTTTTTGCTGTTAATGCTGAATCAGGAAGACCTCTCTTAAAGGTAACCAAGTAACAGTCGATCTGGAAAAAAAATTCCAGCTACCAAGAAGCCATGCTTAACTCTGTTTTTTTTGTTGTTGTTGTTGTTTGGGTTTTTTTTTGTGTGTGTGTGTCTTGAATTCCTTTCCAAACTTTCTCAGGTTTTATGTGGATACAGTTGACCACGTTGGCACCAAATTGTGGGGAGAGTGGGAGGAGGGGATAGAGAGGGAACTGGGATTTGTATGTAAAATAAAAAAGATGCTTTTTTTAAAATAAAAGAAATAAAAACAACTTTAAAAAAGAAATTAATAATGTATTCATTGGACCAGAGCCTTAGGTCTTATTGTCTCTGAATATGTGTTCACAGACACACCCAGGGTTGTCTGTGTTCCTAGGTGACTCTTGGTCCAGTCAAGTAGACAATCCATATTAAGCATCACAGCTCCCATGCCAACAGTGTGGCACTAACTGATTTTAGACTTGCAGAAGTACTATCTGCCTATGGAATTGAGATAATGTGGGTTTGAAATCAGAATAAAACACATTGTGTGCTCAGATACTAGGGCATGTCTTCTTGTAGCAGCCATGGCAGGATCTGTGTTTTAATGTCTCAAGAATTACCACTCTGTTCAAGAAACTTACTTTAAAATAAGAAAATGTATAATGCAAAGGAAAGAGAGCCTCAGATTCCTGAGTGCATGTATCTGAATACCAGGAAATCAGAAGCCATAAAATGTTCCAATAACAGGGGGTTCAAGTCCATTGGAGCATAAGAGGACTCAGGGTGTCATATATTTTGAGTTCTTTCCCAGTGTTATTCTTGAACACTGTTGTAGCTTTTTAAAGGCTAAATTGTACTGGTTTCAGTTGTGTTCACTAACAGTGAATGGGATCCAGTGCCCTGCTAAAATGAAACAAACCCAGAGTACAATAAAGTATAAAGATTTTCCTCGTGGTTCTGGGGTCAAGTTTGAACTTGATTAAGACCTCATGAAGTCTATGCATAAATTTTAGTTTTACTTTCATTGTTTTTGTTTTCATTTTTCTTTGAGACAGTACAATGTAGTCCTCAGACTCACCATTTACACTATTATGACTTCGAACTTCTATGTATTTATTTATTCTAACTCTACCCCAACCCAACTGCTAAGACTTTAGGTATACATCATCATGATTGGTATAGTTTCAGTTTATTTTGATGAGTTTTTAGACTTCATTAGTTTTAAACTTGAGAAGTCAAGCACTGAATTAAAGGAAGAGTCAAATACAAACTCTCCTAAGTTAAAATTTCTTTCTATATGTCTGTCTATTTGCTTAGATGTTTAACATCTCTACATGGAGCCATGTTTTATTCACTGTTGTAATCTCCAAAAATTCCACAGAATCTACCACATGAAGGATCCTCAAAAGACTGTTTTTACTGACCGGACACAAGTCAATGAGGAAATGAACACTGTGAGGGAAATGACGCAGGTGCCTGGCAAATGTTTTTTCTTATCAGGAATTAGCTGAAGAATGACTGAGAAGTTGGATTAAATGTTTGATCTTCTGATGTTGGAATTTCTGAACAATTTAGGGAATATTCTAGAGTAGAAAATTCTAGGAAAGATAAAAAACTTTAACTCTTCCATTATAAGCCTCTTTTCCCCCTCCTTCTTTCTCGTTTCTTCTTCTCTATTCCTCTCTCTATTTTCCTCCCATCCTTCCTCATTCTTTTGCTTTACTTTTGTTCTGTGATGCCTGGACTCTAACCCAGGATCTTGCACATGGTAGGCAAGTTCTCTACCAAGACGAAACTAGCCGTCGTGACTGCACATTCTGCTCCTAAAAGTCAATGTTTATTAAGCTAAACCAGAACTAAATGATAAGACCTTATTGCTAAAGACACTACACATGTGGGTTTCCATAAAGAGAATCTATGTTGGAACTGAGATGGAAGCTTCTTTCTAGGTAATTAGCTTTCATAAAGCCAGCAGCTGCAATTCAGGGTGTTGAGGGAGAAACGGCATCTGATTTTACCTACCTGTGAACGCTCTGAACTATGTGCCATACTCCCCACTAAGATATTCCCACCAGTGCAATAGTAACATGATTGTTATGGAGTAGTGAAAAGCTCTAAGATTAGATTTGAAGCCTATTCTACTGGATTGAATATGTAAATCCAGTTGAAATCATATAACCAGGAAG
The DNA here is from genome assembly GCF_982192425.1 of Myodes glareolus. Lineage (NCBI taxonomy): Eukaryota > Metazoa > Chordata > Mammalia > Rodentia > Cricetidae > Myodes > Myodes glareolus. Next base: position 138,339,259 of record NC_142053.1, read on the forward strand.
GTCTTTGGTCCTAGGAGGGAGCTTAATACTGTTGCTTTCCTAAATTAACATCCCAACCAAACAGCCTTCTGAATATTTATTTACACCTATACACACAATCGACTTTTATCATTAATACAGAGAAGTATCTCATTGCAGTGGTTAGAAGTAAAGGAAGAGATTTTTGGCTGCTCCAGGTCCTGAGAGTAAGTGAATGAACTTAAAGATCACATATATACCACTCCCTCTAAGACTCAGGAAGCATCACAGAAGAGGGAGATAAGGCAGAAGGCTGTAGAATGCTGTCTTTAGGGTATGATAAACCATTGTAAACATAATCAATATCACAGCAGCCGACATTACCTACATTGAGCCTAGAACCAGACTGGACATGTCAAGAGTCATCATGAATCAGAGATGGCCTTATATATCTCCATATTGACTTTACTGATGATTACTGATGGATTCTGGGGAAGGGACATTCATTTTTTTTCAGTTAAGTACCCAAAGGTGGGTACACTAGACTCCCATGAATAGTTAGTTCCAAGCTCATAGTCACACAAATGGCCCAAGTTACACTCAGTGAATCACCAAATGAAACAAAAGACGTGAATGTGGGATAACGCTTTGTATGGAGTAGCAGGAATGATGGAAACATGAGGGCTTAAGAGAATGTAGAGGTAAGAGTAATAAAGTGTGTGTGTGTGTGTGTGTATGAAATGTGTGAAATTATCAAAGAAGAAATTAGTCAATAATAACGTTGACTAGGTTTGCCAATAAATAGGAAGAAAGCTGTTCAATGTACTGTGTATTTAATACTTGTCTTTTGCGGGGGGCCATCCTGTCCAGCAGGAATGAACGCCACCAAAAACGAGAATTCCTTCTCTGGTTACATCTTTATTTGGAGCATTCCCTTGAGGAAAATTGGGGGAAGGGAAGATAGAGCAGGGACGAGAGAAAGCTTAGAGAGAGAGCGTTGGGCCCCGAGGCAGCTGCTTTTAAACGGTGGAGCAGCTTGAACGCTGTCCTGATTGGTTAATGCCATTCTGCTGGTCTGAGCATGTGCAGGCAAGGGTGCTCAGCCCCACGTGGCTACCTCCAAACTGCAGGACCACCTGTGCCTCCAGGTGGCTCCCAACATCTCCCTCTTCTCTTGTTAATAAGAGCAATAAGGCAAAACTATTCTTCAATCTGGTCCCCACCTCATGATGTGTGGACCGATTAAAGAAAAGAAAAGCAAGACACACCCTTCCCGTGCAATGGGACAACTACTTCCCTGGGAGTGCTAGGGCTGTGTCTGCACACCCTCCGCCTATGCATACCTTCCTCTGTGCCGTGGGACTATCTGGTCCCTAGAGGGTGCAAAGGCTATGCATGGCTAATTGCCTGTGAGCTCTTTTGAGGCTGAGAGCCAAACCTGGGGTGAGGATACACATTCCAAGACTGCCAAGGCTTGTGTCACAAAGACCTTGTCCCACCTCACTTGGGCTAGCAGGTAGCACACCAATCAAAGACATACAGCATTTCCACCTATACACAGCATGCCAAGAATATCTCTGCTCCCACCCATTCCTAAGGAAGGAAAAGGCAAAGTAGAGTCAGTCAGAAAATTGTTAAGAGATAAGAGGTTGCACAGGGTGTTGCTCAAGTCGATGGTGTGAAACAGCTGCTCTTGACACCGCCCAGAAGGTCATCTCTGCTGCCTCCGCATGAATCTTCCACAGCAGGACACTCAGCATCCACTGGGTCATCTTCTTCTTTACTTCTCTTGTCAGTCTCGCTGGCACCCAGATGTATGTCAGCATTCCTAGAAAAACATAAACAAAACTCTCCTCCCAAATAAACATTTAAGAGTATTAAAAACTCTCAGTGTAAAAATTCAGCACAATCAGTACTGGAAGTAGGCTGGTTTTGAACTTAGAGACTTGCATGTCTCCGTTTCAAAGAGCAAATCTTGTTTGCCTGTACCAGCAAAATTTTGAATTAAAAATTAAGTGTAAAGAATGCAAGAGAAATCCTTTCTCTGGGGGAAGCTGTCACTGGTAGTGTAGTCCCCCTCTTATGTCTAAAAACCAAAGCAGTTGTCACTGGGAATTGAACTCAGGACCTTTGGAAGAGCAGTCAGTGCTCTTAACCTCTGAGCCATCTCTCCAGCTCCCCTATTCAGATGAAAAAAAAACCTCTAGGTAGCATTGTTTTATTCCATCCGTTGCCAGAGGCAATAGGTAATGGTAACCAGGTTGACGTGCCTTTATTATGATAATTAGGACCAGTTCTTTGAGGGAGAATGGGCGTAGACCATCGATCATCTGACTACTTCCTGCTGACAAAGGGGCGATGTTTGGGGGATAAATGTTTTTATCTGACTGAATTTTTAGCGACAAATGTTTTTATCTGACTGAATTTTTAGCGACCTTGGCTGAGGGCGGCGGCAGCAGCGGATGGCGACAACTCCGTCTCTGAGGCGCGGCCCACTGTGGCGCGCTCCGCATGGCCCAAAGGCATGGCTCCGTACCTGCAAACTGTACCTCAGCCTCACCTCAGGCATTGAATTTGCACCGCCAAGCTCCGGCGAGGGGGGCATCCGCCCACCCGTGGGGGGGCTTCTCCTGCCCGGTCTGCCCGCGCGTGGAGCCCCGTTCTCTGGGAACTCATCTCCGCCCGCCCATGTTACTATGGAAACACAGTTCAGAGTTTGGCCCCTCTCCGTCTTTAGGTCTTTAGCGGCGCTGCCACGCAGCTTCCGCCTCTGCCTCCTGAGTGCTGGGATTAAAGGCGTGCGCCACCGCGCCAGCTACTTCCTCAAACAAAGTTTAAGTTTTCTGTACGTGAGAGCCAGAGACTGAGCTCTCTTAACAAAATTAGGCGAAAATCACCTCAAAAGCTCTGTGGCTCTTTAAGAATAGGGAAGGCAGTCTTAGAACATGATCAAGCTCGCCTCCCTACGAGACTGTTGCCTCCGTCTCTAACAGCGAGTACGCAGGTGGACGGAAAGGGAGCGGAAGCCGCGGTCTCCCATACCCCATCGTCCTCATAGTCCCGCCTTAGTTACCTCGCCTTTTTTGCTGCTGTTCATATTCCTCCTGCACTGAACTTAAGGGATTTTTCTTCCCCGTTGCTTTCTGTACCTTCTTTCAGATACCTTAACTTTGATTTTTTTTTGTATTTTCTTTTCTTTTTAGGCCTATCCTTTGAAATTCCTTTTCCTCCCCTTTCTGGAGGAATTCAACTGACGTCACTCACCGCTCCACGTTCTCAGAGTTCTGAAATTCATGGCTCTCTGTCCTGGTGTCTGATTTCAGCTTTTTCTCCCGGGCTTACAGCACGTTGCTGGGCGCTTCCTTCTCAGGGTCCCCCGGCGTAGTTGTCAGGGTCCCTCAGCGTCCCGGGGTTTCGAGCACCAGTTGCGGGGGGCCATCCTGTCCAGCAGGAATGAACGCCACCAAAAACGAGAATTCCTTCTCTGGTTACATCTTTATTTGGAGCATTCCCTTGAGGAAAATTGGGAAAAGGGAAGATAGAGCAGGGACGAGAGAAAGCTTAAAGAGAGAGCGTTGGGCCCCGAGGCAGCTGCTTTTAAACGGTGGAACAGCTTAAACGCTGTCCTGATTGGTTAATGCCATTCTGCTGGTCTGAGCATGTGCAAGCAAGGGTGCTCAGCCCCACGTGGCTACCTCCAAACTGCAGGACCACCTGTGCCTCCAGGTGGCTCCCAACAGTCTTTATCCAATGGTAACTGAAAGAATTTATGTAAAAGAAAACTATGCTAAAAACAAGACAGTCTGATCAGAAGGGAAGCATTAATTTGTATATTGAGGTAATATACTCAAAAATTTTTGAAAACAATTTTTAGTGCTTATCTCGAGGAGCAATTAATGTGTGATACTGTGTTGGAGTGTTCAGTGACAAGTATCTCCTGAGGAAGTAATCATCATAGAGTTAGCTATTAGTAATATCCACTTTGGCTAAAAGTTAAGAACCTAACTTTAACATAAAAATTCAGTGAACACTATCATCCAAAGGAGTAGAAGCTCAGCTCTAAGATGAAGGATAAAGCTGGTGGCTAAGGTCACCACGTAGACTTGAACTTGTCTTGTGGTAGTGGTAAAAGTTAAGCAATGAAGCCTTACTGAAAAAGGATTTTTCTGAAACCAACAAGAATGTAGCCACTGATCTCCTAGGGAAGCTATGATGTTTACATAAGACAGCATGTGAAGTGTTCTTAGATACTGCCTGAATTACTGCTCTTCAAACACACCAGCTCTTAATATCCCCCATATTGTTTTTAGATGATAACACTTGATTATTGAACACAAAGGGGAGATACATATTACAAAAAGGTAAGTTTTGTCAAGTTTGGTTTTATGTATCCAAAAGATTATTATAGTTTATTATTTAAATTTATGTATATTACATAATCATAAATAATGATCTTCAAGCATAAAATCATCCCTAATGGAGCAAGAGGGCTGAGAAAATTTATGGAAAATTTCAAGGATAACTCATGTGAATTAACTCATGAGGTTAAAAAAGAACATTTAGACAAGCAGTGGTCTTAAAGTATTTTAGTCACAAGTGTCCTTACATTTCCTGTGGAGAAATGTCTTCATTGTAACTAGAAAATTACCAGCAAGGAAAATGAAGACTATTATAGTATTTTTCCAGGAGTAGCTCTGTGCTAAAACTCATGGACTCCAATTTTCTTTAGGATTTTTCTTTAATTTTTTAAAAGAACAAAATTTGAATTAAAGGGCAAATGTCTGGAGTTGTGTCTTATTTTTGTTCATCTTTTGGGGTTTACTGTTCAGTTTGTTGTAGGTATTGCAAAGATCCTTATTATCTCTTTGTTGTCATAGTCATTGGTACTTCGTAGCAGTTAGCATTATCATTTTATTGAGTCCACGAGGCTGCTGATTTTAGGTGTCATTTTACATATTATGTGAGACATATTATACAATATATTTGATTTATTTTCTGTAATAGTGAAATCTGACATTTAAACTATGGCACAAATCTCTCTTATTACCTGGAATTTCTACTGTCACTGTTTAAAAGAGTGTTTCTAGAATTATGCAGATAGTAATTTTATCATCTGTTATATACAGGCATACACAAAATGGGAGGGATGAATAGAATAAATTTATTAATGCATTCCTAAAACTATGTTCACTTAGAGTAATAATGTTCTTTTCTGCTAATTGTGTGTTAGATCAGAGTTATTGGTATTCTTCTTTTTAATTTGCATGCTATCCGGTGATGGAAATTAAAAGGAAAGGAAAATAGAAATTTTTTATGCCTTTGTCTCCTGTATTTTCTTCCAATGTGTGTTACACATTCTGTAAGTTTTGGTTTTGTCATACAATGTTCATACAGGATTTTTTGGTAAAAACTTGCATCCCTCCATCAAATGGTTTGTTGCTTGAAACATCAAAGATTTACAATTGTCTGGTCATATCATGAAGAAAAAAACATATTTCCCATATTCATATAACAGCAACTTCATAATGCATTCTGTCTGTCTGGGCACAATGATAAGATGCCATTTATTACAGAATACATCTCAACTTCAGAGATATTAATATGTAAAGCATTACATCTCAGTACTAGTAACATATAGTTATATACTTATATACACATATGCTAAGCAATGTATTGGAAGTATGCTATTGTTAATACCAGATGTTAAATGTCTGAATGGTAAGGCATACATATTTTCACATGGTTTTCCAGTCTAGGCTCAAAAGGATTCGGTACACAAAAGCATTTGATGAAGGTCTTCTGGATTGTTCAGCTTTATTTTCCACTGAGGGGCAGGCAGGGAGCAATTTGCTGTAATAAAGAACTGGGAGTTGACAAAGGTGACAGGTTTTAGTCTAAGTCTTTCAAACAAAATGAATTACATAGAAACTTCCTCACAACCTGAATCAGGCGAAAAAAAAAAGAACTTAGGTCAAAGACAGCAAAGTAGGAACAAAATTTCTTGTTTGTTAGAAACTTCTGCTCCAGTTAATTCTATATCAGCAACAGCTTCCTCCTCTTCCTCCTCCTCATCCTGCTCTTCTTATTCTCCTGCTTTGTTGTTTTCTATGCTATATGTTTTGATCATTGTCCAATTAGTTGGTCAATTACACATGTTTGGAAATCTACAATTTGAAAGGAGTGAATGTGAAGGTGAAGGCAAAACCATATTTGTGCCTCAGGTCATTTATTTTTTCGTACTACCTAAGTGAATTATGTAGCTTTCATTTACTTTTTGGCCTTGGAAACACAAAATATGCCATAATACTACTAGAATTATAGTTTATATCCAGATATTAAAAATGATTCTAGTCCTTACCATTTAACAAGTACCGAACACCATCAATATATCAGTTGAAGTTATAAATTTTCAGTTGTGAGCAAAAGTAGATGCAGATTCTGCTCTCATGAAATCTACAACTTCACAAACTCAAGTTCCATTTATAATCTGATGATACCCAAATTTCTCTAGCCAAGACTTCTTTGAGTCTTGAAAGACTCAAAGTTGAGTAGATATTCTCAGAGTTGAATATCTAGCTAACTACTTACATTTCTACTTGCATATTCCTTGAAGATCAGTCTTCTCAATTCTGAACTTATGAGATTGTATGTACGATCATAGCCCACTGTCTCCCAACAGAGAACAGTAAATGCAACTGATTTCTCTTCTAGACTTCCTATTTCAGCAAATGTCACCTTTATCAGCATAGAGATAGAGATGATGCCTTCTTTCTCACAAGCCATTCTTTATCTATCACTAAGACCTATCCATTTTACCTCCTAATGTCCCACAACTCTGTTTATTTCCCTCCATTTCACCCTTTCCTATTGTTCTCGATCCAAACATCTATTTTTTTTTTTGAGGAAACTGTTGCAAAAGCGCATATACTCGTCTCTGAAGATGAGTGCAGATTCTCTTTCACCCTGTAGCTGGAAAGGGCACAAATATGATCACACTTTTTTTTAAAATTTTTTGCTCTATCTTTAGCATGCAGACAAATGCATGGTGACCACTCTACATAAATGCTAAATATATACATGAATTACTCTTGTTTTCTTAAAATGTTGAAGAACAGGATCATGGAGATGGACTCATATGTATCAAAGTACTCTAGTGTCATTTGTCTTTCATCAGTGTTACTACCAAGTTTCCTCTCTGTGTCTTAATTGCACTGGCCTTATTTATGATTCTTAAGCAAATCCTTTTCCTTCCTTGGACACATGGTCCTGTTGGTCTGGGTTTGTAGTCTACTTCAGCTTATAAACTCCTAGTCCTCCTTTAACTGGAAGGCCACATAGTAGTACACCAGATGTTCTTCATGCTCTTCCAGTCTAATTTCCTCAAGATGCTCATTCTCATGTTTTCTGCTTTAAAAACTTCTTTTCTCCAGTTGAAATCATGTGATCAACTGGATACTCCCTGTCTCCTTGTTTAAACAGGGAGTTCTATAAGAACAGGGAGGTGTCTTCTTCCTAACTTGACCAACAAGTGTCATGCTCAACATTTATTTATCAAATCAAAGGTATTAATGACTAATGCATTGATTTTCATTATAACTATGAAAGGTATAATTTCATAAAAATTTTTAATATTAGCACACATAAATTCATCACTAGGCTACAATTATAGCAACCCCTTTCTTTTGGGTTTCTGTTATTTTTTTACTTAAATAGAGTGAAGTCTGCTATATAAGGTAGGTCTCTCTCTCTGTGTGTATGTGTATTTAAATTGAGTTGTTTGTCATTTTAGTGAGAGCAGTAATAGATGCTTTTTTAAGAATTCAAGTTGTAAACAGATTGAATACCAATTTCTGTTTATGGAGTTAAAACTTTAGAAATTTATCATGTATAATTGTCATCAAAAAACAAAACACTTTTAATTGACATTTCAGAAACCAGGAGAAAATGAACTAGGCAAAGGAAGTTAGAGTCAGCCATGAAGTTGATATTTCACTCTGCCAAGGGTTTGAAGTAGAATTGTTTAATTTAGCCAGGGAGTCAACAATTCAGCCTAATTCTCTAAATCCATTTATTTTAGTTTTCAAATTATATTCTCAGAAGGTATCATTCACGAAATTATTTTTGCTACACTTATTTAAAAAGAATGTAAAGAGTTACAATATAATTACACAATAGACATTTTCAAAACATGGTTAAGATTCTCATTTCCATTCAAAGCTATTCTTTGTTAACTGAGCTATAAAATTTTCTCCACCCAAAAGAATTTGTTAAACTTTCTCCTATACTTTCCACAAACTTTGGACAATTTTAGTCATTTGGTGACATGTTCTTGCTCAAAACACTTGGAATTATTAAATATTTTTGCCATATTTCAGAATTGAAAATCTTGACAGTTTGTCTAACCCTATTCATGTGGCAAATTGACAAGATCTTTTTGTCTAAGTCAAGGAAAAATCCACAAATTTGTCTTGGCAGGAACGCCGCATAATGCTATATAACAAGTCTTTCCATACCATCTCAATTTACATGGTACTTTGCTTAACTGGAACTTCAGAATAGTTGTTCAAATTTGTCCTTTTCCCACCCTCACCACTCCCAAGTGACAACACTTGAGGGTTGTCTGCTATGTTCACATAGTAAATGGTGGGACTGCCATTTCTGTCACTTCATTTGCATCTTCAGAGTTTTCTCTTACTCTACCTTGTTTTGAAGAGAGTCAGCATTAATATCTATAAATTCTCAGGATACTAATATAGAATAAATCTTCAAAGTTTCCAGTATCCCTACACTTCTATAAGGAATCCCAAACAACTATCATTAAATGATAGTGAATGTTAATGCCATTGGAGGTATCAGAAGATGTTCTTACTTCTTCTGATGCTAGAGTGAGAATGGTAGGGTTCACCCAAAGAACAAAAGTCAGGATTTGTTAATTTATTGAGTTCCTGCTGTGTGACAAGCACAATCTAGACCTTAGGAAAGATGGCTACAACACAGACCTTGCACTATAGGACTTCACAATCTTTGGAGGATGTGACCACATGAAAACATAGTTATAAGTCACCATGTAAATGCAATCAAAGATACATGCAGAAGGGGTTTTGCAACACGTTGAACACCATCCACCTTGACCTGTAGTAGATTAAATGTCCCCTGATGGAAAGGAGTGCCATCAATCAACTGAGCACGTTATCATACTGTTTGGGGACTATATCCTGTTTGACAACAGAATATCTTTTTTTATCTACATTTACACCTACAATAACTAATTGTGGCTACAGTTCAATACATTAGTCTGTTTGACCAAACTGAACCACCAACCCAGAGCTTCTGGGGAGTCTTTTGAAAATAACTAGGGCTTCCTGGCCATATGATAAGTATCTTCACATTTTCACTTTTTGTCTGATCATTCCTACCCTAAAATGTTTTTAATCATTTATATATTAAAAACCCATTTAATTTCCTTCAATTAAGAATTCAGGCCCAGATTATTTCCTTTTTAACCAGAATGCTCAGAGAGAGAAAGAGAGAAAGAGGGGGGGGGGGAAGAGAGAGAGGTCAAAGATCTCCTCTAGCCTGCTTGTTTTTTGGCTCTTATTTTAGATTTCTCTTACTCTAGAGAAAAATGTTTTGGCATGCCAATCAATGTTGCTTCTGTTTAATAACTTCTATCATATCACAGCCACTGATAATACCATAAATTAAATAGTCCCTCCTCTAGTCAGTTACCAGGTCTTTTCAGTTTGAGCTTAAAATATGGATTTTCTATTTCTTATTAATCTTCCTAGTTTATGTAAATTGATACTACCTTACAGAATTTGTGTAGACTTTGTCATAACATTCAATTTCATGTTCATAAAACTTCTAAAAGTCACAGTGAAACTAGTTTTTTAAAAGCATTTAATGGCTTTCTATTGTTAATGAGGAAAAAATTCAATGTCCCTTAGTATAATTTTGTAGGTTTTTATGCCCTGGAAAGTGGATTAGGTTGGGATGAATTACAGAGTGCTATCTGTATACAACAGTCACATCCCATGGTCAGCTAGTTATTTCAGCAAATTGAAGTCTGTTTATGAAAACACTACCTTGTAACACCCTAATTTCTTAGCCCAGCAAACAGAGTTATAAAACAGGATTACCAAACAGAGCTATAAAATTGCTTTGCTTACATAGTGTCTCCTCGGAGAATATGCAAACTATGAAAAAAACAGATTTTTTTCTTTCACTGATGAAAATCCCCTCCTGTAGCCTTTGATAGTTGTTTGGAAATATTTATTTCAGTGTAATTGAACATATGAACATTTCTATGTAGCAGCAGAAGGGACAGAATCAGATCCTCAATATCCATCATTGGTTCTAGCCAATGCAACATCACCATCACCTTTAGAATCTCCATGGTGGCTGCTGAAACCGCCATTCCAAAATACTAAAGAGAGCTCCATGTGCTGAGTTAGGATCCCCCCTCCAGTGTGTGTGTGTGTGTGTGTGTGTGTGTGTGTGTGTGTGTGTTTGTGTGTGTGTATGTGTGTGTGAGAGAGAGAGAGAGACAGAGAGACAGAGACAGAGATAGAGACAGAGAGAGAGAGAGAGAGAGAGAGAGAGAGAGAGAGAGAGAGAGAGAGAGAGAGAGAGAGATCTGGCTTTTATACTCCACTGGCACACCACTACTTCCATAACTGTGGGAGAACCTATGTGAACTATTGTCCAATCAATCTTGTCATATTCATTGTCTTGATTATCTACCTTTTCTTTCTCTGACTGGCAGTTTAGTTCATCTGTGATCATAAAGGGAATGTTCCAATAAGGAGGTGAAAAGTCTAATGAATCAAGAAAACATACTTTTTATTTTAGTTAAGCCTCTCCTTTTGAAGTTGGAGTCTATCTGGCACAACAGCTGGGGATTACTTCAGTGGGGTACATGACAGTGTCTTCCTTCTCGAACAGTAAATTATTAAAATTCTTTTCATTTTTTTAAAAAAATGTGATATTTCTTTTCTGTCTTCATTTCTGTTTCTTCACCACATCCTAATAATAGAAAAAAATGACTGGATGGATCAGGTCAGTTAATAGAGCACTTAGAAATTTAAAAGCGAATAGGAGCATGGCTCACTCCTGGAATGTAGAGCATGTGCACTCTGGGGCTGGGCCTGCAGAATACCTTAGTTAGAGAACTGACCCCAAATCAGGGCACGTAGTGTTCCTCAAGGCAGAAATCTGATCTGAGCCATAAACTAGACTCGATTGTGTAGGGACAAAACTAGCACCTCTGTCCACTCAAAGAACCACAGAGAGCAAGGCTCAGCATACATGTCCACACAATGTACCACAAGTTCTCATCCTGCCTAGTTCTCTTTTCTTCACCTTTATGCTTCACTTATATATTTTTCTCATTACTGCAACAGGGTACCCAACAAAAACAGCTCAAGGAAGGAAGAGCTTTTTTTGGTTTGCAGTTTGCCATTTGTTCACCATGATGGGTAGGGTGTGGCAACAGGATGACAAAGCAACCCATATTGTCAGAAAGCAGAGAGAGCTGAATGCTAGTGCTCAGCCCACTTCCTTCATTTATTAAGTCCAGGACTCCAGTCCATGGTGATGATGCTGCCAAAGGCTAAGGCAGGTCTTTCCACCTGAGTTAACCTCACAGGCATGCTCAGAAGTATGCTTTCTCTGTGATTCCAGACTCCTTCAGCCTGATAATGTTAATCATTAATCATTGCAATATATTTATTTATTAAATATCAAATTTCATTTTGTCCTGTTTTTTTTTTTCTCCTTTTTAACTTTTTGATACATTTTGCTAAAAAAACTCAGGTTGTATAGTAGAGCTGGCCCTGAATGTGTAGATGTGGGAGATCTGACCATAGAGGCCAGAAAGCAGGAGAACTGGCCCTGCACCTTTCTCATCAATGCAAAGGGTGAACTAGCCTGGGCAATGCAGGAGACCTCACCCTGGTGGTAAGGAAAAGGGAGAGCTGGAAGATTGACCAACCCTGCAACTACCCAGGCCCAGAATCAGGGTTATGAGTTGGCCCACCCCAACATCAACCCCATATGTGATCTTCTGGAGCATGTGAAGAAACTGGTCCATGACACTGGGCAACAACAGAATAACCAAGAGGGGTTCCAGTGTGTGCCCATCATTGATATTATAGCAGAATCCAGGGGCCTCGAATCAGATCAATGATTCTGCAAGTAAAGACATATGGATAAAAGGGTTTACCGCCTGACTCACTGTGTCACACTACAGCTTCCTTGACGAGATTGATTCCCCTGCCCCTCTCTTTTCCTAAATTTTATTCTATTTTATTTGGGTGGAGGAGGTTGCAAGGACAGAGGGTGGACATGAACGGATAAGGAAATCAGTGTGATTGAGATGCATGATGTGAAAGACACAAAGAATACATAAAAAGAAGGGAAAAAAGAAATGAAGACAATAACCCAAATTTATGAATAGCAAAAGATGACAGGCAAGATCAAGGATTTCCCTTTGAAGATGATAAAAGCAGTGTAAAATTGGAACACTGTTGAATATATATTTGAATTTAATATAAACATTGATGGATACACTAGCGTGAATGAATCACATTATGTAAATTATACTTCAATAAAGTAGTTAACAACAACAAAAAAAACCCTTAGGTTCTTCTGCAGCTGCATCTCCTACCTCACAGTCTTGAGTACTGGGATTGTTCCCGGTTCTTGGACTGCACTTTTTGCCTCTGTCTTTTCATTTACCTTCAGTTAGAACTGATCTGATTTCTCCTTTGCACCTTTTGTTTCCCCCTTTATGTTTCTCTGCTGCTCTCATTTTGAGTGTTCATCTTGCTCTGCTTATTTTCTTTCTATCCCCACCCTTATTTACTAGGATGTAGGTATACCCCACAATAACATTGTTTCCTTTCTCCCTTCGAATTCCTGGAGTTTTGAAGATTCCTTTTTAATACTTATTTATTTATTTGGTTTTTTGAGACAAGGTTTCTCTGTGTACCTTTGGTGTCTATACTGCAACTAGCTTTGTAGAACAGGCTGGCTTCGAACTCATAGAGATACACTTGCCTCTGCCTCCTGAGTGCTGGGATTAAAGGCATGCGCCACCACTCCCCGGCTAATTTTTACCTCTTATTTTTGACATGTGTTTGTGGGTGCGGTGTGTATACATGCTAACATGTGTATCTAGGTTTTCATGCATATGTATGCAAATTTGTGTGGAAGTTAGAGGTTGATGTTGAGTGTCTTTCTCAATTGCTCTCTACCTTATATATTGAGACAAGGTTTCTCACTCAGACCTAGAACTCCATGATTTGAGAATGTAGTGAACTCATGGTGCCCCGGGGATCCTCTGCCTCATCCTGTTCAGTGTTGTGAGTGCTAAGATCTGAATTTCAGTTTTCATGCTTGATGGCAAGCACGTTACTCACTGAGTGATCTCCCAGACTCTGAGGCAATTAGAAATCTTTTAACTAGTACTGTATTTTCATAGTGGGTACATCGATACTGGTAGTATTCCACTCTTCGAGCAGAGTTAGAGATTAGGGCTAGTACCCTGACCACGTGGGCTAAGGGTTTAGCTACTGAACTGTACACCTAGTCCAGTTGAAAGAAATGGTTTCTCAACCCTACCATAATGTAATACTTTATATTATAAAGACTTTCAATGGAATAATACAGTTGACTTTTTAAAAGTCTAGCCAATGGACTACTCCTAGATGTGCAAATCTTAACAAAGAAACACCAAAAAGATGAAAAAATCTTGTCAACATGACTCTTTTGAAAATTTCTAAGTTTACAGATAGAACATGATACTATTTAAATAAATCAAAACTTGAGATGATAAAGGTTCAGTGTGCATAGAAACTGTTCCAGATATGTGTTGCATGTACAATTGGACTTCATTCCTCAATAGCTATATGAGATAAAATTGTTAATAAACACATAGTGCATATGATAAAACTGATGTCAGAAGAGACTAAATACTTTACTTAAGATTGCATAACTACTAGACACAAATAGGATTCCAACTCTAATCTGATTATATCCTTACCCATTCTACCTTAGTGATCTTGTATACTGTGGTTTGATTGTCCCTTTATTTATAAATTTTGATAAAAAGATGTTGGTGAAATAAATAGGTTTTGGAAATAATTTTTTAGAATCTTTCTGTCACTAGAGATAAAAATATGCAAACATTGGAAATAACTAAAAAAGTGTACAGAGTGCATCTGTAAACATGGTTACAATCAGAGATCATGGAAGGTCTCAGTATGTCTGAGTTTTCCAGATTCAACTAAATTCTGATTTTCCTGATTTAGCCCACGCTTCTTACATCCTTCCTTTAGTTTGGTTTTCATGGATTTATTTTTCATGTGTTTGAGCACCTATTGGGTGTCAGATGATTGCAGCTGCCCTATGAGTAAACAAAATAGCCTAATATCATTTAATATGTGGTGCTCATATTCTCATATAGAAATGGGAAATAAATAAATAAAGGAGGAAATATTTGAAAATAGTGTATTCAGAGAAAATAAAAAAAGGAAAGCACTGAAAAGGTGCTGCAGTTTTAAGTAGGATTGTCAGGGAAAATCTATCAAGAAAGTCATAGCTGAAGTGTTCATAGTAGAAATGAGGGACAATTATTGTGACTTTGGAAACAATAAGAATGACTCTGAAGTTTTTATTGTTATTTTGGTATAGTTGTACCTACAAACCCAAAGAAAAAACTTTAAAATGAATTATTTATTTTAACTTACAATTTCAGATGTTTCTGTTCATGACTGCTTGATCCCATGAGCTTTAGCAGAACATTATGTTAGCTGGAGAATGTAGTGGAGGATAGTTGGTTGTTCATATCATGGCATAGAGCTACACAAAATAACTATGGTTGATATACAGTCAAGTACCAATCCATAGTTATACATTATTTTTTTGATGGGTAGGGCCCATTTCCTGAGGTGTCCAGTATTTCCTCAAATACTACCATCAGTTTGAGGTCATTAGTTCAAAACTAGAGCTTGTGGAGGGAATTTAAGATTTAAACCATAGTAGTTTCAAGGTGACATGAGAAGTCATTGGATATTTTGAGCATAGAAATGACAGAACATGATTTATTGTAACAAGATGACACTGGCTTCTGTGTTAGGAATATATTACAGGAGCTTAAGGATTAAAGTAATTGTTTAAGGACTAGATGATGTCTTCATTAGTCTCCTATTGCTATAAAAATGACCACAAAATTAGTGGCTTAAAACAGCCACCACACATTATAGGTTAGTATTCAGTTACAGATATCACTGGAAAACATTAAGATGTAAGAATGTGTTTCTTCAGGCGAGTTGTGAGAACAAAGTCATTTCTTATTCACTCAGGTTGTTGATGTGACTAAGGTTTTATGGTTATAGAAGTAAGATCCTTGCAAACTGATGGCTACTCTAAGTTTCTAAATATAATTGTTCTGTCCTTACATGTAGCATCCTATATCTTAGAATGAGTAAAAGTGTAATGAATCTTAGAAATGTTGCCATCTCTCTGACCCTTCTTCTTTTGTTACAGTTTTCTTTGACTTATCTAAATGCCACATTTTTGTACACCTAAGAGATTGAAATATAGGTATCATTATGAATATCACAATGATATTTAGATTAGAGTGAAAAAGGGGTGATAATGAAAAGTAGTAGGCAGACAGATTCTGGATATATATTTAAGGTAGAGACAATCAGCTTTGTCCATTTTGCTGCATATACTAATGAAAAAAATGTATCAGTTTCTTGAATCACTGATATTTTTGATCTTCAAGATGATTTAAAAAATGTAGTTCCAGGGGTACTATAAATAAATAAACAAATAATAAATTTCATGTTTATAGAAAACAAAGCTATCATCAAGGATGATCACAAAGGTTATTTTGTTGTGGTTCTGAGTAATGAGAATTATTGGCTTATCATTAATTGAAATGAAAAGGACAACATGAGGTTTCATGTACCTATTTGCCAGAATAGGATATGCAATGCTTCACTAAAGACAAACATCCAAAGTTCTCAGAGTTTATATATATAGTGATTGCTGTGCTTTTTAAAATTTGGTCTTTGCCTCAAGGTCAAGTTCTGAGGCCTGCAGTTCAAAGGTTTTCTCAATTCTATATTTTATACCTGATAGTGAGAACCTTTTGTGTCTTCCAACTTTTTGAGTTCCTAAAATGATTAACCCTTTCTATTTCCTCTTCCTAATTCAAAGTCGTTTTTAGTGCTCATATATTTCTTAAGCAATACTATCAAATATAAATATTTGTAATCAAGACACATTCCAGTAACATCCGGTTTTCAGCGTTTTAAATCACAGATTCAGACACTCATTGAATTATTTACTTTTCTACTGTTGTGACAAGGAACCATGCCCAACCGAGAAAAGAAAATCTTGAATTGGGCTTACAGTTTCAGAAATTTGGAGTGTTTGATTCTGGAGTAAAGTTGTGATGGCAGGACTAGCTGAGAGTGCACATCTTTATCTGCAAGCAGGAAGCAGAGAAAACACACTGGGCATGACATAAGTCCTTTAAAAACTCAAAGCCTGTCCTCAGTGACACACCACCTTCAATAAAGCTACACCTCCTGATCATTTTCAAACAGTTCCACCAGTTGGGGATGAAATATTCAAATATTCGGTCCTATGGGGGACATGCTCATTCTAACCACCACATTTCACGCTCTTAACCCCGTAGATCATGACCATGTAATAAAGTAAAATTTATTTAGTCTAACTTCAAAAGTCCCCATAGTATTTCACAGCTTCAACACTGTTTAAAAGTTCAAAGTCTTTTCTGAGACTTAAATCAAGCTTTGAATTGTAACCCCTTGTAAAATCAAAAGCAAAATACATATTTCCTATGTACAGTGCCACAGACTATACAGAAAGATGATTATCACATGTACTCACTCATAAGTGGTTTTTAAACATAAAACAAATAAAACCAGCCCACAAATCACAATCCCAGAGAACCTAGACATCAGTAAGGACCCTAAGAGAGACATACATAGATCTAATCTACATGGGTAGTAGAAAAAGAAAAGATCTCCTGAGTAACTTGGGAGCATGGGGACCTTGGGAGAAGGTTGAAGGGGAGGGGAGAGGCAGTCAGGGGAGCAGAGAAAAATGTAGAGCTCAATAAAAATCAATTAAAAAAAGAAAGATCTTTTGGACATCTAAATGAAGGCGTAAGTAAGTGTTTGAATTTTACAGTTGTGGTTTCAGGAGAGATAAAAATATTAGAAATCTAAAAATGTGAGGTCATTTTAGAAAAAGACTATAGTGAGATTTTATAATTTAAAAATATTAAAAATAGTTTAAATATTATTTAAAAGCAGAGTATAAATATGAAAATAAACACAGAAGAATAAATCAGTGAATTGGAAGTCAAACTTGGGATGTGTGATGGCCTGAAAGACAAGGCAGATATTATTTTGATGAGGAGAAGATGACCACCTTTGCCCTTCTATAAGAAAGTCAGATAAGACAGACTGGCAAATTGATCATTGCCTTCATTACATTAGGGTTATATCATTTGCTATCTTCAAAACAGTTTTGTAAGACAGTTGGTATAAAAACCTAAAAGCAATATGCTTTAAAAGAGAGAAAAAAGTGTTAATAATAGTTAGAACAGAATAATATATAGAGAAGATGTGGAGTCATGATAAAACTTTTAAACAATACATGAGTGCGCAAAATTAAAGAGAGAATGACGATATATTCTAGAAAGGGGAAAATCTCAAAATATCTTTGAGGATCTGAAACAAGAATAAATGGGGCCCACTTTATGAATTGAAGCTTGGTTTTAGCTATAGCCATGAATAATTACATTCTTAGCTGCAGTAGAGAATACAGAGCAATATTGAGTATATATTATAAGTGTTAACTGGCTGGTGAACGTATTGGTGAGGATTTATTGACATTCTTTATTGACTTTTTCTATTTAATCAATGAAACAAAAATCAAGGTCAGCCAAGACCAAGGAGAATAAAGTGTTGTGGATTGAAAGCAATAATGTATAATATAGTCTTATAGAATAGTAATGCACCTATCATATAGCATTAAGGATCCTTCTGATGTCAACAATCATAAATTTAATGACAGTTCATCATGACTGTATATTTTATTCCAGGCAGATTCAGATATAGTAGTTAAGCCATGAACTAAGTATGGTTGCAGTTTTAACATAAGAGAATGATGATTTCAGGTGAGAGAAAGGAGTTTGCATTGATTATGAATGACGATGTCACTTTCAAAATTTGATAAGAAGGGTAGCAGTGAGACTCAAGGAGTCAGAAATGGAGACAAAAATGACAGAGTCACTGAATTGTAAATTTCATTAGAAGTGAAAAATTGTAGGATTCAAGTTATGCAAGGAAGTGAACTATAAAGTTAGAGACAGTGGTTGGAGACCAAGGTGTATCAAATTCAAGTTATGAAAGAACTATAGTTAATATAACAAAAGCATGTATGCATCATCATGACTGTTCTATTATTTACCAGAAAAGTCAATATCATTTTGTCTCCTATAAAACAAAATTCTATCTTTATAGCAACAGGGAGCCATGGAAAGCCATGGTTTGGCACTTATAAATGACCTTAAATTTTCTGGGTCTAGTTTTGTCTCATCACTGAAGTTGATAATATGCCTATTCAAATG
Organism: Myodes glareolus; assembly: GCF_982192425.1. Taxonomy (NCBI): domain Eukaryota; kingdom Metazoa; phylum Chordata; class Mammalia; order Rodentia; family Cricetidae; genus Myodes; species Myodes glareolus. Next base: position 138,357,896 of record NC_142053.1, read on the forward strand.
AATTAATGTAAAAACTGGAAATGATGCTTGACACACACTATTTATGAGTGTCTATTGTTTTTGTTATTATTGTGATCTCAAATAAAACGGGTTCTTGGTATTTAAATACTTTTAACTTATTCTCAAGAGTTTTTGGGTCAGCAGAGAAACAGAGATTCACCAAGATCCAGAAAAATCTGCAAAGTATCTAAGATACTGATTTTCTTCAGTGCACTTGTGTGTGAGTATCCCCTGAGCCAAGCATCATGGTGAGTTCAGCTGATGTACCAGCTTATAAAAGAATTATCCCAGCTGAGTTTGTTAACTGCTTACACTCCCTATGGTGGGGTAGGAAGGGTTATAAGAGTGAACTTTGGAAGAACCGTGCCTTGGTTTGTCATTGGGACACTAGGAGAAAGGATAGGCCTTTGTTTATGGCTCCCCAAAAGAAGAAATTATAGCTACATCATCACTATATTTGTGGCTTTAAACTGAAATGGGAAAACCAAAAAGTTCAATATTACTGTGTTGTGGTAGAACTGATCCAGCACAAACTATTGACATTGTGATCTATCTAACCCAACTTTGGCCAAGAGTCCTCCCCTTTCCAAATCAGGTAGTGTGATATATTTCTTACTCATTAATCTACTCTGTTTTATGGTGCTAGGGACTGAATCCAATGTTTCTTGCATGGTAGTTAAGCACTCTACCTACTGATCCATATTCCCAGACTGCCTTTCAAAATTATTTATACACACACACACACACACACACACACACACACACACACACACACATCATTTTCCCATTTCACCCTTCCCTTTACTACCTCCAAACTCTCTCATGTACTCTCCTCCACTCTCTTTAAGTATATGGCCTCTTTTTAAATTGTTTTTAAGTAGGGTCTCACTAAATTGTATATGCTGGCCTTGAATTCTTTCTGTAGCCCAGGCAGACTTTGAACTCATTATCTTCCTGCCTTTGCCTCCCAATATCTGGGATTACAGATTTGCATCATCAAGTTTTATTATCCTACTGTTATCCTTGAGAGGGATTACTGATGAAGGTAAGGGACCTGGGAGATGTGAAGGTAAACTGTACCAGGCCCAACAGCAGTTATTTTTGAAAGGACTGTGGACAGGCAGCAGTTTCTTGTCTAACTCTTCTGTCCCAGAGTTTTATTTTCATGACAAATCAGAGTACTCTGATGTAGGTTCATCCTAAAAATCTACAGGATGAAGGCAGAAAACGGTGACAGCCCTATTGGCTGACACTTAGAGAAAAGTGTTTAAATACTAGCTTCCAACAAACCTCTTGCTTTCCTTGCTGTATTCAAATATATGAGAATGTCACCTGTGGGCCACAACTTCATTTTTCTGCACACTGCTCAGATTGCTGCAAGCATTGACATTGAATTTCTGAAACACTCAAATGGACAGGTCGCAGAGTATCCTATGTTTTAAGGTTTTATTACCAGGCATGCAATCATAGTTTTGTCTTATTGGGCATTGTTTGAGACAGTGAATGGGCAAGATAGAAAGAACATTCTTTTCCTAAATGAGGGAAAGATAAGGTGGTGACTTTGAACGTGGTGATTCTTTGATATGATAAGAAGAAGTCAGTGAAGGGTTGCAGAGAGGACAAAACTTCCAAGATCTGTATAGGTTATTATGTTGACTCCATTGTATAATCATTCCCTTCACTTTCATGATTCAGTTCATCCATACATTAAAAGACAGTGTCTAAAGACTTGTTCTGTTTAAATGGGCTCAAATTCCATATCTGTTTTGTTGGTGTGAAGAGTCAGGAATAGATCTGCCGCTCTATGTTTTATCACACCTAGAAGAAGCCCTTTAGAGCTCTGCACTTGCATTAGTCATGTCTCCAATGTTTTCCTTCAGTTAGGTCTTCTCAGATCATATACTTGGTTTTATGTATTAGGGACAAGGTTACAATTCTTTCACATCATCAAGAAGAAATATTTTAAATATATAAGTAGCTTGAATGTTCCTCATTGGAACCCACATGTTTTTCCTTTCCTATTGTTAAGATGCTTTCTTGGTACCTGGCCATCTTGATAAGGATGAAATCTACTGAAAAGATCACAGTGAGCTGGAAGCTGGATAATCAAAACACTTTCCCATTGTGCTCCCATACTAAGAGTTATTTAGTAGAAATTATGTAAATCACATTTGATAGATGCTTTAGTATCAATATGAGGTTCATTTATTCCTTTTTTTAAAGTAATTTTATTAAATTATAAAAGTTTCCATTTCCGCCCCTCCTACCATCACCCTCCCACTCCCCCCACTCCCTCTCCTCCTCCCTCTCCATCCCTAAGAGCAGTCAGGGTTTCCTGCCCTGTGGGAAGTTCAAGTTCCTCCCCCCTCCCTCCAGGTCCAGGAAGGTGAGTGTCCAGACAGACTGGATCCGCAAAATCCAGTATATGCAGAGGAAACAAGTCCCAGTGCCATTGTCAATGGCTTTTCAGAAAGACTCCGGCCAGCCACATTCAGAGAATCCGGCCACATTCAGAGAATCTGGTTGGATCACTTCCTCGTTCAGTCCCAGTCCAACTGGCCTTGGTAAACTCTCATTAGATCCGTCCCCTTGTATCAGTGGGTGATCGCATCCCTCGCAGTCCTTATTTCCTTTTTCATTTTCTTCGTCCTTCTGCTCCTCATTTGGGCCTTGGGGGGCTCAGTCCGGTGCTCCAATGTGGGTCTCCGTCTGTATCGCCATCCATCGTCGGATGAAGTTTCTCTCTGATCTTGCCTTCTTTGCTCACGTTCTCTTTCCTTCTGCTTCTCGTTTGGACCTAGGGAGTTAAGTCCAGTGTTCCGATGTGGTATACAATGAAAGAAGGAAAGCATCTTTAACAAATGGTGCTGGCATAACTGGATGTCATTTATTCCTTTTATCATGGAAACTGGTAACAGTGTTCAAGAGTGGTATTCCACCTGCATGAAGCCCAAAGAGAGAGTGATGGCAATACAAAGTATAACCTTCTCCAAGCTAACTTTCTAGATTTGTCCCAAGTGAGATAAGGCTACTCAGACTTAGAAATGGCTATTGTGGTATATCGTAGTTTACTTTGGTTTAAAGAGAAGTTCTGTATTCTTCCATTGAGTATGCCTCAGCTTCTTTAATTATACTATAGGGTGAGACAATCTTATAGAATATTATGCATTCTATGTAATATTAGCTTCTTTCCTCTCTCTTACGAATGATATTTTTCTTCCTTATTGTTGTCTTTCTTCATTTATCATGCTGTGAGTGCTAAGACTCTTTTCTTCTATGGGGAAAGAGTCATCCCTGCTTGGTTCAAAGATCAGCAATATCACCTGCCATCTCTTCCACTGTAAGTACCAGGACATTTTAAAAACACATATTATTCAATGAATGATGTTTTTAGCTCTAATGCACAGTAAAAAAAAAAAGCTCGGTGTATATTCAGCCTTTGCCTGTAGCCAGTGATTTAGTGCATCAAAATACAAAAGGTATTATGCCATGATTCATGTGTCTAATGCACTGGCATTATTTTATGTCTGTAATAGCTGTGGAGGAAAAGTTACTTATGGTCACAGGTAGAGCATCAGCTTGAGACCTAAACATTTGTTAGCAGCCACTCAACTGGCAAACAGACTTGTGAAATGCAAGTGACCTAAATATTCTACAATATTCTGTGTTTTTCTTCTTCTCAGGGGCAATTTCTTTGTCCACTCTTTACTAGAACAGTTAGTTCCTTATTATACCACTTTTCAATGGTAATTTTTCTTAAACATATAAGTTTTTGATGGCTGTATTTTCACAGATAATACTGAGATTTTTATAGAAGACATACATGTAATTAGGTAGAGGTCACATATGAACCTGTATGAGTCCATATGAGCCAGCCACAAAAAATTAAAATGTAGTGCGTCATCCAATTACTTTTCACAAAGTTTATTAATCTCTTTCTCTGAGTCACAAATAACAATGCCTTAGGAATGATACTCTTCAAAAGAACATTATATACTGCAATGCTTTTAATATTTCCTTCTAGCCTTTCTATATGAATACCTATTTTAAAAATCACAATTTCTGGGATCTATAATCTCAACACTTAGAAGCAGAAGAAAGATTACCAACTTGAGGCGAGCCTGTGTCAGTAAAGAAACAAAATTCACAACTTGCATATTCATACTTTATTTTTTAGAAAAGTTAGTAAGATACAAAAACCATCTTTGAACCTGTCTTCTAACCATTGCCTTCTCTTTATTCCTTTGCACTAACTGCGATGAGTTTGATAGTCATCCTCTTTAATACACACATACACACACACACATCAATAGAAACAGCTATATAATATGGAATTATATCAGGCTTGTCACTCAGCAGCTTTGTCTTTTCAAGTTAACAATAAGACTGGTATAACTCAATTCTTGCCTATCATGCATGAGGTCCTGAGTTAGATCTCGAGCACTGCAAAAAAATTAAATTAATATTCAAGATTTTAGGTCTATCCTTCCTTATAAAGCTCTGGCTGTGTTCTTTTGTCTGCATAAAAATCCATTTTATAAAGCTATTGTGCTTTATCTATGTCTTTATTGATGAGCATTTGGGGACATTGCTAATTATTTTTCTTTCTATTTCTGGTAATACTTTGATAAATAGATATCCTAATTAGTGTTTTCTATTTCTGACAAAACCTTGATCAATAGATATCTATGTATGTGTCCTATTGGGTACATAGTCAAATGCTTCTCTGGACTATAGACTCAGAAACTGAATTGATGGACTGCAGGGTCGATGCCTTACACAGTTTCCTTGGTGAGGCTGTGCTCCTTCCCCAAGAATCTCAGTCAGTTCCCATCCTCACAGCATAGTATGAGATAATCTGTTTACTCATCCCCTTCCTCCATACTGGTAATTGCCACACTTTTTAATTATGGTTAGTCTGATGAGTCAAAGATGGTATCTTATTGTAATTTTAATTTCCATTTCTCTGATTACTGGTAAGATTGAGAATCTTTTCATATGTTTATTGGCCATTTGTGTTTCTTCTGGATTCATTATATGCTTAAATAGTCTCTGCTGATTTTTTCCTTGCACACAGAAAAAACATACTCAGAGCATTTTGCATAAAAAGAAGCTGGAAGGAGAGGGAAAAATCATCTGCAACTTTATTTACTAGAGCAATTCTCCTTAATGTACCTGAGACGGATGACTTAGTTGTGATTTCATTTTTCAAAGAGAATGTGGTTTTCACTTCTTTGTTCTATACAGACTTGATCTAGTTGCAAGGCACCTTCAATACTGAAACAAATTTGATGTAGCTTCCTCAAGAAGAGGATTAGCATTATTCAAATAAATATCACAGTGATCGAATTTTGGACTTTGGAATCCAAAGAAGCTAATTTCCTGTTTCTAGTACTTACCAGAGGGACCTTGGAAAGAGCACTGAGTATTTCTTGGCCTTCACAATATTTTCCTACTTTCCTTAGTCTTTATAGCATGAATTCCCTTTCCTATCACCATCCTTGTTATCATTTTTGGTGAGTTCACCACCCATTTAATGACAGTTCTCCAGTGACTTCACAGTCTTGTCATTCTGTGTTCATACATTAACTGTCCCCCTCCCTTATCCAGCTTTTCTGTGCTGCCTGTTATCTAGCCTAAATCCTGCCTTCTTCCTTTGTAATCTGGCATACCTTTGTGGTATGGCACTTCACCTGCCCTCAGGAAATTTTAAGGGTAGGTATTATGATATGAATGTGGAACTGAAGGCCCTCTTTCTTCAGACAACTCTTACTGTATGGAGTGTTAAATTTAACATCCTGGAGGAAAATTCATTTCGACAGTTTTCTTTGGAACTTATCTCCTTTCAACCCCTCAGCAAACATCACAAAAATTGTAAGAAGACAGCTGAGATCAAATGTCCTTTTCAGTTCAGCTGCTCTGCTCACACTTAGAGGCTGAATCCTGACAGGGCTATCTCTTAACGACACACCCCTTTTGCTTGTTTTTCCAGGAAAACTTCTCTGTTCCCCTTTTGTCATTTGGATGTCTCCCTTTTGTTTTCCGTTTAGGACTTCAGTTTTCCTAATTCTTCCAGTGACTAGTGATTTCCTTGCTTTTCTTTCTCTGTGCTTGCTTTCATTTGCCTGTTTGTGCTCTCAGTGTTTCCATTCACATGTTATAGATACTCTTCATCATTAAAACATGAAATTCAGAGAGTTTTTACATTTGCACAGAGTTGCACAATTACTAACCGCCTGCTGTCAGGATATTTTAATTTTGCAATTTCTTCTCAAAGAAGCCACCATTTTCCATTTCTCTCCCTGAGGCTTTTATAGTTATAACTCTACCTTTTATCTCTAGGTACTTGTTTGTGTATTTGGACCATTTTATATGATTTGACTAACTCAACATTGTGGTGTTTTCTGTCTAACTTCTTCCACATAGCATAATGCTTTCAAGGTAGAACCTTCTTGCAGCACATGTTGGTATTTTCATTATTTTTATGATCAAATAAAATTTTATTTCGTAGTTGTGCTATGTTTTATCTTTTCATCAGGTGATGGAATTATGAGTTGTTTTCACCATTTGAATATTATAAATAATGTTACGATGAAAACCCATGTATAATTTTTTTCTATACACACCTGTGTTGATTTACTGCTAATTTATTATTTAACTTTTAAAGAAGCTGAAAAACCATTTTCCAGATTTTATACACCACACAGAGTGGTAGCTCATCATTCTGCTTTCTCCACACATACCCTTTCTCATACACAGGAAATGGTATGTGATCTTCATTAATATTTCCTTGCCAGATAATTATACTCATTATTTTTCTACCCATCTGCCAATTTTCTTAGAAAAAAAATAATTTTAGTACTTTGCTAATTTATAAATAAGTCTTTTAATTGTTGCCTCATAAGAGCTCTTTTTGTATTTTAGATACTGCTCACTTTATCGGAACACTGCTTCTAAATATACTATCTGTTATGATTTCCGCCACAATAAAGCTGACACTTTCGGGTTCTAGGGCCATGCATGTATAGACAAGCCTTAAGGCAGAAGTGCACAATGGTTACCAAGGATGTTAAAAGGTCCCTTATGACCCATGTGCATTGTGGTTGCATCATCCACGTAAGACACAGCTAAGCATTTACACACATGCATGAGCCCCATCATCTGCGTATGATGTAGCCACATCAACCCATTGTGTGCATGCACTAGGCAGCTTTTAAAAGCTGGATGCGACATCTTCCCTCTCTCTCTGCACACTGACTTCCCCAGGCCTGTACATGCCCCCTCTAATAAGTTCCTAAGTGGGTTTGTTGCGTGTTCTGTGTTTTCTTCTCACTCGTGCCAGGTAATTTCATTGGTGTTGTGACTCGGTATTTTTTCCACAACAACCGCGTGTTCTATCTGTCCCCTTCTCCCTTCCATAACCTACTAAATAAATATCCGACTTCACTCTGCATGGCATGCCTATCCATGTCTCTGTCTCTTGCCTGCTGGGTGGCTCCCTGCCTGGAACCAGCTGCACATCCTTCTGTCTCTCCCCTTGGGACTGGCTGCTCCATCAAGATCTCTCACCCACCATGCAGTTCCCTGTCTGGGGCTGGCTGCTCTTGAACCATCTGCCCTCTGCCTGCTGCCACTTCAGGGACCTGTGGTGTGGTCTCATGGCCCGCTGCCTGCTGCAGCCACTTGAGGATCCTCAGCATTTTACTTTTATTATAACACTATTCCCTTCTGTAGGTGATTGGTGTCTTTTGAGCATAGGTATTTTGAACTTTGAGGAAATCCAAGTTATCTAGGGTTTTGTGTTTTTTTTTTTTTTTGGCTGCTCATGCTTTTTGGTGCACTATCTAAGATTTCATTGCCACACCAGTTATCCAGTTATTCAGATTTATTTCTATATTTTTTCTAAAGATTATATAATTTCAGCCTATACTTAGCTAGTGTCATATATACTTTATTGAAAGCAGGTTCCTTTACATTATAGAATATAGCAACTCTCAAAATTCATATCTCTCTTCTTCCCCTTGGATTTGTTGCTGCCAATACTCATTACAGTTGTCATTGTTTACTTAGAGATGTTTATGAATTGGTTCTAAAATGTCCATATATTTCTGTGTTTTGATTTTATAGTGGGGGTGATGAATTAAACCTGGAACAGTTGTGTGTGTGTGTGTGTGTATGTGTATGTGTGTGTGTTGTGCTTGCGCGCGTGGGCACATGTGTGTGCTATGCACTCAGTTTATCACCAAGCTATACCATAATATTTTCTTTTATGTTAGCTCTGTGGTTGGTTAATGATTGTATTGAGAGTTTCTTAAATTTTCAGAACTGGTAATTCTCCCAGCAATGGCGGAGAAGATGTGTGTGTGTGTGTGTGTGTGTGTGTACGCGTGCTCACTCATGCTGTGCTCTCAACACTCAGCCAGGAAATTTATAACCATACAGTGTGATTAACCTCTTGTTTGTGCAGAACTTTGATGTCAGATAAGGGGAGTGCTTGGGATCTTCTTGGTTCTTTCTTAAATTTGGGTACAGAACTGGAAATACAGAGACCTATGGGATCTAATTCTTTCACTATTCTATTCTATTCATTCATTCATTCATTCATTCATTCATTTATTCATTTATTCATTTGGCCAGGTTATTCTTTATCCCAATTCTTATACTTACCTCAGGCAATTGTGTTGTTCACCAGTGCTGTTCATCATTTTCATAAATACCTCCAGGAACTTTTCTGTACTCCTTGCACGGGGACTAGGAAGTAAAGTGTGCCCAGAACTCACCATTCATGATGAAATTTAGCTGTATTTCTTTTGTAAATGCATTGATGAATCTCATGTTGTTGCAAACTTCTGATTAATTTCCAGAGTTCTGAAAATATTGATTTTGACAATTTTTGTTTGTGTTCTCCTTGTTTTTTAAGGGGAACTGGCCTTGTGGAATTTCTTTCTTTGTGTTTCCCCCTGATATCACCACTGTTAATCTAATATTGATTGCTACATCTGTGTTTCCATTTTACTTGACCTTCACCTGAATTTCCCTTGATGCACACTTCAAATTTAATGTATTTTAAATAGAACTGGTAGTGTCCTACAAATTTTCTTATGCTTCCAATGTCCCTGTTACAGACTCATTTTTAGGCTGGCAAATATTAAACTGACTAAGCAGACAGAGGAGACATCAGAATTGTAGTAGGATCTAATTATAATTACCTGTGTTAATCTGGTGCTACTAAGGATTAGAGATAGAAGCACTTGAGTCACAATAAGATTGACATCAAACGCCCCACTGAACCCCAAAATCTCTAATACAATTGAATAATTCTTTTCACTGGATAATTACTTGCTTTTTACACCGACCAACTGAATTGGGCTCCTCACTGCATACCATACTCACATTAAAGGCTCAGCAAATATCTGTTTAATTATAGCATAAAGCTTAATTAAACAAATAACATGAATTTGTCTTTCCTTTCTCTCCTTCTCCTTCCTTCAAATTAGGAATTCAGTCTCCTTTCACGGTGAAAATTTCTTCAGAAACTCATGAATATAATTACCTTTTTCAATATTCCATTGACATGTCAAGCTGAATTACATACCAAAGAGAGCCCAAAATGATAGTTTGTTATGGGATAAGTCCAATGCAATTCCATACCTCCATGGAGTATTCAATAAATATTAATTGTGCCAGGAATCTAATAAGCAAATGAGGGCTGATTCTTTTTGCCCAGATTTTATTTTTCATAGAAACTTGACAAAAAACCACTGGGAATTAATGACAGATATTGCTACAATGAGATGAACAACAAAATTATTAAGTAGAAAATATTTCCTATGGAGTCATCTTTAAAGACTGATATTTTCCACCTAGGCCTTTAAGAAAAAAAATCATCAAAAATCTTAGAACTGTGTGATTATTCTTTTATTTTTTCCTCATTTTTGAGAACTTCATAAATGCATAGTGTATTTACATAATTTCAACACTACCCTCTCCCCATCAGACTCCATCAGTGTTCTCCCAACAAATTCATGACTTCTTATTCTTTAATTTTTACTCTCTCTCAAAAACATGTACTCTCCTTAATCAGTTTCTGTAAATACACACACACACACACACACACACACACACACACACACACACACACACACACGATTAGGGCTGTCTACTTGGGGCTGAATAATCTATCAGAGGGTTTATCCGTGAAGAAGACTGATTCTCTCTCTCTCTCTCTCTCTCTCTCTCTCTCTCTCTCCCTCTCTCTCTCTCTCCTTCCTATTCTCCCTCCTCCCTGAAGAAAATATTTCTCCCTCGAATATATTCAACATGCATTTTTTTCTTCTCTCCATAGCAGAACAGGTGTTTTCTGCTCCCTCATTTGGCATGCTGTACACATCACACCACTAGATAAGCCCCTTCACAATTCTAACATAGTATAAGGTATCAGCTCCCAGAATATGAGTGGCACAGTTTAGTTTTTATATTACCGATACTGAAAATGGAGTTTGACTTTAGGGAGAGCATGTTGTCAACCAGCACTAGCAGTAAGGACTCTGAGCTCTTGTAAGAACTCTATGCAGCACACTCCATGTCCCTTACTGTTTTAAGTGCTTTGCTTATTATCACTCCTTCCATCATTTCACAAGTTCATTCTCTTGCTCAACTACAATTTTCATGTCTCTTATCTGTATTTGCTCTTCAGATTTTTGCATATCCTTTGATTTGTCTAGACTTCTCCCTGAGGTCTACCCTGAGTCTCTGGATGCTGTCCTCGAAATGTGCAGGTACAGTCTTGGGAAGAAGTCAGTAAAGGAGGCCTCATCTGCAGGTGGATATCTGTACAGCTGCTGAAGTGACCCTTGATGGCTAGGTTGATGAAACACCATGAAAAATAGTAGTAGGCATGCTAGGTTGTGGTGGTGCATGCCTTTAATCCAAGCAGATGGGAGGCAGAGGCAGGAGGATCACTATGACTTTGATGCCAGCCTGGTCTACAGAATGAGTACTAGGACAGCCAATGCTACACAAAGAAATCCTGTCTTGAAAAACGAACTCATCCTCCCCCACAAAAAAAAACCCAACAATGAAAAATAATAGGCACAACTTTTCCCTCAGAAAGAGGGAATAGAAGTATTTTTTCCCTATTCTTTTTTACTAAGAACCATTAGAAACCTTTGGTATAACAAATATATAAGAAGACTCTGAAATGTATATAGAATGCCAACAGATAAACAATGACCAAACAACAACAGCAACAAAACAAACGCAAAAGAAACAAAATGCCCCAAACCGTCTAAGAAAGCCTTCTATAACTGGTCAGAAAATTAGGAAAGAGCCATGGAGAAGGCAAGCATATGAAGAGCAAAAACATTTAGAACAATAATTGCTTTACTCCAAATATGAGAGATAAAACTAAGATCCCACCTCTGGCACCAAAAACAAATGTTAAGTGGAGATCCAAGACATTCATTACTGTGAAAAAGTGTGTAGTTCCCTCCACAATGCCAGTGGAGACCACATGGAGAATAATAAACTAGCTTCAACTCTCTAAGCTAGAATGTATCAGTAGAATGCTTTCTCCCAATTACACCCAGCAGAAAAGCCCTTTATCCCTTGCCATCAACAGAAACTGAATAATGTAACTGCATACTCTATATAGAAGAATGGAGTTCCTGATTATACTTCCCCCAATGGACAGTGATAGTGAGTGCTTGCTAAAGCAGATCTAAATAAGGTCCAGGATCTCACAATAGAACACCCCAATGTCGAAGCGTATCATTGTGCTATAAGAGTTCTGTATCTTGATTACAGTGGTGGTAAAATAAATCTTCATATGGAATGGAATGACATGGAACTTCGCACACAAATTATTTCAATGCCAGTTTCCTGACTTTAATATTGTTTTATCATTATAATAACTGTGACAATTATGAAAACTTAGATGAGGATATATGTGATTCCTACACACTTTCTTTGCAATATTTTGTGAATCTACACATTATTTAAAAATTAAAAAGTAAGAAAAATAGAATAGTTTTCTGATTCTCTAGGGAGGGAGAGAAAGGGGAAGAGAAAGGAGAGATGTGAAAGTTTGACTTCTAGACTAAGAACCAGAATGTGAGAACATTTGAGAAAAAGAATGTACATGAACTGATCTGAAACTCTGAGAAAGAATCTCTGAGAGAGTAGTTGTTTTTAAATACTAGAGTACAGGGAAGCCATATAGTAGTCTGTGAAATCCTCAAAACCCTCAATTGGGATTGATGTGTGATAACAATTGCCCAAAACAAAACAAAACAAAACAAAGGAAAACCAAAAACATGTGTGGCCTAAGTAAATTGAGAGTAACTGATTCCAATGTGTGACTTGTTTGCTACAGTTAGAGAGAGGAATTAGAAAAGAACTTGGGAGAGAAGTCACTTGGTTCCCACAGAGGTACCTGTCAGGCTCTCCTAGATGAACATTAGAAGATGCCCCGGAATTAGCTTCGAGCACTTCAAATAGGAAGAAGGAAGCAAGGGGCATTAAAACTTGAGTTGATGTCAGTGTAGCTGATTTCTGGCTAGATTTGTATTGAGAGGATCAGGCTTATCTGTGCATGGGCATCTGTTATACTTTTTTGACTTCTTTCATTGCCATTTAATTTCATCATATAGTTCTTTAGAAAGTTTTAATGTAGCATGATATTATAAATAGAATCACCTGCCTGCGCTACGAAGTTCAGAAGACAAGTACAGAAGCTGCATCAAAACAGAGGGAACTTTCCAAGCTACATATCAGAAAAATACTAGGGGAAGATTATGCAAATGAGATGAACCATCCTAGAGAGAGGGGTCAGAGGATTTCACCCACAATGCCTGGCCAGTCCTATAGGCCCTGAGTATTGCTTGGTGTGTAGATATGTTCATCTAAACTAGTATAATGTTCTTGGACCTATTTGTAATACAAAATGATGCAGTGATTCAGTAAAATACACTTGCAGTCCTGTCACTGTGCTCCAGCAGGGAACAGTATGCAACTCAGAGAATAATATATTGAAAGGATATCTCATGTAATAGTCAACAGCCGATAACATCACTTCATGAAGAGCTACAGACAGCTATAATGTAGAAGCTACAAAGCTGCAGTGGCCACTTCAACATTAAAACTAATGCAAAATGCATTAGGAATCCACCTTGAGACATTTTTGAAGTAAAGACTGAACCTATATAAACTCAGTCAATGCTTTTGTAACAGTTGCATGAACTTTAGGGCATAAAAACATTAGATATTTATTGACCATCTTCCAAACCAAAGGATTTTATGTCTTTGGGATCACAGAAGGAACTCATTTTGCTTCAGTTTTGAAAAGAATTTTTGTGTGTACATGTGCACACATTGCCTTTAAAAAACTAATCCAGTCAAAATGTTTTCTTTTACCTGAAGACATCAGGTTTCCAATGGACACAAAAAGGAAAAAATAAGACTGAAAAAAAATACGCATGATAAAGGAGGGAAATGGAGGTCCAGATACTGGAGGTTGGACAGTGGGAAAGATGAAGAGGGACAATAGGAAATGGTAATTGTCTTTTTACATGACTAACAGAAAGGGGTTAAGGCATCAGCACATAGGAATAATTCATGGCCATCCCAAAGGAAGCAGTTTGGCTGAAGCTAGGTATTGTGTTCTCCTCCTCTGCTTAATTCAGTATAGAATTGCATCCATAGTACAAGGCTAGAGAGACAGTTAGGTGGGTAAAGTGCTTGCTGAGCAAGTATCAGGATCTAAGAGTGTGGTACCCTACATATGTAAACAAACCTGAACTCTGAATCTGGGTGGGAGTGGAGGATGGAGGAGACAAGAGGATACTAAGGGCTCACTACCCCAAGATATTTAGCCAAAATGGTGAGTTCCAGGTTCACTGAAACGTCTCAAAAATAAAGTGGAACAATGGAAGACACTTGACATTGACCTACGGCCTCCACACAAACACATATGCACACACACACACACACGTGTGTGGGGGGGGGAGAGAAAGAGAGAGAGAGAGAGAGAGAGAGAGAGAGAGAGAGAGAGAGAGAGAGAGGTTTTATCCATGGAAGCAGTCAATATATATTAGCTCAATGGATTAATTATAGGGAAACACAAAATTTTCCTTTCAGGGATCTATAAGCGAGTCTACTAAAATTAATTGACAGCAGATTAAGAAGAGAAAATATACTAAAATTATTTTTAAATTTAATTTGTCTGGTTATTTATTTATTTATTGAATGTGTATCAGTGTTTAGCTGTTTTTATTGATGTGCATTAGGTTTAACCTGATGCTCACGGAGATTAGAAAATGTTATTGGATCCCCTGGAACTGAAGTTACTCACAGATGACTGCGAGCTAACATGAGGGTGCTGAGAACTGAACCCAGCCAGGTCCTCTGAAAGAGCAGCCAGTGCTCTTAACCACTGAGCCATCTCTACAGTCCAATATACAAAACTATCAAAATAAATCTATACAGAAGCCATACAAAATATGAAATTCAAGGAATGACCAAATGGCTGAGGCGTAACTGGAAGGTTCTCTTCCGCATGCCAGTTCCTGAATAAACACTCAGGGGCTTAGTATTAATTGCAAATTGTTTGGCCTATTATTAATTTTCTCTTACAACTTAGATGAACCCATTTCTATTAGTTTATATTTTACTACGAGGCTTGTGGCTTGTTGCTTCACATCTTGCTTTCCCGGCAGTTGCTGGCATCTCACAGACTCTGCCTTCTTTCTCCCCGTTTCTCTGTTTAGATTTCCTGCATAGCTATATTCTGTCCTACCACAAGCCATATCAGCTTCTTTATTAACCAATGGTAATAAAACATATTCACAGCATACATCACTGAGGCTTAAATAGTTTCTTCACAAGGGATAGGGAAGTGAAATGTGTCAGCATTTAGGAACAAAGAAATACGTTTTAGTGGAAATGAATGACTGCTTCTACAAAACACAGATAACGTTCTCCTCTGCTTGATTTCCAGTCTTTTCTTCTGTAGTAGAGTTTAATCTTCTTTAGTTAAATAGTTTTCAGGAAAAACAAACAAAAACAAAAGTTGAAGGCAATTATGTTCCTCTTTGAGAGACTCAGTATTTAAATAGATTAAAAAAAAAAACCTTCAGGAAAAAGCCTGTTCCTTCATTTGTTGCTCTCCAGTTTGAAATCCAAAGCAGCAGATTTCGGGAAGCCATTTTTTGAACTTCAAGAGAATGAATAAGGAAATGCCACATATGGTTTACATTTCTTTTTTGTAAAATAAAGTAGTGCTTCATGCCATTTTGTTATACAATACCTACGTATAAAACTGACCAAGACTTACCCAAACCCCCATGTCTGGGACTAATTTCAAGATATTTAGAGAAACTCATTTCTTCTATATTAAAGAGATAAAAATGGAAGCTGTGATTCTCAAAGGGAGAATTATAATGGCCTGCTTTCTGTCATTAAGTATTTGAATAAAACTGCAAAATAGAGATATATTGTAGGTATTACTATATATGGAGTTAGAACTTGAGAGAAATCACAGGGCTGAATATTGACAATTGGGAGTTTCAACTGTAAGGTGCTCCTCAAAGCTAAACAAAAGGCTTCCCCGTGTTATTCACCTTACAGGCTTCTCTTCCTGCCAGTTAAAAGGATATCCTTCCTTTGCTCTGTGTTCACAAAAGATATTTGATAAGAACATCTGTCAGTAGAGAATTTAAATGAATATATTATTGAAAATATATAATTAGATAAATACATTTCTAGACATTAAGTGCTTGTTAGGAAATAAAATGCAGATTTGAGGAAAATGGTTTGGGGATATCATTGAGGTTTCAAACTCCAGTATGATTATTTTTAGATCACTACTATATTTTAAAGATGTATTTTCATTTTCATGTGCATGCATACTTTGCCTACATACGTGAGTATTCACTGCTTGTGTTCCTGGTGCCTGCAGAGGTAAGAAGAAGGCATTGGATGCCCTAGAATCAGAGTTACAGAGAGATATGAGCTTCTAATACAGGTGCCAGGAACCAGCTCAGGTTCTTTTTAAAGAGCAGCAGATGCCCTTAACAATTGAACCCTATCTCAGCCTCCCCCCCCCCCACTTATTTTAGTGTTTTGAGACAGGGTCTCACTCTGTAACAATGGTTGGCCTGAAGCTGTCTAGATCGACCAGAATACCCCTGAACTCACAGAGATCACTTGCTTCTGTCTCCCTAGTACTGGCAGTAAAGGTGTGTGTCTGAACACCTGGCTATTATATTTGAAATAAAGATTACAATAAGAGAAAAATTTTCTGTCCTTTCAACCTTTTCCTCCTTTGTATATTTTCTGAGTTTTTGACTGCAAACTACCTACTGTGCATTTTAAAAATACAACAATTATTTTATGAATTTATTCAACAAAAATTCTTCTTTACTAATTTTCAGGTTTGTTTTATAAATATTAGACTTTTCAAATATTAAATAATTTTATTTACTATTTTTCTTTATTAATTTTTTTTAATTTTTCAATTATAAATACTTTTATTTAATTTTGATATTACGCTATAGTTACATAATTTTCCCATTCTTTTTTCTTCTTACAAACCCTTCCATACACCCCTCCTTGCTCTCTTTTAAATTCTTGGATTTTTTTCATTACTTGTTGTAAATATAGCTTTCTTAGTCTGTATGTTATTGTTTGTGTGTTTTTAGAGCTTCACCTAAGGCTCAGAGTATATTGTGGAAGAGGGGAGCAAAAGGATTGTAAAGCCAGAGGATCATGGAGTTTACTGTGAGATTGTTTCTTCTAGGAATATGAGCAGCTTCACCCATGAGGTCTCACCAACATGACTGCCTAAACATGAACTGAATCAGGACAATAACCACAGACATGCCCAAGTGGATGTACAGGAAGCCAAGGAATGCTTTGAGTTGGAGAAATAAACTTCCCCAAGGAGGTGTTCACCAATTGTTTACCCAACTTCAAATGGACTGATTTTTATTGCTGTATATTTATCTAGACCTTCTTTATTAATTATTTTTGAATACTTGGTGATGTATCATGAAAAAAAGAAAAGATTCAAATTGAAAATATTACCAAAATTAGACTCTAGGACAAAGGGATTTTCAAATTTAGATTTTTTTTCTCAAAATAATTTCAGTCACAGCTATTAATGGTCATTTGTGATTATCTGATGGTAGGGGAATTTTACTTGGAATAAGGTACTTTCAGCCCTATGTAACATTTTTGGTTTTTATCTTCAGTTCTATAAATATTCATTTATTAATAATTGTTAGATATTTATGCTCCTTTAAATTTTTTTTGCTAAAGAGGAGCTAAAAGTGTTTTGACCGTAATGCTATTTTTTTATCTGAAATAGTTTACCTTTTAAGAGTTAATATAAAGAAATATACTGTGTTAGTGGCACTAGTTGCATTTTTTCTGTATAGTAAATATGAGTTGTCCATTTTGAAAAATAACCCATTCATAAGCTATATAAGGAATATCAAGTTTGTTGATTCACACTCAAAATTTGCAACCAAATACCTTCATGCTCCCTCTTCACATTTGCTCTCCTCTAGAGTTTCCTCTAGAACTCCTGGTTAATCTAGAATGATCATGACAGTTTCTGAAAACATCCTTGAAAGAGTACTCCTGTGAAGTTTTGGAACATTCTGAGAAGAAATGAGGTTTGGAATGCCAAGACTTTCCTGCCTCTCTAGAGGGAAAATGGTTTGCTGATGCTGAATCTGTTGTCAGTCAACTGGGTACTTCTACCAACACTCCAACAGAATCACGGCTGTGGAAATAGAGTAAATTTGTTTGTTCTCAAATTCATAGGGGTAAGAAAAAAGGAAATCAATGAACAATGGGAGGATTCTCTACATCTAGAAATATTGGAACGTCACAAGCATCCTCATGACTGAAAGGTGAAGCAGGGAAGGGGGCACAGTTGTTAAAACTTAGAGAGGGGATCTGTAGGAAGAGGGCCATTTAAGAAGTTGTGACTTTTGGTAAAAGACATGATCAACTCATAGTGAAGCCAGGGAAATAAATCATTCCCACCTCATTCCTCATTCATCTCATTTTGGCAACCATTTCCCATTAACTGAATTTAATCAGATACTGGAAGACAGTGGATCTGCTGATAGAGTACAAGCAGACATTAGGGAACCTCGGAAAAGCAAAGGGAAATACCTAGCACATGAAGAAAAACTCATACTTAGGAATAATTCCTTAAATATGGTTTGTATTGCATCTTCTGGAATGCCAAAGTCAGTACGAAAAATCACAGGTCAATAGTATAGCAATATATGACTCATTTTGCAAGTCAGGAAGGACTCTTCTGTGGAGATGGATAGATGCACTTTCTGTCTCCCAGGAAAGCCAGGCATGACAAGAAAATCACGTACAGCCTTGTTGCATCTATCTACTCATACTGTATGGACCTTTTAACTTTATGCTAACATAGTTCAGAACTCCTAAGTATATGTGATTCTCTGTGTTTTCTTCCTATATATTCACAATCTATTTACATACTACAGTCTCATATTTCTGAAGTATATAAGTAACTCAAGGTATATACACACTCCATCAGCCATAGAAAGAGATACTACTTAATTTGTTAAAGATTACACATTTTAAGGTGTAAGTGAAATATAATTCATTTAATTGCTATTGACTATGGCACTTAATCTTTATAATTAACACCCATAACAATTCTTGGCCCTAATAAAATCATGACATGTATCATTGTATAGGGAGGGGATCCTGGCTAGTGACCAGGTGAGGGTCAGAGAGACATCTGAGAATGATGGAGGCTGATAGGGATTAAAAGTGTTTCAAGAAAAGGGCTACATTTCTGATGCTACTGACTGAAGTGGCATTGTGTTGGAGGAAGGGATATTACTAAAAGACAGATCTGGGCAATTTTCTCACATCATTCTCACCAGTGCTGTTTGTTCTGATTTTCCCAAGGCCTTAAGACACACCATTAATTTATTAATTTTAGACCTCTGACATTTGAGTATAGACACTTACTATACTATACTATAATACTTGAGTATAGACTATAAACTTTCCTCTTAGGGCTGTCTTTGTTGAGGCATTTTTGGTATGTTGTTTTCATTTTCATTCAATTCTAGGATTTTTTTCTCTCTCTTGCTCTCTTCAGTGACATCATTTAGTAGTGTCTTCTAACTGAAAGTTGTTCATAACTGAGCGACTCCTCTTGTTTTTGAATGGATAGGCAAGGACTTCACTTTATGTTTATCTTTGACACAAGCTTCCAGAAATCTATTAAATTATCTAGAATCTCAAATGAATACCAGTGAACCAAGCTCAAACTTTGAATTCCTTATATACTGTATTGGGACAAAACCTGCTCTAAGAGGTACAATTGAGAATCCATGAGATTCTCAGAGAGCTCATGTATAGCTGGAGAAAGTTATCAAAATTTAAAGGAAGAAAAAAATGTATAAAGTTGTATAAAATAAAAATGAGTTGATTTTTAAGAGAAAATCTATGGGTAGATCAAAATGCAAAATGTGAATAAGTATTAGATATGGAATATTGAATCAGGTTTAAATTTCAGCTGGCTAAATCAGGCCTACTCCATTGTTCATGGACCTTTCACTGATTCATCATTGTCTTCAAACAAACTTTCACATCAATATAGGTATCCTGGACACAGTGATGGAAATTCTGTCAAGAAAAATCTACAGTTACATTATAGACAAGCAAATGGACTATGTCAGCCAATCAAACTGTATTTCTTTTTTTCCCTTATTTATTTATTTAAAGAATTTCCACTTCTTCCCCTCCTCCCAATACCCTCCCACTCCCCCCACTTCCTCTCTTCCTCCCTCACCATTCCCAAGAGAAGTCAGGGTTTCCTGCCCTGTGGGAAATCCAAGTTCCTCTCCCTCCATCCAGGTCCAGGAAGGTGAGCATCCAAACAGACCAGGATCCCAAAAAGCCAGTCCATGGAGACTAAACCAGACCCAGTGCCATTGTCAATGGCTTCTCAGTCAGCCCCATGTCAGCCACATTCAGAGAATCCGGTTTGATCACATGTTCGTTCAATCCCAGTCCAGTTGGCCTTGGTGAGCTCTCATTCGATCAGTCCCCTTGTATCAGTGGGTGAACACACCCTTCGCGGTCCTGACTTTCTTTTTCATGTTCTCCTTCCTTCTGCTCTTCATTTGGACCTCGGTGACTCAGTCCAGTGCTCCAATGTGGGTCTCCGTCTCTATCTCCATCCATCGTTCTGCTTTCCTTGCTCACGTTCTCCCTCCCTCTGCTTCTCATTTGAACCTAGGGAGTTAAGTCCAGTGTTCCAATATGTGTCTCTGTCTCTATCTCCATTCATCGCCAGATGAAGGTTCTGTGGTGATATGCAAAATATTCATCAGTATGGTTATGGGCCAAGGCCAGTTCAGGCACCCTCTCCTCTGCTGCCCAGGGAACAATCTGGGGGCCTCTCCTTGGGCCTGGGAACCACTCCAGAATCAAGTCTCTTGCAAACCCTAAAATGGCTCCCTTAGTTGAGATATAAACTTCCTGTTCCCATAACCATCCTTCCACCCTCCCACTACCATTCCCCCAAACCATCCCCAATCCTCCCCCTCTCCCTTCTCCCTAACCATCTCCCCTTACTTCCACCCCCCACCCCCCGTGCACCCAAGTTTGCCTGGCAAACTAGTCTACTTCTAATATCCAGGAGGGTAACTATATGATTTTCTTCAGGTTCACCTTCTTATTTAGTTTCTCTAGGATCACGAATTATAGACTCAAAAACCTTTAACTATGGCTAGAATCCACTTATGAGTGAGTACATACCATATTCCTCTTTCTGGGACTGGGTTACCTCACTCAGCAAAGCGTTCTCTATTTCCATCCATTTGCATGCAAAATTCAAGATGTCATTGTTTTTGACCACTGAGTAAAACTCTAATGTGTATTTGTTCCACACCTTTTTTAACCATTCTTCTATTGAGGGGCACCTAGGTTATTACCAGGTTCTGGCTATTACAAATAGAGCAGCTATGAACATAGTTGAACAAATACTTTTGTAGTGTGATAGGGCATCTCTTGGGTATATTCCCAAGAGTGGAATTGCTGGATCCTGAGGGAGGTTGACTCCCAGTTTCCTGAGAAACTGCCACACTGATTTCCACAGTGGCTGCACACGTTTGCATTCCCACCAACAATGGATGAGAGTTCCCCTCACTCCACATCCTCTCCAGCATAGGCTATCATTGGTGTTTTTGAGTTTAGCTATTCTGACAGGTATAAGATGGTATCTCAAAGTGGTTTTGATTTGCATTTCCCTGATCGCTAAGGAGGTTGAGCATGACCTTAAGTGTCTTTTGGACATTCGAAGTTCATCTGTTGTGAATTCTCTGTTCAGTTCAGTACCCCATTTTTTAATCGGGTTAATTAGAGTTTTAGTGTCTACTTTCTTGAGTTCTTTGTATATTTTGGAGATCAGACCTTTGTCTGATGAGGGGTTGGTGAAGATCTTCTCCCAGTCTGAAGGTAGCCTTTTTGTCTCACTGACAGTGTACTTTGCTTTACAGAAGCTTCTCGGTTTCAGTAGGTCCCATTTATTCATTGTTTTTCTTATTGTCTGTGCTACTGGGGTTCTACTTAGGAAGTGGTCTCCTGTGCCTATATCTTGTAGACTACTTCCCACTTTCTCTTCTATCAGGTTCAAAGTGGACAGATTAATGTTGATGTCTTTAATCCATTTGGACTTGAGTTTTGTGCATGGTGATAGATATGAATCTACTTTCATTCTTCTACAGGTTGACATCCAGTTATGCCAGCACCATTTGTTAAAGATGCTTTCCTTCTTCCCTTGTATACCTTTAGCTCCCTTGTCGAAAATTAGGTGTTCATAGGTTTGTGGGTTAATATCTGTGTCTTCTATTTGATTCCATAGGTCGACTTCTCTGTTCTTATGCCAATACCAAGCTGTTTTCAATACTGCAGCTCTGTAATAGAGTTTGAAGTCAGGGATGGTAATGCCTCCAGAAGTTCCTTTATTGTATCAGATTGTTTTGGCTATCCTGGGTTTTTTGTTTTGCCATATAAACTTGATTATTGTTCTCTCAAGGTCTGTGAAGAAGTTTGATGGGATTTTGATGGGGATTGCATTGAATCTATAGATTGTTTTTGGTAGAATTGCCATTTTTACTATGTTGATTCTCACAATCCAAGAGCAGGGGAGGTCTTTCCATTTTCTGGTATCCTCCTCAATTTCTTTCTTCAAAGACTTAAAGTTCTTGTCAAATAGGTCTTTCACTTCCTTGGTTAGAGTAACCCCAAGATTTTTTATGCTATTTGTGGCTATCGTGAAAGGCGATGTTTCTCTGATTTCCCTCTCTGCTTCTTTATCCTTTGTGTATAGGAGGGCAACCGATTTTTTGGAGTTGATCTTGTATCCTGCCACATTACGAAAGGTGTTTATCAGCTGTAGGAGTTCTTTGGTAGAGTTTTTGGGGTCACTTATGTGCACTATCATATTGTCAGCAAATAACGAAAGTTTAATTTCATCCTTTCCAATACGAATCCCCTTGAACTCCTTATGTTGTCTTATTGCTATTGCTAGAACTTCAAGCACTATATTGAAGAGGTATGGAGAGAGTGGACAGCCTTGTCGTATTCCTGATTTTAGTGGAAAGGCTTTGAGTTTCTCTCCATTCAATTTGATGTTAGCTGTTGGCTTGCTGTATATTGCTTTTATTATATTTGGGTATGATCCTTGTATCCCCAGTCTCTCAAACACCTTTATCATAAATGGGTGTTGAATTTTGTCAAATGCTTTTTCAGCATCCAATGAAATGATCATATGTTTTTTTTCTTTCAGTTTATTTATATGATGGATTACATTGATAGATTTGCGTATGTTGAACCAGCCCTGCATCTCTGGGATGAAGCCTACTTGATCATAATGGATAATTTTTCTAATGTGTTCTTGGATTCGGTTTGCCAGTATTTTATTGAGAATTTTCTCGTCAATGTTCATGAGTGATAATGGCCTGTAATTCTCTTTCTTGGTTGTGTCTTTGTGTGGTTTTGGTATCAGAGTAACTGCGGCTTCATAAAAAGAGTTTGGTAATGACTCTTCTGTTTCTATATTGTGTAATACATTAAGGAGTATAGGTATTAGCTCTTCCTGGAAGTTCTGGTAGAATTCTGCATTGAAACCATCTGGGCCTGGGCTTTTTTTTGGTAGGGAGATTTTTGATAACAGCTTCAAATTCTTCACGACTAACATGTCTATTTAGATTGTTCACCTGTTCTTGGTTCAACTTTGGTATATGGTACTTATCTTAAAAACTGTCCATTTCTTTTACATTTTCCAACTTTGTGGTATATAAACTTTCATAGTAAGATCTAATGATTCTCTGAATTTCCTCTGTGTCTGTTGTTATGTACCCCTTTTCATTTCTGATCTTATTAATTTGCATGTTCTCTCTCTGCTGTTTGATTAGTTTGGATAGGGGTTTGTCGATCTTGTTGATTTTCTCCAAGAACCAACTTTTTGTTTCATTGATTCTTTGGATTGTTTTCTGTGTTTCTATTTTGTTGATTTCAGCCCTCAGTTTGACTATATCCAGTCTTCTACACCTCCTGGGTGAATCAGCTTCTTTTTTCTAGAGCTTTCAAAGTGTGTTGTTAAGTCTCCAATGTGTGCTTTCTCCGTTTTCTTTAATTGGGCACTTAGTGCTATGAACTTTCCTCTTAGCACTGCTTTCATAGTGTCCCATAGATTTGAGTATGTTGTGTCTTTATTTTCATTAAATTCAAGGAAGACTTTAATTTTTTTCTTTATTTCTTCCTTGACCCAGGGGTGATTTAGTAGTTGACTTTTCAACTTCCATGAGTTTGTTGGCTTCCTGGAGGTACCATTGTTGTTGAATTCTAACTTTAATCCATGGTGATCTGACAAGACACAGGTGGTTACTAATATTTTTTTGTATCTGTGGAAGTTTTCTTTGTTACCGAGTATGTGGTCAATTTTCGAGAAGGTTCCATGAGCTGCAGAGAAGAAGGTATATTCTTTCTTATTGGGTTGGAGTGTTCTATAGATGTCTGTTAAGTCCATTTGATTCAATATCTCCAATAATTCTCTTATTTCTCTGTTAGGTTTCTGTCTGATTGATCTGTCCATTGGTGAGAGAGGAGTGTTGAAGTCTCCTACTATTAGTGTGTGTGTGGTTTGATGACTGCCTTGAGTTCTAGAAGAGTTTCTTTTACATATGTGGGTGCCTTTATATTAGGGGCATAGATATTCAGGATTGAGACTTCTTCCTGATGAATTGTTCTTGTTATGAGTATGAAATGTCCATCTCCATCTCTTCTGATTGATTTTAGTTTGAAGTCGATTTTGTTAGATATTAGAATGGCCACACCCGCTTGTTTCTTAGGTCCATTTGCTTGGAAAACCTTTTCGCAACCCTTTACTCTGAGTAGGTGTCTGTCTTTGTGGTTGAGGTGTGTTTCTTGTAAACAGCAGAATGTTGGATCCTGTTTTTGTATCCATTCTCTAAGTCTGTGACTTTTTATAGGTGAATTGAGTCCATTGATATTAAGTGATATTAAATGACCAGTGGTTGCTGACTCTGGTCATTTTTTTGGGGTAGTAGAGTGTATGTGTTTTCCTTTTCTGAGTTGTGCTTGTGAAGTGTTGCTAGATGCCTGAGTTATTGTAGGCAGTGTTGGGAATGTTCGATTCTTTGGGTTGTGATTTTCCTTCTAATATTCTTTGTAAGGCTGGATTTGTAGCTACATATTGTTTAAATATGTTTTTATCCTGGAATATTTTGTTTTCTCCGTTGATAGAGAACAATAGTTTGGCTGGGTATAGTAGTCTGGGTCCATGGTCTCTTAGTTTCTGCAGTACCTCTATCCAGGACCTTCTGGCTTTCATGGTTTTCATAGAGAAGTCTGGTATAAGTCTGATAGGTTTACCTTTATAAGTTACTTGACCTTTTTCCTTTGCAGCTCTTAATATCCTTTCTTTAATCTGAATGCTTTGTGTTTTGATTATTATATGGCGAGGGGATTTTTTTTCTGATCCGGTCTATTCAGTGTTCTGTATGCTTCTTGAACCTTCATAGGAATATTGTTCTTTAGGTTGGGAAAGTTTTCTTCTATAATTTTGTTGAATATATTTTCTGGACCTTTGATCTGCAAGTCTTCTCCTTCTTCTACCCCTATTATTCTTAGATTTGGTTTTTTTTATTATGTCCCAGATTTCCTGAATGTTTTGTGATGAGAATTTGTTGGATTTACTGTTTTCTTTGGTCAGAGCATTTATTTTCTCTATGGTATCTTCAGATTCTGAGATTCGTTCTTCTATCTCTTGTATTCTATTGGTTATGCTTATTTCTGAAGTCTCTGTTTGTTTACCTAGATTTTCCATATCCAGCTGGCCCTCGGTTTGTGTTTTCTTCATTGCCTCCATTTCAGTTTTCAATTCTTGAACTGATTCCATTACCTGTTTGGTTGTTTTTTCTTGGTTTCCCAGGGTATTGTTTACGAATTTACTCATTTCTTCAAACTTTTTGTTATATTTCTCTTCCATTTCTTTATTCATTTCTTCAATCTTTTTGTTATATTTCTCTTCTATTTCTTTAAGTGAGTTATTCATACCCTGTTTAAGAGACTCTATTGCTTTCATAATGACACTGTTTTCCACTTCTTCCGGAATAGGGTGTTCAATCCTTCTGTCGTAAGATCGCTAGGGTCTGGTGTTTTCATGTTGTTTTTAGATGGTTGGAGGAATTCTTGCCTTGGTGCCTGCCCATCTCTTCCTTCAGATGCTCTCCAATGGCTCTTCCCTCCACTGGGTCTTCTGCTACAGGATTAGTGCCCCTTGCTGACCAGGAATCACTTTGCCTGCAGTCCTACCTTGCTGCAGGCCGGCTATTAAAACAAAGGAACTCCCTCCCATTTGCACTCACAGTCCCATCCGGGCAGCGCCCACACAGGCTGAGTTGGAGGATTTTATGCCCCGAAAAAGGGAGAGAAGAAGGGAAGGGGTTCCTGGCTGAACACGGGGATGGGTTAGGAGGAGAGAGGATTTAGCTGTGGGAAGCCGCCCCTTTGGAATACCCAGGGAGATAAGGATGGTGGGAAATTTGTGTGTTCCCTTACCGGGCTTGTGTGGTGAGTCAGGAACACACTTATCCCTCCATTTTATCTTCTGCTACAGGATCAGTGCCACTTGCTGGTCAGAAATCTCCCTGCCTGCAGTCTCACCTTGCTGTAGGCAGGCTATTAAAACAAAGGAACTCCCTCCCGTTTGCACTCACCGCCCCATCTGGGCGGCGCCCACACAGGCTGAGTTGGAGGATTTTATGCCCCGAAAAATGGAGAGAGGAAGGGAAGGGGTTCCTGGCTGAAAGCGGGGATGGGGTAGGAGGAGAGAGGGTTTAGCTGGGGGTAGCCGCCCCTTCGGATTACCTCAAACTGTATTTCTTAAAGTTTATTAAGCTCTCAGTGTGTCAATTGCATGTGATCTTCAGGTGTATCAAAACATGGAAAGAATTGTGAGTTCCAACAATGCCTTTCAGCTTTCTAAATTTGGACAAATTCTTAACATCTCTAAATTTCAATTTCTGCACCTGATGAAGCAAGCCTGGATGTTGGATGATTTTTTTTTAAAGAATATTGTACACACATGGTGGATTCACCATAAAGCAAGTAAGTGCTGGTGAATGATATATACTACTAATTATGAATTTTAATAAAACAATAAGCTATTTTTAAAAAATCACTTGCATTTTTTTCCACTGTTTAAGAAAGACTGGAAGCATCCCCATTGTGATTTGTAACCATAAGCCAACCTCTCTACAGCAATTATTTTGCTGGCAAGTAAGCAAGGCCATAAATCAATAACAACTCTTGCAACCTCAGGACTTATCGATCTTGCTGTTTATCTTCTGTAATGTTCCTGGAAAACCCAATTATTTTGGGAAGTTACCCAAACTAGTTTACCCATCATTCTATATTGGTGTTATTAGTAACAAGTTATGAAAGCAGTTTATTGATTTTCTCTTTAAATCCCTTTATGTATAGTATAGGCATTTATTCAATACTTTAACATATTTATTAAAAGTAGAATAAACAGTCAGAAATTCCTTTTAGAATACATATTTAAGGTAGATTATAACTTTCTGGATACATGGATTCCATCAGGGTTAGTCATTGCCAGTGATTTGAAACCAGTGCATTCTTTATTAATGTGTCTCATGTTATTCCCTCAAACCATAAAATGTTTGGTGCAGAACAACTATTCAATAAATATTTGTTGAACTAACAAATTAATGAATGAAAACATGAAGAAATAAAACTGTGAATTTATAGTCAACCACTTTCAATGTCTTAAAGGTAGCTCTGTTTTCCTTCCCAGTGTAAATGTATTCTTGGATTTAGAGGCATATATGAATGCTTATGTTTTTTAACAGTGGTGTTTTTGTTGAAACTTCAAATGGTTTTGTTCTGTATTTCAGATTTATTTAATTAACAAGATAGAGGTAGGCATAAAATATCCTTTTGTGATGATTAAAGGTGGCTATATATTAAAGCCAAGTTCTTGTTTGAAGAGGGACAGAAGTTATCTAGACTTAAACATAAGTATCTCATGATTTGCAGTTTAAAATAAGAATACCTAGCCACTGTCTGAGAATCTCTAGTGTGATTACTATGATCAGACACCATTTAACCAGGTCCTTGTGGCCAGATGTGCTTCATGAGCAGGCAAGTGAACCAATGCCTATGTTAGGAGGTAACTGTTACCAAACTATCAAGGGGCAGGTGGGACTTGTTTGAAGTTGTCATTTCCCTTAACTTATGTTTTTCCATTCTTAATATCAATATCAATAATGAGATTACAGAAAAGCATTTCTAGGAGTATCACAAAATGTTTAATAATCAAGCCTTTCTATTTTATGTGAACTTTGGTAGTTTGTCTTAAAAATACACAGCCATGATCAAGCTTGCAGCATTGCTAATATAGGTACTAATTCATACTTCCACAAATCCTGTTTTCATACCTTCCATGATGCCTTTAAAAAAATCACTATGAACAAACCACAGTAGCCAGGAGCCTGCACAGTGTGTCTTATGCTTCTTTCCTCATTGTTATACACTTTAAGAGCTGTTAGAAAATACAAAAATGTATCTTTGCTGTAGAAAAGAAGAAAAATCTACCAATCACGAGGTTTCTATTAAATATTAACTATCTTTATTTGGCTTATTTTCTTGAGTTCCTTAGTGTTTTGTCTTTAGAAAGTGTTCATACATGCATCTATACATATGATATAGAAACTGTCATCATATTAATAACCAGTGTAATATTAATAACTTTTTAAACTCAATTTGTGTCCAAGCATTTTTACTAGAGACAGGATATTGCAGTAATAGAATAGGGCTTGTGTAAAATGAAGAGTATCAGATAATATTATTCTAGTGAGGGAAGTATACTTATGGTTATT
This sequence comes from Myodes glareolus, assembly GCF_982192425.1. Lineage (NCBI taxonomy): Eukaryota > Metazoa > Chordata > Mammalia > Rodentia > Cricetidae > Myodes > Myodes glareolus. The sequence goes on from NC_142053.1 coordinate 138,386,392, forward strand.
CCCTCATAAGAACAAGGCACTGAGAACTATTCTCTTTAATTCCACAATAAAAATTGGTATTAATGAAAATATTATTGGAAAGGCTCTGAAGGTAAGTTTTCTCCCTGCCTTGTTTCTTTTAAAAGTACAGACACATTTTTGGGTTAAATTCAATTATCATCAACATTTTACAAATGAGGATACATACTCCATCCAATTTCACAAACCAGATTCTTAATCATCATCATTTAAGACACTAACTAGTCTTTATCCAAAAGAAATATTAATGTGATAGTTCCAATTTCTGGATTTTAAGGTAATACATATCTATTAATTATCCTTAGCACAGTGGTTCTCATCCTTTCGAATGCTGTGACCCTTTAATGCAGTTTCTCATGTTGTGGTGACCCCCAACCACAAAATTATTTTTTTTCTACTTCATAGCTGTAATATTTTCTTCTGTTATGAATTGTAATATAAATATAAATATCTGACATGTGGGATATATGATATATATATATATATATATATATATATATATATATATATATATCACGTGGATCCTGTGAAAGGGTCTTTTGACCCTCACAGAGGTCGTGACCCATAGGTTGACAACCATTACTCAGGGAGGTCGAGATCATGATGAAGAAATCTACAGAGACAGCTGAACCAAGCTTGTGGAAACTCATGAACTCTAGACTGACAGTTGTGGAGGCTCCATGGGACTGAACTGGGCCCTCCATATGTGGAAAACAGTGGAGAAGCTTGGTTTATCAGAGGGGCCTCTGGCATTAAGACCAGGATCCTACTATTTTTGTGCATGAGCTAATTTGTTGGAGACAATTCCCTATGGTGGAATGCCATGCTCATCCTTAATGTAGGCGAGAAGGTCTTGGTCCTGTCCCAACTTAATGTGCCAGACTTTGTTGATTCCGCATGGGAGCCCTTACCCCATTGGGAGGAGTGGATGAAGAATGGGCTGGGGGGAAGGGAGGAGGAGTTTGAGGGGAGTGCAGAGAATTGTAGTTGGAATGTAAAATGAAATTTTAAAAAAATAAAAACTACTCTAAAAACCTTAAGACATGGGTAAAGGATACCAACATTTTGGGCTAAACTATTCCTTATCTAAACAGCCCTAGCTAATTTCCATTGCTAATGGAAAAGTATTATATTATGTGGGCATGTATATTGGGATATGCATGTATTATGTCCTTATAAGGATGTGAAAAGCAAAGCTTTTATCCTAAAAGCTGGTATCTCTGAGCTGAGGCCTATTTTCTGGGCCTCTCCAGTATCATAGATTTCTCAAACTTTTAGGTATTAGTGACTAATAAATGATACCCAGTTTATTCTCAAATTTGACCAACCTGATCAAAAAATCATGATGTGACTGCTATTGGAATAGTTTGGAGGCTCAGAAAGAGATGAGAGGATTTGTCATGAATAGTATTGATCAGGAAAAGGTAGGAAGCAGGATTATGTCCTGGAGATAGTTGAATAGCAAAGTAGTCAAGACACAGCCATCAAAGGCCACATAGGGGTTACTGAAGACCATAGATGCCCCGGGATTGCCAGATTTACTTGAGAAAATACAGGACAGACTGTCAAATTCTGTTTCAGATATAAAACATTTCAGTATGAATAAACGCCATGCAATAGTTATTGCACACACTGCTTTTACTAGCAACTTTGCATACATTGAACCAAAACAATTGGTCTTTGTACAATGATTTTGATCAGTTGTTAGATGGGGGCATGCTCAGAAAAACTATGACATTGGGAAAGGTGGGTCTTTGAAGTAGAGGCAGAAGGAGCAGAAAGTGGGTAACAAATGTTTGTGTGATGGAAATTTCTAGAACAACAGTTTTAGCAAAGGTACTTAAACAATTCCAGATATTGACTTTTAGTAATAGAGTCTCATTCATGCTAGAAAGGAAGAACACAACATGAAGACTCCTTTCAGTTCCATGTTCAAGCAGTGATCTTGAGCAAATGTTCAGGGAAGTAATGCCACAACTGAGGGATTTAGAGAAGAGCTAGCTTTGTGGGTGTGTGGCCAGTAGAGTAACACAGGGCCCTGTGTCTTCAAGGACTCTACTTGGTTTAATGGAGCCTTGAAGGTTTTGCCATTTTTTTTTATCTGTCTTGGTAGTCGAGATGAAACCCCAGATTTTGGTACTTTTCTTTCTCCCTCTTTTGATTCCTAGTGATCATGAGATTAATGAATGGTTCCTCTCCCATATGTTCCCACCATAATGTAGCATCTTACCACCAGTCCACAAGCAATGAACTAAGTGACCATCAACTAAGACACCAAAAATTGTGAACCTAAATACACATATCCTCTTCTTATGTTGTTGATTTCAGGTATTTGTTATAATAAGGCTTACAAATTCACAATATAAGCAGGCGGCATCTGTAATTGAGGCCAGGGCATGGGCTATCCAAAGAAGTTGTTTTCCATCTGAATTATGAGTTTCCTTGAATGCAGAGAGAAGAAAATAACATTCTAAGAAATAACATTACTTTAAAAATCTTACTGTATCTTTTCTTATTCATGTTTCAACCTGGTATTAGCTTATGCCCAAAATAGCAAAATAGTAGAAAAAGAAAATGATGGGAAATAAGAAATTACTTTTTCCTTTGCTTTCATCCTGTCATAATTCCTCAGTAAGTTGAAAGCAGAAAGTGTTGGCTGAATGTATATATATATATTCACAGTTGAAATAGGACCGGGAAGTGACTTAGTATGCAAAAGCATTGGCAGCCAGCGTGAAGACTTAAGTTCATATTCCAAAACCAATGTGAAAATCCAGATGCAATGGCATGTATATAAAACTCTATCATTCCTGTAGTGAGTTGGAAGGCAGAAACAAGAACATCACCCAGGAATTCATGGAATACCTAGCTCAAAGAACCCAGGCCAATGACAGGAATAAGTGATAATCTGTTTCAGATAAGATGAAGGTTAGAAATGACTCCCCAAAGTTGTTTCTTGACTTTTTCATGTGAGTCATAGCATGTGCGCACCCTCAATCATATACACACGTATGCACCATATCACACAAAGAGAAGAAAAAGGAGTGAAATAAGATCACTTGAGGTATTTTTCTACCCTTTTTACTTAAAAATAAGCTATATGTTCATGAATAAACAATGACATATGAATTGTGTAATTTCAGTGAGCCTCTCCCTATCTCTCTATCTATCTATTTATCTATCTATCTATCTACTATATTCTCCAATATTTATGTAACTAATAGTGCAGGATTAAAAAGTGAACAGTAAAATTTATATGAATAGTATAAATGTTTAATTTTTCTTCACCACATGCTTAATTTTAAAATCAACATGGAGATTTAAATCAACAAATTAATAGCAACAAAGAGATTATGAAAAGAAAAATGCTTTATCTTTTAGTATCTTTACAGATTGCTTTTGGACCAGAGTTGCTGGATTTTCATTTACTAGTTGGATTCGCAAATTATTCAGCTAGTTTTAGGGCAAATGGAATTAGCAAATACAAATGGAATGGTGTAGAACAAGAACCTTGAGAAGTTCCTTTTAGAGAAGAATGCTGGTGTTCTGGCACCATGACTGCTAATGGGTGGACTTGCACTCCTTTTAACAATTTGATTTTTCTATCTTCTGATCTAATTGGGTGGCATTAGTTTTCCTTCCTCATTCTGTTACTTATTTATTAAATGTTTATTGAGTCTGCTATAGATATAGCTATGTCCTAGAAAATACGAAGGGGGCAAAGGAGACTTGTCTTTATAAAGACAGTAAATATTAGTTACCCTTAATGAACTGAACAATGTCCTTTTCTAGTCATGCCCGGATGGATGTGTGCCCTACCAGAAGACATGTGCATGTACACATGTATGCTCATGTCTCTGCCATTTTCCTCTCCCCACTTTTAATCATATTTTATTCCTTTTCTTTGCTTAAAATGCAGGATTTCCTGGATCTTTCTTATCAATAAAATTAAAAGAAAACCTAAACACATTACCCATTGGTAAGTAATAAAAATGATTTTAGGTGATAGAAAACTAGTTGAAATTTGTTGTAAACTTGAATGGAGATCTAAAACTTGGTGAACAGTTTTTCATGATAAAGCTCCTCATTTAAATTACATTTAAATGACAACAAAACAGAAACAGTGAATGTTTGCTGAATCCTACTTCATACCAAGGTTTAATATCATTCTTTCAGAATTCATAAACTTTCTGGATGAAGGAAACACTATCCAGGTCATTAAGAAGAGCATTTCCATGATGAATGAACTTTTGTATTTAATAATAACTTCTCAAAATATGTATGATGCTTCTAATCATTTTCCTTGTAATGATTGTAATAGTAATACAATACTGGAATTTTAATCTAACATTGTCTGATTAAATGGAAAAAATTAAATTATGCTTCAGTTCAAATATAATTATTGAATACAAGATAAGTATATCACTTTTTAAAGGATTTTGAAATGTAGAAATGGTGTAAAATTGCTGACAGTTAAAGATATTTTATAAAATGTGTGGGTAAGAGTGTGTATGTGTGTGTGCATTTAATGTGTTGGGAGCATTTTTTCCTGTCTGTAAGCCTGTATACTGCTTGCTTGTCTAGTACCAAGGAGGACAGAAGAAGGCATCAAATCCCATGGAGTTACAGGTGGTTGTGAGCCAACAAATGAGTGCTAACAACCAAACCTGAGTCTTCTGGAATAAAAGCCAGAACTTGTAAGTGCTGAGCTATTTCTCCGGCCCCTCAAATAATTTTAAAGCAGATGGTGAGTAGCGTGACAGTTGTAGACATCATCAAGAGTGATCTAACAGTTCACTGAATAATGTCAAACCTAATATACACCTTTTGCATTTATTTAACATGATAATAAAATATTTTAAAGGTCAATTTAAAAAATGTGTAAAAATATATTGTTTATTAGAACCTTTTCATTGGTATACTGACATAAACATTTGAAGATATTCTGACGTAGAGGAGCACAAGGCTATTCCATTCCACTTATCTCTATTTAGCTCTACAAATGTCTAGAGCATCCTCTAAAGTTGGTGAAAATCTCGTACCATGAAGGATGGAAGTATTAGGGAAAGGGGTGATATATACTCATTAATTGTGTCCCCAGAGGGAGTGTTTAAATTAACAATTATTTTTATTCTCTTTGCCATATGCAGGGAACTTTTGTCCTGCTTATTTTTTCAATATTGAGATTATATATTCCATAATTGCTTTGGGACCTACATATTGGTAAGGAAGAAAAAAAACTTCCAGGTGGTGTAGTTCTCAAAACTCAGAAAGGACAGTAAAAATTTCTAACTAAGAAAATTAAACAAGACAATTGCTTTTGCCTTATAAACAGACAAAATGGTGACTGCCAGGCATAACTGAGCTCTAAAGGATGAGTAACTAAATTACTTCTGACCAGCTGTGTGTGCCTCAAGTTGTTAACCTCTTCAAGACTTACATTCCTCAAATAAGTAAACAAAACTGTCAGAGAAGTTTCTGGCAGATAAAAATGAAATTGTGAATAACTTGTCAAAATATCCTCATATTTTTAAATGCTAGGAATCTGAAAAGTTAGCTAGAAAAGGATGGATACCATTTTTTTGGAGAAAAAGTAACCTAAGAAATTGTTCTTGACATCTCCTTTCCAATTTTGACTTTCAAATTGAAACTAGATAATCATTCTGCAGGTGCTGTCATTGATGGCCAATACAGGGGCTTCCTTGATTTGAGATGGAATTATATTCTGCTAAACTTGTCATAAATGATAATTCTGATAATCCACCTGACCTACTGACTACCACACTTGAGCGGCATAGCTGTAGCCATGGATTGCCCACCCTTGTGATCCACAGCTGTCCAGCATTCTAGAGATGATGGGGGTATACATGGCCAGTTTAGTAAAAGATAAAAATCTGAAGTTTGATGTATATCCGGTTTCTAATGAATGAATGTACATTGTTTTAACAACATTATAAATCTTTAAAACCATAATCTAGAGTATCATAAACCTAAGGAAGTCTCTTCTGTTGTTTAAAAGACAAGTCTTGTGTATCCCAAGCAGGCTTCAAATTTACCATATAATCAGAAAATGACGTTGAACCTCTGATCCCTTTCGTTAGATTCCAAGTTCTGGGATTACAGATATATACCACCAAACCTGGTTTACATGCAGCCTGTTTTTAAAGAACAATACAGTGCTATAATTGGAATCTGGGGCCATATGCATTCTTGGCTTGGCAAATCCTGCTACTTATCTACCTTCATCACTACAGTGTCCTATCATTGTAAGACATTATGGGCTGGAGATGTTTGTGAGTGGTAAAGCTACTTTCCTAGTATGTGAAGGCAAGATGGAGGAGGACAAGAAGAAGAACAAGGACTTGAAGAATTTTTTTGACATTGTTGTATTAACTTTTCCTGGAGAAATGTGAATGTCTATTCATCTCAGATAGTGTACCAAATGAAAGCAAGAATTCCATCCAAGTCTTGCTTTGCAAACTGAGGATGCTAAACTTGTTTATGGGAACATGAATAAGGAAGTATTTTCAGGAACATGGGGAAACTCAATGAAGTTATATCACCAAAATTTCTCACTCCAGCATGGACAGCAACTTCCTCATAACTGTATAGATTGATCCCTTCTTTAGTCAACCTCTGCAGACAATGTGCAGATGGAGCAGAATTACAGCCAGCTGGAAGAGAATTGAATGAGTAAGTAGCTGGACTCTCAGGTGAGGGTCTAATGACCCATCCCTTCAATGAGGAAACACCAACAGACTGGATCTTGAGGATCACTTAGGGGTATCATAGCTGCTGTGCTGAAGATGATGACAGCTATTAACTTTAAAGGACCACCTTTTACAACAATAAATGTAGAGTTGCACATATTTGTGGGTAATAATACAGAGTTCCTATACCCTCTTGTCTTAAAGAAGACACCTTTCAGGGCTAGAGTACAATACTGCAACTAGAATATTTACATTGTATCCACTGACTCAATTCATCAAATTTTCTTAAGTACTATTTGTACTCTTGTGTATGTATGTGTGTGCATAAGGTGTTTATTTCTGTGGAAATATACAGTTAAAAACTTTCATGACCACCTGATATGGATCTGGATTCAAATTTGAAGAACACCAAAAGAGAAAAGCTGATGGACTTATACAATTTCGGATAATCTCATCAGATTATGTGGTTGCAAACAACTTGTTAATAAAGTACAAAACTTACCAAGTAGAAAAGAAAAGGTAGACACAATTGAGCAGATAAAGCTAAAATGTTATTTTAGAAGCATCTGGAGAAGTAAGAGTGGGGAGCTACGGGGCATATAATCAATATACACTTTTTACGTGTAGGAAATGTTCAAATAATGAAAACAGTCCTCTAAAATACGCCATTAGCAAAGTTTAAAGACAAGACACAGGCTGGATGAAACACTTCCGAAAAATATGAAAGACATAGTATTAGCATCAGGAATGTCTAAAAAGCTTTGTGAATGAACATTAATGAACAATCATTAATATGAGTTTTAACAGAAAAATCATGGAAGCTGTATCCTAACAACTCAATTCATAGAAATGAGAGAATAAATGGCAGGGGAAAAAAAGACTACTCAGCCAGGGAAGTGTACATAAAAATATCAAAGAACTAAATTTTTTTGTTTTAAAATTTGCCCCAAATCCAAAAGTTGATCAATATAAAGTGGAAATAGAGAAAAATAATATTTACCAAATGAATGCTATATATGAACCATATATGAACTATTTAATCCCCCTGTAAGCCAATCTCCTCCAGATGAGTGAGTGACATCCATATAAAATGAATCACCTGCATTGACAGATAATTGAGGTTATCATGCATATTCAATGACTCAGGAATTTTAATTCTGAGCAGCTCCTCTAGAGACATAAGCTCAAGGAGCTGTGTGTGTGTGTGTGTGTGTGTGTGTGTGTGTGTGTGTGTGTGTGTGTGTAGTGTGCCTAGAGGAATATTGGTAATAATGAAAAAATTGGAAATGAACTAAATATCAAATAATAAAAGAATGATTAATTGTATATGTGTAGCATAAATCAAGTGACTGGTATAATTATAGACCATAACATATGTAGATCACCAAAACATATTTAGAAAAAAGGCAAGTTGTAGACTAATATCATTTCACATTAAAGCCATGCATCATTACTAGACCTTTTATTGCATAGCATATGTATCATACAAAGTATGACAACATAAAACACATATGCTAATTTTTTATTGAGCTCTACATTTTTCTCTGCTCCCCTCCCTGACTCTCCCCTCCCTTTCAACCTTCCCCTAAGGTCCCCATGCTCCCAATTTACTCAGGAGATCTTGTCTTTTTCTACTTCTCATGTAGATTAGATGTATGTATGTCTCTCTTGGTTTCCTCATTGCTGTCTATATTCTCTGGGATTGTGATTTGTAGGCTGGTTTTCTTTGCTTTATGTTTAAAAAGCACATGAGTGAGTACATGTGATAATTGCCTTTCTGTGTCTGGATACCTCATTCAAAATGATGTTTCCTAGCTTCTTCCATTTTCCTACAAAATTCAAGGTGTCGTTATTTTTTCTGCTGTGTAGTACCCCATTGTGTAATGTATCACATTTTCCTTATCCATTATTTGGTCAAGGGGCATTTAGGTTGTTTCCAGGTTCTGGCTATGACAAACGATGACGCTATGAACATAGTTGAAAACATGTCCTTGTGGCATGATTCAGAATCCTTTGGATATATACCCAAAAGTGGCATTACTGGGTCTTGAGGAAGGTTGTTTCTTAATTTTCTGGGAAATCACCACACTGACATCCAAAGGGGCTGTACCAGCTTGCATTCCCACTATAGAGCTACAGTACTGAAAACAGCCTGATATTGGCATAAGAACAGAAAGGAGGACGAATGGAACTGAGTTGAAGACCTGGATAGTAATCCACACACCTTCGAACACCTGATTTTTGACAAAGAAGCAAAAAAATATCAAATGGAAAAAAGAAAGCATATTTAACAAATGGTGCTGGCATAACTGGATATCAACATGTAGAAGAATGAAAATAAACCCATATCTATCACCATGCACAAAACTCAAGTCCAAATGGATCAAAGACCTCTACATAAAGTCAGCCACACTGAACCTTATAGAAAAGAAAGTGGGAAGTACACTTGAACGCATTGGCACAGGAGACCACTTCCTAAATATAACCCCAGTAGCACAGACACTGAGAGAAACAATTAATAAATGGAACCTCCTGAAACTGAAAAGCTTCTGTAAAGCAAAGGACATGGTCAACAAGACAAAACGACAGCCTACAGAATGAGAAATATCTTCACTAATCCCACATCAGACAGAAGTCTGATCTCCAAAATATACACAGAACTCAAGAAATTGGTCATCAAAAGAACAAATAGTCCAATTTAAAAAGATGGAGTACAGACCTAAACAAAGAACCCTCAACAGAGTAATCTAAAATAGCTGAAAGACACTTAAGGAAATGTTCAACATCTTTAGTCATCAGAGAAATGCAAATCAAAATAACTCTGATATTCCATCTTAAACCTGTAAGAATGGCCAAGATCAAAAGCACTGATGACAACTTACGCTTGATAGGTTATGGGGTAAAGGGAACACTTCTGCATTGCTGGTGGGAATGCAAGCTATGCTAATTTTACATGTGCTGATTTTAGTTAAACTTGTTCATTTTTAATAAGACAACATAGGTCAGAAACTCAAAGTAATTTTCCAGTTACTGGATCTTGAGATATGTTGAGACATTGTGTTTCTTGTTTTCTATGAACAATAATGATCTTAAGGGAGGAATACAGAGGAGCACGGTAGTAGGAGGGAGAAAAGGAATAACAGGGGAATTCAAGATCATCACTCCATCATGGCCCCTTTCTAATTTTCTGATTTCTACATGTACTCCAAGATAAACACACAAATCTAAAGATTCAAAACTAGAATTCACATTATATAGAGCATGTGACATTGCTTATAGAGCTCTAATTTGGTTCCATTCCCATCCATTTACCCATAAATTTCCTAATTTCACTTTTTTCCACAGCTGAATTTTATTTCATTGTGGATATGTATTGCATTTTAATTATTCATCCATCAGTTGAAAGATGTCTTTGTAGATTCCATTCATAATAACCTTGGCGAGAAGAAACAACAATAAAAACAGAGTCAGGAGTTAATTCTGAAATGTGTAGGGAGAGATTTCTTAGGTTGCAATCTGTTAATTGATATTAAGCATTGTTAAAGTACAGAAAGGATTTTGTATCATGAGGAAGAAGTATGTGGAATTCAAGCCAGAATGACATTCATTGTAAAACTTGATGGATTTCTTGTAGCTAATAAATGAGTATCAGGGAAAGAATAATTTTTTTCCCGTAGTGTGTGTTGTCATACTATGACAGTTGGGCTTAAGAGATGACATTGGCAAAGAGATGATATTAAAGAACTTTAATGAGTAATAATTATCCCCTAATGTCAGGGGCAAGCAAAGGAATCTAGAGGCTATTTTAAGTTGAACATTGTAGGATGGAAAAAGCCAATCAGAATTCACATTAGTAAATTACCCTTCAAAGAAACTCCAATAGTAGCCCACTTCTAAATAGATATTACCCTCTGCGGTTCTACCACCACTAACAATCTATTCCAAATTTGAATTCTTCAATAGATTAAACCTTTGTTAATTCAAGGCTCTCAATACTTAATCCTGTCTAGAAACGCTCTGACAGAGTCACCTAGAACTGGACCTTGCTAGATATATCTCTTCTCCAGTCAAGTTATAAGTTCTTTTAGTTGTTGTTATCTAATAATACCTTTATTTTTAACAGGCATTTTGTCTGAACATAGAAATTGAAGTTGATGAGGTGGAAAGTCTGGGTAGAACAAAGGAGAGGAAGGTCCTGGAGCTCGCCTGCTCTGGGACCCAACCAGCCAAGCAGGGAATCACCTTCTCTGGGTCTTTGTCACCAAGTAATAAATCCAACTGAGCCGAAATAAAAAGTAAAAGGCCATTAAAAATTTCTTTTTGAATTGGAAGATGTGAGTGTCTGAGGTACTTGAAGGAGAGCCCTGCTGTCATGGCCCTAGTCCCTGGGGGCACATCTGTTCCAGACCATCACCTACTGTACTCCAAGACACCAAGTAACAGCATCCTCACCTCTCAACTCCACTATTCCTGCCTCATCAGCAACCACCAGAGCCACAGGCCCAAGCTGCAGTAGTTGGAGGAATAGAGGTGTAGATGACAGTGTAAGAATACATTCAACAACACAAAAAGCAATATGGCAGCACCAGAAACTAGTGATTCTACAACAGCAAGACCTGAACACTGCAGCAAATGAGGCAAAAGCACACAATCTTAAATATGACATTATAAAGATGATAGAGGCCCTAAAGGGGGAAATAAAAAGTTCCCTTAAAGAAATAGAGGAAAAAACAAACAAAAATTGGGAGAAATAAAAAAAAATCCCTTAAAGAAAACTAAGAAAATAAAGAAAAAACAGTCAAACAATTGAAAGAAACAGTTCAAGGTTTGGAATTTGAAAGAGGCAATAAAGAAAACACAAATCATGAATTTCTGGAAATGGAAAGTCATGGTAAATGCATGGAACTACAGATGCAAAACTAACCAACAGAATGCAAGAGATGGCAAAGAGAATCTCAGACACTGAAGTTATGATACAGGTAATAGATTCATCAGTCAAAGAAAATGGCAAATTCAACAAATTCTTAACAGAAAACATCCAGGAAATCTGGGACACCATGAAAAGACCAAACCTAAGAATAATAGAGATAGAAGAAGGAGAAGAAAGCCAGCTCAAAGACACAGAAAATTTATTCAATAAAATGGTAGAATAAAACTTTCCCAACCTAAAGAAAATAATATGCCTATGAAGGTACAAAAAGCTTACAGAACTCCAAATAGATGGAAACAAAAAAGTTCCCTTGCAATATAATAATAAAAATACTGAACATACAGACTAAAGAAATAATATTAAGAGCTGAAAAGAAAAAGGACCAACTAATATATAAAGGGAGATCTGTCAGAATTATACTCGAATTCTCAATGGAAATTCTGAAAGTCAGAAGGTCCTGTACAGACTGTTGAAAACAGTAAGAGACCACAAATACCAGCTCAGACTACTATAACTAGCAGAGCTTTCAATCACGATGCACGAATGCAAATAAGATATCCCATGACAAAACCAGACTTAAACAATACTTATCCACAAATCCAGTCATACAGAAAGTACTAGAAGGAAATTTCCAACCCAAGGACGCTAGATACACCCATTAACACACAGGTAATAGACAACCTCACACCAGCAAACTACAAAGAAGGGAAACACACAAAAACTACTACCACCATCACCAACACCAACCATCACCAACGAATCTAAAATGAACAGGAATTAACAATATCTCTTAATATCAATGGACTCAGTTTACTTATAAAATGACACAGGCTAACCAAATGGTTACTAAATGAGGACCATCCATACAAGAAACACACCTCAACCTAAAAGACAGACATTACCTCATAGTAAATGGTTGGGAAAAGATTTTCCAATCAAATGTACCTAAGAAACAATCTGGTGTAGCATTTTTAATATCTAACATAATAGACTTCAAACTAAAATTAGTCAAAAGAGATGGAGAAAGATATTTGATACTCATCATAATAAAAATCCATCAAGATTAAGCCCCAATTCTGAGCATCTATGTCCTAAATACAAGGGCACCTACTTATGTAAAGGAAATAATACTAAAGCTTAAATCACACATCAAAGCCCACACACTAATAGTAGGACACTTCAACATCTCACAATGGACAGGTCAATTAGACAGAAACTTAAGAAGGAACTAAGGGAACTAATAGATGTTAGGACTCAAATGTACTTAACAGATATCTATTGAACATTCCACCCAAACACAAAAGAACATACCTTCTTTTCAGCACCTCATGAAACCTTCTCTAAAATTGACCACATTCTTGGTAACATAGTAAATTTCAACAGATACAAAAAAATTGGAATGACCCCTGTATCTTATTGGATTACCATTGGATAAAGTTAGATGTTAACAATAACACTAATTTCAAAAAGCCTACAAACAAATGGAAATTGAATAATGCTCAGCTGAATCATCACTGGTGAAGGAAGAAATAAAGCAATCAAAGACTTTCTAGAATTCAATGAAAATGAATGCACAACATACCCAAATTTATGGGGCACTATGAAGACAGTACTAAGAAGAAAGTTTATAGCCCTATGTGCCTACATAATGAATGTGGATAAAGTTCACATCAGTTCCTTAACAGCACACATGAAAGCTCTAGAACAAGAACCAAAACTCACACAGGAGGAGTAGATGCCAGGAAATAGTCAAACTGAGGGCTAAAAACAACAAAATAGTAACAAAGAGAACAATATAATGAATCAATGAAACAAAGAGTTAGTTCTTGGAGAAAATCAACAAGATAGACAAACCCTTATCCAAACCAACCAAAAGGTGGAGAGACTATTCAAATTACAAAATCAAATATGAAAGGGGGAATGTAACAACAGTCAAAGAGGAAATCCAGAGAATTATGAGATGATACTTTGAAAACCTGTATTTAATTAGAAAATATAAATGAAATGGACAATTTCCTCGATAGGTACCACATACCAAAATTAAATCAAGACCAGATAAACAATTAAAACAGAATAGACCTATTACCCCCAAGGAAATAGAAACAGACATTAACAGTCTCCCAAAAAAATAAATAAAAAAAAAGTGTAGGGCCAGATGGATTCAGTGCAGAATTCTACAAGAATTTTAAGGAAGATCTAATACTAATATTCCTCAAATTGTTTCACACAACAGAAAAAGAAGGAACATTGCCAAATTCTTATGAGGCTACAGTTACCCCAATCCACAAACTATACAAAGACACAATAAAGAAAGAGAATTACAGACCAATCTCCCTCATGAACATTGATGAAGAAATACTCAATAAAATACTGGCAACAGGAATCCAAGAACACATCAGAAACATTATTTGCTATGATCAACTTGGTTTTATTCCAGAGATGCAGGAATGGCTCAACATATGAAAATCTATCAATATAATCCACCATATAAATAAACTGAATGAAAAACGTCATTATCATCTCATTAGATGCTTTAAAAAACACTTGACACAATCTGACATCCCCTCATGACAAAGGTCATGGAGCAATCAGGGATACAAGAAACATACCTAAACATAATAAAGGCAATATACAGCAAGTTACCAGCCAACATCAACTTAATGGAGAGAAACTCAAAGTGATTCCACTAAAATCAGAAACAAAAAGGCTGTACAATCTCTCCATATCTATTCCATATAGCACTCCAAGTTCTAGCTAGAGCAAAAAGAAAACAAAAGGAGTTCAAGAGGATACAAATTGTAAAGAAAAAGTCAAACATTCCCTCCTTGTAGATGATATGATAGTATACATAAGTAATCTCAAAAATTCTACCAGGGTACTCCTGCAGCTGCTAAACACCTTCAGTAATTTGGCATGATGCAACATTAACTAAAAAATAAGTCAGTAGCCCTCCTATACAAAAATGATAAATGGACTGAGAAAGAAATCATAGAAATATTACCCTTTACAATAGCCACAAAGAACAAAATTTCTTGGGGCAACTCTAACCAAAAAAAGTGAAAGAGCTGTATGACAATAGCTTAGTCTTTGAAGTAAGAAATTGATGAAAATATCAAAAAATGGAAAGATCTCCCATTCTCTTAGGTAGGTAGGATGAACATAGTAAAAAATGGTATCTTATCCAAAGCAATCTACAGACTCAGTGCAATTCCCATCAAAACCCCAACAAAATTCTTCACAGGTCTTGAAACAACAATATTCAACTTCATATGAAAAAACAAAATATCCAGGATAGCCAAAACAATCTTGTGCAATAAAGCAACTTCTGGAGGCATCACCATTTCTGACTTCAAGCTCTACAATTGAGCAATAGTAATAAAAACAGCTTGGTATTGGAATAAAAACAGACACATGGGTCAATGGAATCTAATTTAAGACTCTGACATTAATTCATACACCTATGAATACCTGAAATTTTTTTTACAAAGAACCTAAAATTGTACAATGGAAAAAAGAAAACATCTTCAATGAAAGGTTCTAGTATGACTGGATGCTGATATGAAGAAGAATGCAAATAGATTCATATCTATCTCCATAAACAAAACACAAGTCCAAATGGATAGAAGACCTCAATATAAATCCATTTATACTGAACCTTATAGAAGAGAAAGTCAGAAGTTGCCTTGAATGCATGGGTACAGGAGACCACTTGTTCAATACAACACTAGTAGCACAGATACTGCCAGGCTTCTTTAACCTTATTCCCCAGTGATAGGTGAGTGTGCTATCCACCTGTTTCGCAGTCCCACAACACAGAACAATCAAACTTGATAGGGAGTCAAGTCAAAGCAGGAACTCAGTTTATTACTGTGAGCATCAGCTTATATTATAGGTTAAGTAACATCATATGAGCTGATGTGATGCAGGAGTACCTCCAGCCAGTGAGAGACAGTCAGCCCTCCTTCTGGCTGGAGGGATGTCTACCTAAATTTTTCTGTCTCAAACCCACTTGGTAGCTTTGAGACTATACTTCAAACGTGAGCCAGGCTTTTCTCTGTCTTACAGGCCTCGAGGCACAGGCCCTGAGATAATTTTGGCTCAACAACTCCCCCTTTTAGTTTTATATCTCACCCTCTTCCCCAGTCACCAGGCCGAATAGCCCACTAGGGAGAAGGTATACTGGTCAGGGCCACCCTTATCCAGAGTTTCGGCCTGGATCCCCACAAATTCACCCGTGGGGCAAGATGTATCAAGCCTATCATAATGTACTCAAAGGGACATGAGTTGTATCTATTGTATCTGTTTTTGGAATTCTTGTTTCAGCCTTTGAAGAATACATGGGCCAAAAAGACAGACCAGTAAACAAATAGTCAATGGCCCAATTAGGGAAGAAATGAGAGTGGTAAGCCATGGGGACCAATTAAACCAGGTCTCATAGGGGGCCCTTGACTAAACAAATCAATATCTGTTCTTAATTCACCTAGGGTTCTTGTAACTATCCCAGAATACTCCACATAGAAGCAACATTCTTCCCCAATTGCCCTGTAATTCCTCCCTGTTCAAGTCCAAGCCTCTCCTATTTTGTAAGGTTACCCTTGCAAAGGGATCCAAAAACTTTTGTAAATAATGTAAACAGTCTCTGTATTTTCTAAGGTCACTGTCAATTGTGAGTGAATTATTCCCATTACTTTTTGTAAAATTACCAGGGATGAGGTGCCCAGGGAAGTCCTGGCCACCCCTAGCCCCATCAGTGTGGTGACAGCCAGGGCTATTAGGGACTCTCTGTTATGCCTTCAGGCCAGGAATACTTTTTGTATGTGGTAAAATTAATGCAAGCAAGCAAGTATCATTATGCTGAATGATCTGTGGGTTAGATAGGCAGGGAATAACTCGGTCTCTTGGCAGATCCAAAAATACAGATGATATTTGGGCACCATCCATGGAGCTATAGACCCACTAGCCATATCACAAGTGAGGTTATGGAGAGGATGTCTGGTGTATGAGGCACAAGTTGCGTTCGACATCTGCCAAAGAGGGATAGTCAGTCCCAACATCTCTCCCATCTTGGGTTTTTCCCACCTACAAATATCAGCTTTATCTAGTATTTCATAAGAGTCATTTACCCCAAAGACTTCAAAATAGAGGGGTAGTGGCTGTAAGCAAAGTCAACAGACCTCAGTGGCTTCAGAGTGAGTAAGGTTTAAAGCCATAAAGACCATCTTAATGGTCTCCATCAAATAAGGTGAGGCTTCTAATCCCCCTACATCTCTAAGTAGTTTGATGGAGGATACCTTAGGGGTAGATGATGTGGGGGTTGAGGTATTTAAAGTTGAGGTATATATAGGCATGTTCCCCATGGGCATTAGCCTGGAAGCAGGTCCCAGCATCCAAGGAGGGTCCTCAGGAAGTATCTCCATTCAAAGCATGAGTATAAGGCCATGACCATATCCCTTTTGGTATAGCCTTAATTCTCACATCTTCCCAGATAACCAGGATAGGTCCCTTTTCTTCCCTTGATCTGTAAATGTTAATATCAAAGGATTACATCTAAATTGAGTGTATCTTCCAAATAGCGGGCTCTGGAATGGGGTGCCTGGGAGACTCTGGAGATCATTATATCTCCATGTTGTTTTACTTTATCCAATGTCCAGTCCCAGTCTGCTCACATCCCCAGGAAGAACAATAGTAATCAAGAGTCCACCCCCCACAATTTCTTCCTCTGCATACGTAAAAGGGTATCTGCAGGAGGGCATGTGTAGGTGCACAGGTTTTTTATTTTTTCCGAGGTGCTATGTAGGGCTGTTCTGCTTTCTGGTTCCATTGCATCAGCTTAAGGGTGTGGCATAGAACTGCCCTCTCCTGTTATGCTAATTTCATCTACGGCCCAAGGGTGTAGCACAGAGAGAACTCTTCTATCATGGTCATTCCACCTGCAAGCAAGGTTTTCGCCCATAGGCAAGGTTCCTGGGTCAGCTTTTCTCTGAGCCTGAGCATGCCCACCTGGCTTCCTCTTTTTTCTGTTTAGCTGCTCTCCGACCTTGGGTGTGGCCCCCTGATTTTTTTCTTTCCTTGATCCTGATGGGGGGCTGGTGTCTTTCTGCCCCACAGTATATATATCCGACTTATGCTTAATAAAGCTGCCATTTGCCATTTGCTCTTTGGCAGATGAGCTGGTCTCTTTGTGTGTGTGTCGTCTGTTCAAACCCCTAGGACATGCGTCCGTTCTCGTGGGCTCCACAGAAAAGTGCGGAAGCTTACAGAAGGCATCCCTGGGTGGGCTTAGCTTTGAATAAGGACTGAAGAACAGCGTTCTGCCGTCTGTGGATCTACCACGAGAAACCCAAAGAGATAGGGGTTCCCCCACGATCCGGAATCTGGCCAATGTTGTGATGTGCAGTTATGCACATATGATAAGGGGGTATTGAATGAGTTTGATTTTTAGAAGTATGGGTGCCGAAAGGTCTGATCCAGAGCTGAAGGCCAATGGGCAAATCAGCTGCTAAAATTTGTAATGAGACTAGGTACCAGGATTAAGATGACACTACACAAGAGACTGTTTAGACTATTTTAAAACTCAGTCCCTGACTCTCACATGCAGGGAACTTTAATTTTTGCCTAAGAAAACAGGCGGGGTGCAGCTATCTCCCTGCTAAAATCTGTTCCCAAGGTTACAGGACCCAGGACACAGCTTAAGCAAGCACGCTAGCAATAGCCGATGGCCATGTAATTGCAGACCTCGGGCTGAAAAAATATTCAAAGGTATGTCTAACTATTCTATTTAAAGTTTTTAAGTAACTAAAGACAAAAGAGCAAAAGAGAGAAAGTTTTGACAAAATAAGAGAGCACAGCAGCCGTGAGCCCCAAGCCATAGATGGAGCTGGATATTACCCGCGGCTAATGAGCTACATGCTAGGCGGAATGTGATCCACCTGCGTGGAGGCCGACAGACCGTACAGGGTCCTTACACGGGACTCTGGCAGGCTGCGCGACCGCGGCTGGCAACTCTAGGAGTCCCAGGAAACTGGCGGCCAAGGCGTGGAACGCCATGATGCCAAAACATGCCTGCCACAATGGATGGGCTAAGGGCAGGTTTATGTCGGAGGCTGTATGTAGTATTATGTGAGGCTTGGAGCAGTGCCTACAGAGCAAAGGCTGCACACGCCCATGACTAAGGCCGAGCCAGACACAAATGCCTTTAAGCTGACAGAGGCCACGAGCCTACATTTTTCTGGCAGGCAGTTGCTACCTTTGGGTTAGCTCAGAAAGCGTGCCATAGCTGGGGAGCTGCTTCAGCAGGTTGCCGCTTCAGCAGGTTGCCTGTATCCTAGATAACAAAGGCGGACCTATAGCCTGGGACAATGGCAAACAACGGTAAGGCTGCTAGGTCAAGGATTTTCCATCTCAATAAAAAGCTAAGAAATGGGTTAAATCTAGTCGTCTAAGCCACGGGTCTCCATATTGCTTAGTAAATTAAAGGCTTATGTGGTCAAAAAAGAAAAAATATACGGTAAAGAGAGATTCTAAGAGAAAAAAAAACCTCAAACTGTTTTACAATATGTTAAAAATATATACAGGCTAAAAGTTAAAGTTCTTAAAGAAGGAGAGTAATTGGGTGTGGTGGTACACACCTTTAATCCCAATGCCTGGGAGGCAGAGACAGATCTCTATAAGTTCAAATTGTTGTAGCACACGCCTTTAATCCCAGCATTGGGAAAGCAGAGACTGTGGGACTCTATGAGTTCACGGACAGCCTGGTCTACAGAGTTATTCCAGGACAAAGATGTACGTTTGAGGAGCTTATCTACAAAGAATCATAACTTCCCTCTGCTCCTGGAGTTGGATGAGAAAGTTTGAGTGCAGATGATTATTCCTTGATCCCTGCTGGGGTCAGGTGAGAGTCCCTCCATGGCTCTCCATTTGGTGCCATGGTAAAAAGCTAGCCCTAGCAGAGCAATAAGCAAGCTGCTGTTTCTCCTCAACTTCATGCTCTATGGATTTCATTCAACCTGGACACCCTCCGCCAAGACTCGTAGACGAGATCGGATAGGTGAGGATAATGGACTGGGTCATCCTGTTATGTGACCAGGATGCATTATGGATTGAGATATAATTAAATAAGAGATAATTAAAAAATGGGGAATACCCTGGGTAAATCAGAATTAAAGAGGTTGTTATAAGAAACAGTTGTCTGGTTTTAAATCTAATGTTTTCCTTTCTAAGGAAAGGTTGCTTACACATTTTTAGAGGGCTCCAGACTAGGAGCGGGAGAACGGGTTTCTCAAATTATATTTTTGGAGCAATAGCTCAACTATGCTAGATTTAAAACAATTTATTTAGGACTTAAGTCTAGACAGTTTTAAATTAAGGATTTTTAAATATCTTTCAGTCATTTTTATGTTTGTCCATTGAGAGTTTTCAGTTTAGACTTGTTGCATATATTTTAATTTATTTAATTGCTCTTTGGAGGACTATTTCTGGAGTCCTAATGTTTTCTGTATGGATTGATGACTGACAAGATTTCCACATCTATAGTCAAATATGTCAATCCTATTAATTATTTCTCAAATGTTGGCGGGAGGCAATGTGCCCCCATAAAGATAACAATTTTAATAATCCTATCCAGTTATATAAATGCTCACATACTGGATCAGATAATTATTTTCTGCCCCTGGAAAAGTTCCAGGCAAACTAATTCTAAAGGATGTTTTAAGGTTGGCTAATTCAGGCCAATGTTCAGGCCGGTTGCAATGGCACAGGCCAATAAAATTTGCTCTTTAGAGCAGAGACCTGTAGGTCTCTAAATTCAAGACCAGCCAACGTCAATACTGGCTGAACTAAGTTTTGTTCTATTTGTTACTCCCAATATGTAACATCGTCCAGTTCATGTATTAATTTGGGGTAGAGGAGCGGTTTATGTGTTTCTACAGGATGCAAAGCAATCCATTTGGGTCCCTGAACGTCTGGTGCGGACCATGGATTCCTCTATTCAGAAACCTGAGGACGAGGCAAGATCAAGAGATCCCACAGACACGACGGCGGAGGCAGCAACGGAGATGACAGATTCCTGAGAGATGATCCAGCGCCTGCCTTTGCCCCTTTCCCAGCTTCCTATCTTTGCTCTGCCTTGATCTGCCTGTTTAGCCAAGGCTGTTCTACCCCCTGAGGGGAAGCAGCTACTTTCCCTACCCTAGATTGCAACATTGAGTACTCGCGGCGAAAACCCTACAGGTCAGACAAAAATACCATGGACATTCAAATTAATTTAAATTCTCGATTGGATGCTTTTGTTGATCTTTACAAACTGGGTATGGATTTTGACCTCTGCTGGTCGCTGGATAAGATTTTGCTGCTTTTCTCGGACCCTGGAATACAAAATTGCTAATTGGCTTTAATTTAGTTTGATTAGTCATTCCAGGGGTCCCATTTGCCGGTGCCGTAGCCTTACTCAAAAGGGCTCTATTCAGAGCAAAACGTTTCAGACACTGTGCAAGCACAGTCTCTTCCAAAATTTCTCATGTGTATGCTGGAACATTTTCACCTGGCCAATGGCTTCAGGTCCGCCACGGCCTGGCCCTAGCAGGCATTCACCTCGGAGTATCTTTCAGCATAAATATGGCTGGATTCAATGTATAACTAGTAAGCAATGACGGGTTTATTACACGGGGGGGGCTGTCTCGCCTAAGACAGGGGGTGCGTTTGGACCTGAACACATTCCCGTAGACGGGTTTAGAGATCTTACCCAACGACCGACATGCCTAAGACAGCTGCTAGTCATCATATTTTATATATATTTAAAGGGAGACTTGTAGGTGCACAGGTTCCCTATTTTTCCCGAGGTGCTATGCAGGGCTGTTCTGCTTCCTGGTTCCACTGCATCAGCTTAAGGGTGTGGCATAGAACTGCCCTCTCCTGTTATGTTAATTTCACCTACGGCCCAAGGGTGTAGCTCAGAGAGAACTCTTCTATCATGGTCATTCCACCTGCAAGCAAGGTTCTCGCCCACAGGCAAGGTTCCTGGGTCAGCTTTTCTCTGAGCCTGAGCACGCCCACCTGGCTTCCTCTTTTCTCTGTTCAGCTGCTCTCCGACCTTAGGTGTGGCCCCCTGACTTTTCTCTTTCCTTGATCCTGATGGGGGGCTGGTGTCTTTCTGCCCCACAGTATATATATCCGACTTATGCTTAATAAAGCTGCCATTTGCCACTTGCTCTTTGGCAGATGAGCTGGTCTCTTTGTGTGTGTGTCATCTGTTCAAACCCCTAGGACATGCGTCCGTTCTCGTGGGCTCCACAGAAAAGTGCGGAAGCTTACAGCATGTTTTCTAAGGACATGAGAATACCAAGGCTCATTAGGGTAAGATGCCTGACGTAGGGTGCACCTCCGAGAGCCTCTGCATTCAGGTCTCCCTGCAATCCCCAAAATTCAGTCTCCCATGTCCCAGTTTCCACATGCCAAATCACAGAGAACAAACATTAGGTCAGGCCACCACATCCAGGGTATCATCATCTAAGAAGTCTGGTTTATGATCCTTCCAGTGTCAGTGCTCAACAAGATCCACATCATCTTCTGTGGTTGGTGGGGGCCTGGACCTTGATCCCCCTGAGAAGAGTTAACATGATTACCGCCAGGAGGGCTATTTGAAATAGATATACAGGCAACATTTTCCTCAAGGGCCAGTCTCCCTTGGGCAGTGATGTTGCAAAGAAAGCCAGGCCATGTGTTCATTCTGGCCTCCCAGTTCCCAACCACTCGGCTAGCTTAGCCTTGAAGTAGTCACACAGAAACTGTATTAATTAAATCCCTGCTTCTCCCATTAGTTTTGGTTTCTTATTGGATAATTATTACATTTTAATTTAATCTATTTTTGTTAATCTGTGTATTGCTATGTGGCAGTGGTTTACTGGGTAAAATTCCCAACGTCTGTCTGTGGCAGATCCATGGCATTTCTCTGACTCTGCTTTCTTCCTCCCAGCAATCTGTTTAATTTTCCCCATCAATCTAAGTTCTGCCTTATCAACAGGGCCAAAGCAGTTTTTTTATTAACCAATGAAAATAACACACAGACAGAAGGACCTCCTACACCATTTCCCCTTTTCTGTTTAAGCAAAAAGGAAGGCTTTAACATAGTAAAATTACATATAACAGGTATCTAGTAAAAATTACAGTCACAATATTTATATCTATTTTATCTTTTATCATAACCAAATAAAACTATAACTATAGCTATAAATTCTTCAACTCCATTAGATTCCAGAAGCATATAATATTACCTAAGTAAACAGGAAGTGCATTGTAATCAACTTTCAAAACTCTAGAATTGAAAGAGACATCTCCCTGCCTAGACAGTCACCCAAAGTTTTTCTGTACTGTCGGGGCATCCATATTCAGCCTACAGGCCCATAGTATCCAGCAGACTTTTCCACAAAGCAGGAAATTTCAAAGACAGTTCCTACAAAAGGTCCAGCAGACTCTATCATGAAGCAGGAACCCTAAAGGATCATCTCACCTTTAGGCAAGTTCAGCAGTCATTTCTCTGTGGGTCCTGCATGTCCAGTAAAGCAGACAAGGCAAGAGCAGTTTCCTGCCCAAATGTCTAAGGAGCTTCTTCAATGCCCATCTTCCTATCAAAGTAATTGGTGCTGCCAGGAGCAGATGTATCTCACTGTCATGAAAAATCTTCAGTTCTTAAACATTTTAAATGTCATATTCTGAAGGTCTCTGAAAGATTTGAAGAATACCTATTTAACTGAAATATATCTATATACATCTAGATAATCTAACTAACATGACTAAAGCTTGACTATTATAGATGATTACCTATTAGCCTATATTTTTAAATTATACATTACATTTTTTTAAAGATAGATTTATTTTTATCCATGGGACAATAAGAAGGAAAACATTCTTCAGGCAAGTGGAAAAGTCAGACTTTAAATTATTGACTCTAGGACCGGCAATACAATGGTTGTTCCTATTTGCTACCACTCAGTTATTTCCTTGGCAGCTTCCAAGTCAGGGTGACAGGGTACAGGTGTGTTTCCTCTACCTTCTCCTCTGCTTCCTCCTACATCTGAGCTTCCTCATTTTGCCTCTTCAGCTCAGAAATTTCCTTTTACAAACATTCTTTGTTTGTTTTCTGTTTAGGTATTAACTCTCTCACAAAGTTTAATGTATCAGTATCTCCAATATTAAAGGCCAAGGCATACAGATTTGACAGGACCTTAGTTAATTCTTATTCAATTTTTAGAGCAGTTGTCATACAGTTAATATGTCCCCAATTGCTTTTTCAGATATCTGAATATCTGGAAGGCAGACCTTATTACCCCTTTCTGTGATGTATTTCAGAGATTTTTTTTCTGCCTCGTACCATCTTGTCACAGCCTGGTCCTGAACATGTGCTCCAAAACCAGTCACTACCACCTGATCGTTGTTTTAGTAACTCAAGAAATAATAAACATCACTGATGTTCATCAGCATACAGGTGACTTGACATATAGCAGTTAAAGACTCATTGGGAATGATATACACTTTTGCTTTATTCTTAGGTGCCATTTCAGCAATAGGAAATTTCAGTCATAAGAGCTTATACATTAAGCTTATACATTACATTTTTAAATGAGTCATACAATCACAATACCTTAATCAAGAGCAGATATATATATATATATATATATATATATATATATATATGTAAAATTGACCTTAAATTTGTATCAATAAACCAAGATCCAAATTAATGCAAATTATTCATATCTATATCATATCCCCCTTTAAATGCAAAAGAACATTTATAAACAATATTTGGGAATATGGGTGTAGTTTTGTTTGTACTGCTTCCTGCTGTTTTGGGGTGCTGTTAATCAAGTCTTTTATGATGTATCCTGTGTGCTAGGTTCATCTCAGTCAGCTGTTGGATGAAGTAATTTTTTGAGGTGTTTATGGCAAGCTTTCAGGGGGACATGGTCTATCAAACCATATTTGTCTGGAAGAAATCTACAGGTTCTCATCTTCTGTAAAAACAAAAGAAAACTTCTTTTCCAAAGCAACATATCCTTAGACCCAAATTCTGATGTCAAGATACCTTTATAATATACATGCTGGTTTAGCTTAGCAGCCCATACAATGAAATGTCTCTTTGTACTTTGCTCCTTCACACTCAAAAAATTCAAAGAAAACACAATAGTATACATAATTCAGACTCTCTGTGAATTTTCCATTTTTATGTGGCTTATTTTTTTTACTTCTTTTAATCTATGACTATCTGTACTGTCTTTTTAAAGATTTTACCCTTTTTTAAAGTACTATCTTTATTTTATGACTCTCTATATAGTTGACCATGTTGGAGTGCCAAATGTGGAAGGATGCTTCAAAGAAATTCCACACAGAATTGAGAAATAGATGGTTATTTATTTAGGGGTAAACTCACAAATCAGAATCCAAATCCAGCAATTAGAAAGAGTGGTCGGAAAAAGGGCTGGTCACAAGCTCAACGTTAGCATATATATTATAAGAGGCCACTCCCCAGTGGGCAGGAAATTGCTGGCTGTAAGACTTCCTACAGCACAGTGGTTATTTTTTTCTTCTGTTTGAATTTAAGGGTTGTCTACTATAATCTCTTTCTTTCTTTCTTTCTTGGTCATTTTGGTCTTTCCCATTGTCCTGAGGTGAAAGGAGAAATTTTAAGTTATGAGCAGGTAGCCTTATAGGTGTTTCTCCTCTGTTTGGAAAGACACATCCATATCCTCCGCCCTGTGTCAACAAGAGATCTGGGCTCCTCCATTGGTTAGTGAGAGGATACTTCCACCTAATCTTTAGGCAGGGCCTCATTAGTAGGGATCCCCAATGCTTTTGGAATCTATTTTGTTGATCTGATTTTTGAAAATTTAAAATATTGATGGTTAATAACAGTTGTAGATGGCGGGAAACTTCTCCCCCCTTTTGTTTTATAAGGACCTCTTTCAGATATTGGTGATGTCTTTCAACAATCGCTTGACCCTGATGGTTGTATGGGATCCTGATATTATGGGATATATTTCACCTCTGGACGAATTCCTTTAACGTTTTACTTATAAAACAGGGGTCGTTGTTGGTCTTGATCTGTTGTGGTAGTTCAAACATAGCAAATCATTGTAAGAAGTGGCTTTTGGCATCGGTTGCCTGTTCCCCTGAGTTGGCAGTGTCTATATTCACAAACACATATTTTCCTTGAGCATCTTAGGTTTAGGTAATGGCCACTGCTCAGCCCATATTGGCCTATGAGGTACCCACATAATGAGGGGACCCTGAAAGCAGTGTCCTCTACTTTTGTGTATGAATTCAGGTATTGGGGGTCTGCCTGATTGTAACATGAAGGCCGGCTTGTTGGGGTATCTGACCTGCCCAGTACCCCACAACCGGCCTTCATGTTACAGATGGTGCTCCATGTTGGGCGCCAGATGAAGGCGTAAGTCACAAACAATCCCACACCAGTTTGGAATTATGATTAATAGAATGGTTATTTATTCAAAGGGGAAAAAAACTTACAGATTACCATCCCAGACAACAGCCCCTCTGCAAGATCAGGAAAGGAGTCTAGGAGCCGGAAGCGGAGCCGGAAGCCAGAGAAAGAGTGGAGGACAGTCGTTGCTTTTTTAAAGAGAGAGAGACCACGCCCCAATGGGCTGGTATCTCAGTGGCTATTGGCTGAAGGAGCAGAAGGAGCTCCCACAGCACCTGATGACATATTGCTCAGTTTTATCATCATAAAAGGCTAGGTGGTCAGTGGTAAAAACGGCCCCCATTTGTCCTAACAAATCTTGTCCCAGGAAGTTTGCAGACAACCCTGGGAGGATCAGAGGCCTGAACTTTCCTTTGTCTCAGTCCAGCCCCACCCAATTTATAGGACTAGCTGTTTTTTGGGACATAGACCTTCTCCCAACCCCTATGATATGTGGCCTGGTTGTGAGATCCCAGTTGGTAAGGACCTCTTTCTTTCTGAGGACTGATCTGTCAGCTCCCATATGTATTAGACATTGGAATCTTTGTCCTAAAGATCATAGTCATATTAGATCAGAACCCCTCTATCATTGGAATGGTGCCATTAACTGAAGGTGAATCTTTACTTCCTTTGTAAGGGGGCTGGAAGGCACCCCTCCCATCTAGCTTAAAGGTTGATTTGTGATTGGTTTTCCATTTATATCAAATTTGGAGTGGCATTCTGAGCCCCAATGGTACCCCTTATGGCAGCAAGGGCAGGGAGAGAGAGGGGGTAACTTCCGACTTCTGTACCTGAGTCTTATTGCCCTTTTGTGGGCAATCCCTCTTAAAATGCCCCAATTGACCGCTTGATCGCATAAGACACTTTTCCCAGTTTTTTTTTTTTTTAAAATTCTGTCCAGCCACCAGGGCTTGAGGAATAAAAGAAGCTAGAGGCTAGAGTTTGAATCTGGGCCTGAAGGGCCACCACAACAGTCTAAGTGGTATGTGACTGGGTCCTGACATTTTGCGATGCCACAACCCATTGACTCATGGACCCTTCCCTATGGCCAGCCCAAGCCATCTTAGTATCTTGGTTCATACCTTCCCAGACTAGGAGTTTAGTAAATTGGTCTCTAAGCCCCCCTGGGGGGCAATTTCCTCTCAAGACTTGTCTGTACATGGACAATAAAGTTCGGTAGTGGTTCCCCTGGTTTTTAGATTGTGCCAGCTATAGGTGATTCAGTGAGTCCCTCCTCTAGCTTGGCCCAGGCCTCCAGGCCTGCTTGTCTAACTCGGTCCTGATATGGAGCCACAATCATGGCTTGCTGGATCCCAGTGGAAAAGGCTTCCCCGTACCAGTTAGCATTGGATAAGTGATGGGAATTGGGGACTTGGCCGCTCTATTGAACTCTGCCCTAGTGTGACAGCCTTCCTTAAAGAAGGGATTTCCCCAGGGTAGCCTTAGCCAGATTATACCAGTCCTTGGGGTCACAAGGATGGTAGGCTACCTCCTGAAGGAGGATCATGGCTCAAGGGGAGTTGGGGCCATCTTCAGCCACTGCCTTCCTCAATTCTTTCAGGTTTTTAGATTCCCAAGGATACCAGGCTAGGGGGCAATTAGGGCCTGGGGCACCATTGACCAGGAAGGTTTGGGGTCCATAAAATTTAGCCCTATAGTCCTCAGCATCAGTAGGGTTAGGATTCCCACGTTCCTCTGTATGAGAGTCCCAACTTCACAGTTTTTCCCAGAGGTTGGTATGTTCATATCCTATTGGCAAGGATAAAGCCCCCTTATTTGTCCCATTCCCCTCACCCATTTTATCCTTTCCAGGGCGGCTAGGGCCATAAGAAGGAGGCTGTTCCTCATCAGGCAATATCTACTTTCCCCTTTGTCCTTTTCTCTGTCTGCTGTATTCCTTTCCCCCTGGGACCGTTCCTCAGAAAATTGTGTTCAATTTTTTAATCTTCCCCCTTGTCGGTTTTCTTTTCTCCTGTTCTTTTGGTTAATTGGTTACTTTTGGATTCTTCAGACCTCTCCCAATCCATGACCTTTTCCTGCTGCTTGCCTGTCTCTTTCTCCCCCACCCTTCTAGCCAGTTGGTTATTTTCAGATTTTTTAGACCTCTCCCGGTCTCTGACCTTTTCCTTACCCACCATTGGGGGAGGCAGAGCAGCAGGGTGAAAACATGCTTTAAGGCATGTTAAGTTGAATAGAACCCCAATGGTGGGGTTATATCAAAGTGTTTTTCCCTTTCTCTGACCGGAGTCTCGACCTGGTTCCACATGTCCTGTGAGAAAAGATTTCTGGTGGTTACCAAGGGGGCCAGGGTAATTATATCCTCCCATGCTTGAATTGCATTGTGGTCTGACAATTCCAGACCTCAGGAGAGTAGCATATATCTCAGAGCCTTAAGGACTGAGTCATTTTTGTGTGAAGTTTCATTACCCGTTGTGGGGTTCCACTCACCTTGACTGACTGTTTAGCAGTCATGCCTTTGTTTGGGTACCAGTTGCCAGGCCTCCTTAGCCTTATTCTCCAGGGAAAGGTGGGTGTGCTATTGGCCCATTCTGCAGCCCCACTAAGCAGGACTATCAGATGCGCTGGGGAGTCAAGTAAAAGCAGGAACTCAGCCAGGTGGCACACGCCTTTAATCCCAGCACTCAGGAGGCAGAGGCAGGCAGATCTCTGTGAGTTCAAGGCCGGCCTAGTCTATAAGAGCTAGTTCCAGGACAGGTTCCAAAGCTACAGAGGAGCCCTATCTCAGAAAAAAAGCAGGAACTCGGTTTATTACTGTGAATGTCAATTTATATAGGTTAAGTGACATTATATCTGTTGATGTGATGCAGGTACCTTCAACCAATAAGAGACAATCAAGCACTTCCTCTGGCTGGAGAGGTGTCTACCTAGATTTTGTTGTCTCATCCCCACACAGTAGCTTTGAGAATATCCTTCAAACTCAAGTCAGGTTTTTCTCTGTCCTACAGGCCTCAAGATGTAGGCCTTGAGATAATTTTGGCCCAAAAAGACACTGAGAACAACAATTAATAAATGTGACCTCCTAAAACTGAGAAGTTTCTGTAAGGCAAAAGACATGGTCAGTAGGACAAAATGACAAGCCTACCTACTGGAAAAATATCTTCACCAACCCCACAGTAGACAGAGGGTTAATCTTTAAAATCTATGAAGAACTCCAGAAACTAGGCACCAAAATACTAAATAATCCAATTTAAAAATGGGGTACAGATCTGAACAGAGAATTCTCAACAGAAGAGCCTCAAGACATTTAAGAAATTGTCAACATCCTTGGTTATCAGGGAAATGTAAATGAACACTACTCTGAGATACCATCTGACAGCAGTAAGAATGGCTAAGAGCAAAAACACTGATGACTTCTTGTGCTGGAGAGGTTGTGGACTAAAGTAAATGCTCCTCTAGTATTTGTCAGAGTGTAAACTTTTACAACCACTGTAGAAATCAGTATGTCGGTTTCTCAGAAAATTGAGAGTCAATCTACCTCAAGGTCCAATAATACTACTCCTGAGCATATACCCAAAGAATGCACAATTATACCACAAAGATATATGCTCAACTATGTTCATAGCAGCATTATTTGTAATAACCAAAACATGTAAAAAAAAAAAAAAAACCTCAGATTCCCTTCAACCAAGGAATGGATAAAGAAAATGTGTTACATTTACAGAATGGAGAAATACTGTGGTACAAAAAAATGACAACTGGTAATTTGCAGGCAAAGGATGGAACTAGAAAAAAGCATCCTTATAGAGGTACCCAGACAGACAAACATGGTGTGTACTTAATCATTAGTGGATATTAGTTGTAAAACAAAGGATAACCAGGATACCCAGAGAAGCTAGGTAAAAAGGAGTATGCTGAGAGAGACACACATAGAAGGCCCCAGGAAGGGGAACTAATAACCTCTGGGTAAACTCAAGGGAATCAGAAGAGAGAACATGGAGGGTGGGAACATGAGTGATCTAGAAGGCCAAGTTAGGGGAGGGACAGAAGGGGAGAGCAATGAAAGAGATATCTTTTAAGCATTGTGAGGCTAGGGAGCAACCTGTTGCTAGGGAAATTTCCAATAATCCAGAAGGATGACCACAGCTAAGACTCACAGCAGTAATAAAGAATTTGCCTGAACTGGCCTGCCTGTAATTGGATTAGTGTCTTGGTGTGCGAAGTCCTTGGTATATGTGTTGCTTTGGTTGGTTAATGAATAAAGACACTGCCTTGGCCTGTGATAGGGCAGAATAGAGCTAGGCAGGGAAAACTAAGCTAAATTCTAGGAGAAAGAAGACCAAGTTTCAGGATCCCTTCCTTGTCACCAGAGAAAGACATGAGACACCAACCAGAAACTTGCCAGTAAGCCACGGCCAAATGGTGATACACAGATTAATAGAAATGGGTTAAGTTAAGATGTAAGAGCTAGCCAATAAGAATCTAGAGCTAATAGGCCAAGTAGTTATTTAATTAGTACAGTTTCTATGTGATTATTTCAGGTCTGAGATGCCAGGAAGAGATTGGTGTGACAACGTGTGTTGGTTAAATCCACATAACACCTGAGAAAGCTTAAAAAAAATCTAGAAACAAACAAACAAAAAATCAGTTTAATGCAGCTTCTTGCTCTGTTTGCTGGTGGGTACTTTAAGAGAGGTTTTCCTGATCCAGTGGTACCAAAAATAAGCAAACAAACCTTTGTGGCTTCTTTAAAAAAATGGCAGTTTCTTGGTTTGCTAGCACAAAGGACTCTGACTCTTTTGGCATGTCTGGCAATGAAGCATTTAAAAGGAGTCTGTGAGTAGCATGTTACAAATTGTTTAATGGTAACACAGACCTGCTGCAATCCTGGATCTGGGGCAGAGAGTAGCTCTCAGAGGCAGCAAACATGCGTCCACCATGTTGGACTGTGCTGAGCCAACAGACAGGACTGTGGAGTGGGTCCTAGCAATGCCTGCTTAACATTAAAAAGGCACTTCTGGTCAGAAACCGATTACAGATACACAGTAAAGACAAATTCAGATTAAAAAGAAAGGCCTCTAGATAGGTCACAGTATGTTTAAAAAATGTATGTAGGCTTGGGAAAGAGAAGAAAAAGAGTATAGAGAGTTA
Organism: Myodes glareolus; assembly: GCF_982192425.1. Classification (NCBI taxonomy): domain Eukaryota; kingdom Metazoa; phylum Chordata; class Mammalia; order Rodentia; family Cricetidae; genus Myodes; species Myodes glareolus. The sequence continues at coordinate 138,417,632 of NC_142053.1, forward strand.
TAAAAAGAAGTAAATGGTTAAAAAAATAAAACAAAGTCTTTAAAATGACAGAGTACAGACAGTCATAGATTAAAGGAATAAAGATAATAAAATAAATATTAAAAAGTAATAGAGTGAAAACAAATAAGTCACATAAAGATGGAATACACACAGAGAGTCTGGATTATGTATATTGTTGTGTTTTCTTTAATTTTTATACTGTAAATGAGCTAAATACAGAGAGACATTTCATTGTACAGGCTGCTAAGCTAAACCAACATATATGTTTAAAAGGTATCTTGACTTTGAAATTTGAGTCTAATGTTATGTTGATTCAGAAAAGAGGTTATTTTTTAGTTTCCACAGAAGATGAGAACCTGTGGATTTCTTCCATGCTAATGTGGTTTGATGAATCAAGACCCATGAAAGGTCACCACGAACACCCCCAAAATTACTTCACCCAGCAAAATGCAGGAAGCAGTTTGGAGAGAACTATGCCCAATTCCTTAAACTAATTGTTTGTAAATGTTTGTTTACATTTAAAGGGGGCTGTGCTATAGCAATATGCATTGGTATAGATCTTCTTACAAAAGTAAGGTCAGTTTTGTTATCTGTATATTTCTGCTCTTGATTAAGGTATTGTGTTTGTGCAGCTCATTTAAAATTGTAATGTATAATTAAGAAATATAGGTTAATAGGTAATCATCTATAATAGTTGAGCTTATAGTCTGTTAGTTGGGTTTTCTAGACATACAGAGATATAGTTTTGTTAGATGGGTATTCTTCAAATATTTCAGAGAACTTCAGAATATGGCATTTAAAATGTTTTAAGAACTTAGGACTTTTCATGACAATGAGACACTTCTGCTCCTTGCAGCACCAATCTACTTTAAGAGGATGGTGGGCACTGAAGAGGCTCCTTATGGCATTGGTTAGTCATTTGGGCAAGAACCTGCTCTTGTCTGGATTGTTTGATGTTATGTTGTCTGAACTGTACATGCAGGACCCACAGTGAAATGACTGCTGAAACTGCCTAATGAAGGTGCGACACTCTTTCCGGGTTCCTGCTTCATGAAAGGGTCTGCCAGACATTCTGCAAGACACAGAAGAAAGTGACTGACAAACTGCTGATATAGGTGGAACATTCTTTGGAACTTCCTGCTTCATGAAAAGGTCAGTAGGCTGAAGATGGGTGCCCACAATGGTACAGAAGAATTTAGGTGACTGTTCAGGCAGCAAGATGTCTCTGTCAATTCTAGAGTTTTTGGAAGTTGCTTACAATACACTTCCTGTTTAAATAGGTAATATATTATATATATATATGTGTGTGTGTGTGTGTGTGTGTGTGTGTGTGTGTACTTCTGGAGTCTTTGATGAAGAGTGGAAGAATAGATAGTTAAAATTATAGTTTTCCTTAGTTATGATAAAAGACAAAGTAGATATAAATATTATAACTATAATTCTTGCTTGATAACTATTTTGTTATATGTAATTTTGCTATGTTAAAGTTAAAACCTTCCTTTTTGTTTAAACAGAAAAGGGGAAATAGTATGGAAAATCTTTCTGTATATGTGTTACTTTTATTGGTTAATAAATAAACTGCCTTGGCCTGTGATATATCAGAGTAGAGCTAGGTGGAGAAAATGAAACTGAATGCTGGAAGAAATAAGGCAAAGTCATGAGATGCCATGGAATTTACCAGAGGGGAAAGATGCCACCTGCCGTGTGGAACCTTGCCGGTAGACCATGATCCTATAATAATGGTAATAAGTTAACCAAACATATAAGAGCTAACTAGCAATATGCTTAAGTGATTGATCAAGAAGTGATTCATATAATATAGTTTCTGTGTGATAATTTTCAGGAGTCTGTGTGGCTAGAAAACAAACAAGCGGCCTTTGCCGACAATGTTTATCCTAATTGTTATCATAGAACCTACATCCAGTAACAAATGGAAGAAGATACAGTGACCCACAGCCAAGCACTGGGCTGAGCTCCCAGAGTTCAATTGAAGAGAAGCAAGAAGGATCACATGAACAAGGTGTGGGGGGTCAAGATCATCATGGGGAAAATCACAAAGACAGCTGGTCCAAACTAGTAGGAAGTCAAAGACTCTAGACTGACAGGTGAGTTATCTGCACGGAACTGAACTAGACCTTCTGAAAGTACGTGACAATTACTTGATCTTGTGACTTGATCTGTTGCAGGGGGGTGGGTGTTGACTATGTGACCAGAACATATCAGGGACGTATGAACTAGCTCTTTGGAGCTCATTCCACATGGTGGGATACCTTGCTCAGTCTTGATACAGGGGTCAAGGGCTTAATTTTTCCTCAACTTGGTAAGTTAGATTTTGTTGACTCTCCAAAGGAGGCCTTATCCCCTCTTAATAGTGGATGGAGTGGTGGGAGGCAGGAGAAGGGGGGGGGGAAGTGGTTTTAGTATGCAAAATGAAAAAAATTAAATTAAAAAAGAGGAAAAAAAGAAATTGTAGTTGTCAAGTTTATTTTCTGGACATGTTAAAGATGTTATTATGCTGTCACTTATTGCAATGGCTTTTGAAGTTTTTAAAAAAGTAACCATTTACATATTTTTTATACAATATATTATGTTTCTCCACCTATGTTCAGTAATTTTATCTACTTTGGCTTTCAACAGAATAATATTTTTAAAATAAATTTGGAGACATTTATCACTGTTGCTACACAAAGGTTTTATATATCAAGTGTTTTCTAATTTTGTTCTAGAACTCACATCTTTTCCCCTTAAATTGTACATATTTCAGTAATTTATTTACAAATTTATTGATTCTTCTGTGTGTTATTCCCATTGCAATATGAAACCCACCTCGGGGCTTTTAAAAGTAATAAACTTAGTTTGAACTCTAGAAAGTCCATTTAATTACATTTTATCTATTATAATTCTCTGTAAGTTTATTCTTCCTATAACTGTGTTGTCTTTATATCATAAAACGCAATTAAAACAGCTGCTTCTAAGTTTATGGGTATTTTTCTCCCCTTGATATTTAGATCATCTGTTCAATAGTGTCGTCTGGTTTTCATTTTCCTTAGTCATTCTCATTTCTCTAATTCTTTCTCTGTTGATTAATTTTTATTGTATTATATACATGTGTTTCAGTGATTATTTGCTCTGGATGTACATACATGCATATATAGTTATGATTATATACAATTATATATATAAGCTTATTACATAATCATATGCTTATGTAATTTGTTTTTAATTATATCTATGTGTTTGTATGAGTGTATGACACTTGGGTGAAGGTGTTCACCAAGACCAAAGGAGGGTGTCAGATTCCATAGATCTGGAGTTTCAGGCAATTGTGAATAACCAGATTTGACTGCTAGGAACTAATACGAACCTTCTGGAAGAATAGCAAGTGCTTTGATGTACTAAGCCACCTCTCCAGCCCTAAGATACTTGAATTGTACTTTTGCTATGTAGAATATTAATCTAGTTATGTGACAACAGCATTTTCCTCTTATCTGCTATAGGTGGTGTTTTGGGTCTTGGATCAATTGTCTAGGCCTTTGCTACTGTGATTTAAATCCATTCTCCACAATAATAGGTATAAAGCAGCTTGAATCACAGAATTAGGAGATCAACTTGCTTATTTCTCTTCTCCTCTAGGATCCTCTACAAGGTTCTCTTTCTTTTATTTATCTTTCAACTAAGCTGTGATTTTCTTTGTAAGTCTACAATCCTGTGTTCTAAATACTACTGATCTACCTGAAAACAATCCCATAATAGAGAAATGGTTTAGAATCCAGTAGCTCCCCCTAGAAGGGATCATTTTTTTTTCCCGGATTTTGTCTTCTATTCATGAACAGTCTGGTAGTTATCATCTGGAGGTCTCAGGTAGTTGTTTAGTCATGTTTGCTGTCATAAGCAGCAGGATATAGGGAGAGTTATTGAGATTGGACAGTCAGAAGCTCATTTATCTTTTTTATTATACTCATATTAAAGTATTTGTCAAACTGTCCCATGATGTGAATTCACTTGCTGGTTGTTTATTATTCAGATTATCTTGACTGTCAAAGTTTTCTTCATGTGTTTTAGAAATTAGTTTATTAATTCATTTTGAGAGAATATGTTCATTACCTGGCTTTCTCTCATTTCAGTTACATAGCTTGTAAAGTTTATGAAGTATCTTAGCAACATTCATGTCAATTTAGTGTTACTGCCACTATTAACAATAGTAGTAACACCTAAAAGACATACATCTTTTACTATCTGCCAACTCCTTGTTCAGGTGTTTTGTATTCAAGTTTTGTATCTTAGAATAACTTCTACAACTGTAAGATATTCTGCTTGAATTTTGAGATAAATTGCATTAAATTATAAAATATCTGTGTAGATCTAATGTCTTCACATTCTAATGCCAATGGATATAGTATATGTCAATATTTATTTGGATTTTATTTCTGCTTCCACACCTGGATGTTGGATCTCATTCTTGTTTCCTCATTGTGATTCGTACATTTCCCTTTTAATAAAGAAAACTTTAGTATACCCTATTCAGAACTAGTGTGGGATTATTTGATTTGTGTTTCCCCATCTGACATGTTCTGCTTCATTATATAAGCTGCAGGTTTTGTAGATGTTCTTCAGAAAATCCAATAAATTCCTTGTTACTAGTTTACTAGGAGTTTTTGTATGAGTGACTGTTGAATGCTGTTAAAACAGTCTTCTTTCTCAATTGATATTAAGATGTTTTTTAGGGCTTTAAAATTTAATATTCATATTTTATCAGCAGATAAAATTGATATTAGTAACCATTTTAACAGTATACTTATTGCATAAATCTAAGTAGACCTACCCATTATTATTGAATGCTGGGATCTTGCTCCAAAATTTATAACTTTTTAGGTCTAGTATGGAACCAGGAACTACCATTTCCAACAATATCCAAATGATGCTGCTGCTGTTTCTTTGGAGACCACACTTTGAGAACTGCTAAGATGGGAAATAGGTTTTATTAATTATTGGGGTACAAATTGCTTGAGTGAGAATAAGCCAATTACAATTATTTTGATCCTCAGAGCATTCATTGATAGCTAAGATATCAATTATAACAGTTCAATCCATTTTTGCTGGAGCAGGCCTATAACCCAGGCTCCTTGGAAGGCTGAAGCAAGATCAAAACTTGATCAAAACTCACACATAGTATTTGTGATTTTTCCTTCATATTTCCCTACACTTTCAACTTTTATAATATATCAATGATTCTTTTTGGCTATTATGAAGCAGAAGATAAGTGGTTAGTTAATCAAAAAGTTCTTCAAGTCTCTGGTTTTGCATTGCCCTACCTATAGTCCCTGAGTAACCCTTATTTTTCTTCAGTGCTTATTGCAGAAATATTTCACAAGGAAGTAGGGACATTAAGCTTTACAATATTGCTTCTTTTTCCTATACTGATACTCATCACTAGGGAAAATCCTCCCTTAGTTGATGCTGTACCAGTTGCTATAAATAAAAATATTGGATCTTTTCAGGTATTCAGGTTTCTTACCTATAAATCAGTGAAAGGTACAGTTTGAACTTGTTTACCAAGACTTAAAGGTAGAGAGGATTGGTTGTATTCCACCACTAAATGTTAAAGGACAAACTTGCTGTTAAAGACAGACCAATTAGTTCTTTTAATTATTTGTCTTAAACTGAAGAGAGACTGAAAAAATGGAGTGATCCCACTGTGATAACAGCTAAAAGAAGGAGAAATTCTTCACATTTTATTTTTACCAAATATAATAATGGGATAGACTTGGTTTTGGCATAGTAGTCATTTCTTTCATTTGAATGATAATTGCATTCTCAGTGTATGAATTAATTATGACTTCCATTGACTATGTTGATATTATTAAGAAAGATTATCTCTCAGCTCAGATGAAAACTTTTGCCTGTGTATGAAAGGCTCAAGTGACTTGTTCTGCATATGGCATTAATATTCCTTGGTGTAAGTCTCATAAAACATTAAAACCAAATTAAACTCCAAACGGTATCAGAACTGCTGATTTATTCTTTTAAAGTTGAGAAGTAAAGGCCTCTTCCTCCTCCTCATCCTCCTCCTCCACCTCCTCCTCCTCTTCTTCTATAGATAAAAATATATGCATCAAAGATGAAGCAATGATTTGGTCTCAGCATGCTTTGTATAAAACTATTTTGAGCATTCTTCATTCCAGAAAAAAGAAAAATTTCCAAATAGAAAGAAGGTTAAGAGAATATGAGACCTGACACTTTCTGTAGTGATCTTACTCAAAAATATGAAGGATTTTCAATTGTGTCATTCCCCCTTCCCCTTAGGGACTGTAGTAAAGTATACAGCAGCCTATGGTATAAAACAATAATATGTAAACAAATTCATGTTGATATTTATCCCTGAATCATGCTTATTGAATAAAGGTAACCTTAGAACAGTCCAAAAAACTTGTATTATGACAACTTCAAAATGTGTACCTCAATTGTTTATTCATTAATTCATTTGATAAATATTTACTAAATGCCTAGCATACTCTAAGTGTTAAAGACATAGTTGTTAGTATAATAAAGCAACCCTAATCCCAGAAGTATACATTAGCAAAAGGGTGTATGTCTGTGTGTGTGTAATCATTTTAGAGTTTTATATATAATTTTCAAAGCTTCACTTGTCATTATTTTATATGTATTTGTGAGTGCCTACACGTATGTATGTATGTATGTATTATACCATGTATGTTCTTTGTACCAGTAGAGATCCAAAGAAGGCATCAGATCCCCTGGAACAGGAGATTTGTGAGTCAGTTGGTATGGGTGCCTCTGGAAACTGAACTGTGTCTGCTGGAAGAGAAATAAGCACTTTCATTGACTGATCCAGCCTATTTTCATACAATTTTAAACACTGACTTTTGGTTAAAATTAGCTAGGAAGCTTCTTCAAAAGCAGATAAAAGATCTAGTAGAGTTTAAGCGAGTCATTCTGTGTCTCCATGTGGAGTGGACTGTGAGGGCCTAAGGTTCACACATGCGCTAAGTCCTTCTGCAATAATGGAAGGGACAGACAATGCTGGTTCAAACCAACGTTGTGGTGATGAAGGTGGAGATAAGTAACCAGGTTCTGCATATAATTTGAAGGAAAAGCTTTATTTCCTAATCTAGTGGAGTACGATAACCTCAAAACAATTGGGATTAATGATACCATGTCCCAGTTAAATGTGGAAGCTTTGTCTTGTTTTTTCATGTTTTGGGGATGGAAATTAGATCCTTGTACATGTTAAGCAAGGATTTGAGTCCCTGAATTATACCCTAAGCCCTTTTATAGTCTCTTGACCATGATCAACTGTCTTTTTTCTGTATACTTTGCTCCTTCATGAAATATTCTTCAAATAGCTGGTTTCTTTCTAACTTCTGCAGTCTCCTATTCAAGAAGCCTTGTCTTCCTTAACCTAAGATTTTCATCCACAGGTACTATGTTTACTCATTCCCTCTTTTAATGTTCTTAGCATGCATCACTTGAAACAAAGCAAGCTATGTATAAGGCATTGCAGTATAAAAATCCAAAATAGGATACAACACAATAAAGGCAGGACAGGAAATTAAAATCTCTGTTGAAGGATAATACTGTAAAAATATAACATGTTATTTGTGTGATTTTATAGAGACATGGAACCAATGGTAACGATAGACCACTATGGTGGTTGGAGTGAGAAATATCCCTCACAGACTCATGTATTTTAACACTTTTCCCAAGTTGATGGTGCTATTTGGGGGATAATGGAACCTTTGGGAGGTATGGATTTGATGGAGGAAGTATGCCAGTGGGGACAAAATTTGAGAGATTATTGCCCAAGCCTGCTTCTTGTTGCCTCTCTCTGCTTCTTATGATTGATTGAGAAGTGATCTCCCAGCTTCCTGCTCTCACTCACCACCTCACCACTGCTGCCGTACTCCTCTTGTCATATGGACATTTCCTCTATATCTGTAAGCCAAACTATTTGCCATAAGTCACCTTTGGTCATGGTGTTTTATCACAGCAATAGAAAGTAATGAATACAACCATAAAGTTTGAATTTTGAAATAGGCATGAACGAAGAGAGAATTTTGCGAGCTAACTATTCCAGTAAGAAAAAGCATGGGAATAAATATGTGAAGAGTTTGAGAAGCAACTAGAAATTCAATTTACTTGACATAAAAGGGATGCATACTAGGATAATACTGAGACAGAATGGATGAAATTGGAGTTGATCTCCTGTTGTAAATGCCCCTGCTTTTGAGGACTGTTGAAATAACTACTCAACTTTTACAAATAGCCTAATAAAGCAGTATTAATGACTTTGTTATTAAATATCCCTTAAAGCTTATAGGTGGAGTAATTAGTCCCTAATGCTATGTTTAAAGGTGGATTTTTTTTTCTATTTCAGAAATGACTGAGTCATGAGGGCTTGGACCTGATTATCATACTGATCCATTGAGGGATTCATAATTAATAATGTTGCTAGTGATAATTGAAAGTAGGAAATGGAGCCTAATTATAGAAAATGGGTCAATAGCAAGTATGACTTTAAAGGCTGATATTGTGCTTGACCCTTCGTATATCTTGTTCCTGGATACAGGAAGTGAACAGCTTTCTTTTCTGTGGTCATTCTGCCATGGATTTTCTGTTTTATCAGAAACTTAAATGCAATGGAACCTGCTGATCATTGATTGCGTATTCTGAGACTTGAAACCATAAACCAATACAAAAACTTTCCCTGAAGTTGTTTCCAGTGTTTTTGTGATAGCAACCAAAAGTTGACTAACACAGAAAATTAGCCATTAAAGATTTTCAATTTTATTTATTTATTTTTTTAAGTAATTTTATTAAATTATAAAAGTTTCCATTTCCGCCCCTCCTACCATCACCCTCCCACTCCCCCCCACTCCCTCTCCTCCTCCATCTCCATCCCTAAGAGCAGTCAGGGTTTCCTGCCCTGTGGGAAGTTCAAGTTCCTCCCCCCTCCCTCCAGGTCCAGGAAGGTGAGTGTCCAGACAGACTGAATCCGCAAAATCCAGTATATGCAGAGGAAACAAGTCCCAGTGTCATTGTCAATGGCTTTTCAGAAAGACTCCGGGCCAGCCACATTCAGAGAATCCGGCCACAGAGAATCTGGTTGGATTGCGTCCTCCTTCAGTCCCAGTCCAACTGGCCTTGGTGAACTCTCATTAGATCAGTCCCCTTGTATCAGTGGGTGATCGCACCCCTCGCGGTCCTGATTTCCTTTTACATTTTCTTCCTCCTTCGGCTCCTCATTTGGACCTTGGGGGGCTCAGTCCAGTGCTCCAATGTGGGTCTCCGTCTGTATCGCCATCCATCGTCGGATGAAGGTTCCCTCTGGTCTTGCCTTCTTTGCTCACATTCTCTTTCCTTCTGCTTCTCGTTTGGACCTAGGGAGTTAAGTCCAGTGCTCCAATGTGGATCTCTGTCTCTATCTCCATCAATCGCCAGATGAAGGTTCTATGGTGATAAGCAAAATATTCATCAGTATGGTTATGGGCCAAGGCCGATTCAGGCACCCTCTCCTCTGTCCAGAGAACAATCTGGGGATCTCTCCTTGGACCTGGGATCCCATTTATAATCAAGTCTCCTGTAAACCCTAAAACTTGTGCAGCCACTGTGGAAATCAGTGTGGCGGTTTCTCAGGAAACTGGGAGTCAACCTCCCTCAAGACCCAGCAATTCCACTCTTGGGAATATACCCAAGAGATGCCCTATCATACCACAAAAACATTTGTTCAACTATGTTCACAGCAGCACTATTTGTAATAGCCAGAACCTGGAAACAACCTAGGTGCCCCTCAATAGAAGAATGGTTAAAAAAGGTGTGGAACATATACACATTAGAGTTTTACTCAGCGGTAAAAAACAATGACATCTTGAATTTTGCAGGCAAATGAATGGAAATGAAAACGCTTTACTGAGTGAGGTAAGCCAGACCCAAAAAGAGGAATATGGTATGTATTCACTCATAAGTGGATTCTAACCATAATTAAAGGTCTTTGAGCCTATTATTCGTGATCCTAGAGAAGCTAAATAAGAAGGTGAACCTGATGAAAATCATGTAGCTATCCTCCTGGAGATTGGAAATAGACAAGAGTCCCAGGTAACCTCGGGTGCATGGGGGGGGGAGGGTTGTTGGAAGGGGAGAGGGTTAGAGAGAAGGGAGTAGGGGAGGAATGGGGAAAGCTTGGGGGACTGGGATGGGGGGTAGGGAGGAAGGATGGATATGGGATCAGGGAAGAATATATTTCAACTAAGATTTTCAATTTTAAAATAATTTTTATTTTATAATTATTTAAAAAATTTTTACTTATTTCACATAATAATCCCAGTTCCCTCTCCCTGTCCTCTTCCTGCTCTCCCACCTTCTCCCCAACCCACTCACTATTTATTCCTCAGAGAGGGTAAGGCTTTCCATGGGGAGTCAAAAAAGTCTGGCACAATACTTTGAGGCAGGACCAAGGCCCTCTCTACTATATCTCGGTTGAGCAAGGTATCCCTCCAAAGAGAATGGGCTCCACAAAGCCAGTTCAAGCACTAAGAATAAATCCTGGTCCCACTGCCAGTGCCTCTACAAACTTTCCCAGGCACACAACTGTCACCTACATTCAGAGGGCCTAGTATGGGTCTATGCAGGTTCCCCTGCTGTCAGTCCAGAGACACTGAGTTCCCACTAGCTCAGGTCAACTGTTTCTGTAGGTATTCCCACCATGGCCTTGATTCCTTTGTTCATATTATTACTCATTCCTCTCTCTTCTTGACTGGACTCTGGGAGCTCAGCCCAGTGCTAGCTGTGGATCTCTGCATTTGCTTCAATAAGTTGCTGGATGAAGGTTCTATGATGACCATTAAGGTAGTCATAAAGCTGATTGAAGGGAAAACCAGATCAGGCACACTCTCCACTATTGCTTAGGGTCATCCTTGTGGATTCCTGGAAATTTCCCTAGTTCCAGGTTTCTTTATAGCCCCATAATGCCTCCCTTAATCAAAGTATCTTTTTCCTTGCTTTCCTTCTTTGCCCTTGCCCCATCTCGGCAATCCTGTTTCCTCATGTACTCCTTCCCACTTCCCTTCTCCTCTCCCCCTCCTTCGGCCTTCCCTTCTATACCTCCCTGCCTCTGCATGCTCCCAATTTTCTCGGGAGACCTTGTCTGATTCCCCTTCCTAGGGGGATCCATGTATGACTTTATGTTTTACTCTTAGGGTTCTCCTTGTTACCTAGGTTCACTGGGGTCATAGATTATAAGCTGGTTATCCTTTTCTTTACATCGAATATTCATTTATGAGTGAGTACATACCAGCTGATGGGTTTGTCACTCACGTTTTGTTCTGCTCTGTGCAGTCCCAGTCTGTGGCCCAGAGAGCCTCTTGGTCAGCTCTGTGCAGTTGCAGTCTCCATTTTCACTTTTTCCCCTGAAAGGAAGCAATAGCTTAACTGACTTGATTTATAAAATCATCTAGAACAATACTTTAGTTGTTTTAAGGCACTGTCACATAATCTTTGCTATTCATCTTATGAAGAGCTGGAGTTTCTACTCTCTTCCCTTGAATTGCCCAACAAAACATGGCAAAATTGACAATGATATACATCATTTAAAAACTATAGAACTTTTCTATGTTTGTTTATGGATCCTGGAAATACCACCTTAAAAATTTAACCACCTTGAGGTCGTTGTGTTCTAAGGAGACAAATGTTTCATAAGTGGGGGCTTATGTGTTTTCTGATACAACTGAGTCCCAGTATTTTCTCCCTTCTAGCCCAAATCCCAGACTGGGAAGTCAACCACCCTTTTTAGGATTTTTACATTGACTGTTATGTAATTATTAGCCCTCAAAACTACCCAGTCAAGTCCTACAAGTATGACAAAGCAGTCACTAGCCATTCGCACTGTGCTCTCTTCAAATCTGATCTGTGCAATCTGTGGCTGCAGTGAAAGAAGTGTAATACTAAGTGATTCTGCACATTGATAGATGCTTGGAGAAGACAACAAAAGGAGCAGGAACCTTCTACTGATGGTGTATGTGAGGTGTATATGAGACAACAAGAGGAGCAGGAACCTTCTACTGATGGTGTATATGAGGTGTATATGAGACAACACGAGAAGCAGGGACCTTCTACTGATGGTGTATATGAGGTGTATAGGAGACAACACGAGGAACAGGGATCTTCTACTGATGGTGTATATGAGGCATCTCAAGCTCAACGATTGGGGAAAGAGGTAGAAAATTAAACCCATGAGCTATAATGCTTCATTTGATTGAGTCTCACTGGATTTTTGTCATTTAGCTTTTCTTAGCTCTTTGAGAATATGAGTCATGCAAGGATATTGAAAAAAATTGAAAGTGAATATCTGTATTTTAGGGACAAAGATGAAATGCATGCTAAATCCCACAAAAATATTAGAGATATTTTAGACAAAGCTGATGGCATGTTATAAATAGAAAATACTATCTATCAACAGAAAAAAATATCTAGTATATATTAGCAATTGTATCCAATAAACAAAAGATGATGATAATTGCATTAAGAAATAAGGCAAAAATATGGATAAGAAAATTTAAAATAAAATTATTAAGGCCAATGAGTATGTTTAATGATCTTTATAATCAATAATTGTCAAAAATTCATATTAAAATTATGCTGAAAACCCAAATTACTCATGACTATCAAAAATTGGGAGACTTGGTAATAAGGTGTTATTGTAATATATTGCTGTACAGAGGAAGGAGCAAGACAGATACTCTGTGGGAGAGCAACTTGGTACAGGATAGGATAAGTATCAGAAACTAAGTATCACTATATCCAGAAAGTGAATATATGAGGTCATTGATTTCTGATTACTGTAGTAATGAAGTCATAATGAGTTGGGAGCTACCTGTACCAGAAAAAATGTTGTGCACACTCGTTATAGAATACTGTGCAGTAAATATCAGTAAGAATTGAGAACATGCATTAGTCCTAGAAACAGTGTAAACAGAAAAAATGCTAGATAAAAATTAGGTATATAATAAAGTTTTAGTTTAATTGCTTAAAATTTCAGCAAGGGGAAATGGTGCATATCTTCTAAGACTGTTAATATAACTCTTCATATAATGGTCATGATGGATGGATACTGTGAGTTGGTAAAAATTAAAAAGGAAAGGAACCTTTCATAAACCAGTGATGACCATGTCTTGTGAATTGAAAACTGTAAATTTCTACCCCTGGCAGATGTAAATAAACTTGAAAACTAAGATAAAGAGTTCTGAAATCATTGATTAATGTGAATTAGTTTTAATTTCTCTTAGACTTAGATTCTGCTGTCCTTTCTACAGTTCTATCTGGTTTTACATAATTAAGGTAGGCATGAGATGTGAATTACTTTTGTTATATAGTCCCACCAGGAGATTTTATGAGAGCTTATTGGTAAATCCTGTGATTCTTTACCTTGTTTCAAATATCTTTAATGTTTCTTGATTGTGAAAATAAAACATATTCATGGTAAAATATTTATGAAATACAAAATAAAAGGCCAATAATTTCATGACTTATTTCTGTTACTAATTTGCCACCTAGAAATAGTTTCAGGTAACATCTGGATACATTTATTTCTGTTCTTTTTAAAAATATAAATGCATCCATAGGAATATTAGTTGTAAAAGTATATATGAATATGCAAATATATGCAATATGTATAATACTTTTGCAGTGGTACTATATGAAAATTCCTGTTTTCAGAAACCTGTGCATAGGAGACCACTTCCTAGGTAGAACCCTAGTAGCACAGGCAATAAGAGCAACAATGAATAAATGGGACCTCCTGAAACTGAGAAGCTTCTGTAAAGCAAAGGACACTGTCATTAAGACAAAAAGGCAGCCTACTGATTGGGAGAATATCTTCACCAATCCCTCATCAGACAAAGGTTTGGGAACTGCAGCCCCGAGTTACATATTCCCACCCCCATTTGAGGTGTTTATCTGCAAAGAAAACATAATAAATTCCCTCTGCTACTGGAGTTGGGAAAGGAATTTTGAGTGCATGGTGACCGTTCTTTGATCCCTGCTGGGGTCAGGTTACAGTCCCTTCGCAGTTCCCTCCTCATTTGGTGCCATGGTATAAAAGCTAGCCCCAGCAGAACAATAAAAAAGCTGTTCCACCTCAACCTCGTGCTCTGTGCATTTATTCAACCTGGACACCCTCCGCCGAGATTCTTGGTTCCAGCCTGCGCTGGCGCCGCATTTGGAGGCCCCCACTGAGATCAGAAAGTGAGGTACAGTGGACCGGGTCGTCCTGTTAGCAGGTCAGGATGAATTGGGGATTAAGAAATATATATAATTAAGAAATGGGGAATATCCCGGGTAAATCAGAGTTAAAGTTTCAGTTAAAGAGATTGTTGAAAGAGCAGGGAAAAGCTGTAAAAACTAAGACTTTAGAAGATTTTCTTAAAACTATAGAAACGTGGAGTCCCTGGTTTGTCACCAGTGGAGCCCTCAATATTTCTGAATGGGAACAGGTCCACAGGGATCTTCAAAAAACTTTGAGAAAGGAGAGGCCTGAAGTCCTGCCCATCACCACGTTCTACCTTTGGAGAGTGATCAGGGATGCTTTGCTTACAGAGAAAGTCCGGGTTAAGCAGGCTTTGGAAGCAACAAAAGAGGTGTTATCTGAGATTCAAGACAGTGAGACTAAGGCTCCCTTTGTTCTGGTATTGCCTCGGACAGGGAGGCCGAACCGCTCGCTCAGCCTAAGGGGAGGCCCGGTAAGGTAGAGGAGAGGAAGACTAAAAAGAAAAAACCTCCAGGCAGGGGGGAGGAAAATGAGTCCCGGGACGGAGTTTCCTCTCAGAACTTAGAGGCTCGTCCCAAGCAAAATTCTTTGGTGCAAACACGCCTCTATCCCTCTTTGTCTGATTATGAAGAGAGCTTGGGGGAATCAACAGGCTCAGAAGAAGAAACTTTAGAGGGAGAAATTGCTGCACTGCAGCGGGAATTATGCAGGGCCCCTTTAAAAGAAAAGATAAAGGGGACCCCTGGGGAGCAAGACAAGCCCCCTTCCTATCCTCTTTCTGTTGCAGTCAGGACCTCTCCAGCCCCTCCCATTCAGTTGGGCTCAGAGAAGGCTCCCCGTGGAGGCATTAAGTGCTACCCAGTGATTGCCCCTGTTATGGGAATTCCAGATCCCAACAATCCAGGGCAGGTTTTTCGTTGTCATGAACCTCTGGCCTTTAAGGACTTAAAACAATTAAAGGAAGCTGCCAGCCTTAATGGCACCCAAGCCCCATTTGAGTCTTTTTGGGCTCTTAATCTCACCCCAAGTGATTGGCAGCAGCTCTGCCACGCTGTGCTTAGTGGGGGATACTTTCTTATATGGAGAGGAGAGTTTCAGGATAGATGTACCCAGACTGCCACTCAGAATGCGGTGCATAGGCAACTCCAAAGAAACGCTGACATGCTGGCAGGGACAGGTGCTTTTGGGACCATCCAGCAACAAATTCAGTAAGATCTCGCAGAAATTATTGGGAGATATTCAGTGAATCCGTTCCTCCCTTTCCATTCCTACGGGAGCTCTTAAGCCCCTTTATGACATGCTGCCTGGGGACCCTTTCCCTGCCTCCCCCAGAATCATGACTCCAGCAGCAAAAGAAGCCCTATATGCCTTGCTTAATGCTCTTGAGCAAGCACATCTCCGCTGCCTCGATTATGCCAGCCCTTTTTATTTCATGGTCTTTTCTTCACAATTTTCACCTACTGACATTTTTTGACAAGGGGGACCCATTTATTGGCTACATTTACCCGCTTCCCCTAAGAAGGTAGTGACACCATATTATGAATGGTGCTACAGCTTCTATGGAAGGCATATGATTTTAGTTTACAAGTTTTTGGCAGGATCCCAAATAAATTTCTAATCCCTTATCAAAAAGGGGAAATAACAAGGCTACAGAGGGTTCAAGATGGATGGACCTTGTTCATCGCAACCACTGGAGTCATTTTTGATAACCATTATCCTGATTCCCGTTTAATTTCAGTTTTTTAAGAATCATCCTGTTTTCTTTCCAAGAATTATTAAAACCTTCCCCCTTAAGGGAGTGCGCTCAGTGTTCACTGACGGTTCTTCCAAGGGCTATGCAGTGGTGGTCTCTGATTCAATTAAAGAAAAGCAGCCCCTAGGTCCAATTTCTGCCCAAGCTGCAGAACTCACGGCCGGCCTTATGGCCTTTTTTTCTTTTCAAGGATCAACCCTTCAATTTGTATACTGATAGTATGTATGTGGTAAGGATTGTTGGGCCATTGGAAACCTCGCCATACATATTACCTACCTCTCAGGTTTTCCACCTTTTGGTTCAGCTGCAAAGTCTTATATGCCAAAGAGTGTTTCCTGCCTTTGTTGGCCACATTCGGGCCCATACTGATCTGCCAGGGCCCTTGGCAGAGGGAAATAAGCTTGCTGATTCCCTCACTCACCCAATGGCATTGTTCCTTTCTGAGGAACAACATGTCATCTTCATGAAAAGTATCATTTAAATTCCTCTTCTCTAAAGTTTCACTCTGGCTGTACTCTAGCCACAGCTACTCAAATCACGTCCCAATGTCCAGCTTGTGCTCCATTTCATAATGCCCCCAATGAAGGTGTTAATTCTCGAGGCCTCCGTCCTAACCACCTTTGGCAGATGGATGTTACCCATTTGTCTCAAGCTGGCAGACTTAAATTTTTGCATGTCTCTGTAGACAACTATTCCAAGGTAATTTATGCCTCCATACATTTAGGAAAAAAGATTAAGGACGTTATTGCCCATTGTCTACAGGCTTTTGCCTATATGGGCATCCCAGACTTTCTCAAAACAGACAACGGACCAGCTTATACCAGCCAACGGTTTGCAAAATTTTGCCAAGAACAACAAATTACATATGCCTTTGGAATTCCACATACTCCCACAGGACAGGCCATAGTGGAGCATACACATGCTACCCTTAAACATTTTTTTTTTGTAAAATAAAGAAGGGGGAGTATATCACCTCCCCAAATACCCAGTTATCTATAATTTTATACATTTTAAATTTTTAATAGTAGATAAACAAGGTCTATCAACAATGGAAAGACATTGGCAGAAACCTTCCCAATCTCTGGGTTGGGTTATATGGAAGGATAGTTTCACGGGTCAATGGCAATCACCCACACCCATGTTGGCTAGGGTGAGGGCAGCCATTTGTGTCTTCTCTCCAGAAACCAAAAAACTCATCTGGGTGCCAGAGTGGAATGTTTGGCCAGTGGAGCCAGGCCCTACTGGCCCTGATAATATGGATTCAAGTGAAGAACATCAAGGGAGGCCTGAGATGGGCACTGGTGAGGAATGCACCCATACTGATGCCAGTAAGTAAAATAAGCTCTGTTTTTTCATCCTTTTATTCCACCAATTATACATTGGGGGTTCCTGCAGCAAATACAGCATTAGAAAGATCTTCACTGAGTAATTTAACGTTTGATATATACCATACCCTCTGCTTCCGGAGGATTAGCAATATTTCAGCAATGCCTAGTGTCTCTCTTTCTGGACCATGCATGGTCCTTAGTAATTATTCTCTGGGAGACTTTTTTTCTAATTCTTCTGGGCATCCCTGTTTTTAATTGAGAGATATCTTTTACACAATAAATTTTAAAAGAAATGTTTCTGGACTTCCGACCCCCCCACCTCAGAGACCAGCTCCCTTATGTTGGAAGACACCACAATCCTTTAGATTATACTTACCATTACCTTGGGGAAATTGTGCTCCTAAGGAACCAAGGAAATTGGAGGGAGATAAATATTTATGGTGGTTTGGTCACCGACCTACCTTTAAAAACTCCTTGAGAGGGGCCTTTGATTATTCCTATAGAAATCCAAATATGGCAGGAGTTTCACCTATGTTCGCAGGCATGTTTCTCGGCGGCCCTCATACATGTACAGATATTAGGCGTTTAGTCCTTCAAAGGGGCTTGGCCTTCAATGCTACAGCCTTATGGAACACATCAGACATCTTTGAAACCTCTCTCCAGATTAATTATGCAGCAGGAATGAATTTCTGTATTGTCAGCCTAGCTTGTGTTCTGTCTCCCTTTATGTTTGTCTCCTTTAATGGGTTGGTCGCGGAGGATGGTGTCCTTAATTGTTCTTCCAGCTCCTGCCTTTTGAGCAACTGCTGGTCCCTGACGGATGAATCCGTGCTGATGGTGAAAATTCCTGCCCTGGTTCCCCTGGTGGTAGAGGACTCATGATGGACGAGAGCTTATTTTGTATAGAGAAAGAAGAGACTTTGGGATCAACACCACAGTCATCGCAGCTGTTGCCATATCAGCCACAGCCACTACCGTTGTGGGAATCACCGTATCCCAGAATGCAGCTACTGCAGAGACTGTTAACACTCTTGCTATCCGTGTTACCCAGGCCTTAGAAACTCAAAATATCATTAACTCACATATTCAGTTGGGGATGTTAAATTTAAATCAGCAAACAACCTTATTGCAGGAACAGATTAATGTGCTGTGGATGGTGCAACAAGATTCTTGTTCTCATTTTTATCATTCTGCCTGTGTGACCCTTATGGAAGTGAAAATTGTGTCCTTCGAGGTGCAACACCTTAATGCTTACCTTAGGGGAGCTTGGAATGATTCCTTTGTAAACTTTACCCACTCTTTGGTACATCAAATTATTGCAATTAATGAAACAATGAAACTCCTGTTAAACCTGTATCTGCTGAGGGATGGTGGAATACCATAGCCCAGATTGGGGATTGGGCACAACAATGGGGAGGTGCCTTATCCCTGGGGATCTTGGAACTAGTAGAGGTGGCAGTAAGCCTGTTCCTCTTAAAACGAGTCCTAAACATTTTCACCATGACTGAGCTTGTCCACCGTCAGGTGTTACTCAGTCTGGCCCATGACTGTCCCAGAAGTCATGAGGTGTGGCTGCAGATGCTGAAAAAATTAGAGTCTCCAAGGACGGGCAACCTGTGAGGAGACCCCCCCCCACCTAAGACAGGGCATCTGGGGCCCTATGACGGGTAAGGGAAGGTACTTCCTTGCAGGACCTAAGACAGGACACCCCATTATAAAATAAAGTAAGGGGAATTGTGGGAACTGCAGCCCTGAGTTAAATATCCCTGCTCCCATTTGAGGTGCTTATCTGCAAAGAAATCATAATAAATTCCCTCTGCTCCTGGAGTTGGAAAAGGAATTTTGAGTGCATGGTGACCATTCCTTGATCCCTGCTAGGGTCAGGTTACAGTCCCTTCACAGCCCCCTCCTCATTTGGTGCCATGGTATAAAAGCCAGCCCCAGCAGAACAATAAAAAAAAGCTGTTCCAACTCAACTTCGTGCTCTGTGCATTTATTCAACTGGACACCCTCCACCGAGATTCTTGGTTCCAGCCCGCGCTGGCACGGCACAAAGATCTGATCTCCAAAATATACAAAGAACTCAAGAAACTAGACACTAAAACTCTAATTAACCCAATTAAAAGATGGGGTACTGAACTCAACAGAGAATTTTCAAAGAAGAAGTTCAAATGGCCAAAAGACACTTAAGGTCATGCTCAACTTCCTTAGCAATCAAGGAAATGCAAATCAAAGCAACTTTGAGATACCATCTTACACCTGTCAGAATAGCTAAAACCAAAAACACCAATGATAGCCTATGCTGGAGAGGATGTGGAGTGAGGGAAACACTCATCCATTGTTGGTGAAATTGCAAACTTGTGCAGCCACTTTGGAAATCAGTGTGGCAGTTTCTCAGGAAACTGGGAGTCAAACTACCTCAGGACCCAGCAATTCCACTCTTGGGAATATACTATGTTCATAGCAGTACTATTTGTAATAGCCAGAACCTGGAAACAACCTAGGTGCCCCCTCAATAGAAGAATGGTTAAAGAAGGTGTGAAACATATACACATTGGAGTTTTACTCAGCGGTAAAAAACAATGACATCTTGAATTTTGCATGCAAATGGATGGAAATAGAAAACACTTTACTGAGTGAGGTAACCCAGACTTAAAATGAGAAATATGGTATGTACTCACTCAGAAACCTGTGTATATCTTAAATATCTACCTTTAGTTTATAAAATTGCAGCAGTATGTCAGTATTATTTAAGAATACCACTGAAATATTATTTATGAATTTATTTTCTTATTATTCTTGCAACTGATTTGCTCATGAACTTTGTCTATTATTCTATAAGATTCTTTTGAAAAAACTCAATTGAATAATTTCTTTGTATTGGACTATCATTCAACCTTTGTCATATTTCTTATTGTTATTTAATTTGTGCTGAAAGTATTACAGTTTGTCTTTTATAATTATTTGAAATTATATTTTATTCTTTTCAATATTTTCAAATTATTCTTAAAATTAGAATATCTTCACTCACCTGTAATTATTTCTCTTTTGTTTGTGGATCATCATATGTTTATATATTTAAAAATCTTACTCTTTCAGCAATTAGAACTTATTTTTCTTGGGTATCAGGGGTTTCTGAATTGATTTTCTCAGTTTTGCATTATTTCTTATTTTTCTTTTTATTTTTGGTGCTTATTTTATGATGAATTACTTCACACACACACACACATACACACACAATTTTTTAGTTTGTTTTATCTATCCTTGTACTAGAAATACAGTATTTGAACTATTGAAGCTTACGTTTCATTTATTTGTATAATAGTTTGCATTTATAAACTATTGTTGTTCTTAGTTTTTTAATAATTTTATTTCTTTTTCATGTTTTTAAAAACATACCTGTCTCCCCTCCTGTAAGTTTTCCCATTACCACCCTCAGTCTTCTGTCCCTTCCCACTCATGTTTGAAATTTCTTCAATATTCTCCTGAGTTCAATTTGTGCTTCCCACTTATTATTGGGAGTGAGACTTGCCTGGTGTGTGATCAACCTATTGGGGGTCACTTCATTAAAGAAAACTGACTCTCCCTCTCTAAATAGCTATCAAATGCTAAATAATTCTCAGTTATTAATGGGATTTAATGCCTACCTTACCACTTATGTGCTAGGATTTGTCTGGTTGGAACTTGTGTAAGTCTTACATATGCTTGTCACAATTGCTGTGAGTTCATATGTACATATGCCTTGACTGGCAATCACTGTTTCCTTGCTGTAAATTGATCACCTCAGACTCTGAAACTGTTTCTGCTCCTTCTCCCACAAAGATACTTTAGTCTTCGGTGAAGGAGTGTGCTGTGAATGTCTCATTTAACACTCAACACTCCATTCTTTTATTCTCTGCAAATGGCCATTTTTATTCCCTATGCTAATTGCCAGCTACTGCCAGAAATAGCTCCTCTAATGAGAGATAAGAATATTGTAGATTTATTATATATTTTTGAGAAATTTCTTGGTACTATTCATGACCCATACCCCAATGCTTCCCAAACCCTCTCCCTTCCCCATACACTCAACTTAGTGTCATTTTTTTCCTTTTTTTCAAAAAAACCCCATCAAGATCAATTTGTGCTGTCAAAATATTTTTGGATGTGTGGCCTTGCAGAGATTTATTATATATCTGAGCAAGTAATAACTGGCACAGTAACTCATCTAATATTCTTTACAAAACATTAGCAATAGTTTTTCCAAGTAAAGCTTATAATTATTTGTTTCAAAACAAACCTCATTTAAGGATTTATTTGCAATCACTTTAGTAACATCATTATTTATTGACAGTAAACATAATCTTCAAAATATTTATAGTTTATATCCAAAATGGCATATTTCCTCCTTTATATGAGTCATTCTTAAACTCTATCACAGTTTCTTCATTTTCGTCATATATACTGGTTTGATTATTTTGATCAAGCTGCTTTGACTTGCTGCTGGCGCTCATCTGCATAAAATGTGGCACTGGCTCACCTGTATTACTGAAGGTGGAGAGAAAAGTGTTTGTCAGTGGAGACTGAGACCTGGAAGAAGTGATCCTACTTGATTTTGGAAGAAATTTGACTTCAAGATTGTGACAATTAGTGTTAATGGAGAACTTGACAGAATCTTAAATTCCCCAGGAGATGAGTCTCCAGACACACCTGTGAGGGCTTATTTAGTCTAACATTATTTACTGAGAATGTAGATGAGAGATTATCTTTATTAGGTTTATACAGGCAGAACCACCTTTACTGTTAGTGGGACCAGTCTTTGGGTAGTAATGCAAGACTCTAAAATAGAGAATGTGAGCTGAACACTAACAATCATTGTTCTCAGCTTCCTGATTGCACACATGACATGACCGGGTACATCAGGGAAACACCTGCTTCCTTGACTTGGCTGTCAAGAGACATTTGTGAGTTGAAGTTAGCCCTTTTTTTCTTAAACAGAACTGATCAGTGTGTGTTATTACAGCAGCAGGAAAAGAAACTAAGACAGTCTTCTTATGTATGTTTTCTAAACTCCACGGTCATAAAGTGAAGATAATGGATGGCTCAAATGAAAATTCTGCCCTTCAAATACATTGCTATCTTTATAGAAAATACTCTCAATATATTTTTTGTAAATTGAGTCCTATATCTACTGTATTTAGTGGAAGATCTGTAGAATTAAAGTGATTGGACGTTAAGTATATTTTCATTTACATTATGGTTTTAGATCTGTCTTCTTTTGTGAGCAATGGACACACTGGTACATTCAGTATATGATAACTAATGTTTCAATAGCAATTATCCTCCATCTTTCACAGGCTTTATCAGACAAGTTTGCTTTCTGTTTTGATTGATTATTCAACACTTTTGTCAGAGAGACTCTGATTATTGTAGGATTATGGACACGCACAGCGTCACAGGCTCCTGTAACTTCTGCAGCAGGGAAAAGAGACGGAAGAAATCATACACTGTCTCTTTCACCACAAAGGACAAGACTGCAGTCAATATTTTTCCATTGTCCAAAGCAAGTCATTGATCTTACCCGATGACAAAGTAGGAAGGGAAGTATAAACCTACCCACATTATCAGAGTGAGAGCAGGCTCTCTGTGAACAACTATGATTAGCATGGATTTCCATTTGGAAAACTTAATTCCTTTCAGTGAATGCTAGAAAAACGGTAGCCATTTGGCTTCTTAATCATTTAAAATACATAGACTGGATCACTTAGCATATGGACAGTATGATAGAGACTGCAAAGGTGTTAATCTTCGTAGAATATCAGTGTATTTATAAGTCAAAGGCCAAATAACACAGTAGAAGTGGTGTCCTTGAACCCTGAAGGTCTTTATTTCAGATAGGGGTTGGGGGTGGTATGCTTCTGTTACTCTATCCATGAAACATTTATATAGAAAATATGTTAAATAACTCTATTATTGCCTGAATACTTTATTATGTACTTTGACTTCTTTTATTTTCCTTTCAAAAGAAAAGCCCCGAAGCATGAGAATAATGTGCCCAGCATCCTCTTCTGTTGATTTCTAGGCAGCCACTCTTTCTTATTGCCAAAAGAGGAGAGGGAAGTCCTGTTGCTTTAATATGCCATTTTGAACAATCCTGAACTGTGAGGCTGCCAACTCTGGCATTGGTTAACTCCCTATCAGGGTGCAGTGGGCAGCAAGTGGGGGTGGGGTAGGATCCATGTAATACACATCTCACACTGATTTGAACAAATGAATGCTCTGTACCTCTAATGTCAAAAGACATTTACAGTTTTTCTAGCCTGTTTCCCACGTCTGCTTGGCACACAGACTGCCTGGATCAATGGTCCAATTTTAGTTCCACTTTCTTCTTCCATCATTCCTTGTATTCAGCACTTCGGAAGTGAGTAAATAATGTAAAATCTGGCTGAATTAAATTCATTTAACTGTGCTGCCAATTCTCTTCCCTTCATGCATTTTTAAAGAGATCTCAAACCGGTGATGGATTTCTAATGCTCCAGGAAAAGAAAGCAAGGATGAGACAGTAAACCTGAATGGGCTGAATTGTTTGTCATAATTATTCCATTGAATTATCTCACTGTGTATAGAAAAGGGAGATGAAATTTCAGCCTACACAGGCTTTACAAGTGCTAATATGAACAATATTTTTAAAATGGTAGAAAGTGACTCTTCAGTCAAAAAATTGACACTGTGCTGCTTCATATAGAAAGCTGTGAACAGTAAAATATGAGACAGGAGGGGGTCTGTTTCTATAGCAACCCAGTATATTCTAGATAGGATGGTGATTTTTTTTGTAAAAAAAATAAACTTAAAGTTAGAAACAAATTAACACCAGGCCTCAGCCTGACTGTTTGACACTATCTATGCGAGCTACCTCTTAAGTGTTCTATCTTGAAACCTGTTCGTTGTTCTGAGACTGTCTTTGGTTGTCCCCAACCTCTTAGAATCTTAAAGTGACTGGTACTATGGCTGGGATATACAGCATTTAGTGTTCAGAAGAAGGTAAAGGACAAAGTTCCTATCCAAGAAAAATTAGGAATATCAGAAAGCAGAGACCTCTTCATGTGGTCTCCATTAAGTTGAGTCTGTTAAACATTCAACTTCCAAAGTGAGCTGCTTTCAAAGCAAGGTGTTAGGTAGAAGAAATCATTCATTCCTCCTCCTCTTTTTCTTCCTTTGCCTCAACCATCTCCTCTTTCTGAATTCCTTCTAGTCAGAAGATAGCTCCCCCATGGGAAACAAATGTCAAGTGGCATTTGTGCTATATTTTGTTTCCTCTCTACTTCCATGTGTTTATCTTAACTAGACTGTCTTGTTTATCTTAACTAGATAGTGCTTCAATGTTGTAATCTGCTAATGACTCAATCAGCTCTCCACTTTATAGTCTCATGACAAACCAAAGTAGAAGAAACATATCTTTGGTTCCATATTCCCATGAGTCCTGTCCTCTAAGTGGCACTAGGGACTATCTTGCAAGTAGGCTGGATTTTTTTTTTACCACATTGTAGTCTTTAAGGTCCCATCTGCTCACCATGAGCAGTAGTTCCAACGGCTCAGAAACCTTGCTCTTATTGATTTCATGTTTCTCAAGATCATTCTGGAAATTCAGCCCTTGACAGTGATGAACAGTTGGGTAGCTCATTTTGTCTATTAGTCTATCATCTGGCCAAACCCACATTCTGTGAAGGTGTTAAGAGTGCAGGTGCTTCTATTGAAACAAGAAACCCCTTCCCTTTCTGTTAATGAAGCGCACCCTGTCTTCTTATCTCTAGATACCTTTGCTGACTCAAAACCAAAAACCTAAACCCATTGTGTCTGCTCTGCTCTATTTTCTCACAAAGCTCAAACACCTCTGGAAAGAACACTGTGTGTCAGCCAGTGATAGGGAAGATTAGAAATTTGGCATGCGAGATTTGAGAATTTTCCTGGTACTCTGAGTTTTCCCTTTCATTTTAATTTTATTTTTGTTTTTTTTGTTGTTGTTGTTGTTGTTGTTCACCATCCAGCCTGCATCCCATTTCTGATAATTAAGATTCTCAAAGTCTCTCATATAGGCTTTGCCTAAAGTCTTGGTGATTAAAGCAACCAATTTCCCTTGATACTAAGAGCCAAACCTTGATGAGACCAATTGGAGTTTTTATGTCATAGCACCACAAAGATGTATAAAATAAAATTGGACACCACAATAGCTCCTCCTGAAGCTTAACAAGGCTACATCCTGTTTTCATCCCTAAGGCAGCTATTGGTTAGTTAGACTGATCTTGTCTCGAGTTTATCATCCCAAGCAGAATCCCAATTCTTTCAGTAGCCTGTCTGCATTTCAGTACTTAGATGTGGTCTTCTCCCATGACCCCTTTGTGTCTCCATCTTTACACCCTGCTTTCCCTATATGTCTAATGCCTGTTGGCCGACAACTGTAGGGTGGTATAACTTGAAAACTTGTTGTGTTTTCTAGGCTGTATTGAAAACAAATATTCTTAAATGTAATGGAATAACTAGAGCGTACAGTACATGATGTTCAGCTCCAAATCAAAAGACAAAACTCATGGAACCCATGTTTTATGTTTTATTTCAAAAGATCTATTCTATATTTTTTGCTTTTCTGAAACAGTATTGCAATGAGTTGAAGGGTTCTAATTCAGGACCCTCCTGCCTTAGCCACTGAACATATCATATGTTTATGGTGTATATGTGTGTATATATACAAATACATGTTACCACACACAGTTACCACAGAATTTATTCCTTTCTTCCCACTCTAAATTGAAAATAATTCTCTCTTAAGGACTCTCCCATATCCTCACAGAGTTGATGTGCTATTTCTCTATATCCTGTGCTATGACCATCAAAACAAAATAAACTAGTCCAAAATATGTGGCTCTTAAAACATTGTTTTGTCTTTCTTAGAATCTTGAAATATGAATTCAGAGAAGATGGGAAAATTCTTCTACATACTTTTGTCTGTCTTACACAAATATTTCTAGGACACCTGATGGTAGAAGGTCCACTTCTAAGGCAGCTTCTTTACTCATACCCTGGCACCACAGTGCCTCTTGGTCCTCCCCAACTTTCATTTTATCCGTTAAGGCTGCTTCAGGAGGCAAGCTTGGGCTTCCTAACCACCCTGATGTGTTCATGAGAGATGCATTTTTTTCTAATTGTTTTTGAGCCCCTGTTAGCTGAACCCAAATATCTGGAAGCTGTGGAGATTAAAATGCCCACTGTATTATAAAATGATAAGCCATAAAATCCTTGCTGCTCTACCATCTTAACTCAAATGTAGCAATTGACAATACATAAACAAATGAGCATACATGTGTTGCAATACAAACTTTATTTGCCAAAACAAATGGTTGGCCTTCAGGTTGCCATGTGTACTTGTTCTAGATCTAGAGAATCTGTTTCTGATCTTGAGAGTGCAAAGCACTCTGGAATCTCACCTCTTGAAACTTCGTATGTGATGGGCCATAGAGAACACTGAGTTTACAATAGAACAAGACAGAGGAAGTAGCTGAATGTTGTGTCCCAGTGACCAGGAAGAAGGAATTTGCCTATGTGTCTCATTTTGAGATCTAAAGAGTCTTCTATTAGACACAGTGATTCAGGTTATACCTCCAGCATATATGGGAGGGATGTTTGACAAGGCCAGAACCTAGCATAGAGGAAATGAAAGTGTTAGATGAAAGGAAGGAAACAAAGAGCAGAGAGAACACTTTGCATCTCCCCATCTAGGATCTGTGATGTATGAGACATGGCAAGTGATATTTTACTCCTACTCTACAAGGGTAGAGTCTAATTTTCCTGTCCTTGAATTAAGGAAGGTTTTAGTGAACTATTTCACCAACCAAACATGCTTTAAGTGATATTTGAGGATAATCTATAAAAAGCCTTATATCTCTTGTTTAAGTCTTTATGGAAAAGACATCTGTTCTTTAACAAAACTACCCTGGGGCACACATGCCCACACATGCCTCCAGGAGAGACTCTAAAGGACAGAATGGAATTTGTGGTCAAGAAGCACTGTAGGACATGGATAGGAGAAAAGAACCCATCTTGGAAGTAGATCCTCCATCTCAGCTGTCAGTGGATCCCACCTGGATCAGATGGAAAGCAACAATGAATGACAACAAAAGCAACACAAACAAATATACTGCCCAGATAAACATTCCTGACCTCCAGATCTGCAGAATTTTAGCAAAATGAGGTGTGTTTCCTGAGTTAGTCACATTCCCTTGGAATATCTTAGACATGCAAATTTTCAGTTTATTCCAGAAAGTCTGGGATATAGTTCCCTGACATATGTATTTTCTTACATGCCCTCCAGGTAACTCTAACACACTTCTGTGTGATTATTGCTCTTTCACATAGACAGTCACGAAATCAAAGCAAGAGTCAGACAGAAGTTGCATGTAGTCACTACATCTGCTGTGCTTGAGCTGGGGCGGTGGAAGCTGAGCGTCCATGTTCATAGGGAGTGTCTTCAGCAGCAACAAAGGAGGAAACACATCTGCTTCAGTCTAGAAGCAGCAGTGAATCAATTGTACTGGCCTATGAGTTTTTTTTCCTATTTTCTCAATTACTTCAGTCATTCAGAATAGGCCAAAAGTTAGGAACTCTGAGTGAGATCCCCAGCTCTGTAGCATAGAGACCCTTGTTTTGTAACTTAAAATAATTTTGTAGCTTCAAGCAACACATAAGAAATAACCATTGTAATGCATTCTGTTCATAAGATGGTCCAAGCAGT
This sequence comes from Myodes glareolus, assembly GCF_982192425.1. Classification (NCBI taxonomy): domain Eukaryota; kingdom Metazoa; phylum Chordata; class Mammalia; order Rodentia; family Cricetidae; genus Myodes; species Myodes glareolus. Next base: position 138,445,753 of record NC_142053.1, read on the forward strand.
GTGAAGAACCCTTTAGGTATTTTATAAGCAGTCATCTGTCATATTCACAGGGGAATGTTTTCAGGAACCTTATACATTCTCAAATCCACAAATGCATATGTGCCTTACATAAAATGTCATAATGTCGACAGCCAATTTATGCATATCTTCCCAAATACTTTAAATCCACTACAGTACTTTTATACCTAATATAAATGTAAATATTATACTCTATAGTTTAGGGACTAATGACGAGGCAAAAGCCTCCATATCAGTACTAATGCAATGCTTTTCTGAATATTTTTGATCTGTGCTTGATAAAACCTATAGATGCAGATATCCAGGATATAGAGGGTCGCCTGTTCATATAAATAAATACTATTACCAGCGTGACAGAGAATTTCAAGCCTAGATCCAACATCTTAGCTTCTAATTCTGGCTGTGTTGGTCTCTAACTACATTCTCTTGACCAAATTATTTAGCCATTTTCTATATCCAGCAGCATTCACTATCAAAGTAAGGCTAATGGCTGTACCGAGTCCATAAAAATGTTATGAGAATTAACACATCTAAGGAGCTTAGATAATGCCTGGTGAATGCTAATACCTCAAAAAAATCAACTGTTTGTATTATGTCATTGAATTTTCATAGTAGTGTTCCAAGGTGTGTGTTACTTATCTGGAAGTACTCTGGATCTTAGCCTTCTTAACTAAACTCGCATAAGTGGCCAAGCAAAGGTTTAAAGAAGGTTGCTTATAGCACAGTCAACAAGTTCTTAGCCATCACACACACACATATATATACTCCACACACATGCTTAATTTAGAGTTTTCTAGAAATCTTATTCTCCTGAAAACTGAATTTCTGAATTGCTGTGTTAATATTTAAAATAATAACCAAATTTCTAAAAAGTTAAAATGCCACTTAACACTATCCTGTTTAAGGTAACTTTAGTAATTTCAGAAAGCATTATTCAACTTCTTGAGCATGTTTTGTTAATTTGGCACTAGTTGTTACACTAATGAATATGCATTAATTGACATAGAAGTTGTTGGTCCATAGGGTTTAATGGAAATCCCCCAACAACCCAGACTGTGGCCAAGACTATATGTTGATTTCCACAGTGAGAGCAAGGCCCCCATAACTCACTGAGCATGTAGAGTTTGAGCTGCTGCCGACGTTTAATCTTCCCCACTGTATTCTAGTGTCTATGGCATGAAAAGTTATTCTGCTGGCTACCAAAATGTGCATAGGATTTAGGAGTCTGTCCATAGGACTTAGGAATCTACTGTTTCATATTTAACATGCCTTTGTTTGATAAATTCCTTTGTAGCATTTTTAAAAACTATTCAGTTTTCTCCTGAAGTAAGGGCTGTACTCCTACATGCCTACATGGCCCATAAGCTCCCTCTTTCTGTAAGCCAAAGCAGTTTTTTTACCTTCAAAAAATATCCCAAATTTTTCAATTTTGGTAGCAGGATTTTAATTTTTAGTAAAGGTCAAGATAATTATGGGAAAGTAGAGCATGCTAATTGCTAAAGATTGCCTCATTTGTGTATTGTAGACATAAGGGTGGGTCAGGGGGTATCCCTTGTAATTTTCTCATTTTTAAATTGATTCTTAATTTTTTTTAATTAAAATATATTTACATCATTTCCTTCCTTCCTTTGGCCTCTCCCATGCCACACCATTCACTACCTCTCATATTCATAGCCTCTTTTTCTTTAATTACCATATTACCATTGTTACACACACACACACACACACACACACACACACTGAATGGAGTGGAACAATCAGTCAAAGCTTTTTGGCCATAACCCTGTTTAAAACAGTGATCAAAAATGATTACAGAAACACAATAAAGACAGATTCAGAGAAAAAGAAACCTCTAAACAGGTCGCAGTGTGTTTAAGAAACGTATGTAAGCTTAAGAAAGAAAATTAGTATAGGCAGTTATAGAAAGAAAGAAATAATTTTAAAAAGTAAAACATTGTATTTAAAGGGACAATAAAAGTAATATTTAAAAGCCATGTAAAGATGAGAAATACACAGGGAATCTGGATCCTAAATAATATTATGTGAATTTTGAATTTTTGATGGCTGATGGGCAAGAGAAAGCTGCTGAGAGACATGGGATTGAAAGAGAGACTGATAAAATATGCAACCTCAATATGTTAAAATGCCTTAACTTGAAAACAAAAGTCAAAAAAATATATTTGTAAAACATAACTTAAAATATGAATTTCTTTGGAGAAGTGGTTTTGCTTTTGTTTCCACAGGAAGCAAGAGGCTAAGGATTCATTCCAGGTTAAGATAGACTAGTTTTGTCAAGAGAGTCCTCTTGAAACTTGACAAGTGATATCTATCAACAAAGGTTATAACTGATCCTCCAGAACTTGGCCATTATCTTAAATTTTCTTTGGAACCCTAAAGATACTTTGTCCACAGACAGCAAAAAGCAGTTAGGAGAAAACAACATCCATATTCCCAAGAACGGGGGTATGGATGATCTGTGGTTATTTTGAAGGTTACAGATGTTTGTTATATTTAAGGCAATATAGGAATATAGGATAAAAAACTATTAATCTCAGATATTTTGAGTTAGCATGAATTTTGCTATAGAGATACAAATATAAAGTTAATTTTGTTACACTGTATATATGTTTCTATTCTTGTTTAAAGGATTTTGTATATTGATACAAATTAAGGATCAATTTAGTTACACTGTATGTGTATTTATACTCTTGTTTAAGGTATTATGTTTATGCAGCTTATTTAAAATGTAATGCATAGTTAAAACACAAATTAATAGACATCTATAATAGCCAAACTTATAGACATGTTAGTTAGGTTTTCTAGATATGCAAAAGTATATTTCAGATGGATAAGTAATCTTCAAACCCTTCAAAGATCTACAGAATATGGCACTTAAAATGTTTCAAAAGCTTAGAATTCTTTGCACATTACATGTTTGCTCCTGGTAGCACCAATTACTTCAAAGAGGATGATTGGCATGGAAGAAACTTGTTATGGAGTTTGTTTTCAATGTGATAAGCCTAGATATTTGAGCAAGAAACTGTTTTTGCCTTGACTGCTTGACAAAATGTTGTTTGAACTGGACATGCAGAATGCACAGAAAAATGACTGCTGAATTTGGCAAAAGAAAATAGGACAAGACCTTCAGGGTTCCTGCTTCATGAAAGAGTCTGTCAGACATTCTGCAGGACACAGAAAAAAGAGACTGACAAATTTCGCCAAAATAGGTGTGATATTCCTTCAAATTTTCTGCTTCACTGAGTAATTTGCCAGATACTCTGGGCCTCTAGACTGAAGATGGATGCCCCAGTGTTACAGAAGAATTTTGGTTAGCTGTCCAGGTAGCTAGATATCTCTGTCTTTTCTAGAGTTTTGGAAGTTGCTTACAATACACTTCCTGGTTTCTTAGGCAATATATCCTTCTAGGGTCTTTGGTGGAGTTGAAGACTAGATAAGTATAATTTTCCTTAGTTATGACAAAAACAGATTAGCTATGAAACTTTAGATTTACAAAGATATAATAGGTGATAGAATATTTTCTTTAATTTTGGCAAATACAAATACACTGGATATTGTAACTGATTCTTGCTTGGTAATTGCTTTCTTATATGTAATTTTACAATCTTAAAGTTAAAACCTTCCTTTTTAATTATATAGACCAGGGGACATGGTGTGGGATGTCCTTCTGTATGCTGTGAATATGTGTTGCTTTTATTAGTTGATGAATAAAGTTGCTTTAGACTATAGCAAGGCAGAATATAGCTAGATGGAAATCCAAGCAGAGATACAGGTGAAGATGGGTGAGGTTGAAAGAGACCTCAGTAGTTATTCAAGGAGCAACATGCCAGATCATCACTGATAAGCCACAGACTATGTGGGTACACAGATTAATATAATAGTAATAAGCCTGAGTCATCAGAAAAATATTTATAAGTATTATTAAACCTTTGAGTGATTATTTTATAAGCAGCTGTGAGACTGGATGGGACACAGAAAAGCTTCTGATTACAAATGAAGGTGTGTGTAGATAGAGAGATAAACTGATAGATAGATAGATAGATACATACATGCATACATACATACATACAAACATACACACATAAATACAATCTACCAAGTCTGTTTAGTGTTGTTTGTATGTGTATTATTTCAGGACAGGCCACTTGATAATGGATGGCAAATTAGGGAAGACCAATTCTATCTCTCTTAATAGTAGTTAATTGCTTATAGTTCTTCATCTGCAGGTGTGGCCCAATGAGATGTCTGCCACCCACGTTGGCATGCAAACTGGTGTTGTTATTGTTCAGGTATTGTTTAGTCAGTTTTATTGTTGAAAATGTATGAGTGTAACTTCTGTACAGATGAAAAGATTCATTTGGAGATTTAAGCTTGAGATCCAGTTATTCTTTTTGTACTGAGGAAAGCACCCAAAATAAACATCACATTTCTGAGCCAGTACTGATGGAGGATTAAGCACTGATAAGATAAATATGACAGATCCAGTCTGTTTGGATACTCACCTTCCTGGACCTGGAGGGAGTGGGGAGGAACTTGGACTTCCCACGGGGCTGGAAGCCCTGACTGCTCTTAGGGATAGAGAGGGAGGAGGAGGGGGAGGGCGAAGTGGGAGGGTGTTAGGAGGAGGGGCGGAAATGAAAACTTTCATAATTTAATAAACTTTGGAAAAAAAGATAAATATGACACCTTCTATGCCATCATCATCAGCATGTGTGTGCACACACATGCACGCACGCACACACACACACACACACACACACACAGACACACATACACACACGACAAGCACCATAGAAATAAATGAGTAGAAAAGATCTTCTGGAGCTGATTATTTGGAAGATATGAGACTTGGATGAATGGAAATACCTATGAGGCAAACTGAGAAGTAGAAAATTATGTAGGGCATGTAGCATGAAGAAAGATATAAGATCAAGAAGTTCCATATTGTCATTTATATGAGAAAATGCATTTGGAAGAATAGTGTAAATGAAGGGTTCTTTGTTCTGCACTGTCCTGCAGCCACTTTTAAATAATAACTCAGAGGCTTACGTTAATTATTAAAACTTGGACCATAGCTCAGGCTTATTACTAGCTAACTCTTACATTTCAATTAACCCTTATTTCTATCTACATTTTGAGACATGATTCCAGGTTTGTTACCTCATTTTTTACACATCTTGTTTTGTTCTACTACTGACTGGCATCTCTCATGACTCTGACCCTCTTCATCTGAATGTTCAGTTTGATTGTTCACTTAACCTAATCCTGCCTGGCTATTGGTCAGTCAGCTCCCATTATTAACCGGTGAGAAAAATACATATTCACAGCATACAGAAAGAACATTCTACAGCAGGAGAGAGAGCAGGACATGTCAATGATACCATCCTGGTTATGGGGCCCTTGTATGTGGTGTAAGGCAAATGATGTTCAAAATGCATGCTCACTAGTCTCAGTTCCTTTAGCGAATCTGTTTCCAATCTGGTAATTGTCTTGGCTGTTATGAGCTGTTTTTAATTTTATACTAGGCCTCAAATCTGTGCCTCTGTTTCTAGACTTCCTTCTTGTATTATGTTTATTGACCTCGGTCTTTTCCATTGCCTTCTGGAAAGACACTGCTATTTACAACATAGTTTCCTGTTGCATATATTAGTCATTTTGTTGTTATTTTTCTCAATGTATGTTTTAATTCAATAACTGCTTTTTATTATTCTACAAACTTTTCATGAACAATATTTTTTTAAAAAATTACATAATATCCTTCTTATTATAGGTTTATTCTAGATTAGTAGTGCTATCATTTAAATATGTCTTTTCCAAGGTTTGCATTGGGATTTAATCCTTATTGTATAGTTACTAAGAGGTACAGCTTTTGGGTAAGTGATTAAATTGTGAGAGTCCTGTCTTTGTGAACAGTTTAGTTTAATGTATTATAAAACAGACATCAGAAAGAGTTCAAACCTTTTGCCCTTTTGCAGTTTATAATTTGAGGACATGACTCTGAATAGACACCTAATGCTGAAACCTTGAATTTGAACTTCTTGGCACACAGTTTTAAAAGCAATAAATTTCTGTTATTTATAAATTACCCGTTATGGTATCAAAAGTAAACCAAGACAAACATTAACAAAAATATTATTGGATCAAAGAAGAAGTTATTTAAATTTGTTTCTTTCAATTCTTTTAGTGATTTCACTGAGTCCTTTTTTTGCATCTCTTGAATGATCATGGAATTACTTTCTTTTCTACATATAGCATAATGTCTCCTAGGTTCTATACTGTCCATTGTTTTATTTTAAGTCATACCAAGTGAGGATAATTCTATACTAATCTTTGTAATGGGTGAAAATTGATAAAGATGATAGAATTTTCAGTTATAGAGATAGATTGTCTTCATTTGCAAAACTCTTAGCCCCAAATTCATTCCCCTGTAAATTCTTCTTTCTTGTTAGTATGCTGACCTGACATGAGAATGTCTCCTTTTCATCTTCTTCTTTGGCACTGCAGAATGTATGAATAATGATAATGTTGAAGAGAGAGGAGGAGAGTGGGAGGAGGAAATGATCATCACTACTGTACCAGACATTTCTCTTAGATTTTTACATTAATCATCTCATTTAGTCCTGGCAAGAACTCTTTGAGACAGCTGCTATTTTGCCCCATGTTACTTATAAGGAAAGTAATATATAGCTAGATTAAGTAACTAAAACTGTTGCAAAAACTAGTAATAGTTAATATAGTATTGTCTATCTGAGTCCAAAGTCTGCTCCATCCACCTGCATGAACTATTTTGTTTTCTAGAGTCTTTTGCTTGCCCTAGTTGGTGTGTCCTTGTCTACCCAAGTCCTTTGCCTGAATATAACTTACTTTGCCTTAAAGGATGTTCTAGGATGCAATGATCCATCATTCACACCTCCCACTACTTTCTACTGTTCATCATATGGCATTTAGAACTTTGTAGAAGGAAGATGGAGAAGTAGTTGAGAAGATGATGTCCCATCTCAAAGCTGTCATTTTCTGAAAGGGATAGCACTGAATTTCTTTTTATTCTATTTTGGTTATAGTTATAGTCCTAACCTTTCCTTCCACCTCTTTCCTCCCTGTGCTATTCTCTAAAAACTGGGGACATAGCTCATTTGTAAAATGCTTAAGTAGTATCCATAAGGCTCTGTGATTTATCCCAATTATATGCACATGCACACACATACATACACCACACACACACACACACACACACACACACACACACACACACACACATGAGTTAGGGGGAGGAACATTGTTTGAACATACATTGGCTAGTAATTTTGTTCTTAATCTATGTTCAGCATACTAAAGAAAATTTCTTCCTGCTTCCACTCTATAATCATGAGGATTCCTTGGTTTATTAGCCTCTTGTATTCTTATGATTGGTTCATTGTCCTACCACAATGTATTCTATCAGCTAAGTTATATATTTTTAAAGGGAATATTAGAACGGGTTGACTCAAGCACTTTAAGTACTCAAATTTTATATTAAATCTTCACTCTCTTCTCTTAAAAAAATAGCCAAGCCATGGTGTAGGATGGTTTTCTGTTTATGTGTTACTTTCATTGGTTAAATAAAGAAGCTGCCTTGGCCTTTTGATAGGCCAGCCCTTAGGTGGGTGGAGTAGACAGAACAGAATTCTGGGAGAAAGGAAGCAGAGTCAGTAAGATGCCATAGCTCTCCTCTCCGAGAAATAAGCTGGTTAGACTCATGCTGGTAAGCCACAGTCAAGTGACGATACAGATTATTAGAAATGGGTTAATCTAATATGTGAGAGTTAGCCAATAAGAGGCTAGATATAATGGGCCAGGCAGTGTTTAAATGAAGATAGTTTTCCATGTAATTATTTTGGGTGTAAAACTAGCTGGGATCTGGGCAGTGGGAAGTGGCCTGCCATTCCTTCTACAACAAAGCCAGAAGAAACATTAAGAACTGTTTGCTATTCACAATGTTGTATGTCTATTGATAGTCATGCAAAGTAATCAATATTTCTTAAGTTCTAAGGAATATAAAAAGAGAAAATCTCAGTAGTTTGATGATATAGGTATGTATCAGAAGTTTTACTTTCAAGTTTCTACTGGGCAAAAGGTATACATATGATTCCTTACATCATTTTTCATACCCCATATGACCTGTTCCACAATGTAGCTAAGTGTGATTAGTGTGATTAGAACCCAGGAAAGGGAAAGTTTCTTTTCTATGAGTGTCACTTTGAAATGACTTCCAGGAAGGATTATGTTGGATTCTTCCAAAGTATATAACAAAAAGTAACCTTAAAGTATACGGTCTACTTAGAAGGTGATCTCAGGCAGCCATGCAGGTTACATGAACAAACTGCTTGTTTTATCTGAACAGTAAGAACCTAATACCACTGAGAAGCTCTGGATATACCTTTATATATTTTTATTGGGGGAAGAGATATGATGATTTATTCATCAAACTGAATTCATTGTTTTTTGAAGTTAATACCAAAGGATGGATAAATGAATGGATGCTATTTTTCTTTCTATCTTTCTTTTGTCCTTTCTTTCTTTCTTCCTTCCTTCTCTCCTTCCTTCCTTCCTTCCTTCCTTTCTTCCTTCCTTCCCTAATTTCAGTGATTTTTATTAAGTTCTATATTTTTTCTCTGCTTTCCTTCCTGCCTCTTCCCTCCCTTTCAATCCTTCCCCAAGGTCCCCATGTTCCCAATTTATTCAGGAGACTTTTCTTTTTCTACTTCTCATGTAGATTAGATCTATGTATGTCTCTGTTAGGGTCCTCACTGTTGGCTAAGTTCTTTGGAATTAGTAATTTGTGGACTGGTTTTCTTTGCTATATGTTTAAAAACCACTTATGAGTGAGTACATGTGATAATTGTCTTTCTGTGTATGGGTTACCTCACTCAAAATGATGTTTTGTAGCTCCATCCATTTTCCTGAAAAATTCAAGATGTCATTACAGTGTAGTAATTGCATTGTAATAGGCTTTAGAAGTTACATAGGTTGTGGTTAGGTTACATACAAATGCTATTCCCATTGTCTACAAGGGAATTGTATCCTCTTAGTTTGTATTTAGGTATCTAAATCAGTCTTGACTCCACAAATACCAGAGATGACTGAGGATTAGCCACTCACTTCTTTTTTTTCATTTTTATTGTTTATATGTTGTGTATGCATGTGCATGCATGTTTTTATGCATTCATGACCAAACATCGATGCTGAGAATCATTCTAATCATTCTTTTGCCTTACTCATTGAAATAGAATCTCTCAATCTCAGCTCACTGGTCATCAAACCCAGAGCTCCCAATAGGGTGGTCTGACTACCCAGCTTGATCTGGGAATTTCATCTCTACCTTTTGAGGCTACATTTAGAGGGAGGCCAGCACACCTATCCAGAGATTATGTCAAATTTAGGGACCCAAACTTTAGTCCTCAGACTTATGAAACAAGTGCTTCAAACAGTCATCTCCCCATACCCTGGATTGACATTCTTAAAGCTTTCCCCTTGCTTAAGCCTGCTACATCAGTTTTCGTGTAACATTGTAGTTCATATTATACAGCTGGAATATCAAGGTAGAGTCCTACGAATTTCTGTGAGTCAATGCCTGAAGCAGTTGTACAATTCCTTAGCTAATCCCATGAAAGTATTCTGCAAAATGAGTCCAGTGATAACCACTATTTCACAGCATTTTTTAGAATATTAAATTATACAATCTACATGAAGCATTTAACATAGTAGACAGCAAGAACTTGGATAAATGTAAGTTAGTACTATTGCTTGTAGGAATTTTTGTTATTAGAGTTTTAACAAACCCTTACTTCTAAGTTTTGCTTTGTGCTCAAAGATTCCCATAGGACAAACACACTAGCCAGAATGTGATCCCCATGCTTTGCCAAACTTTATGATTAGCCTTGCATTTTTTCTTTTGCTTAAACTAACACCTCTTCTTTCCCATCTGCTCATGCAAATCCAATTAATTTTCTCACTCTCTCAGGCAAAGATGGTACTCCAAATAGTCGATTCTATGGATATCAGTTGGCTTCGTTTCCAAACTTCCTTGAGTAAGGTTATTCAATGTGTGAAGTATGGCATAAGTAATAGGGGTTAGGTGTGGTTTGATAGTTATATTGATTATCAGCTTGACATGATCTAGACTCACTGAATAAACAAGCCTCTGGGTATGCTTATAAGGGGCTATGTAGATGAGGCTGACTTGGGAGAGATCTAACCTCAATGGGAGTGGTACCATTCCATGGGCTAGGATCTTGGGTTGAATAAAAAGGAGAAATTCAGGACAAGATTTTCTCAACTGTTGCTTCTTGTATTTTGATGCAATGTGATCATCTGCATCTTCAGACTCCTAGCATCGTGACTTCCCTGCCGTCCTAAGTACTGTTTGAGGATGAGTGCCCTTGAGTTGTGATCCATAATAAACCATTCCTCCCTTAAGTAATGCTTGTCAGGGTTTTTAATCACGGCAACAGAAAAATTAAACAACACACATGGCTTCACAACACAGATTTTGTCACATTAAAATAAGTTTTGCTACTACTATCACTAAGATACATGTCTACTGATAGTAGAAATAATAATATCACTGGGGAAAGAGGTGTGGAAGAACAAACGTCAACCTCTTCCACCATATCCACAGCAGCAACTTGTTCTGACTGAAATCCTTATGCATTCTGAATGTTGATTGGCATTTCTTCTTAGGATTCTATTGCCAGTACCACTATTCACAAGCTTATATCAGACAGTATTCACTATTCTAGAATTTCACATAGTATTACTTGTCATCAAATATCATATGTTAGAGTGAAAGTGTGGCTTAGCCTCATGTGTCTAAAATTTGTGAGTGCACTCACAAATTTAGCAAGTGCCTCACTGTTCAGAAGCAGTTGATGTCATAAAACATCAAAATTGCCTGTGGAAGATACAGACATTGTGCCCATTGCTGTGGCGCCTTAAGGTTTCAACTTCTGTGAAGAGACACCATGACCAAGGCAATTCTTATGAAGGAAACCATTTAATTGGAGCTGCCTTATAGTTTAGAGGTATAGTACATTAGTTTCGTGGCAAGAAGCATGGTGCATGCAGGCAGTCATGGTGCTGGAAAAGTTCCTGAGAGTTCTATATTCAGATTGGCAGGAAGCAGTAAATGAATGTCACACTAGACCTGGTTTGAGCTTCTGAGACCTCAAAGCCCACACCCAGTGACACACTTCCTCCAAAAAGGTCTTACCTACTCCAACAAGGCTGTAGCTCCCAATAGTGCCAGTCTCTATGAGACTACTGGGCCATTTTTCTTTCAGACAAGTGACTAGGCTTTAGATGTTGACCATATCCCAGAGGCCAGTGCACTTAAGGCTTTGCCTCTATTCCCAGGGACCTCACTTTCTTCCTTTAGGCACCAGTTCCTAAAATCTCCATAATCTTCAAATAAGGTATTTATAGTTCTTCTTTCTCTTTGTCTCAGAAGTATGGGGACTGCCAGCCACAGAAAACGTCTTGAAAGGCATTTGAGGTAAGCATGTTTGAGTTTGAGATAAGGGAGCATGTTCCCATCTTGTTACCAGGGTTAATTTTCCATAAGTATAACAACGTAGTACAATTTACGAATGAAGAAATACGGGCCCTCAATAATAAGAGACATCAAAAATTGAACCAGTGGTCGGAGAGTGGTCAGTGGGTAAAAGCACTTGCTATGTAAGCCTGGGGGCCTGAGTTTGATCCTGGGAACCCATGTGAAACCCCTGATGTGGTAGTGTGTGTGCAACCCCAGTACTCCTTATATCAAGATGAGCAGAGGAAACACATGGATCTCTTGGGAACTCATGGCCCTCTTAGCCTAGCAAGCAACAAGAGAAACCATGTGTGAACAAACTGGAAGGTCAGAACTGACTTCTAAAAGTTCTCCTCTGATCTCAGCACTCACACTGTGGGACATGGGTGCATGCACACACACACACACACACACACACACACACACACACACACCAAAAAGAAAATTTTTAAGAAATCTAATGGAATCATCTGGTAATTTTGGAAGTAAAGAGTACAATATCTGATATGCAAAATTCACCGAATAAAATGAAAATATTCCCTCTGAGCCTTCAGAAGAAGCAAGTCAGTGTCTTGCATAACCTAACTTTAGCCTATGGGATCTAACTGTGGAATTTTGACTTCCAGAGATATAAGAGGATCAGTTTGTGTTATTACTGAGTTTGTGACAACTTGTCATGGCAATAATAGAAAATTATTTCAATGATTTTGAAATAAAATTTCTCCTAAAATACTTACAGGGGCTTATTTTTCTGTCTAGGCAATGATGTATAAGTGTTCTGTATATATTTATGGAAAAAATGATTAGAAGGGATATGTAAAAGTTATGAAATCCAAAGGTGCAGAGAAAGGCTGTAATCCCCCATTGCCTATATGGGCTCCCCAGATAAGAATCTCAGTGCAACGCTTCCTTGGATGAGTCAGGAGAAGGAGTAGGTAGGGAAAGAAAGGCGATCAAGGCCTTGATGCTATCAAGCAGGCTCTCATTATAGAAGCTGAAACATCATCCTACTGAGAAACTCAAGAAGACAGTGTAGAGTGTTCACCTTAGATTTAATCTACCTAGGTAACAAGGAAACTGTAGGTTTCTACCAATTTGCCTTCAGTCCTTAACTGAGACTGCATTAACCAGAGTAGGCCCTGTGGTCGAGAAAGTGCTCAGCCCAGAAATGCAGCTCCTGGCAGTTCAAAGTTGGACTGGCATACAATGAAGTGTTGATGGCTGGTAGCTAAAGGAATGGTGGAAGTCTCAGCTTTACCCACAGAATCTGCTCCAGCTACTTGAGTCTCTATTTATTTTCTTTCTAATTGACTGATAGACACATATGTGTAACAGTCTTGAAAAATACAGTGTCTTTTTTTTCATCTCATAATTTTTTTTCAAAGTTTATTAAATCATAAAAGTTTCCATTTCTGCCCGCCTCCCAACACCCTCCCACTCCCCCCACTCCTTCTCCTCCTCCGTCTCCATCCCTAAGAGCAGTCAGGGTTTCCTGCCTGTGGGTAGTTCAAGTTCCTCCCCCCCTCCCTCCAGGTCCAGGAAGGTGAGTATCCAAACAGACTGGATCCCCAAAAATCCAGTATATGCAGAGGAAACAAGTCCCAGTGTCATTGTCAATGGCTTTTCAGAAAGACTCCTGGCCAGCCACATTCAGAGAATCCGGCCACATTCAGAGAATCTGGTTGGATCACGTGCTTGTTCAGTGCCAGTCCAACTGGCCTTGGTGAACTCTCATTAGATAGTCCCCTTGTATCGCACCCCTCGCGGTCCTGACTTCCTTTTTCATGTTCTTCCTCCTTCTGCTCCTCATTTGGACCTTGGGGGGCTCAGTCTGGTGCTCCAATGTGGGTCTCTGTCTGTATTGCCATCCATCGTCGGATGAAGGTTCCCTCTGGTCTTGCCTTCTTTGCTCACGTTCTCTTTCCTTCTGCTTCTCGTTTCGACCTAGGGAGTTAAGTTCAGTGTTCCAATGTGGGTCTCTGTCTCTATCTCCATCCATCACCAGATGAAGGTTCTGGCACTCTTGTCTATTTCCAATCTCCAGAAGGATAACTACATGATTTTCTTCAGGTTCACCTTCTTATTGAGCTTCTCTAGGATCACGAATAATAGGCTCAAAACCTTTAATTATGGCTAGAATCCACATATGAGTGAATACATACCATATGCCTCTTTTTGGGTCTGGCTTACCTCACTCAGTAAAGCGTTTTCTATTTCCATCCATTTGCATGCAAAATTCAAGATGTCATTGTTTTTTACCGCTGAGTAAAACTCTAATGTGTATATGTTCCACACCTTCTTTAACCATTCTTCTATTGAGGGGCACCTAGGTTGTTTCCAGGTTCTGGCTATTACAAATAGTGCTGCTATGAACATAGTTGAACAAATGCTTTTGTGGTATGATACTGTGATCACATTTCATTTTTTTCTAAGGAACCATCATCTCTGGCTGGGATGATTTCAGTGGTACCTTACACAATTTCTGTAGCTTTTCTTTTGTCCTCTCTACTTCAAACCATCAGCTTTCAGTGCATTAGCTTGGATGGTACTTTGGAAATCTGTCTGATCGTAGCATTTTTCTATTGAAAATTCTCCCAGTGGGTTCCATCCCACTTAAAAGCAGTTTTCAGGTCCTCACTATGATAGTCTAAGTATGTTCCCAAAGGACTTCACATATCCTATGAGTACATTTCAACTTCTTTTACAGATTTCCTTTGAAATTTCTTTCTTCATTCTTGGGATTTTTTCTGTTTGCTTGCTTGTTTGTTTTGTTTTGTTGTTGATTTACTCTAAAATAGAATCCCCAACATGTGTATTATTACTCTTTGTTGCTCTTATTCAGTTTTACTTTATCATGGCATTTATTATAATTTTCTGCCCTCCTCTGTACAGTATGTAAGCTTTGTAACATGAAGGCCGGCTTGTTGGTGTATCTGTCCTGGCTGGCACCTCACAGCAAGAATACCCCAAAGAAAATGATGCAGAGGACTCCATAAGATTATAAAACTGATTGGCCCATTAGCTCAGTCTTCTTATTAACTAATTCTAACATCTTATGGTAACCCATAATTCTTGCCTGTGTTAGCCATGTGGCTCAGTACCTTTTCCAGCTGTCAGTTCACATGTTGTTTCTTCAGTGGTCTGGACAGGAGTGGCCTAGGGAGCTTCCTGCTTCCCAGAATTCTCCTGTTCTCATTGCATCACCTCTACTTCCTGTCTGATTTTCCTGCCTATACTTCCTGTCTGGCCAATCAGCATTTATTTAAAATATGATTGACAGATTACAAACAATTCTCCCGTACCATTCCACACTCAGGTGTGGACACTAAGGATACTAAAGTTACATATAATTCATATGAGTTTATATATACATATATTTAATGAAGTTGCCTCAGTTGGGGGTGATATTACTCCCCACCCCCAGAGACATAGATTATCTGACAAAAACCCTAGTAAAAGGTGTGAGAATCCTCCTCTGAAGTTGTTGATCAGTGGAGTCAAGCTGACTGAAATAGCAATATGGGCTATTGCTACTGACTTGGTTGCCTTGTAGAAGCTGAAAGTAAGTCTGTGTTGCTGAAAAATTTGGGTGTAGGGCTCAGAGAATTGGAACTGGAACTGACCAGAAAGATTCCTCTCTGAGGACTTGCTTTCGTAGTACCTCCAATGTGGGTCTCTGTCTCTATCTCCATCCATCGCCAGATGAAGGTTCTATGGTGATAAGCAAAATATTCATCAGTATGGTTATGGGCCAAGGCTGGTTCAGGCACCCTCTCTTCTGTTCAGAGAACAATCTGGGGATCTCTCCTTGGACCTGGGATCCCATTTATAATCAAGTCTCTTGTAAACCCTAAAATGACTCCCTTAGTTGAGATATATTCTTCCCTGATCCCATATCCATCCTTCCTCCCTCCCCCCATCCCAGTCCCCCAAGCTTTCCCCATTCCTCCCCTACTCCCTTCTCTCTAACCCTCTCCCCTTCCAACAACCCTCCTACACCCCCATGCACCCGAGGTTACCTGGGACTCTTGTCTATTTCCAATCTCCAGAAGGATAACTACATGATTTTCATCAGGTTCACCTTCTTATTTAGCTTCTCTAGGATCACGAATAATAGGCTCAAAACCTTTAATTATGGCTAGAATCCACATATGAGTGAATACATACCATATGCCTCTTTTTGGGTCTGGCTTACCTCACTCAGTAAAGCGTTTTCTATATCCATCCATTTGCATGCAAAATTCAAGATGTCATTGTTTTTTACCACTGAGTAAAACTCTAATGTGTATATGTTCCGCACCTTCTTTAACCATTCTTCTATTGAGGGGCACCTAGGTTGTTTCCACGTTCTGGCTATTACAAATAATGCTGCTATGAACACAGTTGAACAAATGTTTTTGTGGTATGATAGGGCATCTCTTGGGTATATTCCCAAGAGTGGAATTGCTGGGTCTTGAGGGAGGTTGACTCCCAGTTTCCTGAGAAACCGCCACACTGATTTTCACAGAGGCTGCACAAGTTTGCATTCCCACCAACAATGGATGAGAGTTCCCCTCTCTCCACATCCTCTCCAGCATAGGCTATCATTGATTTTTTTGACATTAGCTAATCTGACCGGTGTAAAATGGTATTTCATAGTTGTTTTGATTTGCATTTCCCTGATCGCTAAGGATGTTGAGCATGACCTTAAGTGTCTTTTGGCCATTTGAAGTTCTTCTGTTGTAAATTCTCTGTTCAGATCAGCACCCCATTTTTTAATTGGGTTAATTAGAGTTTTAGTGTCTATTTTCTTGAGTTCTTTGTATATATTGGAGATCAGACCTTTGTCTGATGAGGGGTTGGTGAAGATCTTCTCCCAGTCAGAAGGTAACCTTTTTGTCTTACTGATGGTGTCCTTTGCTTTACAAAACTTTCTCAGTTTCAGGAGGTCCCATTTATTCATTGATTCTCTTATTGTCTGTGCTACTGGGGTTCTACCTAGAAAGTGGTCTCCTGTGCCTATGTCTTGTAGACTACTTCCCAGTTTCTCTTCTATCTGGTTCAAAGTGGTCAGATTAATGTTGAAGTCTTTAATCCATTTGGACTTGATTTTTGTGCATGATGATAGATATGGATCTACTTTCATTCTTCTACAGGTTGACATCCAGTTATGCCAGCACCATTTGTTAAAGGTGCTTTCCTTCTTCCATTGCATACCTTTAGCCCTCTTGTCGAAAATCAAGTGTTCATAGGTTTGTGGGTTAATATCTGGGTCTTCTATTCAATTCCATAGGTCGACTTCTCTGTTCTTATGCCAGTACCAAGCTGTTTTCAATACTGTAGCTGTGTAATAGAGTTTGAAGTCAGGGATGGTTATACCTCCAGAAGTTCCTTTATTTTATAAGATTGTTTTGGCTATCCTGGGTTTTTTGTTTTTCCATATAAAATTAATTATTATTCTCTCAAGGTCTGTGAAGAAGTTTGATGGGAATTTGATGGGGATTGCATTGAATCTACAGATTGCTTTTGGTAGAATTGCCATTTTTACTATGTTGATTCTCCCAATCCAAGAGCACGGGAGGTCTTTCCATTTTCTGGTATCCTCCTCAATTTGTTTCTTCAAAGACTTAAAGTTCTTGTCAAATAGGTCTTTCACTTCCTTAGTCAGAGTTATCCCAAGGTATTTTATGCTATTTGTGGCTATCGTGAAAGGTGAAGTTTCTCTGATTTCCCTCCCTGCTTCTTTATCCTTTGTGTATTGAAGGGCAACTGATTTTTTGGAGTTGATCTTGAATCCTGCCACATTACTAAAGGTGTTTATCAGCTCTAGGAGTTCTTTGGTAGAGTTTTTGGGGTCGCTCATGTATACTATCATATCGTCTACAAATAACGAGAGTTTAACTTCTTCCTTTCCAATTTGAATCCCCTTGATTCCCTTATGCTGTCGTATTGCTATTGCTAGAACTTCTAACACTATATTGAAAAGGTATGGGGAGAGTGGACAGCCTTGTCTTGTTCCTGATTTCAATGGAATGGCTTTGAGTTTCTCTCCATTCAATTTGATGTTAGCTGTCGGCTTGCTGTAAATAGCTTTTATTATATTTAAGTATGATCCTTGTATCCCCAATCTCTCCAACACCTTTATCATAAATGGGTGTTGAATTTTGTCAAATGCTTTTTCAGCATCTAATGAGATGATCATATGTTTTTTTTTCTTTCAGTTTATTTATATGATGGATTACATTGATGGATTTGCATATGTTGAACCAGCCCTGCATCTCTGGAATGAAGCCTACTTGATCATAATGGATAATTTTTCTAGTGTGTTCTTGGAATCGGTTTGCCAGGATTTTGTTGAGAATTTTTGCGTCGATGTTCATGCGTGAGATTGGCCTGTAATTCTCTTTCTTGGTTGTGTCTTTATGTGGTTTTGGTATCAGGGTAACTTTAGCTTCATAAAAAGAGTTTAGCAATGATTCTTCTGTTTCTATATTGTGAAATACCTTAAGGAGTATAGGTATCAGCGCTTCTTGGAAGTTCTGGTAGAATTCTGCATTGAAACCATCTGGCCCTGGGTTTTTTTTGGTCAGGAGGTTTTCAATAACAGCTTCTACTTCTTCGCGACTAACAGGTCTATTTAGATTGTTCACCTGGTCTTGATTTAACTTTGGTAACTGGTATTTATCTAAAAACCAATCCATTTCTTATACATTTTCCAACTTGCGGCTTATAAACTCTCGTAGTAAGATCTAATCATTCTCTGAATTTCCTCTGTGTCTGTTGTTATGTACCCCTTTTCGTTTCTGATCTTATTAATTTGAGTGTTCTCTCTCTGCTGTTTGATTAGTTTGGCTAGGGGTTTGTCAATCTTGTTGATTTTCTCCAAGAACCAACTTTTTGTTTCGTTGATTTTTTGGATTGTTTTCTGTATTTCTATTTTGTTGATTTCAGCCCTCAGTTTGATTATTTCCAATCTTCTACTCCTCCTGGGAGAGTCTGCTTCTTTTTTTTTCCAGAGCTTTTAGGTGTGCTGTTAAGTCTCCAATATGTGCTTTCTCCGTTTTCTTTACTTGGGCACTTAGTGCTATGAACTTTCCTCTTAGCACTGCTTTCATTGTGTCCCATAGGTTTGAGTATGTTGTGTCTTTATTTTCATTAAATTCAAGAAAGACTTTAATTTCTTTCTTTATTTCTTCCTTGACTCAGGGATGATTCAGTAGTTGACTGTTCAACTTCTACACGTTTATAGGCTTTCTGGTGTTCGAATTGTTATTGAATTTTAACTTTATTCTGTGGTGATCCGACAAGACACAGGTGGTTACTAATATTTTTTTGGATCTGTGGAAGTTTTCTTTGTTACCGAGTATGTGGTCAATTTTCGAGAAGGTTCCATGAGCTGCAGAGAAGAAGGTATATTCTTTCCTATTTGGGTGGAATGTTCTAAAGATATCTGTTAAGTCCATTTGATTCATTACCTCTAGTAATTCTCTTATTTCTCTGTTGAGTTTCTGTTTGATTGACCTGTCCATTGGTGAGAGAGGTGTGTTGAAGTCTCCTACTATTAGTGTGTGTGGTTTGATGACTGCCTTGAGTTCTAAAAGTTTTTCTTTTACATAAGTGGGCGCTTTTATATTAGGAGCATAGATATTCAGGATTGAGACTTCCTCCTGATGAATTGTTCCTCTTATGAGTATGAAATGTCCATCTCCATCTCTTCTGATTGATTTTAGTTTGAAGTCAATTTTGTTAGATATTTTAATGGCCAAACCAGCTTGTTTCTTAGGTCCGTTTGCTTGGAAAACCTTTTCCCAACCCTTTACTCTGAGTAGATGTCTATCTTTGTGGTTGAGGTGTGTTTCTTGTAAACAGCAGAATGTTGGATCCTGTTTTTGTATCCAATCTCTAAGTCTGTGCCTTTTTATAGGTGAATTGAGTCCATTAATATTAGGTGATTTTAATGACCAGTGGTTGTTGATTCCGGTTATTATTTTTTTGGTGTGTGTGTGTAGTAGAGTTTGTGTGTTTCTCTTCTTTGAGTTGTGGTTGTGAAGGGTCGCTAGATGTCTGGGTTATTGTAGGCAGTGATGGCAATGTTGGATTCCTTGGGTTGCGATTTTCCTTCTATTACTTTCTGTAGGGCTGGATTTGTGGCTACGAATTGTTTAAATTTGTTTTTATCCTGGAATATTTTGTTTTCTCCATTGATAGTGAACGATAGCTTGGCTGGGTATAGTAGTCTGGGTTTGCATCCATAGTCTCTTAGTTTCTGCAGTACCTCTATCCAGGATCTTCTGGCTTTCATGGTTTCCATAGAGAAGTCTGGTGTAAGTCTGATAGGTTTACCTTTATAAGTTTCTTGATCTTTATCCTTTGCAGCTCTTAATATTCTTTCTTTAATCTGTATGTTTTGTGTTTTGATTATTACATGGCAAGGGGATGTTTTTCTTTGTTCCTGTCTATTCGGTGTTCTGTATGCTTCTTGAACCTTCATAGGAATATCTTTCTTTAGATTGGGAAAATTTTCTTCTATAATTTTGTTAAATATATTTTCTTTGCCTTTGATCTGCAGTTCTTCTCCTTCTTCAATCCCTTTTATTCTTAGATTTGGTTTTTTTTATTGTGTCCCAGATTTCCTGAATGTTTTGTGAAGAAAATTTGTTGGATTTGCCGTTTTCTTTGACCAGAGCATTTATTTTCTCTATGGTATCTTCAGAATCTGAGATTCGTTCTTCTATCTCCTGTATTCTATTGGTTATGCTTGATTCTGTAGTCTCCGTTCGTTTACCTAGGTTTTCCATATCCAGCCGGTTCTCGGTTTGTGTTTTCTTCATTGCCTCCATTTCAGTTTTCAATTCTTGGACTGTTTCCTTTACCTGTTTGATTGTTTTATCTTGGTTTCTCAGGGTATCATTCACGGATTTACTTAGTTCTTCAAACTTTTTGTTGCATTTCTCATCCATTTCTATACTCATTTCTTCAAACTTTTTGTTATATTTCTCATCCAATTCTTTAAGGGAGTTATTCATATCCTATTTAAGGGACTCTATTGCTTTCATAATGGCACTTTTTTCCACTTCTTCTGGGTTAGAGTGTTCAGGTTTTTCTATTGTAGGGTCGTTGGGATCTGGTGTTTTCATGTTGTTTTTCAGATTGTTGGAGGAGGTCTTGCCTTGGCGTCTGCCCATCTCTTCGTTCAAATGCTCTCTATTGGAACTTCTGGTAGCGGGTCAGGTTCCCTTGTTGTTCAAGGAATTCACTGATAGAATGCCTACCTTTCCTCAGGCAGGCTATTGAAGCACAGGCACTCCCTCTTTCCGGGATATGCCTACAGCGCAGGTTCAGTATGCAAGGCAGCTGAGCTGGGGAAATTTTATGGCCCCAGTGGGAAGGGAGAAATATAGGAATAGGAATTTGTACCTGGATGGAAGCTGGGATGACTGGCGGGGGTGCTAGCAGGGTGGAGCCAGCACTGCAGGGTGACCTGGGAGTCTATGGGGTCAGGGAAAGTCCAAGCTCCTCCTCACTGGGCCCCTGCCACTGGCCCAAAGCAAACTCACCCCTCCGATGGCCCTCTGGATGGAAGCTAGGATAGCTGGCTGGAGAGCTTAACAGGGTGGAGCCAGCACTGCAGGGTGACCTGGGAGTCTATGGGGTTGGGGAAAGTCCGAGCTCCTCCTCGCAGGGCCCCTGCCGCAGGCCCGAAGCCAATATAGTGTCTTTGAGATGTTGTGTGCATTTGTAGGCAGACAGGGGTTTTCAAGAACAAGCGTGGGTCATTTCACTTTGCTGTTTCTCCTGTCTCTGAGCTCCATGGGAAACATATTATAGCTACTTCAAAACAAGATGAATGATTTGGCTTTCCACAGCAGTGTATATTACCTATTCCATGACTGTTAAAGTTCTCTCTCTCTGTCTCTCTCTATCTCTTCTCTGTGTCTCTCTTTCTCTGCCTCTGTGTCTCTCTCTCTGTCTCTTTCTGTCTCTCTCTGTCTCTTTCTCTGTGTCTCTCTTTCTCTGTCTCAGTGTCTCTGTCTCTCTCTCTCTGGTACCCTGCTTCTTTTTTCAAGTTTTTGAAGCAAAGATGTTTATTAAGAAAAGATTAAGGATGAACATTAAGAAATGGGAAAAAGACATATGAGAGACAATAGTTTACATCCCAGAGTGGACACAGCCTTCTCAAGAGGGTCTTCTGTTTCCTCCTAACTTTTTGCCTTCATTAAAATATTGGAATTACAAATCGGTCATTGTAAGTAGGGAAATAGGACAAAGATATTATCTTTAATGTAAGTATCTATCTACTTACCTCACTTTTTTGAGTAAATCAGTCTTAATACCTATAATTAGCCTTCCATAACCTTAAAAATAAATATAAAAGCATACATGCTACTCTTTGTTTTGACAAAGTATGCTATTATGTGCACTTTCTTTTGCTACTTGATGATTTACTAGATAATATGTCATGAGCACTCCCAAATCAAAATAGATCTAGCTCATTCTTTTCAAAATGGTTGCAGAATATTATCTTTTAGGTATGGTATAATTTATTCATCCATTACTTTACTGATGGACATGAAATTTGTTTCCAGATTATCTTGCCTTCTTAAAAGCTGCTTCAGGAAACATGCTAACACAGCATTCATTTATATTATTCAAAGTATAATTACTATGTCAGAGGATATTTCGCATTAGAAACTTTCATACACATTACCAGATTATCTGTCATTTCGTATCAGTGTTGAAAGTTTTCATTTTTCCTATGCATTCTTCATTTTATTTATATGTCATGAGATTTACAAAACTATCATAAATTAGAATTGAACATTTTTTATCCCAAACTCTGGAATCTAAAATATTGCAGAGTCTGAAATTTTGAATGTCTACATGATATCACAGGGGGGAAATTCCACACATGACCTCATGTAGTAGGTTACAGTCAAACAGACATTCTAAAAAATACTGCATAAAATTATCTTCAGTATAAATAAATGAACAAAGATGCTTTATGTTGAAAATTGGGTCTCACCCTACCATGTGTATGCAAATATTCTAAAACCGGGAAAACACAAAAAGCACTTTTAGGCTCAAACATTTCTGGTAAACATTCTTGGTACTAAGAGAAATAGCTTACAAGCAATATGTTTGAAAGATCATCTGTTCGAGTAAATGTCTGTGAAGCAAGATTTGTAAAAATTAAAGTAATATCTAGTCTTCCTCTTCATTTTCACTCATTGGTTGGCAAACTGTAAGCAATTATAATTTGTTTATAATTTGGTTTGAATTCTTAAATTGGTCCCAAACCTCACATCACTCAGGATAAACTCACTTTTAGGTTATTTATTTTAAAACAAATATAACACTCAAGACCTAATTGATATGAATATCAATAGCATGATTTTAATAACATCAAACACATTTTCTCCACTGGTTCTTTTTCATACTGTGAAAACATTTGACATTGAGAAATATAGTGACACAGTGATTAAACATCTTAATATAGTTATAAACTTTTAAATCCAAGATTATACATTATATTATTTGTACACAAGCTTCCAGGAATAACAAAGGAGCTTTGGTTCTCTTTTCTGAAAACCTCTGCTTTAGGACCAAAATAAAAATTTTGGGGGAGGAAGGGATTTTGCAACAGAAACACAGCCTTGTGGACCCAGCCCAAGACCATGCAGTGGAGAGGAGAAGCTACATGTCTTTTATATACTAGCCTAGCTTTGCCAGTTTTCCTAGTTTGCTCCAAAGTTCATTTTCAAAACACCTATGCTCCATTATTTGACAGCTTGCAGTTTCTGGTGTGCAGCTAATGTATGTACATTTAGAAAACTCCAGATCTGAATTCAGATATATGCGACTCTTAAATTACACGCCACCGTCAAGTATTGACTTTTAGGGTTGATAGCTTTAATATTACCATTTGTGACCCTGTGAGGTATTTTTTCAGAAGTGGAAAAAAGGAAAATCCAAGCTTTATTTATATATACTAAACATAACACATAAGACAATGGATACGAATATCAGAGCAGGTGTTTGGGATGAAATAGCTGACTTAAATCTGGAAACACAACAAAGGGATCTGAGAAACCTTAGAAATAGTCATAGACACACACCTGAAGACTGCCATTTACCATAGCCTTGAGTTTTACAACCATTGGTAAATAATAAATTGATCACAATGAGATCATGAAAAATCCTACGATCCTACAAACAATGAAAATTTGTCACTGTCTTTGAAGGTTGTTTGGAGTGTGTGTGTGTGTGTGTGTGTGTGTGTGTGTGTGTGTGTTGTAGGTGTCAGCTCAGATGGCAGCAGAAGTAGGGAAAGGGGTATTTGATTGGCTAGAGAGAAACTCCTTTAGAGATTTTTTCTGATATGAGGAATTTCAAGATTTTAAGAGTCAGGCGCTGGTGACACATACCTTTAATCCCAGCACTCGGGAGGTAGAGGCAGGCAGATCTCTGTGAGTTTGAGCCCATGCTGGTCTACAAGAGCTAGTTCCAGGACAGGCTCCAAAACTACAGAGAAACCCTGTCTCGAAAATCAAAAAAGAAAAAAAAAGAAAATAAGAAAAGAAAAAAGAAGAGGAATTTCAAATTTTTAGCTTGTTTGTCTTCTTTCTAAGCTTGGATCTTGGATTTCCTAGATTTCCACAGTGGCAAATGCTTGTGAGAGAGATTTTGACAGGGTCCACATAAGGTGTTTGTGACAGAAGGCAAATGATAGCTCAAGGAAATGCCTAGCCAAGCATGTTTCAGAGAATCTCAAGTTAAGGAATGCCTGAAGCCAGGGCCCCATGTGACTTCCAACCCCCTGGATATTTAACTGATAGAAAGAAATGAGACACTAAATGAATCAAAGCAAAGGGAACACAGGAAAAGTGATTTGTTAACAGGTCACATTCTATTCCTTGTCTACAACCTTAGCCCCCAATAACCAGCAGTTCATATATATATATATATATATATATATATATATATATATATATATCAAATATATATAATTAATACATATAATATAATTAATCAAATATAATTATTTTAAAATGTAAACAAACTACCCTTTTTTCATTTAGATATCAATCCCACTCCCTCTCCTCCTCCCATCCCCTCTACCTATCTCCCCCATCCTACCCCCCTATTCACTCCTCAGAGAGGGTAAGGCACATTGCTTTGGGGGAAGTTCCACGGCCTTTCCTACTATATCTAAGCTGAGAAAGGTATACATCCAAAGAGAATGGGTTCAAAAAAGCCAGCACAAGCAGTAGGGACAAATCCTGGTGCCACTGCCAGTGCCCCCTCAGTCTGACCCAGCCATGCAACAGTCAACCACATTCAGAGGGACTAGTTTGGTCCTGTGACTAGCTTCTTTATTAGCTATGTCATACTTGGATAGTTCATTCTTGAACATTATTAGCCAAGAGGGGAAAGTTTTAGCATTAGCCTTTAATTTTTTTTAACCCAGAAAAACCTTAGCCTTTTTGAAGTTCATTACCACAGAGCCTTACTCTGAAAATACAGCAATAAAGACCAGTGGCTCATTATGAGGGCTCTTACCTGATAATATGCTTATATCTGAACAGAATCTCTCAGAACATTAAATAAAGGATAATCAGATCAGTAGAGGAACAGTTGTTCATAGATGGTAAATCAGTAGACAATCCCCAAATGACACCGTGTAGATAGCTACCTGACGGTTTAAGCATAAATCTTGTCTGAGTATTTCCCTTTCTATAACTAGTTCACTGTCACAGAGTCGAGTCAATACTCCGTAAACTGCAGTTAACTTATGCTACCTTCCATCTACTAAGTCAATCTCTCCTGTCTGTGTGAACCTTGGCTGCTTGCTTTTGAATATTAGTAAGAGTAGCCTTAAGACAGCCCCACATAGTTTTTGTGATTGGTAAATTCCTGAATGCCCTCCTGACATAGTGAAAGATTCCCTATATGCAGCTGCAGCTAATAAGTACAGACTACATGTACTTAGTACTGGCTGGACTGGGCCCACAGAGGGCCTACTTTCTTACAGTTTCCTAGAAATCCCAAGAAACTCAACCCAGAGGTATAAGTAATATTAGGTTCTCTTGTACAATAAGAAAGTAAGTGGAAATGTGATGGGGCCTGGTGACACAAGCCTGTAATTACAGCTATGAGAGAATGAGGAAGAATGATCACGAATTCAAGACCTTCCAATCCTACAGAGTGGGTTCAAGGCAAGTCTAAGCAACATAGTAATACCATGTCCCAAATAACAGTTTAAATAAGACCTGAGGATGTAGCTCAGTAATAGAGTGCTTGCCTAGGTATAATATATACATGTATATATTTCTCTTATAGTAAGCTACATTTCAATTTATTATAATTGCCCAAAGACTGTAGGGTAGATTATTTAACAAGAAAAT
Organism: Myodes glareolus; assembly: GCF_982192425.1. Taxonomy (NCBI): domain Eukaryota; kingdom Metazoa; phylum Chordata; class Mammalia; order Rodentia; family Cricetidae; genus Myodes; species Myodes glareolus. The sequence goes on from NC_142053.1 coordinate 138,471,742, forward strand.
ATAATTGTTAGTTACTGTTTACTGGGCTAAAACCTTATGGCTATGTTGTAGATCCTAAGGGAGAATCTAGTACTACTATTCCCCTAAATGGACATAGTAACGAGCTTCTCCCTGATTTGTTATCTTTATACCTAGACTTTCAACTTTTGTCAGAGAAACTACTTTTTGCAAATGGTGATTAACACAGAGAGACATTACTGGTTAATGTGAAGAGAATAAAAAATCATGGAGTGTCTGCTTTCAATGGGACATCTATATCACACAACGTCATCCAAGGTTCAGGTATGATCATGGAAGAGAGGGCAGGACTATTGTAAGATCCAGAGGACCTGGAAGACTACATTAAAACTGTATTCTCTCCACATAGCAGGACTGTTGCCCACATGAGCTCAGAGGGTCTATAACTATAAGCATAAAAGTTGTATAAAATTAGGCCAACTAAATTTCCAGCACGAATGGGGGAGATACTCAGCATATCTCATCCCTAGCCAATGAATTATTGATCATTTATGTGTACTGGGTTCCGAAAACTCAGTTTTCTTTGGGGATGTAGACCCTCAGAGACTACCCAGGCTCTAGTAGATGGCTTCAATCCTGTGCACATACAAGCTGCACTTAAGTGGACCCAGTGAAATTTTTTTTTAAATAGCACATGTAGTCAGGAAAGAAAAGTGGTGTAGGGACAGGGAAAAATTGGAGGGGTGGGAATAGGGGGTTTATTTGATAAAAACACATGTATACATAAACTTATCAAGCAATAAAGGTATTAACAAAAATGTTGTGGGCTGCAGTAAGTTATCCAGTATAACATTATGTGTCAAGGAATGAGGAAAGAATATGTCAGGGATGTGTGAGCTCTGGACTTGAAAGGACAGTATCCCAGAGGCATAAACAAATCAAATAAATAAAAGGTATGTTATAAATAAATAAATTCGCCACAAAAAGGGTCACTTGTGCCTTTCACACAATGTACAAAAAAAGTCATAGTGAGGGGATGGTAGGAAAAACGTGAATAAGTTTCTTTCATGATGGATATGACTTTTGTGGATACCTTGGCCATTTGCTTGGCCAAGGCCCTGACAGCTAAATCCAGCATAAGGTTGCTAAGGATCCCTAGGGAGCAGCATCCATTACACAAGTTCTCTGGCTCAGCACATTTTCAAAACTAGGTAAAGTTCAAAGGAATATATGCTTAATCTCTGATAATAATACATAAGAAAATAATAATAAACATGTTTACATATGTTTCTTAAAATAATTTTCCAATTTGCATGCAATTTCTATTCACAGTTTTTAGTGAGCAGATTTGAGTGATCATGTGTATCCTAGGAAATCTGACTTCATATTACTGTTCATGACACCAGGGACCAAGAGTGAACAAGTACTCTCTCTGTAAGTGAAATGAAGAGGAAATAAGAATGGTTTTAACCAGGTCACTTTGAATGGAATGACAAAAATAAATTGAACTGTTTGAGAACTTTTCCAAGTGTGATAATTAAGGTTATATTACTAAAGAATATATCTCTATAATCTTGGACTCTGAAAAAAAAACTAATGGGATTATTTGAGCTAACATGCAGAAAATGTAGTTAATGTATATATTAAGGATACAACATTTTAGATGAAGGTATAGGAGCAAAAGTGAGACAAAGATTGATTTAATATTTAATGATTTATGTAAGGAGACCTATAAATTTTCAAGTAAATATTTTAGCAAAGAAAGCTATTGAAATAATTCCAGAAATAATTTTAATTTTTATATGGGTCAGACACAATAAATTTTGTTTTTTAAAAATTCATTGTATATATAATAATAAAATTGAGAGACTAAAATGATTTGATCAGTATAGATCAAGGGTTTAGTAAACAATGGGGGGCAATAAAAAGTAAGATATCAAGGACTTAGCACAGGTTTCTTTAATTTCATTAAAGATAATCAATACATTTTAGGGATAGAAAAAATGTTACATGAATTTAAATGAATGTGATTCAATTAAAATATGAATATGGAGTCAGGCATGAGTTTACTACTAGGACTTAAATACTAGGAATTTAATATTTTAATACGAGGACTTTTGTGGGAGTTGGATGCCAGCCTGGTCTACATATCAAGTTCTGGAATAGACAGGGAAGGGTATGTAGGGAGATCTTCCCCCTCAAATAAATAAAAATTATAAATTAACTAATTAAATAAAAACTATTAAGATGGTCCAATTGTTTTTTAAAAAAAGAATGTTACAAAATTCCAGTCATTCAATTTTGATGAATTAGGAAAAATCCTAATAAATATTTGATTGTTTTCTTGTATATTATTGGGTAAGGAAGACATTTTTACAGTGTCATTAGAGTCAAAAGTGCTTTAGAAAGTTAATAGACTTGTCTGCTGAAGTCACACAGTTTGGATAAAAGAGCTTGAGTTTGGGACTCCTAGACCATACAGTGTAGTCCTGTGCCACCCCTGTTCTTCCAGGCACGAAGGGCATCTCTTCTGTATGGTCCAGTCACAGACATAGGTATCAGTCTTTAATTTTTTGTTCAAATACTTTTTTAAGAAAGCCTGACTGGTCTTCCTTGTCTGACATTCCTTTTTGATATAAATATATTTTTCTAGCACAAGGGGAAAGATGCTTGTATTTGGATAGACCTTCTAGTTACTAAAGCCACAAAAAAAATGGCAATGGCTTCAAATTTTATCTCATTGACTGAATAGAAGTTTGAGAAAAAAAAAAGAGAAACTTTAGTAATGATGGTCCCCTGAACATGAGTGAATAAAACCCCTGATGGCAATACTTAGGGAATTACGGTTAGTTCTCTCATGCTTTTTTTGCAGAAAATATTTGCTATAAATTTAGGGTACTCTGTAAGGCACCAAGTAAATGTTACAAAAATTAACCTTTAAAAAATTTTGTTTATCTTAATATTTTTTGTATGCGAGAATGTTTGCCTGCATGTATGTATATGCAACATGATCATTCCTGGTACCCATGGAGGCCAGAAGAGTTTGCAATTCCTGGAACTGTAGTTACAGCCCTTGTAAGTCATGATGTGGTTACTGGGAATCAAACCTGGGTCCTTTCCAAGATCAACAAGTGCTTTTAACCCCTGAGCCATCGCTCCAGCTCCCAGACCCTTAAATAAGTATGTGACTTAGTGGTCAAACACCAGCCTAGCAAACACATAATCCTAGGTCTTTCCTATGCATTAGCGAAGGCATAGGAAAAAAAACAGAGCTTCTAGTAAGTTGTTTTTTAATGTGTATGACTTTTGGGTCTGTTTTCAACAAGTTTTATAGGATGTTCAGTTCAAGGAATGATTTTTGAAATATATAGTTTGTCTGTTTTTTAAAGAAATGATAATAAATTTCTTAGAAATTACATAATCATCTCAGAAATTCAGTTTCACACTTGGAAGTATACTTGAGGTTTCAGATTTGCTTCTTACAGGCTATGGGAAGAAGGGGAAGTTATTCAGCTTCTCTCATTCGTTTTCTTTTCTTCTCATCTCCTTATAAGGATTGAAACTATGACTTGTAAGTGATGTAGGTGGGTCTTCTTTCTATTTGTTGCTTTCATTGGTTAATTAATAAAGAAACTGCTTGGCCTGATAGGTCAGAACATAGGTAGGCAGAGTAGACAGAACAGAATGCTGGGAGAAAGAAGGTAGTGAGGCAGTCGCCATGATTCTCTGACCTGAGAAGGACACAGGTTAGGATCTTTCCTGATAAGCCACAACCTCGTGGTGGAATACAGATTATTAGATATGGGTTAGTCAAGATGTGAGAGTTAGCCAATAAGGGGCTGGAGATAATGGGCCAGGCAGTGTTTAAAAAAATACAGTTTCCATGTAATTATTTCGGGTAAAGCTAGCCGGGCGGGTAACGAGAAGCCGCCCGGAGCTCCTTTCTACATGTAAGTGCATGTGATATACTTGTAATTTTTATTTTATTTTATGTGTATGGATGTTTTGCCTGCATGTGTGTCTATGCACTATATACATGTTTGGTGTTCACAAAAGTCAGAAGGCAGCACTGGATCCCCTGGAACTAATTCCACAGACAGGTGTGAGCGGCCATGTGGGTGCTTTGAATCGAACCCAGGTCTTCTGGAAGAGCAGTGAAAGCTCTAGACACTAAGCCATATCTGCAGTCCATTTTTATTTTTATATCTTCATGTGCAATGTGGTAAATTTAATGATTTTATGAAGAGTATACATCAATCTACTTATTGTAAGGTAGTATATTAATTTTAGGAAATATAAGGCTTTTTTAAAAACTGTGAATGTGTGTTTTTGCATTTTTACTTTTTATTCTACTTTCTGTTACTCACATTCTAAATGATGAGATAGAAAGGGAGTAAAGAAGATAAAGCAAAAATACCTTTTTTTCCACCTCCATAATTCTTGAAAAGTTGATATCCTCAGCTGCTATTTCAAATGAATATATTCCTCAGTATAAATTTATGACATTAGGCTGAAAATTCTCCCATTGGTAAAACTGACCCTGGCAACTTGTATAGCATATGGAGATCTTACACTTGAAGGACGCATCAAATGCTCTGGCCTCTGGTTGCCAGCAGTGGTTCTCGATGGAACTAAATAGCAGTAATGCTTCCAGCAGGAATTGCTGCCCAGATGGCTGGCTGTGGCAACGTGGACATGGGCTGCCAGCCTTTCTCCCATGTTCAGCTGCTCTCCTAGCAGCAGATAGTAAGCAACACTGATCAGTTTTATTTTTTTTCTAAAACGCCCACCTGTCAGCCTCTGCATTTCCCTTTTCTCCCATGGAGGAGCCCAAGGGACGAAATGTTTAAATGAAGATCTGTTTTGATCTTTCCAATTGTGTAAATGTTCTGTCCTTGAAGTTAGACATGAATTCCTAGCACTAAAGAGGCAGGACAATTGGGAGATCCAATACAATCTGAATTTAAAAGTGCTTTCCAGGGCCAGGCAGTGGTGGCATATGCCTTTAATCCCAGCACTTGGGAGGTAGAGGCAGAGTTCGAGGCCAGCTTGATCTATAAAAGCTAGTTACAGGACAGGCTCCAAAGCTACAGAAAAAAACCCTGACTCAAAACAAACAAACAAACAAAAACATAAAAGCAAAACAAATCTGTGCTTTCCAGGCCAACCTAGGATACATAGTGAAACTCTTTCTCAAAATTACGTAAATAGAATAAAATTTTGTCATTTTTAATGACACCTATTAAGTAGTTTGAGTTTGAATAACACAAAAGAAACAAGCATAAACATTCTATTAATAACCAAGATATTAATAAAAATTCCAGAAAACCTTGGCAGAAAATTATTATAAACTTATACTAATAGGGAAAGAGCATGAGAAATTACTTAATCACAAGCTACAGAATGTTTATCAATAAAATCAATGGAGGAGCAACATAATAGCCAAATATCCTTTTGTGGTTTAAAAGTCATTGTCTAAATTCGTTGCTGAATAAAGAAACAAAATAATAAGAAATGTAGAATGATTACAATTTTGATCTGACTAAAAGTTAGCTGAAAGAATACTTATCCAAAATTGCAATCATGATTCAATAATCACAGAAACTTCAAAACAGTACACAAAATGACAATCATGACATCACAAAATGACATCAGCTGTTCTAATAGCAACTTACTGGTGTCTGATGACTTACACTTTGAAACAAAATTTCACAGATGTTTTCATAATATAATAATCTTTTGAAGTAGGTGGACATGCATGACTTTTTCAGATGAAAATACTGAAATCCAAAGAGATTATATAATGTGAAAGATATCAGGCTTTTGTTTTTTTTTTTTTGAAAGTAAATTTTATTAAATTATAAAGGTTTCCATTTCCGCCCCTCTTCCCAACACCCTCCCACTCCCCCCACTCCCTCTCCTCCTCCCTCTTCGTCCCTTAGGGCAGTCAGGGTATCCTGCCCTGTGGGAAGTTCAAGTTCCTCCAACCTCCCTCCAGGTCCAGGAAGGTGAGTATCCAAACAGACTGGATCCCCAAAATCCAGAATATGCAGAGGAAACAGGTCCCAGTATCATAGTCAATGGCTTTTCAGAAAGACTTCGGGCCAGCCACATTCAGAGAATCCGGCCAAATTCCGTGAATCTGGTTAGATCACATCCTCGTTCAGTCCCAGTCCAACTGGCCTTGGTAAACTCTCATTAGATCCGTTTCCTTGTATCAGTGGGTGATAGCATCCCTCACAGTACTGATTTCGTTTTTCATGTTCTTCCTCCTTCTGCTCCTCATTTGGACCTCGGGGGGGCTCAGTCCGGTGCTCCAATGTGCGTCTCCGACTTTATCGCCGTCCTTCGCCAGATGAAGGATCTATGGTGATAAGCAAAATATACATCAGTATGGTTATGGGCCACGGCCGATTCAGGCACACTCTCCTCTGTCCAGAGAACAATCTGGGGGATCTCTCCTTGGACCTGGGATCCCATATATAATCAAGTCTCCTGTAAACCCTAAAATGACTCCCTTAGTTGAAATATATTCTTCCCTGATCCCATATTCATCCTTCCTCCCTCCCCCCCCCCATCCCAGGCCACCGAGCTTTCCCCATTCCTCCCCTACTCCCTTCTCTCTAACCCTCTCCCCTTCCATCAACCCTCCCACCCCCCCATGCACCCGAGGTTACCTGGGACCCTTGTCTATTTCCTACCTCCTGGTGGATAGCTAAATAATCTTCATCAGGTTCATCTTCTTATTAAAGCTTCTCTAGGATCACGAATAATAGGCTCAAAACCTTTAATTATGGCTAGAATCCACTTATGAGTGAATACATACCGTGTTCCTCTTTTTGGGTCTGGCTTACCTCACTCAGTAAAGCGTTTTCTATTTCCATCCATTTGCATGCAAAATTCAAGATGTCATTGTTTTTTACCGCTGAGTAAAACTCTAATGAGTAAATGTTCCAAACCTTTTTTAACCATTCTTCTATTGAGGGGCACCTAGGCTGTTTCCAGGTTCTGGCTATTACAAATAGTGCTGCTATGAACATAGGAGAACAAATGCTTTTGTAGTATGTTAGGGAATCTTTAGGGTATATTCCCAAGAGTGGAATTGCTGGGTCCTGAGGGAGGTTGACTCCCAGTTTCCTGAGAAACCGCCACACTGATTTCCACAGTGGCTGCACGAGTTTGCATTCCCACCAACAATGGATGAGTGTTCCCCTCACCCCACATCCTCTCCAGCATAGGCTATCATTGGTGTTTTTGACTTTAGCTATTCTGACAGGTGTAAGATGGTATCTCAAAGTGGTTTTGATTTGCATTTCCCTGATCGCTAAGGAGGTTGAGCATGACCTTAAGTGTCTTCTGGCCATTCGAAGTTCATCTGTTGTGAATTCTCTGTTCAGTTCAGTACCCCATTTTTTAATTGGGTTAATTAGAGTTTTAGTGTCTAGTTTCTTGAGTTCTTTGTATATTTTGGAGATCAGACCTTTGTCTGATGAGGGGTTGGTGAAGATCTTCTCCCAGTCAGAAGGCAGCCTTTTGTCCTACTGACAGTGTCCTTTGCTTTACAAAAGCTTCTCAGTTTCAGTAGATCCCATTTATTCATTGTTTCTCTTATTGTCTGTGCTGCTGGGGTCCTACTTAGGAAGAGGCCTCCTGTGCCTATATCTTGTAGACTACTTCCCACTTTCTCTTCTATCAGGTTCAAAGTGGACGGATTAATGTTGATGTCTTTAATCCATTTGGACTTGATTTTTGTGCATGGTGATAGATATGGATCTACTTTCATTTTTTTACAGGTTGACATCCAGTTATGCCAGCACCATTTGTTAAAGATGCTTTCCTTCTTCCATTGTATACCTTTAGCTCCCTTGTCGAAAATTAGGTGTTCATAAGTTTGTGGGTTAATACCTGGGTCTTCTATTCGATTCCAAAGGTCGACTTCTCTGTTCTTATGCCAATACCAAGCTGTCTTCAATACTGTAGCTCTATAATAGAGTTTGAAGTCAGGGATGGTAATGCCTCCAGAAGTTCCTCTATTGTATAAGATTGTTTTGGCTATCCTGGGTTTTTTGTTTTGCTATATAAACTTGATTATTGTTCTCTCAAGGTCTGTGAAGAAATTTGATGGGATTTTGATGGGGATTGCATTGAATCTATAGATTGCTTTTGGTAGAATTTCCATTTTTACTATGTTGATTCTCCCAATCCAAGAGCAGGGGAGGTCTTTCCATTTTCTGGTATCCTCCTCAATTTCTTTCTTCAAAGACTTAAAGTTTTTGTCAAATAGGTCTTTCACTTCCTTGGTTAGAGTAACCCCAAGATATTTTATGCTATTTGTGGCTATCATGAAAGGTGAAGTTTCTCTGATTTCCCTCTCTGCTTCTTTATCCTTTGTGTATAGGAGGGCCACTGATTTTTTGGAGTTGATCTTGTATCCTGCCACGTTACTAAAGGTGTTTATCAGCTGTAGGAGTTCTTTGGTAGAGTTTTTGGGGTCACTTACGTAAACTATCATATCGTCAGCAAATAACGAAGGTTTAACTTCATCCTTTCCAATACGAATCCCCTTGATCTCCTTATGTTGTCTTATTGCTATTGCTAGAACTTCAAGCACTATATTGAAGAGGTATGGAGAGAGTGGACAGCCTTGTTGTGTTCCTGATTTTAGTGGAAAGGCTTTGAGTTTCTCTCCATTCAGTTTAATGTTAGCTGTCGGCTTGCTGTATATTGCTTTTATTATATTTAGGTATGATCCTTGTATCCCCAATCTCTCCAACACCTTTATCATAAATGGGTGTTGAATTTTGTCAAATGCTTTTTCAGCATCTAGTGAGATGATCATATGGTTTTTTTCTTTCAGTTTATTTATATGATGGATTACATTGATAGATTTGCGTATGTTGAACCAGCCCTGCATCTCTGGAATGAAGCCGACTTGATCATAATGGATAATTTTTCTAATGTGCTCTTGGATTCGGTTTGCCAGTATTTTATTGAGAATTTTTGCGTCGATGTTCATGAGTGAGATTGGCCTGTAATTCTCTTTCTTGGTTGTGTCTTTGTGTGGTTTTGGTATTAGGGTAACTGTAGCTTCATAAAAGGAGTTAGGCAATGAGTCTTCTGTTTCTATACTGTGGAATACATTAAGGAGTATAGGTATTAGCTCTTCCTGGAAGTTCTGGTAGAATTCTGCATTGAAACCATCTGGTCCTGGGCTTTTTTTGGTAGGGAGATTTTTGATAACAGCTTCTAATTCTTCGCGACTAACAGGTCTATTTAGATTGTTCACCTGTTCTTGGTTAAACTTTGGTATATGGTACTTATCTAAAAAAATGTCCATTTCTTTTACATTTTCCAACTTTGTGGCATATAAACTTTCATAGTGAGATCTAATGATTCTCTGAATTTCCTCTGTGTCTGTGGTTATGTCCCCCTTTTCATTTCTGATCTTATTAATTTGCATGTTCTCTCTCTGCCGTTTGATTGATTTGGATAGGGGTTTGTCAATCTTGTTGATTTTCTCCAAGAACCAGCTTTTTGATTCATTGATTCTTTGGATTGTTTTCTCTGTTTCTATTTTGTTGATTTCAGCCCTCAGTTTGATTATTTCCAGTCTTCTAGACCTCCTGGGTGAATCAGCTTCTTTTTTTTTCTAGATCTTTCAATTGTGCTGTTAAGTCTCCAATGTGTGCTTTCTCCATTTTCTTTAATTGGGCACTTAGTGCTATGAACTTTCCTCTTAGCACTGCTTTCATAGTGTCCCATAGATTTGAGTATGTTATGTCTTTGTTTTCATTAAATTCAAGGAAGAGTTTAATTTCTTTCTTTATTTCTTCCTTGACCCAGGGGTGATTTAGTAGTTGACTGTTCAGTTTCCATGAGTTTGTTGGCTTCCTGGGGGAAGCATTGTTGTTGAATTCTAATTTTAGTCCATGGTGATCTGACAAGACACAGGTAGTTACTAATATTTTTTTGTATCTGTGGAAGTTTGCTTTGTTACCGAGTATGTGGTCAATTTTCGAGAAGGTTCCATGAGCTGCAGAGAAAAAGGTATATTCTTTCCTATTTGGGTGGAGTGTTCTATAGATGTCTGTTAAGTCCATTTGATTCAATACCTCCAATAAATCTCTCAATTCTCTGTTTGGTTTCTGTCTGATTGACCTGTCCATTGGTGAGAGAGGAGTGTTGAAGTCTCCTACTATTAGTGTGTGTGGTTTGATGCCTGCCTTGAGTTCTAGAAGAGTTTCTTTTACATATGTGGGTGCCTTTATATTAGGAGCATAGATATTCAGGATTGAGACTTCCTCCTGATGAATTGTTCCAGTTATGAGTATGAAATGTCCATCTCCGTTTCTTCTGATTGATCTTAGTTTGAAGTCGATTTTGTTAGATATTAGAATGGCCACGCCCGCTTGTTTCTTAGGTCCATTTGCTTGGAAAACCTTTTCGCAACCCTTTACTCTGAGTAGGTGTCTGTCTTTGTGGTTGAGGTGTGTTTCTTGTAAACAGCAGAATGTTGGATCCTGTTTTTGTATCCAATCTCTAAGTCTGTGCCTCTTTATAGGTGAATTGAGTCCATTGATATTAAGTGATATTAATGACCAGTGGTTGTTGACTCCGGTTATTTTTTTTTTTTAGGTAGTAGAGTGTATGTGTTTTTCTTCTTTGATTTGTGCTTGTGAATGGTCGCTAGATGTTCGAGTTATTGTAGGCCGTGTTGGGAATGTTGGATTCCTTGGGTTGTGATTTTCCTTCTAATATTCTCTGTAAGGCTGGATTACTAGCTACGTATTGTTTAAATTTTTTTATCCTGGAATATTTTGTTTTCTCCGTTGATAGTGAACAATAGCTTGGCTGGGTATAGTAGTCTGGGTTTGCATCCATGGTCTCTTAGTTTCTGCAGTACCTCTATCCAGGATCTTCTGGCTTTCATGGTTTCCATAGAGAAATCCGGTGTAAGCCTGATAGGTTTACCTTTATAAGTTACTTGACCTTTTTCCTTTGCAGCTCTTAAAATTTTTTCTTTAATATTTATGTTTTGTGTTTTGATTATTATATGGCGAGGGGATGTTTTTTTCTGATCCAGTCTATTCAGTGTTCTGTATGCTTCTTGAACCTTCATAGGAATATCGTTCTTTAGGATGGGAAAGTTTTCTTCTATAATTTTGTTGAGTATATTTTCTGGACCTTTGAAATGCAATTCTTCTCCTTCTTCTACTATTATTCTTAGATTTGGTTTTTTTATTGTGTCCCACAGTTCCTGAATGTTTTGTGATGAGAATTTGTTGGATTTGCTGTTTTCTTTGGACAGAGTGTTTAATTTCTCTATGGTGTCCTCAGAGTCTGAGATTCTTTCTTCTATCTCTTGTATTCTAATGGTTAAGCTTGTTTCTGAAGTCTCTGTTCGTTTACCCAGATTTTCCATAGCCAGCCGGCCCTCGGTTTGTGATTTCTTCATTGACTCCATTTCAGTTTTCAAATCTTGAACTGTTTCTATTACCTGTTTGATTGTTTTTTCTTGGTTTCCCAGAATTTCATTTATGGATTTACTCATTTCTTCAAACTTTTTGGTATATTTCTCTTCCATTTCTTTACTCATTTCCTCAATTTTTTTGTTATACTTATCTTCCATTTCTTTACGGCAGATTTTCACCTCCTGTTTAAGTTCCTCTATTATTTTCATAAAGAAGCGCTTAGAGTCGATTTCTTCTATTTCTTCTGGAGTAGGGTGTTCAATTCTTCTAGTTTCGAGCTCCCTGGATTCTGGCGATGTCATGTTGCCTTTCAGGTTGTTGGAGGAATTCTTGCATTGGTGCCTGCCCATCTCCCCCACTCTGGATGAAACTCCTCAGCACTTTCTGGATAGAACTCCTCAGCACTCTCTGGGTAGGACTTCACAGCACTCTCTGGATAGAGCTCCTCAGCCCTCTCTGGGAAGAACTCCTCAGCAATGCAACAGGGCTAGCTGGTCTTCCCAGGACCCGGGAGGCAAAGGGCCTGCAGCAGTGAGGGGGAGGGGAGGGGTCCCTTGGAACACCGAAGACCCTGCTGCAGAAGCTGGGGGGGGGGCTGTGCTCTCTTCCTGGGCAGGCAGGCTGCCCAGGTGAGCACCCACTCACCTCTCTGGGAAGAACTCTTCCTTTCAGGCTTTTGATTCCATTCTCTTGAGCTTGTGCTCAGAGTAGTTCTTTTCTTTTCTCTCTGCTGACCTTAAATGTTAATATTCATAAAATGGTGGCTATCTTAATTTTCGTGAAAGAGATCAAATATTCACCTATAGAATGTGTGTATGTGTGCATGCATGCACGCACATGGTTGACAAAGAGAAGAAAGAAACAGAGAGTCATTTTGGTGCTAATGTTATATTCATCTGTTGAACCAATGAAACACAATTCTTGGTATTCATACCTTCTAAGTTTTGTCCTTGTTATTGGGCTTATATATTCTTGAATCAAAAGAATATTGTGGAAGTGATGCTGTGCTGGTTGGGGCTGAAGGCCTATTATCTATGACTTTAGCTCTGAACACCTAAGATAATGTAAAAGAGATTTGACTTCCTTGTTGACTTCTCAGGCCACCTTGGTAGAGACACCATGTGGGAAAACCACTTGAAATTAGAGAGACTATAAGATCACATGGTGAAAGAAGCTGAACTACCCTGGAATCCTTATGTCTGCTGGCTGTAGTCACAGTAGTGACCCTGAAGGAGACCAGCAAAACTCTAATAGAATGCAGCCTATTTGGAAATGAAGAGGAAGTGAAAGTAAGCTACTGAACTTTATAGCGCCAGACTATTGAAATAAATACAGAAGCAGCAGGCTCTGTTATTCTTGCCAAGTCCATAGTCGCTGAATGAGCTGAATGAGCAACTATTCCCCAACCCTATATCTCAAAGTCCTAATGAATTCTGCAGTGAATATCTTGCAGCATTGGGATAAAGAAAAGGTCTGTTCTGAAAAACGAAGAAGTTCATGAAATTGACTTATTTCTTGTGTGATCAAAGCACTAATGTTACTAATTGTTTGAGTCAAAGATCCAGGCACAATGTGGCAGTCTAGATGTGAAATGACACTGCATAAGCTCATTTTGCATTCAGTTCTGGGGAAGATAGCAGCGGCTTGACCATGAAACCAAAGGTTTGTAAATTAGCAAATTTTCAACATTCTGTTAATTAGTGAAATTGATGAGACTGGTAGAAGACTAAGGAAAAAAGTTTCCAAATCTGTGTGAAAATGAAAATGATGATACAAGTAGGCACTTTAGGAGCACCGAGGGAAATGCAGGCAAGGTGTGTCATGCTTTGCACACACTGTCTCTGGGACATTTGTGTCTGCTCATGTAACCAGTTTGTTTCTCAAACATTAAAAAGATCCTGTTGGTTATATGAGTTTTCAAAAACATACGTAAGGATAATTTATTTAAGCCTTAATGGAAGATATAATCATGGCTTGTTTAATCTAAGTGTTTGGTTCATAGGTACAGAAAAGACTTGAGCTAGTCTGTGGTGGGAACTAGTTTTCCTTCTCTAGCTTTTTTTTTTTTTTTTTTTTTTTTTTTTTTTTTTTTTTTTTTTTTTTTTGTCCTATCCTTCTGGTCTTGCTCTTCAGTGAATTCTGGTTTTGCGGGGGATTTGTTTTGTTTTGTTTTGGTTTGGTTTTTCTTTGTGTGTGTGTGTGTGTGTGTGTGTGTGTGTGTGTGTGTGTGTGTGTTTTGTTGTTGTTTTCTTTTTTGGAAGAAGGTGGTTTGCTAAGAAACTAGCAGATGGTCAAGGAAAGTATAACATACAGTCCCCACCCTCAAGGGACTCAGTTTAGGTCCAGAAACAACAACATTGCAAGATCTTCACTATTCTCATAGAGGGGCTCAGAGAAGCTAATGATGAAATCAATCTCCATTTCATTTGATTGAAGAGAGGGGCTCAAATCAAATATTTATACCCCGTTTCTTTTCCCCTGGCTTTATTTTTATGTACCAATGTGCACAATAGCTTCCCTCTTTCTCTTTTTAGTTATCCAAAATGCTTTCAATCTTAATATTTATCAACTGGTCTATCACAATACAACTTCATGGCTATCAACAAAATTTTCTAAAAGCTAAGTAGAGTATGAAGTTATATTTCTATTATACATATAAAAATTTATTGGAAGAGATTCATATAATGGGTTTAAAAGTTGAGGGGTGGGTCTGGAGAAATGGTTCATTGGTTACCAGAGCAGAGGAATGTTTGGCTCCCAGTACCCATAGCAGCTCATAACTGCAGTAACTCCAGCTCCAGGGAACTCAAAACCCTGTCTTTTCCAGACACCTGCATTCACATGCACATACTTAGGGAAACTCAACCATGGAAAAAAGGGTCATGGGGATGCTGGGACGCCACGAGGAAGAAATCACCCCTCACGTTAGAAGACCTTGTCTCAAAGCAAGAAAAGTCCCCCCATCCCCTCCCTCCTATCTCTCATGTGTGTGTGCACAAACGCACACATACAAACACATACACACACACACACACACACATATTCAAAACTGGTGAGTCAAATAGAAAAAGGAATAATAGGACTGACATAATAGAAAGCATTCTTTTTTTCATTGTAGAAATAATGCATGTTGCCTCATTCACAAGTTATACTAGTCTTACCTTGTTTGGGGGTTTCATTCTGACACATGGATACTCATGCTCCTGTATTCTTACCATGCATGGAACACAACTTATACAAGCATGGAGAAATAACTATCTTCATCATACTGACATGCTGAGAAAATTTCATCACCTTCTCGATTAGAACTAAAAAAAGCTTACATTGTATTATAGAGTTCCAATGGTCTTGAGGATTGCATCACAAAGCAGAGAATTTTCTCATACTTCATACCCCAAGGAAGCTGGTGTTTGAACAATCATATTTTCTACAAAAATTGATATGAATAAGGATAACAAGACAGGTTCATTTTGTAAACAATACAAACATTTTGTGCCTTAGTTATCTTTTTGACATATTGGAAATGATTACAGTAGAATCCTCCTCCCCTATTGCTTTCTCATATAAGTTTACTGGTGACACAAGTTCCTTGAAATTACTTTAATATGCAACTGATAAATTTAACAGCCAAGAATGGTGCTTCATGACTATAATTCCAATACCCCAGTACTTGAGAGGTTGAAGCAAGAAGATAACCACAAGACAAAGTCAGCCTGAAGAAGATACTTAGGTTGATTCCAGATCAACCTAAGCTATTAAGTGAAACTATAGCTCAAAAAAAGGAGAGACAGGTTTACTGTATGTATGAGATGGTTGCTTTTTTTCCAGCTGTTCTTTGAACTCATGAGACATGCAATGAATATCCTAGATATACTGCAATTTTCTCTCTTCCTTTCTCTTGATAACTAAAGGAAAGACACACAACAAAATCGTGGAAAAACAAGTAAACCTCCCTATTTCAGACCAGACATTTCACAGGCTCTGTCTAGCTGTCTCTAATTTTCTGTTTGATTTTTCCATGACTTACAGGCAAGAATGAGAGTTATTTCAGCAAAAATTAAATGTGCAAACATGTTTTACCATATGCTGTCATATTCGTGAATGTTATCCCTCCCAAAAACTCATTATTAAAAATATTTATTGGACATGAACAATATATCGAATTCTGTTCTAAATATGTCAGCTGCTTCACAGTTATTACTCATTTGAGCATAAGCTAGAGATAGCCCATCCCTCAGTTCTGCTATTCTTGATACCTTTTCCCCCTCCTTGAAACAGAAAGTTATTTAAGATTAAATAGATTACGAAAACCCTTAACACAGTGTACATAGTAAAGGTTGAACATGTTGACTGACTGGTAAATTTGTAAAGCCTGTTTTATCATCTTGCAAATTTCTTAAGAGATTATAGACAGAATTTATTATTTCTCAGGTATATGCCATTTGCTAATTTCATATTTTTGTCTTTATAACCAACGTCCAACATCTGATGCTCTAGTTCAAGTTTAAAAAACAAAAACCAAGTAAAATATGCTGAATGTGGTGGTACATGTGTTGTGGAATATTATTTTAAGATGTGTTACTTTTGTTTATGCTGTGGAACATTTGTTTAATGATGTAAAGTTGTGTTGCTTTTGTTTACGTTGCATTTGTTTAACTCTGTGAAGCTGTGATTCTTGGCCAAAAACCTGGTGTTCTAATGAAAAACTGAGTGGCCGGTGGTGAGGCAGGAGAAAGGATAGGCCTGGCTAACAGTCAGAGAGAGTAAATAGAATTAGCAGGAGGGAGGAACAGGAACCAAGGAGGAGGACATCAGAGCCACCCAGCTACACAGTCAGTCTCAAGGAGTAAGAGTGAAATTAAGACAGAAGTTAGAGAAAGGAAAAGGCCCAGACACAAAAGGTAGATAGATAAATTTAAGTTAAGGAAAGCTGGCTAGAAACAAGCCAAGACCGGGCATTTATAAGTAAGAATTATATATTTCCATGTGGATTTATTTGGGAGTTGGGTGGTGGGCCCAGTAAAGAGTAAAGAATAAAAATAATGAAAAACAATCAACAACATACATGCTAGTAATTCTATTATACAGAAGATGGAGTCTGGAGGATTCTGATTTCAAGGCCTATCTTATCTTAAAATAAACAAACAAACAAAAGTCAAAATACAAAATTCTTGTTTTCCAGCTTCCCTTGCACCTAGGATATGGGCACACAACTGTTAGATCAGCAATAGTGAGAAGTACTGAGAGAACTTATTTGCAGCAGCTGTATTCGCATCCAAGGGGTGGCAGTGGTAGCAGAGTTAACAATGAAGGCTGTGGTAACCAATATTCATGGAACTGACATAAATCCTCTCTCCAAATGCCTCTCAATTCATGGAACTGACATAATCCTCTCTCCAATGCCTCACAATTTTAATTCTTGTTACAAGATCTTATCTGTTTATTACCCAAGTATGATTCTATGACTTTCCAGGGATATGTAAGCCCCAGCATACCATTAATTAATTTCTCTTTTGCTTAAATCCGACAAAGAAGTATCTTTTGCTTTTATGCTAAGAAACTTCTTTCCTAGCCTTCCTAACAGACAGAAAACAGACAGTCCATGCACGGTTCATTCATTCAGTACTGTTTTTTTGAGTTACACTCACAAACTTTAATTCTGCAGTCTTTTGTATTTTTAAGTGTTTTAATATATTAATTTTATCTATATCATGCCATCTTAAGGTACAAACAGATATCATACAATCTATTTCTATAAGTGCAGAAATATACCAGAAAAAGAACATGCTGAGTATAGTTTTCTTTGATCAATATCAGCTAGATAATATCAGAATAATAGTCATTAGCACAACTGAAAAAAGGTAGATATTATTCTTTCTGAACCAAGACAGAGAACACATGAGTTACTTAGAATTAAAATTCAGTACCACATAAAAGGAACAAAAGGTTTTAACTCAGTTCAAACTGCTTTGTATTTAGCTTAGTCAAATCAATTTTTGTAACTAGACAGTCTTAAAACAAAGACTGATTGCAGGTTAAAATTAGATAAAATAAAAATGAATGGATACATTTCAATGTCGTTGTCCCAATGTCATTGTTAGACTAATAATGCTTGCTTTCCTCCTTTCTATAGCTCTCCAAAGTATATTCACAAAACAAGGTCAGAGAATGTTCGTTTGGTTTTGAATTGAAGACGGATGTAGTGAAGGAGAAAAGACTGAAATGGCGGCCCTTATTGTGAACATGGCATGGAGGTGAAGGTCTAGTTCTAGGAAGGGAATGTAGCTCTCATAATAGCCAGTTTCTCTCTCTCTCTCTCTCTCTCCTCTCTCTCTCTCTCTCTCTCTCTCTCTCTCTTTATCTCTCTCTCTCTCTCTCTCTCTCTCTCTCTCTCTGTGTAGAACTACTTACATCAAAGGAGATTAAAATTATATTAATTTAAATAATCAGGATCTTATCCTACAGATGTCAGTGTTTTGATCAATCAGTATTAAAAAGTTCACTCTTTGGGGTAGAAAAGATAGCTAAGCAGTTAAGAGCACTTGGTGCTCATGCAGAGGGCCGTTGTTAGGTCCCCAGCACACACAACAAGTAGCTTACAACTCCTGTTCCAAGGGATCTGATGCCCTTTCTGACTTCATAGACTCTACCCATCCATGTGGTACACATAAACTCTGGTATAGATACATAAACAAAAAATTTAAAAGAAATTTTAAGTTTCCTCTTTAATGTATTCATTTAACAATATATTAAAGACTTATCCTATTTTGTATTGCTGTATGTCGGCGAATCAATCCCACACCAGTTATGTTTTAAGGGGTTATTTATTTTGGGGGGTAAAACTTACATACACCATAAACCGTCAGGAAGGGAGCCTAGTCGCTGGAGCAGGAGCCGGGAGCAGGAGCCGGGACCAAGTGCCGGGACCAAGCACCGGGACCAAGCGCCGGAACCAAGAGCCGGAACCAAGAGGGCCTGATCCAGGATCTGTGGCTCTTTTTAAAAGAGAAATATACCATGCCCCAGTGGGCTGGTATTTCAGCGGCTATTGGCTGACGGAGCGAAAGGTGCTCCCTGCCGCACTGTGGGCTCGTGCTTCAGTGACTATTGGTTGAGGCAGCTGAAGTTACTCCCACACCTCTCCCTTTTGTTTAAGTAAGAGAGTTCTAAGCCTACTACGAAATTATATACAGTAAGTACAAACCTACACAATTATATACAATAAGTACAAATATCCTATTCTAACTAGCTAAAGTCTTGTATAATAAATGACTTGGCCAAGTTATGAAAGGAAAGTAACTACGTTTATATAATCTTCAATCCCATCAAAGATCTGAGAAGGGAAATAATGTTACCTGAGTAATTAGGAAGTGCAATCAAACTTCCAGAACATGTAACAAACCACAAAGACAACTGGCTACCTGGGCAAACACCCAAAATCACGTTTGCAGCATTGAAGCAACCAACTTTGGCTAAGGCCTAACGTAACTGACATACCATTTTCAAAGGCAAGGAACTTTTCAAAACTATCTTATCCTGTCTTGGCAGGATATGACAGTCCTGTTTTATCCATTTACGGATACTCTGTAACTTTGTCAGTAGTTGAGGTATGGGCATTTCTTTACCCAAAGGCCAGTTCTGCCAAGAAGAAAGGCTCCAGGTGGAGTGTCTTTGGTGCTCAACATTCTCTCGGGAATAGATCGGTGTTGACAGGAGCGATTGTGTCTCCCTACCACAGAACTCTGAATTAGATTAAAGGCCATTTTCTACAGCTCTTTGAAGAGGTTGAAGATTATCTATCTATACTGAATATAATCTCTATGTATCTAAAGAACCTGATTAGTCTAATTATAAATGACAAAATTAAATGACTATTGATCTATATAATTCTCAATATCTATCTAACTTAAAGACTGAAATAGTAAACAACTGTGCAATAAATGAGGACAATATGACCTCCAAATATAAACAATGTGCAAGTATACATTGCAATATGGTAAATATATATACCAATACATGAACAATATATAAGTATCTTAATCAGAGGTAGAAGTGTACAATGCAATATGGTAAAATATACATATATCAATACAATATATATATGTCAATACATAAAAATGTTTTAAACAGAGGTAGAAGAATGCATGCATAAAATAGTCAACATAATTTAACTTTGTATCAATATATAAGAATCAATACCAATATAATTGTCTAAAAACAATAACTCACAAGTACAAAGCTATTATCCTATAATCCAATTATCCCCCCCCCCTTTTTTTAAAGATTTCTGCGCTTATAAAATTCCTCCCCCAACCCTCAACCCTATACTAATTATAACCAACCCCTAAATGATGTCCCTAAATCCAAGGACAAACTTTACTGGGAGAGGGGATGTCGTTCTCTAGAATTACTTCCAGCTGTCATGGGGGCGACGTTCTTTCTGGGGGATCCTGTGAAAGTAAAATGATGGTTAAATTTCAAGATCAATGTCTTTTAAAATTGCAAATAGTCTCTGAGTATTTTGTGGAGGTCTGGCCAGAATGTTGTACAAGATGTGCATCATTTCAGCTAACCACGTTGGAATCGTCTTGTGCAGCTGGTACCCAAAACAGATCTTGTAGTAGCGCTATCAGTATCATGACATCATCTCAACCAGGTGGAGTTGTTGTTATGGGGCCCCATCTTCTTCCTGGAAACTTCAAATGTCACTACAGGAAAAACTTATTGTTCATTGTGGAAAACTTAAACATTAATCATATATATTAATCATATATTAATATCATATATTATATGATTATAATAATATATAATCATATATTAATCATATAGACATATACAGACATACATATATTCAATGAAAGACATGATAGATATATTTAATGAAAGGTATGATAGATATGAAGAAAAGTAAAGATGTTTTCTAAACTCATATTCCTTTCTGTCCCATATCATGGCTCTTGACATGAGACAGAAACTCCAGAAACTCTGGGTTTTTCTTTTAATAACAGGCTTGGAATTAGAGAGGGACTGAGCTAGAGTCCAACTCTAAAACCAGCTCTATAAATTTAGAAATATGATTTAGTATATTTTACTTACAGAACCTATTCAGTTTTCTTGATAGTCCCTATTGGGCCATTATTTTCCATCTGTCAGTATTCAGATATCCAGGGTCCCTTGAACTTTTCAAAAATCAGTGTTTTCCTGTGGAGATAAGAACAGAACCCTGTCCCCATTCTATATGTTTTTCTTACCAACTGTATGAATATCATCATTGTGGATGAGCTGTCATTTCTCCTTTCCAAGAGGTTTCTCCTCTTCAAATCGAACCTTTATTAATTTTGATGGTATACACAATTTTTCTTCTCCTGTGAAAACAAGAGTAAAACCCCTTCCCCAACGTAGCACATCTCCTGGCCTCCATTGAGAGGTCAGCACGTCTTTGAAATAAACAAGTTGGTTTAGTTCAGAAGTTTTTTCCATTATCCAATGCCTCTCTGCTGCTGTTGTTCCTTTCTCATTAGCATTAAGAAAATTCAAGGTTAATAAAACATTATGCAATCTATTTCTGGGGGTATCTTTCGTCCCTTTCTGTTTGTTTAGCATATCCTTTATAGTACGATTTGATCTTTCTATAACTGCTTGACCTGTAGGATTGTATGGTATACCTGTAACATGCTTAATATTATAATAAGCAAAAAATCGTTTCATTTTCCTAGATACATAAGCTGGACCATTATCTGTTTTTATTTGTGCAGGTATACCCATAATGGCCTTAACTTCTAATAAATGTGTGATTACTGAGTCAGCTTTTTCTGAGCTTAAAGCAGTTGCCCACTGAAAGCCTGAATACGTGTCAATGGTGTGATGTACATATTTTAATTTGCCAAATTCTAGAAAGTGAAACACATCCATCTGCCAAATTTCATTCCTTTTAATACCCTTTGGATTAGTCCCTGCAGGCAATGGTGTTTGGTTATAAAAAGAGCAAGTAGGGCATTTCTTTACAATCCCCTTAGCTTGTTGCCATGTAATAGAAAACTCTTTTTTCAAGCCTTTGCTATTGACATGATGTTTTTTATGAAATTCAGATGCCTCCAGCACACTACCAATCAATAATTGATCAATATCTTCATTACCTTGTGCTAGAGGACCTGGCAGACCCATATGGGATCGGATATGCGTTATGTACATAGGGCAGAGCCTGTTTCTGATCATGTCTTGTACCTGGATAAACAATGAGGTCAGTTCTGTATCATCAGGTATAAATTCAGCAGTTTCAATATGCAAAATAACTCTTTCTGCATATTGTGAGTCAGTAATTATATTAAGAGGTTCTTTAAAATCCCTAAGCACCATAAGGATGGCATATAATTCTGCCTTCAGGACAGAATCATAAGGACTTTGTTCCACTTTACTCAATTCTTCTGATTTGTAACCTGTTTTCCCTGATTTATTAGCATTGGTATAAAATGTATGGGCTCCGGTTATTGGAGCATCACGGACAATTCGAGGGAGGATCCAAGAAGTTCTCTTTATAAAGTTAAGTCTCTTGCTTTTGGGGTAATTGTTATTGATTTCTCCCAAAAAATTAGCACAAGCTCTTTGCCATGGTTCATTGTCTTCCCACAACTTTTTTATCTCATCAGCAGTGAAAGGCACTATAATTTCTGCTGGGTCTATACCTGCTAATTGATGAAGTCTCAATTTTCCTTTTATAATCAATTCAGAGACTTTTTCCACATAAGTTTTTAATTTTTTACTTGGTTTGTGTGGTAAAAAGATCCATCCTAAAATAGTATCTTCCCTCTGCATTAAAATTCCTGTAGGAGAAATTCTGGAAGGCAATATAACTAGAATGCAACTAAGATTTGGATCCACCCTATCTACATGTGCCTCCTGTAATTTTTCCTCAACCATCATCAGTTCCTTTTCTGCTTCAGCTGTTAACTCTCTGGGACTATTCAAATCTTTGTCACCATCTAAGGTTTTGTTTAAATGAATTATTAGATCAGGTGTTATCCCAACAGCTGGTCGTAGACTGGAAATGTCTCCTAATAATCTTTGAAAGTCATTAAGAGTTCGTAACCGGTCTCTCCTGATTTGTGCCTTTTGAGTCTTAATTCTTTGTAAGCCTATTTTATAACCTAAATAATTAACAGAATCTCCTCTCTGAATTTTTTCAGGAGCAATTTGCAATCCCCATTTAGTTAATACTATTTTTACTTCTTCAAACAGCCTTTCTAAGGTGTCTTTGTTTTGATCAGATATCAGGATATCATCCATATAGTGGTATATTATGGACTTAGGAAATTGTTTGCATATAATTTTCAATGGTTGGCTTACAAAATATTGGCACAGGGTGGGAGAGTTCAACATTCCCTGTGGGAGGATGGTCCACTGGTACCTCCTTGCAGGCTGAGAGTTATTATAAGTAGGCACTGTGAAGGCAAACTTTTCTCTATCTTTTTCTTGTAATGGTATAGTGAAGAAACAATCTTTCAGATCAATAACTATAAGAGGCCATCCCTTTTTGTAACAGGGAGGGCAGAGGATTTCCAGATTGCAGAGGGCCCATAGGTTGAATAACCTTGTTGATAGCTCTAAGATCTGTCACCATTCTCCATTTACCAGATTTTTTCTTAACAACAAATACAGGAGCGTTCCAAGGGCTGGTAGATTCTTCTATATGTCCAGCATCTAATTGCTCTTGTACCAGCTGTTCTAAAGCCTGTAACTTTTCCTCAGCTAAAGGCCACTGTTTAGTCCATATTGGTTTCTCAGTCAACCATTGCAGAGGCATGGCTATTGGTACCTCTGAAGGGCCATCAATTGTGTTGTGTTCTTGTATAGCTCTAATGGCTGGTTTCTGCCATCTGTAATATCTTGTAATATTGTCCTCAGAAATATAGGCTCTGGAAGCAGCAGGAATGTTAATTTGGCTATTCCATTGCTGCAATAGGTCACGGCCCCATAAATTCACTGAAATATTTGCTACATATGGCCTTAGTTTTCCTATTTGTCCATCTGGACCTATACAATTCACCCATCTCGTGCTTTGTCTTACTCGAGATAGGGTTCCAATTCCTAAGAACTGAATATCTACCTCCTGAAGAGGCCAATGCAGATGCCAAGACTCTGGAGCAATGATACTTACATCCGCACCTGTGTCCAGTAGCCAGTAATAAGTTTGCCATTTACACACACTCTTAGCTGTGGTCTTTGTTCATTTATAGAAGTCTGCCAGAATATTCGTTTACTTTGTCCTCTTAGATTTCTTGATTCATTCACCACATTTAACTCATCCTTCAGGCCGTTATTGCTTTTAACAGCAGGCATGGGGCATTCTAATTTCCCTGAAGAGGCATGTTCTCTGCAGTGATCGGAAATGACTGGACCACATTTGCCATGGGGACCTTCGAGAGGCCCCCTATTGAGTTTCCCAATGGCAACGGGTTGCCCTGTTTATCTCTTGTTGACCTACATTCATTTGTCCAATGCCTGCCCTTTCCACATCTCCTACATAAACCTGAAGGCTGAGTCCTCCTATTCCTGTTATTCCTAGAAGAGGCATTATTCCTGGAATTCCATTGTCTGCAGTCCCTTTTCATGTGTCCCATTTTGCCACAATGAAAGCATTTTGTAATCTGATGTCTCCTTTTACCTTTGGAAATTGCTTCTTGTACCCATGTTTCATTGCCATAATCAAATGTATCAACATTCATTGTATGTAAAACCCATTCATCCAAAGGCGCTGATCTGAACTTTAAAGGCCCCAGGATCCTTTTGCATTCTACATTGGTATTCTCATATGCCAAAGACTCAATTACTATATTTCTTGCTTCTGGATCAGGTATCCCTATGTGTACAGCCTTAGTTAGTTGTTGCAAAAAGTCACTAAAGGGTTCTCTCTGACCTTGTTTGACCCTGACATACAATTCTACTCTCTGACCTGAGTCTTGAACCCTGTCCCAGGCCCTTAGAGCTGGTGTAGCACATATGGATAAAATGTTTTCATCATAAAGAGCTTGTTCCTGAGGATCAGAGTAAAGTCCTTCCCCTAGAATTTGATCTAGAGAAACCTCAATTACTTTCGCTGATTCTTGTTGTTGTAAAAGTCTGGCCTCTTGTTTGAATAGGCATTTGAAATGCCATAAAGTTCCGTTCTCGAGGACAGCTGACGTGAGCTGGTTCCAATCTTGAGGGGTGGCCCTGTTTCTCAGAGCCCAGGATTTTAACATCTCCCTAACAAAGGATGAATGTAGTCCATAATTCACAATTGCTTGTTTAAATTCTTTCAGATCATTCATACGTATAGGCTCCCATGTATGTTTTTTTAATGACCTTAGGGTTTTTGGAGCCGGTTATCTTTTCTGATGTTATTACTGGAAAGGCAGGTATAACTCTATGTAGACTGAGAGTTTTTTGAGGTGACAGTTGCCTTTCTACCTTTTGCTCCTGTTCATCAGAGTCTATGATTTCCTCAATCTTATTAAATCTGCTCACCATTGCCTTCTGTAAGTCCTGAATCTCCTGTCCAGTATTATGCTCCAAAGCCTTCATTAACGATTCTAAGGCATGGAGCTTGTCCGTCAGAGACACCATTTCCTCCTCGGACACAATCGCCTTCATTGATAATTCCAAGGCGTGGAGCTTGTCCGTTAGAGATACGATATCCTCCTTGGACATAATCCTCATGGCATGTACTGTGCCTTCTTGTATGGAAATCCTGTCAATTAATCTATCATACTCTTTTGATAAAGTCCAATTTTCACATTCAATGGTTATAATCCTCTCAGCTAATGTTTCAGCACTTACAGTCATGGACTGGAGGTTACGAGTCATTTTGGTTGTCCCCTCCTCCAGAGCAGTGAAGCTCCCTTCTAAAGAAGCAATATCAGACTGTACCTTCTTGATATTTTGGTCAGTCGACTGAGTCATATCAAACAAAGATCTAGTCTCCTGCTTGAAAACTCCAAACTCTGATCTAGTCTCCTGCTTGAAAACTCCAAACTCTGATCTAGTTTCCTGCTTGAAAACTCCAAACTCTGATCTAGTTTCCTCCTTGAAATCTCCAAACTCTAATCTAGTTTCTTCCTTGAAATCTCCAAACTCTTTTTTGAGGAGGTTGGTATCAGTCTGAATTGTTCTTAAGGTTTTAATCTCTGCCCTCAGCATTGTAGATTCAGTCTGTAAGGACTGTATCTTTCTTATAAAATAGCCAAACACCAGAAAAGCAACAGATCCCAGGAATAACAAAGTAAAAAGAATATCTGAGACATCCTTCAGAATATCCTCCATAGCGCAATTAAAAAAACCATTGAACTTTTGGATAGTAATATTTTCTGACATTTTCAATAAAAAGAAATTGTACTTGTATGTATGTATGTATGTATTTATTTTCAACCGAAAAGAAAAATCTTACCTGTAATGACCGTTGCCTGCCAGTAGGAGGTGGGGCGCAACTGAATCCACGTGGCAGTGGCGTTGATTCAGGAAGTAAACTCTAGAATATATACACTCAAATCCAGAGGTTAAATCCACAGATCACAAAAGGTCAGAGAACTTCTAGTGGCCAATAAACAAGGCAATAAACAAGGCCCTGCTGCTCTGTTCAACCCGATGCAGAGGGTCGTGACACAACCACTGCGCTGTTGCTAAAGAGGCCTAGTGCTTTGGGCCCCATGTCCCTGTGCTGGGATTAAGGGTCAAGCTGCTTGCAGCACTCCCAATCAGTTATGGCAGATGGCAGGGGTTTCAAACAGCTTGCTGGAACTTCAAAGGGAGCTTGCGCTTTGAGCTCTTTGACTCACGTTGCAAGGAAAAATTTAAAAATCCATGCCGAACAGGGCAAAGTAAGCTGGCAGAGACTGTCTGGACCTGTGTATCCTGGGAGGCCGAGCTGGGGGTGGGGGGGTGGGGCGATTCTTAAACCAAACGCTGGGTGCCAATTATCGGCGAATCAATCCCACAGCAGTTATGTTTTAAGGGGTTATTTATTTTGGGGGGTAAAACTTACATACACCATAAACCGTCAGGAAGGGAGCCTAGTCGCTGGAGCAGGAGCCGGGACCAAGCGCCAGAACCAAGAGGGCCTGATCCGGGATCTGTGGCTCTTTTTAAAAGAGAAATATACCATGCCCCAGTGGGCTGGTATTTCAGCAGCTATTGGCTGATGGAGCAGAAGGCGCTCCCCGCCGCACTGTGGGTTCGTGCTTCAGCAACTATTGGTTGAGGCAGCAGAAGTTACTCCCACAACAGCTGTAGACCCCAGAGCTAGTCCTGTAAATGAGACAGATAAAATTCTGAACTAAATAATTTATATTCTAGTAAGATAGATAAATAATAAGCCATTAAACAAGCAGAAAATATTTCTACATATCAGCTAGTGATAAGTACTATAAAGCAAAGTAAAATAGGATACAGAATATAAAGTGATGGAAGCTGATATTTTAGGAAGGGTTGCCATAGAAGTTCTTTCCCTGAGGTGGTAATATCTGGCAAGGGACAAATAAAATGGAGTGATCAAAGCAGACATCTGAACAAAGGTGCTCCAGGGGTATGCAAGAAAAGGACAACATTCCTGAGGTGTAATTATACTTAATTTGAGAAAATGAAGAAAACCATTTGGCTCAGTTTGGGTATTAAAGGAGACAATAGGAGAGTATTTGGGCACTATGCTACCCTGATCCTTCTTCACTGAAAGACATGTCACTCCAGCTGATGACCAGGAGCTCTACCTTAACTGGTGAGTGTTCTCTCAGGAAAGGTCTTACTTCTGACATGCTCAGTACATATGTGATAATTAACCCATGAGGGACTGTACCAGTCACATCTTGGTTCAACTCAAGACAACTCTGAAGAATTTTTCTACTTTCAGAGCAGAAGGTCAAACATAACTAAAATTGAGCATGAATTGAAGTTTGTTGCCCACTCTTTTTCATTCTCTTCCATCGACAGATGTTAGTTACAAGTAAACCCTCTTTTAAAAAATAAAAGGAACAAAACAAAAACTGTGCCCCCTAAACACCATCGCCCGACAACACAACTTACAGAACAGAAGTAGGTGACATTTTCTTTAGTAAATTTGGTTTTATTTTTGAGTGTTATATAAGACTTTTGTTCTAAGCAGAGGTACACTACATTTCAATTTCTATTTTAAAGGGATTGTTGGGCTCCTAAATGGATAAGACGGTGTGATAAGAAAACTGAAAGTAGATTCTCCTCCAATAATTGTGAGTTCACTGGCATTGAGTAGCTATCTAGGTTTCCAGTACCAGGCATAGTTTCTCCCTTGCTGAGCATGTCCTAACTCCAATTAGTAAGCTATTGGTTACTGTCAAGGTATGTGCCACTACCGAACCCTTGAGGTTATCATGACAAGCTACTAATTTACTAAACCAGCATAATCCTTAGCAGTAATTTACAAGCATGTGTTCTTATATGCACAGATAACTACAGTCTTCACCACTCAGCAACACACAGAGATCAATATAGATTGTGGCTCCCATTCCCAGGGGCTACATCTACAAGATACTTCCAGAGTTACGGATCCCAGAACATTGCAGTAGAGATGGTGGAAAGACAGAAAGATCCAGAAGACCAGAGAGTTTCCTGTGAAATTATGTCTCCTAGTAATATCAGAAGCTGTATCAATAATTTCTCACCAACTTGACTGCCCAAACATGAGCTGAACAAGGATGGGCCCAATGGACATGCCAAAGTAGACAGGGAAAAGTCCATGTGACCTCAGCCCTCTACACAGAACTATAAGCAAATGAGGAAAGGTAGTCACACCAATTAGTTGTATAGTGTCAGCCAACCCTGAAATATGCATACAAGCAACATTATATGGACTGAACAGGTTATATTTATGAATATATATATATGTATGTATGCTTCCCCCATCATATATGTACATATGTGCATGCAATAACAATTTGTGCAAAAAGAGACCATAAATTTGAAAGAGAGTGGGGAGGGGTATATGGGAGAATTTGGAGGAAGGAAGAGGAAGGCGAAATGTTGCAATTATATTATAATCTCAAAAATCAAACCAAAATAAACCCCAGAAAGTTGGGAAGGTCTTGAAGGAGTCAAGCAACAGGTGACAGTGATATCAGACTTGAGAAGGATTAATGAAAATAATGGGAAATAGGTGGGTCCAAGATGCATTCTAAAGACAGAGCTGAAAGAATGAAGTGGTGCTCTTTATCCCTTAAAGTCACCATTCAACTCTATAACTAGCATCACAATAAAAGTCACCCCTTTGGGCAGATATATACGAAAAGCTCACCTTTCTATCCAACTGTATATAATAAAGAAGCTGAGCTTTGGGGGAGAGTATTGCAACATCAGAAAACTCAGACCACTTGATCCCAGATTTTCTGCAAAAAATTAAAAGAAGAAAAAAGTCAATTAAAAACATAGGTATTTTTACAAGTACAAGCATTGTTTATGTTGTATAATGCCACTAATAGAAATCATATCAACTCTCATACAGTTTCTATTTGTAACTTAAGACCTTTGTTTATATCATAGAAACAAATGCCACTGAACTACCTTGGAGAACATTCTTTCAGGGTTAATCAGGCTGTGCACTTTCTATATTATGAGTTGGTGAGTTATGGCCCACGACACAAATCTAGCCAATTTCATCACATTTTCACAGGATCTGTATCACAAGAATAATTTTTACAATGTGTGTGTGTGTGTGTGTGTGTGTGTGTGTGTGTTTGTATGTGTGTGTGTGGTATATTGATATCTGTGTTTGCACAAGTGCATGAACATTTGTGTGTTGCCTTGGTGGTCAGAGATTATCAGTGAATATCTCCCTCTGCATCTCTCCATCTTATCATTTAGAGAAAGTCTCTTCCTTGAATCTAGCTATTACTGATGGAGCTAGACTGGCTGGCTAGCAAGGTCCAGGGATTCACCTGTTTCTAATTTGCCAGAACTGAGATCCCAGAAGCAGAAGGGACAGGTTTTTACGGAGGTGCTGGAGATCTGAACTTAGGTTCTCTTACTTACTTGGCAATAGCCTTGTCAACTCAGCTATCTTTCCAACCTCCATTTTCTATGTTTTTAAATGATTGAAGCAAAATCAAGACAAGGATGTTTTGTGTCCCTAAAATGTTGAATTCAAATTTCCATATACATATAGAAGTTCTGTTGGTACATGATCAAATACATTTGTTTAGCTTAGCCAGTAACTGCATTTTTGCTCCAAGACTAGAGTAACTGTGACAGAGACCACATGTCCTATACAGCCTGACATACTTGCCAGCTAGCCCTTGTAGAAATGTTCACTGACATCTTGTTCTTACAGCGGTACAGTCTGGCAGAATATTGAGATTGGGTTAATGGGGCTGGTGACCTCTTCACCCCTGCTAACTTTGTGTCTCCTGGATACTTGTGCAATGAGCAATCGTTCAGGGTTATTTTTATAAATTTTATTTGAAAGGTTTATTGAATTCTAACGTTGTCCATGATTTCTTTTGGCTATTTAGAGGTTCATTGTGATTCCTTTGTGTGGCGGGCAATTTCTTATTATTATACAGCACAAGTTTCAGACCTTTCCAGCTGACCTTGGAACTGTCACCTAGTCATACTCACCAAGCAACACGCAGTGACAAATGAAAGCAAACAGCAAATAATTTAGAGCCACTCTTCTCCACTTTCTATGGTGCACATTTCAGTTCCTGTTTTTCACCCTTGTTCTTGTTACTCTCATTTTTGTCTGCCCTAGCAATTTGGACTTGACTTTTAAACTTGATCTTCCATGTATAAACCTTATTCTTTTCTTTAATTAATTAATTTATTTATTAAAAATTTCCACCTCCTCCCTGCCTCCCTTTTCCCTCTCCCTCCCCACCTCCCCCTCCCTCTCTAGTCCTAAGAGCAGTCAGGGTTCTCTGCCTCGTGGGAAGTTCAAGGTCCTCCCCCCTCCATCCAGGTCTAGGAAGGTGAGCATCCAAACAAACCAGGCTCCAAAAGTCAGTCCATGCAGTAGAATCAAAACCCAGTGCCTCTGTCCTTGGCTTCTAAGTCAGCCTTCATTGCCAGCCACATTCAGAGTGTCCAGTTTGATCACATGCTCCATCACTCCCAGTCCAGTTGGCCTTGGTGAGCTCCCATTAGATCAGTCCCACTGTCTCAGTGGGTGGACACACCCCTCGTGGTCCTGACTTCCTTGCTCATGTTCTCCCTCCTTCTGCTCCTCATTTGGACCTTGGGAGCTAAGTCCAGTACTCCAATGTGTGGCAAACATTCCACACCAGAGTCTGCATCAACACCCACCCAGTATGAACCGCAGCTCCATACCTTCCACGAGCTGGGTAAGGTCCTAGGGGTTAAACACAAGACGCACACACATACAGAGAGCTCGAGTAATTCGCCAAGAGGAGAATGCCCATTTATTCAACTTAATCCAGGGTTAATATACTCTTTTGCCCCAGTAGAGAAAACCCCTCCCAGCCTGAGGGGGTTGGGGAAGCTGGCGCCAAGTGAGCTTCTCCCGCAGGCAGGTGGGCGAGGGGTGCAGGGCAATGTCAGACAGGGTAGAGGGACCTTGGCGCCCTGAGCTCTCCCAGACAGGTTGAGAAAATTACCATAAGATAAAACAAGGCTCTATGCTAATTCCCCAGGATGGCAGAAGTTAACAGGAAGCTAAGCTGGTTTAGTGTAAACAGCTCTGTGCTTTGGCCTCCAGGAGCAGGGGAAAACCTGGAATCCCAACACCAATGTGGGTCTCTGTCTCTATCTCCATCCATCGCCAGATGAATGTTCTATGGTGATATGTAAGATATTCATCAGTGTGGCTATGTATGGGACAAGGCCAGTTCAGGCACCCTCTCCCCTGCTGCCCAACTCACTCATAAATGGATTCTAGCCATAATTAAAGGACATTGAGCCTATAATTTGTGATCCTAGAGACGCTAAATAAGAAGGTGAACCTAAAGAAAATCATATAGTTATCCTCCTGGATATTGAAAGTAGACAAGATTGCCAGGCAAAACTTGGGTGCACGGGGGTATGAGGGGGTGGATGTAAAGGGAGATGGGTAGAGAGAAGAGAGAAGGGGAGAATTCGGGTAAGCTTGGGGGAATGGGATGGGTGGGATGGAGGAAGAGTGGATATGGGAGCAGGGAAGTAAATATCTTAATTAAGGGAGCCATTTTAGGGTTTGCAAGAGACTTGATTCTAGAGGGGTTCCCAGGTCCAATGAGTGGTCCCAAGATTGTTCCTTAAACCTTATTCTTATCCTGGGATTTTGACTCATGTTTGTCTCTATGGTCTTTAGCGCATAACTGTCTTTTAGGAAGTTCTAAATTGCTGTGAAACCAGAACTCAAAGCTTGTGTTCTTTTTATTATAACATAGCTATTTCTTTTGTCATCCCAAACCTTTGGCAACTATTAATCTCATTTTCATTTCTAAACATTTCACCATTGCAACAGGAATCATATACCATACTTTTTGTTTCACTCTGTATGAGGGCAGGAGATTCATTGTAATTATTGCCTGTATCTATCATTAATTCATTTTCATCACTATGTAGAATTACATGCATATATGTATCACAGTATGCTTAATCGGGAATCTAAGGATATTGAGGTGGATGGCTGACTTTGCTCATTAAAGTTAAGGATGCTACTGACATTCATATATGGGTTTTTATGTAGGCCCGTGGAGTGTGGATGGGTATTTTCAAGCCTAGAGAGACCAAGAAGATGTATGAATGGGTCCAACTGGTATACTGGAAGTACCTTTGGCTCATTTTACCCATCCTCTTTAATAGCTTTTGAATGTGAGCTTTAAAGTTAAATTTGTGTAAGGAGTACTTCTGGATGTTTCCTTATCATCGGCAAAACTTCCTATGATCTCTTGTGCAAGTAGCATCTCATCTAATAAATTTCCATTCAATCAAAGGGTGGAATGAATGTGTCCAGGCTACCTTCTGTTGCTAGGACAGGAACAGAGAATCCCCAAGAGTGGCTGCCTTCTCTTTGTGGTGTGCTGCTGATTTCTTCACTCATTCATAATAGTTCAAAAGACTATCTTCTTACTACTTTTCAGATATTTTCTTGAGGTGTCATTTTATAATTCCCAGAAGCAGTGGGACTAGAATGATCTATAATACTTTGTATGATTCAGAAGTCTGAGATCATTTTGAAAATTAGTAATGAAAATCTGGGCATAGTGGTACATGCCTGTGATCACAACACTCTGGAGGCTGAGTCTAAATGATGGAGAGTTTCAGGCCAGTCTGGGTTACATACAAAGATCCTGTTTCCAAACACCAGAAAAAACACACAACTAAACAAAAATGTAATTACCGAAGCAGAAAGTTAGAATAACAAAAATTGGAAATAGGTATAGGTCTTAACTTTTATTATCTACTCAAAATAATGTTATTTAGTAGGCACCTGTCTTAATCAGTGTTCCATGGCTGTGAAGAGACACCATAACCACATCAGTTTTTATAAAGGAAAACATTTAATTGGGTCTTGCTTACAGCTTCAGAGATTAGTCTATTCTCTTCATCACGGGAAGAATGGTAGCATGCAGGCAGACATGATGTTGAAGAAGTAGCTGAGAGTTCTGCATCTAGACTATAAGCAGCAGGAAGAGAGAGAGAGAGAGAGAAAGAAAGAGAGAGAGAGAGAGAGAGAGAGAGAGAGAGAGAGAGAGAGAGAGCTGGAACTGCTTCGATTTTTGACAGTTCAAAGCTTACTCCGAGTGACACACTTCTTCCATCAAGGCCTTTATCTACTGCAACAAGACCATACCTCTTAATCTCTATCAAGTAGTACCACTCCCTAATGGCCAAGCATTCAAACTTATAAGCCTATTGGTAGCTATTCTCATCCAAACCACAACATTCCTCTCCTGGCTTTTATAGGCTTATACCTGTATCATAATGTATAAAATTATATAAAAATGCATTACGTTCAACTTCAAAAGTCCATATGATCTTTTAGTCTCAAGATTATTTCAAAGTTTAAAGCCTCTTCTGAGACTTAAGGAAATCTTCTAACTGTAACCACCTATAAAATCAATATGAAAAAGCAGATCACATACTTCAAAAATACAATGGCAGAGAATACACATTAACATTCCATAAGAGAGGAAAGGGAGCATAATGAGGAAAACTGGAGCAAAGAAAGACTAAAAACCAGCTGTGTGAACTTGAAATTCTGCATCTCCATATCTGATGTCAAAGTACTCTGCAGATCTCCAACTCCATTCAACTTTGTTAAATACAACAGGCTTCTCTTTGCAGCTCTCCTTGGCAGGTATTCCATGATTCTGGCATCGCCAACATATTGAGGTCTCCAAAGAAAACCATGTTTCACATTCACAGCTTAATTCAATGGTTTCTCTGGGCCTCCATGCAAAACATCCTTGACATATAACCTCAGTGGCTTTCCTTAGTCACAGAGGGAGATTCTATCACCCTATTCTTCTATCCTTGACTCTAAAGCCAGAACCAAATAGTTAAAGCTGTCAGGTTCCTCTGGTTGCTGAGGCTAGAATTTGGCCCCATCATTCAAGTACATTTCCACCAGCTTTCTGGTTTTGATGATTTCCTTAACTGCTTAAGTTTTTCTTTAGTTTCTTTCCACAAATTGGAAGCTTAACTGGGCAAGATCTTTCCCTGAGGTCACCACTCCCTTTATTACACTTAGTATCATACTTTTCCTTAAAGTTTTTATCTGCTTGAGCACTGGACTTAGTTCCATTAAATGTCCTTTTTTCCTTAGACTGTACATTAAGTACTTGCTCAGCTTTCTACATTTTATTATGAATCTGCCTAAGACTGGTTACTAATAGCCACAGGATAGAGTCAATACTAGGCTGTTGTGAAATTTCCTCTGCTAATGCTATTAATCCAAAACTCTTCAAATGAGCACTAAGCAGATTTTTAGGACAAGATCAGAAAACAGTCAAATTACAAGAATGATCTTTAGGACATTTACTAATATTTTTCTCCTCTGAAACCATTTGAGCTGGCTTCACATAATTCACATTGCCCTCAGTACCACTGTCTTCCATACTCCTACCAGTATGGCTCATTAAGTTCCGTTTAAAGCTCTCAATTGTTTTCCAAATCCAAAGTCCCAAAGTCAACATTCTGCCAATAAACAGCATGATCAGGCCTGTCACAGAATTACCCCGATTCTGTTAAAAACTTCTGTCTTTGTTAGTATTCTATTGTGGTGAACAAACATTCTGACTATGACATCTCTTATAAAGAAAAACGTTTAATAAGAGCTTGCTTACAGTTTCAGATGTTTAGCCCATTATCATCACAGCAAGAACCATGGCAGTGTGCAGGGTGACATGGTGCTGGAGAAGGTGCTGAGAATTTCACTTTCAGAACTGTAGGAAGCAGGAAGAGAGGGAGACCCTGGTACTGGCTTGGGCTTTTGAAAGTGACACACTTTCTTCAAGAAATCCACACCTACTTCAACAAAGCTACACCTCTTAATCGCTCTCAAGTAGTGCCACTCTCTGAAGACAAAACATTCAAATATATAAGCCTATTGGGTTCCATTCTTATCCAAACCAACACAGTGCCTATAACTTGCTGGTTTCAGTGTTTTAAAAACTTGTGAAAGTTTTACTGGCTTTCACATACCAGAATAAGCTACCCAGAATTCTGTGGGACTAATGTAAGAAGAGTTAATAAACAAAATTTTATATTTCTATAATTTTCTTAAAAGATGGAGAATGACTTAATCCCATGATAAAGGTCAAGGAACTTTAAGTATTTAAAGCAGAATTTGCCCAAAGTTCTACTAAATAATGCTAATAAAAATCTAAGAAGATAAGTTATAAATTTTGATAGAGGTAGATGAATTGGGGATGGTGATTTAAAAAACAACCTATGACTGTATGAAAAATCCATATGGAAACCTACTAGTTTATGAATTAATTTAGAGGATGTAATTTAAAATAGAATTTGAGCATAAGTATCCTTCTAGGACTCATTGCTTTTTAAATAAAAATCTAAGTGCCAGATGTGAGATACTACTCTAGGAGTTATTGGTCACATGGACCCCAGAAGCTCCAAAAAACAATAGAGCCTATTACTATTGCTCTTGATTGCCCACTGGAACTATATGATAAGAACTTATTATAAACAACACACACTCTGGATACAGAACATAGAGAAGTCAAGTGAAACTGCCTAGCATTCAGCATTCCACAAAATGATATACAGGCTTCTGGGTGGAGAAAAGAAGTCATCATTGTGTTACCCAGCTTTGGACCTTATGTGCTGAAATACCTCCTTGCCAGGCAAAATATATTCACTGATATAATAGTGTCATGATTGTTGAGGGGGGTAATCACCATTTTTGAGGCTTTTTCCATGTGAGAAAAATACATGCCTAGTATTGTAAAGCTGGTCAAAATCCTATAGTTAGGGAGGTCACAGCTCTGAGGGATGGGGACCTATTACTAATGGTTTACTAATTGCATATGTTATCAAAGTGCTTTCTGAGTATTTATGTTGATAGCCACAGTCTAGTGTTGCTCTCAGTCTTGGCCAGTAAAGCTTCTTTTTGCTGTGGTTGACAGTTAATGTTGAGACTTATAATTTGTCAAAATGCAGATAGTAAATGAGTTTTGGGTGCTCAGCCCTGAGTGGGAACAGCACTGAAGAGGGGACAGAAAAATTGCAAGATCCAGAAGGTAGGGGAAAGTGTTATGAAATTCTGCCTTCTGGATATGACATGACTGTTAAAATTATGAACACACAGAAGTTGTGACTACCTAAACAAGACCTGCATATAAAAACATATGTAAGGAGGTGGGGGCTACTTGAGAAAACGAGTATCATCTGGAGTAGAAATAGAATAAGAGGGAAACTTTTTGCCAAATATGATCACAATACATTGCATTCATGTATAAAATTGTCAAAAATTAACAAGAGGGAAGGAATCTTGTAAGATAAGTATTATTTTCTCCATTTTACAAGTGATAGGATTTCATCTGTAAAAACATAGAGTTAAATAACTTAACCTTAGGGGCAAAACAAATTTTATGTAGATTTGCATTTTGGTAAGGGGTGGGGCATGACCAGACCTGTATTTATATTTCAAGCTCTGACCTCAGTGCAGAAATGCTCTATTGCTAATTTTAAAATTCTGCTAATTCAGTCTCTCTTATTTTTCATTAAACAAAATTTTTGTGAATATAGTCACCAAGTACAAATTGGTTGGAAAGTACAGGCAGGGGATCTATTTCTCTGGATGGAGCTGCAAGGAGCCTGTCTATCACTGTCCCTTTTTGGGTTCAGTGTCTTAGAAATGATAACACTGTGTTTCCCCGAGGTCAATCTTAAAAGATTTCCCAAATAAGTGATATAAATAGGGCCTATTTGGCTGGAAGCTAAATGAGAGCATTTATAATATATTAAATGTTTTTATGTTTTAAAGTAGAAGTGTTACTGTCTTAAGGAAAAGATCATTTCTTAATTTTTGCATCCTATTGCTCTTTGTGTATTTTGGTTTGCATGAGCAATACCCCTCTATAGGCACATGTATTTGTACACTTGGTGCCCAATTAGTGGCATTGTTTGGAGAGGTGGTACAGCCTGGCTGGGGGGAAATAATTCACTGGGGGTGAGCTTTGGGTGTTCTTAGCCTCATCCCACTTCTATTTCTCTGCTTTGTGTTCCACATTGAGGATATGATCTCTCACCTTCCTGACCCCACAACCATGCCCCCAGTTTCTGCTACCCCCTTGCAATCACCACTACCATATTATACTCAAGAATAATGATCCAAATAAATCCAAAGTAAACTCTTTCTTGCATAAATTGATTTTTGTCCTAATATCTTATCACAACAACAGAAAAGTAACTAGTATAGTTTATATTGTAGCTCTTATAACTTTATCAGTTGCAGAAAAAAATAAGAGACAGAAGATTCCAGCTGTAGAATCTTTGCATGTAAGGATATCTGCTTGAAATCTCAACTCATTCAGCTTTATCAGTTAGCAGCTCTGTGACCTTGGGCAAGTGACTTAATATTACTGAACCTTAGGGCTTTTACTGAGAAAATAATAGGAATTTTTTCATATGGATATTCAGGGAATTAAATATTTCATGCCTCTTGAGGAAGAGACAAAGAACATTAATTCTTACTTTTCTTTTATGCACTCATAGAATGACCTAGAATTACAAAGATTGGGATTAAATTCTTACAGAGAAACACTACAGTTTCTCACATGAAATCTGAATTCCAAGTTGAGTCATTTGTGTGATCAATGACATGAGTGTTAGCATAATCCACTGAGACATTATTCTGAGTTTTGCTCTCTTCCTTTTGCTGCGAAAGGTTTAGGAAGTTTCCTTGTCTTTCTCTGAAACTTGAAAATGTAATCTCATATTGACTACCTGAGTTCAGAACTCTTTTTTTACGCGATTATTATAGGTCTGTGTACATCTGTAAAGGTATAATTTTTTATTCAAAGTTTTCTTTTCATCCTGATGATGACCATGCTTTTTCCCTCTCCAACTCCTCCTATATCCTCCTCACCTACCCACTCACCCAAATCTATGTCAACCTAACATTACCTACTAAATCCATGTTACGGAAAGATGACCTCAGCCCTAGGACTAAAATGCTAAACATGTAGCCACCACTCTAAAGGAACATTGCAGAGTATTGCAGGAATATTTCACCGAACCTCAGAGTTGCTGCCTACTAGTGACCGTCTCTCAGTCTTCAGATCTCAGGTAACCATGTGAAGATCCATGTGACATTTTACAGAATAAAAATAAAATAAATCCTCTCGAGTCTTAGACAAAATATATCTCTGTCCATATTTCCTTCCCAAACTTACATGATCCTAACATCATGTGTGTAGTAACACAATCATACTATGTCCCTGATTCCCCCCAGTGTGTGTGTGTGTGTGTGTGTGTGTGTGCGTGTGTGTGTGTGTGTGTGTGTGTGTGTGTCTGAGGGAGAGAGAGGTCTCTATGTAGTGCAGAGTAACTTCAATTTCATGATCTTCCTGCCTCTGCCTCCTGATTGTTGGATTTACAGGTGTGTTTTGGATTCAGAGGATTATGGACTAAAAATGTAAAAATACTCCTACATATGAAAAACAAGTGATAATATACAAGCAGACTAATGTCAACACACCTATTTTTAAATTGTAAAAATGAAAAATTGTGGTCTCTAGGTGTTCACTAGAGAAATGGAGGGAAGAGTCTCTATTAGGAGATAAAGAAGGCTAAATTATCAAGTTTCAGTTTTTCACCTTAGCCATTATGTATTATTTTTATCTACATAGCCAAGACATGGCAGAACATGACACACAATAGGAAGGTGTTAAATTCAGAATTCTAGAGGTTACATACCAGCATGCTTTCCGCTTCCTAGGGAGAAATCTGTTCTTTGTCTCATCCAGTCTCTGGTAACTACTGGTACACCTGAGTGCTCCTTAGCTTGCAGACACATTGTCTTAAGTTTTGATTCTTTTTACATCTCTTCTTCTTCATATATAATCTTTCTCTGCCTATGTCTCCAGAAGACACTTGCAATATTTAGAGTTTAATAATATAATCTAGGATAATCTTCCTAATTTTAAGAACCTTACTTATACTTCTAAGAGCCTTTTTGACTCTAAGTATTAGGCTTGGTATCTGAGTAGCCATTATTGAACCTAGGATCACTTGAAGTCAAGTGTAATGAGATAATGTCTTCATATCCTTGCAGGCATTTCCTTCTACAATTAAGTAGTTTATAGCTATCCTTGGCAGAATAATGCCACCTCCTACTCTGTTAATTCTCTCCACATGAAAGTTCAGAGCCCACTGTCCAATGGGACTAGAACTAGGAGTATGGAGGTAAGTAACAGAAAAGAGGCAAATTTATTCAGAAATTGCTCTGGACAAAATTATTCTAAAATAACATCCTATCTAAGATAGTAACTTAGTGACAATTTTCCTAAATTTGGCAATCCTAAAAATGAACATGTCATTGTCTATAACAGGTTGTGAAATGCAAAGAAACTTACTAGGTTCCTGGGAGGAAAATTGGAAATTTCTATCAATTGGAAATTTCTATCATCCCTACTAAAAGAACAAATTGCCTTTATAGTCTCATGCAAAAATGCACGAGGGCATGGACAAAACTAGAGGAAATAAGGCATATACATTTTGAGATTTTTGTGATACCTGCCAAGTTTTACAAAAACTTTAAATTGACTTTGTTTTCTTTTTTCAAAGTGATGATTATTCTTAGTAGTTACATTTTGTATTCATCTTCTAACTTGCTTGGCTGCACAGTATTTTCTACAATTATAGGCTGGTGGAACCTTTCCTGCGAGTCTGATTTTCATATTGCTCTAGTCAATTCACTCCATACTGGAAGGGGAGCTGCCCCAGGTGTCAGAGCTCTTCAACAGTCACAAGATGTCAATCTTATTCCCAGCTTGACCAACAGTCATTTTCCAGCCTCCTGTTCAGGATATCAGCCTACACTCAGTGCTTCTCCCACTCTACGCTTGGAAAGCAAATACATAGGTGTGACTGAGTTGAAGAGTGTATAGTGCCCAATCCCTTATTGATGCATGCGAACCTTTTTCCTAGATCAAGCAAGCTACCTCACAAGAGACATGTGTAGCTATCTCTGTCTAATTGCCCTTTCTTGGTGGTGGTGATATGGTGGCACCGAGGAAAGTCTAAAAAGACGCACTCTGAGGCTCATTTGCGTATTTACCGTGAGGGTCCTAGTGAAGAAATTGCCCACCATATTCATTTATGAAGACTCCAAGAAAACATTTCACTCTGGCTCTCAGGAACACCAGGTTTGAACGTATTGCATAGGTGATGCCAATCATGTATCTTGTTTTGTCTTTTACATTTTAGGCCTCCAGCCAGACTCTTGGAACTAGAACAGGTATCTCAGTTACCAAAGTGACCTCCAGCTCTATCCCAATTTTCTCTTTTACTTATTATAAATTATTGGATATTTTATACTATTAAATGCATCGACAGAAGCCACTAAAAATCAGATTGCGCCTATGTGGGAAGAAATAAATAACTTGAAAACATATTAGGTAATTACATAATAAAACACATTGCCTTTCAAAACATTATTACTTATAGTTTATTTCTGCACAGGCCTTTTGATAACAAGACCCAAACAATTTTAGTAAGAAAGTTTTATTGATGAAACTTTAGCTGAGAGGAAACTCCAGGTGAGACAAGCCTCAATTTTTCTTTTACTCTTTTCCCCCCTCATTTTGCGTTATGATTATTGTTCATTTCAGAGTACAAAGCTTCTCTGGTTCTCAGCTTTTACTTTTTCAAGTAGGTTAAGTCAAATCACACATGACAAAAACAGCAAAAGCCTTCCTAATCTGCAATGCTTTCTGCCCCAGAGAGAACCCAGGCCCCAGGCTGTGTGCTTGTTTCTCTGCCCTGAGTCAGCACTTAGGGAGCTGAAGGTCATGGGACCCTAGCTGAGCCTGTTAGAAATAATAAGCAGGGAATGAGAAAGCTAGAGCGAGAGCTAGAGTGAGAGCTAGAGCGAGAGCGAGAGAGAGCGAGAGAGAGCGAGAGAGAGCGAGAGAGAGCGAGAGAGAGAGAGAGAGAGAACTGAGAGCAGCCTGTATTTTAAATTTGAAAAGAAGACCTGCTCTTGGCAGGACAATTGTGTCGTTAATACAATTCAGAAAAGAAGGAGGAGGGGTAGTCCAAAAATGAGAAGAACCACGTTTTTGTACGTCCAGTTTTAATTAATTGTGAAGTTCAACTCCAGTGTGGAATAATAGCTCTCCCCAGGTGAAGAAGTAATCCAAAATACCTAGGTAAAACTATTAAATATAAAGGTTCCTTTGTCTAACTGGTTTGCATCATCCCGTTTTTGTATTATCAAAAGACACACTATCACGTCTTTTTCTGACTGAATGATATATGCG
The DNA here is from genome assembly GCF_982192425.1 of Myodes glareolus. Taxonomy (NCBI): domain Eukaryota; kingdom Metazoa; phylum Chordata; class Mammalia; order Rodentia; family Cricetidae; genus Myodes; species Myodes glareolus. The sequence goes on from NC_142053.1 coordinate 138,513,116, forward strand.
CATCAAGTCTGGTAATTCTAATAGAAATTTGTTTCATTATTTTTTGTAGTCCCAATTTTCAAAGTCCCTGGTTAACTATGTATGTGGTTTTAGTTTATCTCCAACAAAGATATAATTTGGTGATTTTTTTCTTTATTATCGTGATTGCTAAAATGTCATAGCCCTCAGCATGTCCAATCTTTAATTACATTCCTAAATTGGGTTCATCATTTAATACATTTTTTCTACTTGATACCTATGTGATTTAAAATTTAGGTGGTTCTATTTTATCATAGGATTTATGAAGCAATTTTCCATTCTACATCTCCTTGACTATCAAGGTTCTCATAACCTTAACAAGACATGACTTTATTTACTTCCCCAGGCTCCCACACCATCTTAAACATTGGTCTCCAGCTTATGATTTACTGTCTGTTTTTATGTCTGGTCCACTGGCCATTAACGGAAAGGATTCAGACCAAAGCTCATCATACAACACTATGCAAATTAATGCTGTTCTTTTCGACAGTCTTTGCTCACTCTGTCAATTCATGATGGCATGTCATCTGTATGTTTCTGAACTGCTTTGGCGCCTCAGTGAAGTGAGATTTTATGTCAAATGACAAATAAATGAAATCAAAGTCTCGGAGGAAGTCATCTGCATTAAACAAACAAACATCATAGAGAAATGATGCTAGAAGCATATAAAAATGATAAATATTGATTATGACTAGCCATACTCGTTAGGATGTAAGTGTGTGTGTGTGTGTGTGTGAGTGTGTGTGTGTGTGTGTGTGGTTGAGCAGGAAACTATTTCCTGCCTGAAAAGGACAAAAGAGAGGACCACATAGTGTGAAGGATGAGTGTGAAGTAAGCACAGTCATTTCACTCCAGCTTCCTTATGTACACTTCTCCTTGGCACCATTGGTATTGACTTTCTCTCATATGGAGGGTATTTTTGTCATTTTGACTTAACTGTTCTTACTTGTTAGTAGGTTACAGGGAAGGTTTTTAGGTCTTGATACCATACCATATCCCAGAGGGTCTTATCTATCAACCCCTGTCCTTGTTGCATTATTTCAACATTTCTGAGTACAATTAAGGCAAATGCACCATGAATATTTAATTTCAATAAGCTGTCAAGACTATTTGTTTTACTTACAGTGCCATTTCTGTTTGAAGATAGCTCCATGTTTGAATCACTAAATGTATTTATGTGACAAGTGCTAAGTCAGATCCTTTCCATTTGGTGGCTCTTTTATAACAAGGCTTTAGAAGTTATGTGCACTGTGTGTAAATAGCTGCTGCACCTGCATTCTCTTTCTTCATCCCAATCCCCATAATCTCACTGCACCAAAATAGCAAAGGCATCCATAAGAAGAAATCTTTGTAAAAAATCACACATCATTGGAACAGTAAAGAACAAATTATATAGTCTAAAGGATGTTAAAGAAAACAGTAATGCTTAACACGTTGAAGGTACCAGATACATAAAAAACAGTCTGCATGCAGTCTACTCATAAAAACACTACTGAAAACTAGGTACTGTAGAATGCAGAAGAATAAAGATTTTTTTTCTCTACTTGACAGGGGGAAAGAACAGTTGTTTGACTCTTAGAAGAATTCATTTCTTTATGAACTTCCTGAGATCTAGGGTCTAGCTATCAGTGTCATCACCCTAAAGATCTGATTATACCAGCTCAGTGAATGTGGAGCCATCTTTTAGGGGTAAATCATAAGAGAAGGAGAAATTATCATCAGACAAATAGCATTTGTTCCCATTGGGGACTCCACAGGAGACAAATGGCATGTTGAAATTAGAATAACCAGGAAAGGGCTTTATTCAGGGTTCTTTACAAGAGCATAAGGAAGAGTAGAGGGAGAATATTAGATGGTAGAAAAGTGGGTTAGTAAGAATGCTTTCTTCACCTATAGGCCTAGAGGAAGGAAATAGAATCAGTGGCAGGAGCTGCAATCCCAGTCAGTCCCTAAAACAATGGTAAAATGGAAAAACTATAAGAAAGAGTATCCTGACCCTCTCCAGTTTCCAGGTAGATGTCTGTATTGGTAAAGTTAGGAAATAGAGCAGAAGAAAAGGTTATTCTTTGAGGCAAAGTATATGTATTAGTTTCCTAAAGTAAAGAACAGTGAGAAAGTTGGAGACTAAATGTGGAGTGGCAAAGACAAGATTTCGCTCAAGAGTTTGTACCTATGCCACATATGTACATGTAGCCACATGATATAAGGAAGCAAATAATGAGTTATAAATTTATAAGTGAATATGGACTCACAGCAAAGGAAACCAAGACTGTGGAATATTTAGTGATGTCAACCTAATATAACTTGCTAAATCCATGTTACAGAAAGGATGACATCAACCATGGGACTGAAATGCTAGAAGCTAAAAATCCCTCAAAAAGTCATTTCAATACAAGGAACCAGTCTGAGATTTAGTGACTTAAGACAATAAACAAGTAAGGACAATATCCATTGCTCTCATTTTACAGATACCAAACTTGGGAACCCAAGTCTAACAGAATCCACAGCCTGTTTCTTTCTGTTTTACTGAGTTTCTTCTTAATTTGTTTTATGAGAACACTGCAACTGAAATACAAATGGGCATCATTATCATCAGCCATGTTGTCATCATCACTATCCTTCAGTATTTTGACAATTCAGTCCTGCCACAGGATAAAGTAACAGTTCCCCAACAGAAAATGTCATTCTTCTATTTTTGTTCAAGCTAATAAGAAATTGGTCTTGTTGGGGAGGATTCTAATGAGAATGCCTATCCATGAGCTCATATGTTTTAATACTTGCTCCCAAGTTGATAAAAGTATTTGGTAAGAATTAGAAAGCATGCTCTGGTCTTGTTGAATGAGGTGTGTCACTGGGAGTGACTTTGGGCTTTGAAAAGACTCAAGCTATTCCCAGTTAGCTCTCTCTGCCTTGTGCTTGTGGACCAAGTTCTCAGCAACTGCTCCATCACCACATCTGCCTGCCTACTGCTGTGGGTGGTCACAGAAACTTATGGTTTCTGAAACCTTTAGTCACAAATTAAACATCTTCCTTTGAAAGTTGCCTTGGCATATTGTTTTATCACATCAGTAGAAAATAACTAAAACACTTGGATTTATGAGCAAGACAAAATATTAGAAGCTGCTTCTGTACAATCTAATGAAAGAAAAGTATCTGGAAGAAAACAATTGATTCTATTCCTATGAGAGAAAGAGTTGAAGTGGAAAGAAATGAAAGCCTAGTGATATCTTCTCTGTAAAAAAAGCAGCCAGGACCATCAACCAATAGCTAGCTGAAAAATATACAAGACTGAGTTCCATAGTATTTATCAGGGATGCGGTCTCCCTTTGTAGTCATGGGTGCTACATGAGGTTTTCTTTAGAAGAAAGCTAAAAACTGACTAACCACAGGCTGCAGATATGCAACCAGAGTCTGGCTGAAAAATGTACAGAGCACTTCATTCTTTACAGATAAAGGCTGAAATATTATGCAGGAGCCTGAAGTTCTTTTAGTAGCACCACAGAGCAGATAGCTTGAAAAGGAACCACGTCCATTATTTCCTGTGCCAGTGACAGATCAGGAACAGATAAAGTAGAATTAACAGATTGTTTGATGAGCACAAACAAATCCAGCAGCTTGTAAGACAACACGCAGTTACTAAGGTAGGAAGGTAAATGCGGAATTGAAATGCCTTCCCTACTCATTCAGAACCTTAATCATAGCAAGTCCTATATGGATAGTATGAAGTTCTAAATAGGGCTCTGAGACTGTAGAACCTAGCAGAAAAAGAAATCTGATACAGAAACCTCTCTCGACGTGAAAAGCATAGCTTCTTCTTTGCATTACTGACACTAGCAATCATGCTTCTATTTTGCAGGGACTGTTACAAAAGAGAGTTAGTAGGGGGTGGGAGAAAATGCATCCATTCCAACTAGAAAGATTACTGACTGAGATTATAATACTTTGTTTCATTTTATTTCTTATTCTTATTCATTTATTTTTTAATATATTTTCCCACTTGTCTTCATCAGGTTTTCTACTTGCTGAGATGAAATACTATGACCAAAACACAAATTGGAAGAGAAACTATTTATTTAACTTACACTTTCATATTGCTGTTCATTACTGAAAGATGTCAGGACAGGAACACAAACTGGATAGGATTCTGGACGCAGGAGTTGATGCAGAGGCCCTGGAGGAGTATGGCTTACTGGCTTGCTTACAATTCAGAGGTTTAGTCCATTATCATCATGGCGGGAAGCAAGGCAGCATGTAGGCAGGCTTTATGCTAGAGAAGGAGCTTAGAGTTAGTCCGTCTTGACTCATAGGCAACAGGAAATGGTCTGTCTCACTGAGGGTGACTTGAGCACATATGAGACTTCCAAGCTTATCTTCACAATGACACACTTTCTCCAAGAAGAGCACATCTATTTCAACAAGGCCACACCTCCTAATAGTGCCTCTTCCTTTTGGGATCATTTTCTTTCAAACCTCCATACCCACATTCCATTTAAAATTTATGACCTCTTATTCTTTAATTATCAATTACATACATATGTTATCTATTGAGCCATATCCTTCAGAATTCATGTTTTGCTTGTCCAAGACCCTTTCCACCTAAATCTTGAATATTCCTTCTAGACCATAAAACCCATCTTTATGAACGATATCACTTGTACTTTAGAACAGCCTAAGTGACTTTAATGTTATCTTAGGGTCAGGCAAATTCAGACACCAAAATAGTGTCCAAGATTTAGGGTCTAAGTCAATAGTTCCATCTTTGCAATAGAAGTCAAATGTAAGTTGTAAAGAATTTCAGTGTTAACATGTATAAAGCTCTTCTATAATCACAAGACTGAGTTAATTGTTATCAGAAAACCATTTTTCAAAAATTGTGTTCTATTTAAATAAGTCCAAAATAGGCCAAATGTTGTCAGACTCTCGAAGTTTGGTCCAGCACCAGCTACCTAAGTTGGGCTGAGCTAAGTTTCATTCTTCTCTCACCCATATTGTTTCCCTGTTGTCTGTAAGCCCTACAGGGACACCTCCACACCTAAAGGTACAACTGTGGCACTTCTTGACAGTAAGCAATAGTTGTCTAATTGGACATAAGGCCTACTCAGTAGGATGGAAATCATTTCTGGTACAGAAATCCTAGCCAAGCACTTGTAGCTAGTGATGTCATAGCTATCAGAGGAGAACTTACTACTACCACTTTCTCAAACCAAAATATTTCCTATTACAAATGGTTATCCATATGCCCACAGGTAAGTGTAGCACTCAGTCCACATCATTTATTTTTATTTTTATTTACACACATGTAATTAAGTTATTTTTTGGCTGTAGCTTATATTTTACCTGTACAGCCTTTTAGTGTCTTTCTTTTCTGTATGTATTATATAACACTTGCTGTTTCATTTCTCATACCTACAATTGATATTGTTTGACTTATCATTTATACTGTATTTCCTCTTTTCCTCTATTTCCATTCAGCAAAATTAACTTCATAAAGGTATTCAACCTACACAATGAACACAATACACATGTAAAAAGACTAAAGAACAGAAATAACTTAATCATTTCATATGCACAGACAATATCTTCTATAAAGTTCAACATCCTTTTATGACAAAATCCCTCAAGAAAGTAGGCATAGAAAGAACGTGCCTCAGTATCATAAAGGCTATGCATGACAAGGCTCTATCCAATATTATATACTATTACATAGAGAAAAACTGAAAATACTTTCTCTAAAATGTGGACTTTAGACAAGAATGTTCACACTCTCTATTCTTACTCAGTACAGTACATAAATCTTAGCTGTATAATAAGACAAGATAAAGAAATAAAAGGGATAAAGTAGGAAACAAAGAAGCTAAATTATTCCTATTTCTAGATGGCACAAGCCTACACTTAAGACTCCACCAGAAAACTCTAAGGTCTGATTAACACCTGCCTTAAGATAGGATAGAAAAATCATGATAAAATATCAATAGTATATTTATGTCTATATTTATTTTTACATTTATTTTTTTTTTGGTTTTTGAGACAGGGTTTCTCTGTAGTTTTGGATCCTGTCCTGAAACTAGCTCTTGTAGACCAGACTGGCCTCAAACTCACAGAAATCTGCCTGCCTCTGCCTCCCAAGTGCTGGGATTAAAAGCATGTGCCACCACCACACAGTTATTGAGTCTTTCTGAATTTCACATCATGCATTCTGATCCCATCCATCTCCCTGTTTCCTTGCAGTCACCCTCTGCCCTTGCAACATCCCCACCAAAACAAAACCAAGTTTAAAAGAAAACCAAAAACCAAAAAAAAGAATCTTTTTTGAGGAAACTGTAGTGTGTCACTTTAGTCTCTACTACACAATCTATAATTGACTTTCACTGGGTTTTCTCTTGGATATCCTCTTGTTGTCCTATGTCATGGGGATTCTGCTGATTTGGATCTGTGGGTTCATCCCCTTCAATATTCCAATAGTTATTAAATGAGGAGAATGCTGGAGTGGGCTAATTCATAGCCCTGGTTCTGACACTGGATGGTAGTTGAGTTAGTCAGCTTGCTAGCTTTCCCCGTTGTCACCACCTAGATGAGCTCTCCAGTCCTGCCTCGATTAGCTCACCCAATGCAGCCTACCATAAAGAGTGGGACCAGTTCTCCTGCTCTTGGGCCCTCAGATCTGGGTCACCTACACTTAGGGCCAGGTCTAATATTCTTCCCAGGCAAGGTGCAGGGCCCTCTCTCCAGATTACAACAGCGTTTTTATAGAACAATAAACTTTTCAAGAAAGAAATGAAGAAAAACATTCTATTTATAATAACTTATAAATAAAATTCCTAGTTGTGGGGGTTAATATTGCCTTTACAGGATCTAGATTCACACCCCCTCCGAAAAATAAGCCCCTGAATATGTCTGTAAGGAATTACCTAAATTAGATTAAGTTGGAAAGACCCACCCTAAATGTGCATAACAACATTCTATGGACTGAATTTCTAGACTGTATAAAACTGATAAAGCTAGTCAAGTACCAACATTTATCACTCTCTTTTGCCTTCCTTTGAATAAATACAGTGTGATGAGAAATGCCATCTGCTTATTGTCATACCTCCTTCCCTATCTGATGATCCATAATCTGCTTCCTTACAATGCTTTTATCAGGTATTTCATCTAAGCAATGAGATAAGTAACTAATAGAGAAAATTGGTGTCCGAAGGTGGTCATTGCTGTGATAAACTTGACCAGGGTGTCCTTAAGTCTTTGAAACTGTTGTGGAGAACGAGTGTGGAGCAGTTTGTAACGTTGGTCCAGAAAAGCTCTTCAGTTCTGTAAGCTTATCTTAACTAACCGTTGTGGAAGGCTCCCAGAAGACAAGAATGCTTAGAAAAATTGGACAGGAGAAGCACAGTTCATGAGGTTTCAAAGAGGAACAAGGAATATATAGATAACAGAGATGCAGGCCATTCAGTTTCTATCCTGGCAGATAATCATGCAAAGGAAACAAGAGTTAAGATGCAGTCCACAGAATGGAAGGCTATCTTTACCAAGTGCACACCACATAGGGTGTTAGTATCTAGAATATATACAGAACTGCAAAAATTAAACATAAAAAAACAAAATACAAAATATTTCCAATTAGTAAATGGGTTAATGAGCTGGACCTTTCTCAAAAGAAGAAATACAAAGGCCCAATAAATATTTGTGGAAATATTTAGTCATTCTTGCCACCACAAAACTAAAAATTAAAAATACTGTGAGAGACAATATTAACTCAATCAGAATGCCTAACATCAAGGGAAAAATGACAGCAAATGCTGGTGGGAATGTGAACTGGAGCAGCCACTATGGAGACTGGTATTAAGGTCTCTCAATAACTTAAAATAGAACTATCATATAACTGAGATATACAATTCTTGGGTTCTTGGGTACATGTCCAAAGGATTCTTAGTCTTACTGCAGATATACTTGGATATCCTTATCTATTGCTACACTGTTCACAATAGCTAAGAAATGGAACCAGCTTAGGTGTCCATTGAAAGACAGATGATTAATATGTGCTCACTCATAAGTGGCTTTCAGACATAAAGCAAAGAAAAAACAGCCCACAATTCATGAACCCAGAAAACCTAGAGAACAGTGAGGACCCAAAGAGACACATACATGGATCTAATCTACATGAGAAGTAGAAAAAGGCAAGATCTCTTGAGTAAATTGGGAGCATGGGGTTCATGGGAGAAGAAAGAAGTGGAGTCAGGAGGAAGGGAGGGGAGCAGAGAAAAATATATAGCTCAATAAAAATCAATAAAAAATACAAAGTAAAAAAAGAAACATAGATGGTTAAAGAAAATATACACAGTGGTATTTAATTCAGGCATAAACATGAAATCATGACATTTGCAAGGAAGTGGACAGATCTGGAAATTGTTATGTTAATCAAAGAAACCAGACTTAGAAAAACAAATAAAACATGTTTTTTATATGGAAGATGGTCATGAAACTAAGAAGGGGATCATGAGAAATGAAGACAATACATGAAGAGAGTTGTGAAGGTAAAAAGAACTAAAAAAAGAGTATTATGCAAATGGAGAATAGTGAAGAGGAAGATAAATGGAGTGGCAGTGAAAAATAGTGGGGAATAGGGATGAATAAGAGCAAATATTAAAACACCAAAATGAAACCCATTACTTTGTATGCTACTTATGACAGTGTTTTTAAAATGGAAAAAGAAAAGTTAGACTTTTAAAAAGCACATTGATAAAACAAATCAGTCTTTATTAGGAAATTCTGAGTCAATAGTTTTCCATTCTATTACCAGCCATTTATTCCCTTAAATTGTCTGACATTTCAGTATATAAGCTGACTGGTTGAGAAACTGGGTGCACAAATTAAGCTGTCCTTGGAACAAGCATGTTTCATCTTTCCATTATACTACTTATCTCTCTAGTTCAATCAGGAAACTCTTGGTTCAGAAAGAGAATTAATCTCAAAAAACAAAACAAAATATAAACCACTGTGAAAGCCATCCTCTTTACAGCATCTGGTTTCCCACATGTAACCACATGGAAAAACACACCAGCACACACATGCACACACCATACCCCCCATACAGGAGGGAGGGGTCATTGAACAATAATGTTCTAGCCCATTTGTCCCAGATTTTTTTTTGCTTCTTTAATGCATCAGGCTTCCTAATTATATTTTTGCCATAGAAAATATAAAATACATTTAAGGTGTATCATCAGGTAGGCTCAAAGAAATGCAGGACTGGGTTCTAGAAGCATCTCCTCATCTTCACAAGGACTTGGTCCAGGACCTTGGAAACATAGCCTTGGTCTATTGTTAACCTAATTAATCTGTCATCTTGAATGCCAATTGCCCTATACATCAAGCTGTACCCTACCCTTGTGAGGCTCACTCTCACTATCAATAGTGAAGCACATTTCGATGCACAACTCAGACGGATTACTCCACGTTCTGGATAGAAATGACCTTTACAAACATACCACAAATAGTTTCCATGAGCTTCATGATACTTCTTTCATAATAATTTTGTCCTTACCAGCATTCTTCCTTTGCTGTATATGTTCTTTAAACTGTATCTACTACTAAGTTGGTTCTAAGGTGTCTCAAGTATTTTTGAAGTGTTTTCTTTTCTTTTTCTTTTCTATTGCCAATCTTCAGTTTTACATTCACAGAGTATTGCAATAAAGAAACCAAGGGAGGTTATCACCACACTTATATTCCTCAGCCTTTTGGGTAAACTTTCCAGAAAAAAATAATCTTTAAACCTTATTACATTTTCTATGTGCAAAATGACACTTATAATACTTAAATAAAAATTCTTTGCCAAATATGACAGAGAATAATTGTGGCTTACCTATGCTCTGTCTCCCCTTATTCCTCCCCCAACCATGTGTATGAGTGTGTGTGTGTGTGTGTGTGTGTGTGTGTGTGTGTGTGTTTATATTTATGTGTGTAGGGGCATATTTAGGTCAACAAAACCATAGTTACTTCTGTGCCTGTCCTCCCAATACTAGGATAATAGATATTCACTGCTATATCCAGCTATTTATTTGTTTATTAATTCATTTAATTATTTTACATACCAACCACTGTTTTCCCACTCTCCTCTCATCTTGTTTCCTCCCCTCCCCTCCCTTATACCCCCTCCATCCACCTCTCCTCTGTCACCATTCAAAAGGGGTAAGGCCTCTCATGGGAGTCAACAAAGCATGGAGTATCAAGCTGCGGCAGGATCAATCTCCTCCTACTTGCATCACTGTTGGGAAAGGCATCCTACCACAGGGAAGATGATTCATAGAGCCAGTTCATGCATCCTGGTTCCACTGCTAGCCTACCCCCCCAAAAAAAAACCAAGCTACACAACTATCTTCTAGATGCAGAGGGCCTACGTTAGTCCCATGCCAGTTCCTTAGCTGTTCCGACCGGTTTTGGCCGGTTCAAATCGGCTCAGACAGGTTCAAACCAGCTTTGATCGGTTCCAACTGGTTCGTACCGGATCAAACCGGTTCATACCAGATCAAACCAGTTCCGACTGGTTTTGGCTGGTTCAGACCGGCTCAGACAGGTTCAAACCAATTTCTACTGGTTCCAACCGGTTGGTACCGGATCAAACCAGTTCAATACAATGGTAGTATTACTGGACATATTAACACAGAAGGGGGAAAGTTTGGCAGGAACAAATGAGGTCAGCATCTCATGTTCCACTGCTACCTTTGGAGAAGCAAGTTTGCATGAATCTTCCGGCCAAGAATGGAGTAAATTCTGACAAGGACTTTAGGAATTTAGAAAGAAAGTGTTCTTTACTGGAGATTCTGATTATAACCTAATCCTGGGTTGGTGTGGGAGAATTGTCTGTATTCTGTCAATCATATTTTAATAAAATGCTGACTGGCCAGGCAGGCAGTATAGGCGGGAAAGCCAGACAGGAAGTAGGGGTGGAGCAAAGAGACTGGGAGTATTCTGGAAGCAGAACCTCCCTCCGCCATTTCTGCGCAGACCACCGAAGAGGCAACATGTAACTGGCCCAGCTGAAAAAGGTACCAAGCCATATGGCTAACATAGATCAGAATAATGGGTTAAGATAAGTCATAAGAACTAATAAGTAACCTGATCTAATGGGCCAATCAGTTTATAATCTTATGGAGTCCTGTGTGTGATTTTCTTTGGGGTTTGCCAGTTGTGGGGTACTGGGCGGGACAGAAACCCCAACAAGCTGGCCGTCACACTACAAATGGCGCCCAGACGTGGATAACTGAATCCACAGAAAGCCTGAGAAAGCTTGGGAAAGAATAGAGTAAAGCATGTTTTCTTGGTAGCAGCAATTTCTCGGGTCTACTCTGTTTGCTAGAGGCAAGCAAGTGCTCTCATCTAAGAGAGGTTTCCTGACTCAGCTTTAGCTGCAAAACTTTGTAGCTCCTTTAAGAGGTCCTGCCATGAAACACTTAAATGGTGTTGATGAAAAGCTGAATGCATGCTTTTTGGGTTTTCAGCCGTAACAGGAAAAAAGCTGTGCTGTTTTAAAATGCTGGCTTTCGGGGCTGTCCTGCCAGGGCAAACTCTGACTCTTTCAGGCAGACAGTCCGACTAAGTGTGGTCTGTGAGCAGAATGCTGCAGCTTGCTTGCCAGCAGGGACCTTGAAACGCCATAGACTTGTGGTAATAAAAATGGCTCCTGCAGTACCTCTGCCATGAGGCTGGAAATCTAAGGAATGGGCTAGATCCAGCCGTCAAAGCCACGGGTTTTTGACTCATGGGGTCAGAAGTAAAGAGAGATTCAAAGATGAAAAAAACCTCTAAATGGTTTACTATGTGTTAGAAATACATGCAGGTTAAAGGTTAAAATTCTTAGGGTAAAAAGGGAAGAAAGAGAGTAGTTGGGTGTGGTAGAACACACCTTTAATCCCAATGCCTGGGAGGCAGAGGTACGTTGACCTCTGAGACTTTAAGGGACAGAGGTAGTTGACCTCTGTGACTTCAAGGTGTGGTAGCACACACCTTTAATCCCAATGCCTGGGAGGCAGAGACAGACAGATCTCTGAGTTCAAGGTGTGGTAGCACACACCTTTAATCCTAGCACTGGGGAAGCAGAGACAGAAGGATCTCTGTGAGTTCAAGGACAGCATGGTCTACAGTGTTATTCCAGGACAAAGATATACAGAGAACCTGTCTCAAAAAGTAAAAGTAAAAATAAAAGAAATAGAGGTTAAAGTAAAGCCACACAAAGATGGAAAATACAAAGAGAATCTTGATACTGTATGCTATTATGCTCTCTTTGAATTGTTTGATTGTTGAGGAAGGAACAACAGCTACTAAAAGACTTTTGTTTATAAATGCTGCTGAACTAACCCAAGATAGGTATTTTGAAAATACCTTTGCTTCAAAATTGAAGTCAAAAGGTATGCTACTTTGAAGAAGAGATTTTGCTTTTGTTTCCACAGAAAATGAGAGGCTCTGGATTTATTCAGAGTTAAGAAAAATCATCTTTGACCAAGGGAGACCACCTGAGCAATCTCCGGTAGGAACAGATGGCCCAGATGTCTGAGTTCTAAATCCAGAATGGATTCAAGGCACTGCCTGAGATGATCAGGTCTCACAGGATACTCCAGTCAGGATTTGATTATAACTCTAAATTTTCTTTAGGTCCCCATAAGATCATCAGCGCCCCCAACCAGCAGGAAGTAGCCTGGAATACTATGCCCACATTCCCAACAAATGGACTATGGGTATTTTCCTTTGTTAAAAAAAAAAAGAGGGAAATGGTGTGGGAGAATTGTCTGTATTCTGTCAATCATATTTTAATAAAATGCTGATTGGCCAGGCAGGCAGTATAGGCGAGAAAGCCAGACAGGAAGTAGGGGTGGAGCAAAGAGACTGGGAGTATTCTGGAAGCAGAACCTCCCTCCGCCATTCCTGCGCAGAGCACCGAAGAGGCAGCATGTAACTTACCCAGCTGAGAAAGGTAGGAGCCAGGTGGCTAATGTAGATAAGGATAATTGGGTAACATGAGTTATAAAAGTTAACAAGAAGCCTGACCTAATGGGCCAATCAGCTTTATAACTTATAGAAATCTCTGAGTGGTTGATTTTCCTTGGGAGTTGCCGGCTGTGGGGTTCCGGGCAGGACAGAAACCCCAAAAAGCCGGCCCCTCATGTTACACTGGGTGATACTTGGCCATTCCTGGGAGACCCTAAATAGAAGATAAAGTTAAGCAGTGCTCTTACCTCTATCCTGTAAAAATGGAAACAAACAAATGCTTACTCTTCAGCTAAGTGTGCCCAAACTGTGGCCTACATGCCAAATGTAGCAGAACATAGCTGTGGATGTGGCCTGTACAAAATCGTGAGGTCACTTCAGCATTATAATTTCAGAAATCTATTTCATAATTCTTGAGCACAAACTCTGTAAATGACAATGCTGTGTGTCAATATTAAGTTGTGGTGATTTGTTACATAGCAATAGAAAACTAAATATTTAGATACTAGAATGAGGCAATTGCTGTAACAAATATGGGTGGTCACTGGAAGAACATGGAGAAAGATGACCAAAGCAGTTTAAGTTGCCTTTGGCAAACTGTTAGAGCTCTGAAATTGGAGAATGCTGGTAAGGGTTCAAAGTCAGAATCTTATTACTAAAAGTTAGAGGAATGGGAACCCTTGCCAAGCAGGGGCAGAAAGTTCCTAAAATAATGTCTCCTGAAGCTATGCAAATGTGGTGAACTTGGTTATCTAGCTAAGAGATTTATGGGTGAAATGGTAAGGGCAATGACCTGATTTCTTTATAGTAAAATGCAGGAAAAGAGAAAGAAATAAAGGCATGGACAAAAATTAACATACATTTATTATTTTGAAAATAATGATGTCTTAGTCCAGAAGAAAAAAAGTTAAGCATCTTTGTTCAGTTCCTAAGACCCACTTACCAGCTTACCACTGTCTGTAACTCCAGTTCCAGGTGATTCAATGCCGTCTTCTGACCTCTACAGAAGAGCTTCTGAGCTCTACACAGGCAGTACATAGATAGACCATTCATAACATATAAATATAAGAAGCATGCAGTACTTGCAAAGTTTTTGAGAAAGTTACTTCCTAAGAAGCACAGGCAGCTTGAATTGAAAGAGACAAAGTGCAAAACGAAGGAAGAAAGACTGTTGAATTCCTAAATTGCTACCAGCAGGAAGGAGGCTGAGGGAGATAATCAGATACTAACCATGCTTTCTTTGATGAAAAAAAATGATTTCCCACAATGCCAAGGGTGCAAGATATGGAGGTTCTTTAGAGACAAAATGAAAAGTGTATGAAAAAAGTTCTATGGAAACCCAGAACCTTCCAACCCCCAAACAAAAGGTGTCTTAGGTAATGTAGCACAATCTTGAAACTGTCGATATATTGCCTATCCAGCTTTCTGTGCTTGAAAGCAATCCTCAGATTTGATCTGCATCAAAGGAGGTGAGTTGATCCAAAAGCATGTGCACATGGAGGTGGAGATCGTGGCAGGTATGTTAAAGTTTGTCTGCCGCAGTCTTCCTGCTGGACCCTGCTTCATGTCTCTGTTATGGTGTACTAAGTTTCCTAGAGTCTCATGACCCAAATCTCTCTTAAATGAGGTTCTAGAGTGCGGTGGGTTGGTGGGTTATTGGCGTAGATATGGGATTATTGGCTTAGATACCATATCAGAACGTAGTTTCTCTCCAGTGGAGAACTTAGGAAGTTAAAGAGACACATTGTTGCTCGCCAGAACACCCACATCCAATAATAAAACAGGCATAGTACAATAGTTACACACATTCCGGTTCAAATGGGAGAAAGGAAAGGTAAAAAGCAGTTATGGCCCATAGCAACTCTGAAAGGGAGCCAGGACATATTTAGTATTGTTTCATTAGGTTTCAAGGTCTAAGAATTGTTTTTCTTGTCTCTGAAGAACCTACATATCCAACCCCTCATTTCACTGGCCCTTGCAAGCATGAACTTTTGGTCTCCCAGTATTCCCCATATCTCCTTTCCTCTTACTCTCTCCTGCCTCTGGGTGCACATTCCCCCAGATTTAGCCATCTCTTTCATTGGCAGCCTTTTCAAGAGCAAGCTGCCATCCTACAGATATAAGGAAGTAAGCTCTGGCAACAACTGGAGGGAGCTGTAAAATAGATTCTCTCTGGGGGAGGCGCTGATGAAATCCCACTCTTAACTGATGTCGTGACGCCAACATTATGAAACATGAAGCTGAAGAACCAGTTAAATTGTGTTGATTCCTGACTTCTAGAAGTTGTGAGATAAAGAATATGAGTTAATTTTTGATTATTGTGTATAAATAGAAAACTAATAAACTTTTCATCATTTATATTTTATCAACCCTATTCAGTTGAACCACAGACAAATTATGAAAACATATTTTCCTTCCATTCAAAATGTTTATTTCAGTTTCTTTAATATCTTCACATTGTTTATCTGGACAGTGGAGGCTGAAACAAATAGTGGTTCTTAAATGCTTGTATCCATGGAATCACCTTGAACTTTTTGTCAAAATTAGCTTTTTATTAAGCTCCAGTGTTGAAGTGTGTGATGCCTCAGGTCTGGGGAATGGCCCTCTTCCCCTAGGCTGTAGGTTTAAGCAGATGTACGATGTTGTGACCGCTGCTACTGTGGCTACAGCACTTTCAAAACATCTGCTTCAGAGAGCCTCACTCTGCTTGTTCCTCTAGCCTCTGGGAGATACATTTCTTTTCTTGAAGTTTTCTCTGACCCTTTTCACATGATGATTGATATTGTTAGCTGCTGAAATTTTCAGGTTCTGGCTGGCAGTTGCCATGGCAACTCACATGCGGCATTGCCCTGTGCCTGCGGGCCTGTGTAACGATGGCACGAGATGAATCACTGGCATAAGTGACCTGTAAATGCCACTAGCGCTTTCCTCAAGTTGTGTGTTTCCTTTGGTGACCTGATTTCTGCTCCCTTCATTTTTTGATAATGTCTTTTAGAGCTTTCCTTAAAATTCTTCTTTATAAAATGATAATAGCAGAACCTTACACTATATCATTCTTTAGATTTACAAAACAGACCATACCTCTTCCGGCACAAAGTTACATTTTATTTGCATAACAATTCTGGGAGATATTCTCGTGCACAGATATTGAATTTTAGGCTCAAAGTTAGAAGTAACTTGCCTGGGCATGGCACTGCATGCCTTTAATCCCAGAACTCAAAGTTATAGGTGTGCAGATCTATGAGTTCAAGACCAGCCTGGTCTACATAATAAGCTACTACATAATGGTAGCTAGGGCTACACAATAAGAGGGCCAGTGTGGTGGTTTGGATGAAAATAACTCTCACAGGCTCATATATTTGAATGCTTGTCCCTGGTTGGTGGAACTGTTTGGGTATCATTAGGGGGTGTGGTCTTTTTGGAGGTGGTACATCATTAGGGTGGACTTTGGGGTTTGAAAAGCCCACATAATTCCTAATTCTCTCTCTCTCTCTCTCTCTCTCTCTCTCTCTCTCTCTCTCTCTTTCTCTCTCACTCTGCCCTTTGCTTGTAGATCAGATGTAAGCTCACAGCTATTACAATAGCACCATTCCTACCTGTCTGCTGCCACACTCCCTGCCATGCTGATAATAGACTCAAACTCTGAACCTTTATGCAAGTCCCCAAGTAAATGTCTTCCTTTATAAATTGGGTTGCTAACCTACTGAATGGGAGAAGATCTTCACCAACCCCGCATCAGACAAAGGTCTGATCTCCAAAATATATAAAGAACTCAAGAAACTAGACTTTAAATTTCTGAATAGCCCAATTAAAAAATGGGATACTGAACTGAACAGAGAATTCTCAACAGAAGAAGTTCAAATGGCCAAAAGATACTTAAGGTCATGTTCAACTTCCTTAGCAATCAGGGAAATGCAAAGCAAAACAACTTTGAGATACCATCTTACACCTGTCAAAATGACGAAAATCAAAAAACACCAATGATAACCTATGCTGGAGAGGATGTGGAGTAAGAGGAGCACTCATCCATTGCTTGTGGGAATGCAAACTTGTGCAAGCACTTTGGAAATCAGTGTGGCAGTTTCTCAGGAAACTGGGAGTCAACCTACCCCAGGATTCAGCAATTCCATACTTGGAAATATACCCAAGAGATGCCCAATCATATTACAAAAGCATTTATTCAACTATGTTCATAGCAGCACTATTTGTAATAGCCAGAACCTGGAAACAACCTTGGTGCCCCTCAATGGAAGAATGGATAAAGAAGGTGTGGCACATATACACTTTAGAGTTCTACGCAGCGGTGAAAAACAATGACATCTTGAATTTTGCATCCAAATGGATGGAAATAGGAAACACTTTGCTGAGTACGATAACCCAGACCCAAAAAGATGAATATGGTATGTACTCACTCATTAGTGGATTCTAGCCATAAACAAAGGACATTGAGCCTATAGTTCACGATCCTAAAGAAGTAAATAATAAGGTCAACCCAAAGAAAAACATGTATATATCCTCCAGGATATTGGAAGTAGACAAGATCGCGGGGCAAAAGTTGGGAGCGCAGGGGTAGGGGTTGGGGGGAAGGGGAGATGGGGATAGAGAAGTGAGAAGGGGAGAATTGGGGAGAACCTGGGGGAATGGAATGGTTGAGATGGAGGAAAGGTGGATATGGGAACAGGGAAGTAGATATCTTAATTAAGGGAGCCATTTTAGGGTTGACAAGAGACTCGGCTCTAGAGGAGTTCCCAGGTGTCCAAGGTGATGTCCTAAGCTAGGTCCTTGGGTAGCAGAGGAGAAGGTGCCTGAACTGGCCTTCTCCCATAGCCACACTGATGAATATCTTGCATATCACCATAGAACCTTCATCTGGCGTTGGATGGAGATAGAGACAGAGACCCACATTGGAACACTGGACTGAGCTCCCAAGGTCCAGAGAAAGAGCAGTAGGAGGGAGAACTTGAGCAAAGAAGTCAGGACCGCGAGGGGGGTGTCTACCCACTGAGACGGTGTGACTGATCTAATGGGAGCTCACCAAGTCCAGCTGGACTGGGACTGAACGAGCATGTGATCAGACCAGACTCTCTGAATGTGGCTGACAATGGGGGCTGACTGAGAAGCCAATGATAATGGCTTTGATTCTACTGCATGTACTGGCTTTGTGGGAGCCTAGTCTGTTTGGATGCACACCTTCCTAGACCTGGATGGAGGGGGGAGGGCCTTGGACTTCCCACAGGGCAGAGCACCCTGACTTCTCTTAGGACTGAAGAGTGAGGGGAGAAGGGGAGTAGGAGGGAAATGGGAGAAGGGGAGGGGATGGAAATTTTGAATAAATAAAAATAAATAAATAAATTGGTTTGCTCCTGCTGTAACTAAGACACTCTATCTCAAAAACAAACAAAATCTGACAAAATACACAAGTAATGATATCCAAAGTTGCACCAGGAAAAGAGTGGCAGAGACCCGTTTTGAATTTAAGATTTCTGATTTCTAGCTTAGTGCTTGTATTTTCCAGGGCCCAGAAAATAAACAGATAACATAATAACAAGGAAAACTGAAGATTGCTCAGCCAAAGAATCCCATGAGTGATTGTGAAGTAGTCCAGGCTAGCAAGTATCCTAAAGGATCAAGAGGAAATAGTGACCTTGATGTTGAGATAGATCAGTAGGTAAAAGTACTTACTGTCACTGATGACAACCAGAGTTTCCATCCCTGGGACCCACATGGAGACAGTAGAGAATCAAACCCACAAATTGTCCTCTGACTTCCATAGGTATTCCACAACACAGATGACCACACACACACACACACACACACACACACACACACACACACACACACACACACAAAGCGGGGGAAGGGGAAAAGGGTGGCTAATTAACCCTGGAAAAGGAAAAGAGTGAAAAGTAGGTATACCAGGGTTATTCAAGGATACTTGTATTAGTTTGTTTTCTGTCACCGTAAGTTGTCTGGGTCAAAGGAGCTTAGAAAGAAAAGAGCTTTACTTAGTTCATATTTCAGGAGATCCAGCATGGACTTGGCTCTGTTGATGACTTTATGACAGCTGATATCACAGTAATGGGAACAAAACTGGAAGGGAGAGATTGTATCACAATATAAAAGACCAACAGGTGACCAGGGCTTAACTGGGATTTTGTGAAAACTATGTTAATTTTTCCAAGGGTATGTTGACTAATTATGTTGGGAACTCCCATTAGTCCTCATTTCTTTAATGGTCCAGTCTCAGAACATCTCCACACTGAGATTAAGCTTCCACTACAGGAAACTTTGATAGATAAATCACACCCAAACCATATCAAAACCCAAAAGAGCTATGACATTTAGTAGGTCAAGGTGACAACTAGCAATCCACAGCCTAGACAGAAGATGATCAAGGTAATGAGCAAGACAACATTTTCCTTAGTTTTTAAGGGAGGCTTAAAATGAAGCAGTTGCATTTTGTCCTGCTGAAGTCTGATTAGGAGGGCCCACAGGTTTCTGCATAAAGAGTGACACATAGAGATGGGGTAGAAGGAGAACTGAGGTGACAGTACTATCCAGAGTAGACTAGAAGGAGAAGCCAGAGTGATTGATATCAGTTAGAGCAGAGCTTCTCAGCCTCCTATTGCTGTGGCTCTTTAATACGGCTGCTCATGTTGCTGTGACCCCAACCACAAATTTCTTTTTTTGCTACTTCACAACCATAATTTTTGCTACTGTTATCAATCATAATGTAATTATCTGTGTTTTCCAATGTTGTTTTGGGGTTATGACCCACAGGTTGAGAATCACTGAGTTAAAGGATGATGGCAGAATTTAGAACAGTTTCTACTTATAATCTACCTTGCAGCAGGTAAATAGGAATGCATGAGCAGCGGTGTCATTTTCCATTCTTAGGATATTTGGATTCTTTAAAGAAATTATCTTTCTCTACCAATGTTAAACATAAAGTCTTTTTCAGGTTTTAAGTAGGGTATGACTGGCTTGATTTTGGTTTGATTTCTTGAAATGTAGATCCAGAGACATGGATTTGAGGATAATTAATCTATTGGGGAGGGAAACACCAGCAGGGAAATAAATGAATTAGAGAAACCAGGAAAGAGAATGGTACCAGTCTATCTATTACACTGAGTGAATGATACGTAATTCCATGGGCAAATTACGGCAACTAATAGAAGATTCACTTCTAAGAATAATCCCACTTGAGGGGCAAAGATTTATCATCTCCTGAGTTTGATTTATCAGGCTTGCTCATAGGAGGTATTAATTTCTGATTCATCCAGCCTGCTACATGTACCAGCATAGCAACATGTCCTAAAAATAGTCTCCAGACCTAGATATTGATTATTGTCAACTAAAAATCATTTTGAATGCAATGGACTGAATATGAGTGGGTCATTGACAACACACGCTACATTGTTATTTACAGAACTGTGCTCAACAGTACAATGGTCTTTACCCACTTGATACTGTTTCTAGACTGTCATGGCCACACAGATCTGTTTGATTACATCGTTATGTTAAAGGTCACAGCACTGCTGGATAATTAACATCATTTGTAGTAAAAACATAGGAGGTGAATCTTGATATACTTTTAAGGATCTGGATGTAGGAGAGACAATAATCAGAGTATCAGTGTAGCTAACACATTAGTTATTAACTAATAACACACACCTGTGACTCTTAGCTGTCTGTTCAAATTTCAAAGTTCACATAAGGGAGAAAAAAAGCCAGATGCCAGATAGAAATAATCACACACTGTACAATATTTCAGTTCATTACTTACCTAGATGCAAAAGAACTTCTAATCGCTCTAACTCCTAAAGAGTCTAAAGTGCTGTTATTTTCCAGAGAGTTTCAGAACATCCAGTTGTCTGATATACTCCTTTTCTACTTAGCCCTCATCCAGGTTTGCCTATCAGGCTGGGCGTCTGTCCTGCTCTCCATCAGAATCCTCAGCATAATCTCATGAATTCAAGAATTCACATAGGTACAAGTTATAAAAATGAAGCAGAGGGACGCATTTTCTGTGCCACCCTGTACTGAATTATTTCCTCCCAGCCCTGGGACACAAAGAGCTTGTTCTTTCTAGGCCTGGAACTTTACTGCAACACAAAGAGAGAAAATAAGGAGAGAGAAGAACTAAACCCTCAGAGGCCCTCTGCATATGAAATGGCTTTTGAAATGTAGCCTGCTGCTGAAACATTGTGTCATTTAGTACTAATATGCTACAAGTATGGCTAAATGTTGGAGCAAAATACAATTTTGCAGTAATGCATTTGTGGCAATTTGTTTAAACAGAAAAAGAAACAATGAAACATAAATTTGCAGAGATCTATTTAATTAAGTAACCCTCAATCTAGAAATTGACTCCAAGATAATATCATCAAGTATTATGTAGAAAACAATCACAAATACAGGTAATGGAAATAAGGATTTCTCCACTTACTCTAAAATAAGAATGGAAGAAAGAAATACAATAGTTTGTGAGGTATTTTCATGGTCATAAAAGAGAGTATTTCAACTCTTAATGTGTGTCACAGGGAGGGATCAAGAACACTCCCCACGCTTTTCAAAGAGGCTGCAATAATCTCAACACATAGATTTAAAGTCCTTTTCTTTTGTTTCATAAATTTATTCAGAAGGATAATTCCTTCCCAACTGCTTGGAGAAATCTAAGACCACCCCATCTTTCTTTTTGTTTTGTTGTGTGTTTTAGTTAGTATTGAGACAGGATATCACTGTGTAGCCCAGGCTCACCTTGACCTCAGCATCCTCCTTCAGCTTCCTGATTTTCAATAGTTGTTTTAGTGTAGGTTTTAAATGAGTGACTTTATTAGGCATATACAGAGCAAAATAACAAGTAGCCAAGAGATAGAAGCAGCAGAGAGCAAAACATTATCTAATTAGGTGCTTAAGCCATCCAGCAGAGATGACCAGAATAGTCTGGTTAAGACAGTAAATAAGGAGAGCGTCAAATCAGGGCCTTGTACCATCTAGCAGAAATTAACCAGGAGAGCCCTGCTGAAGAAATCATGCTGGAGTTCCTGACTGAGCCTTGGGCAAAGCAAAACGTTCTCTCCATGGATGAGCTTCTGGCTTCTTGTTCTAACCACAGACATTTTTATACAGTTGGATCAACAACTGTAATCTCTATTGAAAATGGTTTTGCTTTCCAGTTGTTCCAAAGGATGCTCTGTTTTTAACACCCTTAGCTATTTGCTTTTCTCCTTGTCACAGAGACAGGGGATGACCTACCCCAGACAAGGGTATCATAGGACACTTCAGATAGCCATGCTTGAGCCTAAGATAAGAACACCAGCTGACTCTTGCTTTCAGCTCTCAATTCTGAGGTCCCAGATGGTGCCTGGACATGTGGCCACTGGTACAAGTGGAAAACATGATGGAGCCTGCACATGAATGTCACACCACAGGTGTAGAGGTGAAAAATGGGTACACAAACAGATAATCAAAGTAGAAGAGCAGGGAAAATATATTGAGAATAAAAATTGTATATAATTGTAGACATGGAACTGTAGTAAAAGGGGGCGGCAGGCTGTGTTCCTGGCACCAGGCCACCCGGCTAGCTTACACCTGAAATAATTACACACAAACTGTATTCATTTAAACACTGCCTGGACCATTAGTTCTAGCTTCTTATTGGCTAACTCTCACATCTTGATTCAATCCACTTCTAATAATCGTATGCTACCACAAGCTTGTGGCTTACCGGAAAAGATTCAGCATGTCTGACCTGGTAGCTTCATGGCAGGTGGCTCTCTGCCTACCTTCTTCCTCCCACCATCCAGTTCCCTTTTTCCTGCCTATCTAAGTTTTGCCCTGTCAAAAGACCAAGGCAGTCTCTTTATTCAGCCAATGAAAGCAACACATAGAAAGAAGATCCTCCTACATCATTTTCCCTTTTTCCGTTTAAACAAAAAAGAAAGGCTTTCTCTTTAACACAGCAAAATTACATATAACAAAACAGTTATCAAGCAAGAATTATATCACAATACTTATATCTATTTTATCTTTTATCATAACTAAAGAAAACTATAACTATCTACCTATTCTTCAACTCCATCAAAGACTCCAGAAGGACACAATATTACCTAAGTAAACAGGAAGTGCATTATAAGCAACTTCCAAAACTCTAGAAATGACAGAGACATCTCATTGCCTGTACAGTCACCCAAAGTTTTTCTGTACCAATGGGGCATCCATCTTCATCCTTCAGGCCCATAGTATCCTGCAGACTTTTCCATGAAGCAGGAAATTTCAAAGGCAGTTTAGTCACTTTTTGCTGTGTCCTGCAGAATGCCTCGCAGACTCTTTCATGAAACAGGAATCCAGAAGGATCATCTCACCTTTAGGCAAGTTCAGCAGTCCTCTCTCTTTAGGTTCTTTGTGTCCAGTTTTTGCAACAGTCCAGGCAAGAGTAGTTTCTTGACCAAATGGCTAACCAACTCCATAAGAAACCTCTTTGATGCCCATCTTCCTCTTGAAGTAGATTGGTGCTACCAGGAGCAGACAAGTCTCATTTTCATGAAAAGTCCTAAGTTATTAAAACATTAAATGCCATATTCTGTAGTCTTTGAAAAATGAAGAATGCCTATCTAACTAATATATATATATATAATATATATATTATATATAATATATATATATATATAATCTAACTAACATGACTACAAACTTGACTATTATTGATGATTATCCATTAAAAACCTATATTTCCTAATTATAAATTGCATTTTCAAATGAGCTACACAATCACAATACCTTAATAAAGATGAGAAATACATATACATATAACAAAATTGACCTTAAGCTTGTATCAATAAGTCAAGATTTATACCAATGCAAATTATTCATACCTATATCAGATCCCCCTTTAAATGTAAAAGAACATTTATAAACACTATCTGGGGAATACGGACATAGTTATTTCTCTCCAAACTTCTTCCTGTTGTATAGGGGCACTGTTAATCAGGTCTTTTATGGTGTATCCTGTGTGCCAGGTTCATCTCAGTCAGCAGTTAAGTGAAGTAATTCTTTGAGGGTGTTCACAGCAACCTTTCAGGAGGGTGTGGTTTATCATACCATATTGGGATAGAAGCAATGCACAGGATCTCACCCTCTGTGAAAACAAAAGAACCCCCTTTTCAACGCATCATATGCTTAGACCCAAATTTTGAAGTCAAGATAGCTTTATAATATACATGTTGGATTAGCTTAGCAGACCACACAATGAAATGTCTCTCTGTATTTAGCTCCTTCACAGTCAAAAAATTCAAGGAAAACACAATAAACATAATTCAGAGTCTCTGTGAATTTTCCATTTTTATATGGCTTATTTTTCTTTATTTCTTTTAATCTATAACTATCTATACTCTGTCTCTTTAAAGATTTTACCCCTTTCTAAGACATTAACTTTACTTTATGACTTTTTAATACTCATTGTCTTCTCTCTCCCAAGCCTACATATGTCTATCTATTGTGAATCTGTAATTCTCTACTGTCCAGGAGCACTTCTCAAAATGCTAAGTGCTTCTTAAAAACTTAAGTTGCACCATGTAGGGGTAATATGGTACCACCGGTTTCCTGCCCAGTCTAAACCTTAACTGTGCTGTTATTATGGTAATTACAATAGTTCCTGCCTGAGGTCAGCACAGTTCAGCATGGTTCAGCATGGAGGAGCCATGAGCTCCTCAGAGCTGTTTGGTGCCCCTGAGCTGCGGAGAGGCAGGCTGTTCTGGATGTTGGCTCTACCTCTCTCCAATTTCAAAATGGTGGACATATCATTTCTGCTAGCTCTGGGACCGCCAGGTAGGAGCCATACTCAGCACTTTAACTCTGAGAATGAGCTTTTTATCTAATTTACAGTCAAATCTGCCAGGCAGAGCACTGCACAGCCTGGAAACATCTCTCTGTATAGCAGCAGAAATCCATCATGCTCTCCTGCTTGTGCATGCCTAGTAAACCTGATTCTGCTGCCTGCCCAGGTGAAGAGCGCCGAGCCATTGGCATGGTCTCAGAGAACTTTCTTCCCAATCCCAAATGGGCATACAAACATCCGGTCCCACAAAAGCCATTGAAATGCTTTATAGCTGGAGTTTGCACCGGTGGCACAGCCCAAGAAGCTGCACTTTAAAACAGCAAGGCTTTTTTTCTGCTGCTATTGCTGAATCAGGAAATCTCTCTACAGCACGCCCTAGCAAACAGTGAAAAGCTGTGTTAAACTCTGTTTTTTGTCCTGTGTGTCTAGAATTTCTTTTTAAGCCCTCTTAGATTTTATGTGGAGTTAGTTGCCACATTGGAGCACCACTCTGTTGTAATGAGGAGTGGTGGGCTGTGTCACACCACCCTTTTTGGGTACCACTCTGTAGTAAAAGGGGGCAGCAGACTGTGTTCCCAGCACCCAGTCACCTGACTAGCTTACACCTGAAATAATTACATGCAAACTTCATTCATTTAAACACTGCCTGGACCATTATCTCTAGCCTCTTATTGCCTAATTTTCATATCTTAATTCAAGCCATTTCTAATAATCTGTATGCCACCACGAGCTCATGGCTTACTGGGAAAGATTCAGCATGTCTGACCTGGCAGCTTCATGGTGGGGGCTCTCTGCCTGCCTTCTTCTTCCCAGCATCCAGTTCTATTTTTCTTGCCTATCTAAGTTTGCCCTATCAAAAGGCCAAGGCAGTCTCTTTATTCAACCAATGAAAGCAACACATAGAAAGAAAACCCTCCTACACCATGGAACAATGAAAGAGGAGACAACTGTCTATACATTCACTTGGGTATATTTTGATAGTCATAGGAGCAAGGATGGAGCAGAAACAAATCCATAGAGTTTTAGAGTTTGAAGATAATTTCACTCCCTCCCCAACATTGACACTGTTTTCAGACTGCTCCAGGACTCCTAGAAGCCAAGGTGCTGCAGGCCTGTCTATGTTCCTGGTCAGCCTGACCTGTGGATGCTATGGCCTCAGATCTGCAGTCCCTGCTACTGTTGAAATGGGCAGGGGAACAAAGGAAGCATTGGACGCATGGTCAGGCAACAGCTGGAGGCCAATGCTGCCCAGAGGGTGGCCACCCTGCCCCTCAGGCATGGCCTTCCCCATCACCTAGGCTGAGTCAGGCCCTCACTGAATGGAGGAGCCAATACACAGGAGGTGAAAGTTTGGAGAACCTTGTCTCCCATGGAGCTGGTCAGGAGGAAATTGTAAGATGCATTATGGCCACTGAGCCCAACAGGTCTGTATGGGTAGATCAATAGCTTATAGCAGAGGATAGGATGCAGGGATTTTCCTAATTTTGTGATTTAAGGAAAATCTGGTAAATGGAAATTGATTCAGGATTCGGAAAAGGAAAGCTGGGGTAGTAAAAATGGTGTGGCTCTGCCCACCTGAGCTCCCAACTAGCCAAGTCTGTGGAAGCCTCAGTCTCAGATGCACTGCAATGGCAGAAACCTGGGATCTGATGTTGCAATTAAATTTGTCACTACCACTGCTGGCCTCCGGCAGGAGCTCCAAAACATGGAGAGTGTGGTCTGTGCCAACCCAGACACAGCAGTTAATGAGGGACCAGAACCTCCTGGTTCAGGAAAGCACATTTCTAGCTCTACCCAACCAGGAGTACATTATATTAATTATGATCAACCTTGGAAAGCGTGAAGCATGTATTTTACCTGCAAAACATACTCCCATGGCAGTATTATGGCAAAATGGTCGTCTTTTATAACTACTTTTATTCCTTAAAAATATAATGCTGGCGTGACCGCAGCCACTATTCCAGGCAGAGATGGCTAGAGTGGTGCAGATTCCCCACGGCGAGCGGCAGAACAGTGGCTCATCACGGACAGGCTGGTGCTGCCATGCAGCCAGGAGAGTCACCCAAGTGGGTGGGTGGAGTCGGCGGATAAAAGGCTTACAGGACATAGTAAATAGACATAAGGCTGAACATAAAGCTGAACATTTATTACTTAAAAAGAGAAAGAAAGACAGAAATAGGAAAAGGGAGAAAGAAAGACAAAATCAAGTGTGCACACGCCAAGAGAGGGAACAGAAAGAAAGAAAGAAAGAAAGAAAGAAAGAAAGAAAGAAAGAAAGAAAGAAAGATGGTGATGAGAGGTCAGAAGTCACTGGGAGTGGGCATGGCTTGCCCCTTAAAGGGACCAGAGACCACAAGAATAACATTCCCAGATTCTTTTTCTAATAAAAAGCAGGAGATTAGATACCACAGTTTGAAGGAATTGGGGCGGTGAATTCTCAAGACTGCTTCTGGCTGATTTGTGAGTGTTGTCTTTGGGGGGGGGGAAGAACCCAAGAGAAGGCCGGGTGCTGGTCACATCCTGACATAGTTGGTCTCTGCTCCTGACAGGTGTCTGTGGCATGGAAATGTCTGGTGTCCCTTGTACCTGGTTAGAGTATGGGCAGAACAGAGGACAAAGTTAAATTAAGAAAAAAAAATTTTTAGAACCAGGGAATTGAGGGGGATATATCTGACCTGTTAAAGGTGGGTTCTTTAATTCAGCTCCCTGGAACTCACAAGAACTCCTTGGGTTTGTAAAAACAGAAATTTTAGACATATACATTATATAATGACTGTGACATATTTTTGTACAATGAAAGGTATTTTTTATTTGGTGAGGCAGCCTGGCAAAACCTCTCAGCTATCAAACTGACAGAGATCTTTGAGAAGGATAAGATTTTACTTGAGTTACTGATTTAAAAATGACAGAGAACTTACTTGGTTGGCACCCAGAGCTACTCTTTTGGGTCCTACATGGTTGCTGAAGGTTGCACTTGACCTTTGCTGTTTAGCGCAGGGCCTATCAGGCTCCAGAAGACCCTGTGGGCTAAGAAATCTGTAGGAAGACAGGCTAACCTTGACCAGGGCAGCTAGGCTGTCGATTCCAGTAATTCTGTCCACATCTGGAGGTCTTCAGTTTAGGTGAAAGGCAGTTTTGCCCAAAGGTCAGTGCTCAGCAGTCAAAGTGAACTGCAGATGAACGTTTTTCTCTCTTCTTGGAGGAAACAGAGTGCTGCTAGGACCCAACCTGTCCCTTTTCATTATGAAAAGTTTTTTAAATAATTAAATATTTAAATATCACATTCCCCAGATCTCTGAGCAGTTGAGGCTGTTTAATAGGTATAGCTGCAGTATAGAATCTGTCTGGAAGGTTGGGTCTGAACTTGACTGTCTTGGCTTTTAACAGGTAAGACCCACACTAATAAAAAGACAGAAAGAAAAGAAAAACTGTTTGTAACTTTGAGATTAGTGACAGAACTGACAATGGTAGAGAACAGCTTAATATTAAATATAAGAGAGTTAAAAGTACATACCAGTTTAAAATATGAGACTTATGATTTTGTAGTCTAACATGAG
Source organism: Myodes glareolus (assembly GCF_982192425.1). Taxonomy (NCBI): domain Eukaryota; kingdom Metazoa; phylum Chordata; class Mammalia; order Rodentia; family Cricetidae; genus Myodes; species Myodes glareolus. Next base: position 138,541,505 of record NC_142053.1, read on the forward strand.
ATGTAATGAAAAATTATTATGTATAGAAAGAATGAACAGGAATCAGGCAATGTGCATGCTTTTGATGGGCCCTATCAAAAGCAGGTCACTGTGCAAAACACCTGTAATCAGAGTTAATGAGAGGATTTCAGTGAACACCAGGGGGTGGGGGAAGGCAGGGCATAGATATTGGGAGAGCTTGGTCACATGCAAATGGATCAAAAATCCAGAATATATGGCCTAGCTGGTTCTGGGCAAATTGCTCGGAAAGCAGCTGCCATGAGCTGCACTGTAGCAGCCGACCATGAAGCTGCATTGTAGCAGCCAACCAACCATGAAGAAGGAAGGAAAGGAATGAAATAAAGAGAAAGAGAAAGAACTGGAGACTCTGGGCACCCAGGTGTGGGAATGCTGGAAGCTGGCCATAGCCAAGCCGTCCCAGGCACGGGCTTAACAGTGGATGTAAGCCGTAATTGAATGCCAGCGAAGGGACCCAGGAAGTCCCCCCGACCCTAGAAACACCAGGAGTACCGGTCAATTCCCAGGTCAAAAGGGCCGGTTAAGCAGGCCAAAATGGGGAAACTCACGACTAGAAGCCAGTGTTGTCCAAAGGAGCCATGCCCAGGCAGATGGAACACGAGGGTCATTGTTGAAAAGGTCCTCGGTCCCAATTCTGACTCGAAAGTCGGAGCTCAGAGTCCTGGACAGAACCTGAAGTCGGAATCCTGGCCCCAGGGCGGGCAAATCTCTCAAGTTCACGGCACCAATTTTATTCCTTAAAAAATATAATGCTAGCATGACCGCAGCTGCTAGTCCAGGCAGAGATGGCTAGAGTGGTGCAGATTCCCCACAGCGAGTGGCAGAACAGTGGCTCATCATGGACAGGCTGGTGCTGCCATGCAGCCAGGAGAGTCACCCAAGCGGGTGGGTGGAGTCGGCGGATAAAAGGCTTACAGGACATAGTAAATAGACATAAGGATGAACATAAAGCTGAACATTTTTTTTATTTGTTTATAAATTTTCCACTTCCTCCCTTCCTCCCCATACCCTCCCATTCCCCCCATTCCCTCTCCTCCTCCCCCCACTCCCTCTCCTCCTCCCTCTCCAGTCCTAAGAGCAGTAAGGGTTTCCTGCCCTGTGGGAAGTTCAAGTTCCTCCCCTCTCCCTCCAGGTCTAGGAAGGTGAGCATCCAAACAGACTAGGATCCCAAACAGCCAGTACATGCAGACAAAACAAGACCCAGTGCCATTGTCAATGACTTCTCAGTCAGCCCCCATGTCAGGCACATTCAGAGACTCTGGTTTGATCACATGCTCGTTCAGTCCCAGTCCAGCTGGCCTTGGTGAGCTCTCATTTGATCAGTCCCCTTGTATCAGAGGGTGAATGCACCCCTCGTCATCCTGATTTCCTTTTTCATGTTCTCCCTCCTTCTGCTCCTCATTTGGACCTTGGGGGCTCAGTCCAGTGCCCCAATGTGGGTCTCTGTCTCTATCTCCATCTATCATCAGATGAAGGTTCCCTCTGGTCCTGCCTTTCTTGCTCACGTTCTCCCTCCTTCTGCTTCTCATTTGGACCTAGGGAGTTAAGTCCAGTGTTCCAATATGTGTCTCTGTCTCTATCTCCATCCATCGCCAGATGAAGGTTCTATGGTGATATGCAAAATATTCATCAGTATGGTTATGGACCAAGGCCAGTTCAGGCACCCTCTCCTCTGCTGCCCAGGGAACAATCTGGGGACCTCTCCTTGGGCCTGGGAACCCCTCCAGAATCAAGTCTCTTGCAAACCCTAAAATGGCTCCCTTAGTTGAGATATATACTTCCCCGCACCATATCCATCCTTCCTCCCTCCCCCCAATCCCATTCTCCCAAGCCATCCCCAGTCCTCCCCCTCTCCCTTCTCTCTAATCATCTCCCCTTACTTCCACCCCCCACCCCCAAAGCTGAACATTTATTACTTAAAAAGAGAAAGAAAGACAGAAATAGGAAAAGGGAGAAAGACAAAAACACGTGTGCACACGCCAAGAGAGGGAACAGAAAGAAAGAAAGATGACGACGAGAGGTCAGAAGTTGTTGGGAGTGGGCGTGGCTTGCCCCTTAAAGGGACCAGAGACCAAAAGAATAACAACTACAATTTCCCATTTCACCAGTCAAGGTATTAAACCCTTATTTTGAATCAGTAGCTTATTTAGTACAGAAAAGCCAGATAGAATCTAGGAGATATTTTGGTAGGGAACCTAGTATGATCCTTATACTAAACAACATATTGATTGATTATTTCAAAATAATGATTCTTGGACTTGCTCAGTTTGTAGGTAAAATTGATAATCTTTCTCCAACTGATTAATTGATGCAGTTAGCACAACTATATTCCTTTATTTTTCCTAACATTGTAATGAATGATCCCCTATAGGATGCTATGCTAATTTTTACAGATGGTTCCTCCAATGGAAGAGCAGCATATGTTTTTGATGGTAAAGGATATGTAGTACAAACAGACCTGGCCTCAGCTTAAATAGTTAAACTACAAGCTGTTACTGTAACATTCCATTTTTTTGCAAATAAGACATTTAATTTATATACTGATAGTCATTATTTTTTTTCTGCGACAAATCTGTATTTTGATTCCTGAGGAAGTGGAAATTTTTATAAATTAATAAAAAAAAATTAAAAATAGTCATTGCATTTTTAAAGCTCTTTAAGTAATAGAAACAGATCCCTGCTTTGGGACTAGTAATAGTCAAGTTAAAATACTGTTCCAGCAAATTCAAGATGCTATTCATCAAAGAAAATTGCCATACTTTGTAGGTCATATTAGAGCACATTCAAAGATTTGTGATCCATTGGCTGAAGGTAATGCTTAAGCTGATAAATTTACTCAATTGATTGCTTTATCTCAGGTTGAGCTTGCTCAATGATCCCATGCTTTATATTATCAAAATAGTAAAAGTTTAAGAAAACAACTTGGATTAACAAGAGAAATTGCTCATTAGATTGATAATAAGTGTAATATATGCTCACAGTATTTACCAGTGTCTACCTTAGGGGTAAATCCTCAAGACTTACTTACTAATTATTTATGGATGTTAGTCATTTTGTAGAATTTGGAAAATTAAGATATATGCATGTAGCAATTGATACATATTCCTAAATATGCCAAGTTCATTAAGGCTATTTCACCAAATGGAAAAGGCATTAAGCATGTGATAACTCATTGCTTAAAATGTTTTTCATATATGGGAATTCCTAAAACTATGAAAATGAATAATGGGTCACATATATTAGCAAAACATTTCAGCAATTTTGTTTCTGATGGAATATGGACCATAAAACAGGCATTCATCATAATCCTCGAGGACAAGGAATTGTGGAGCATGCCCAAGGCTCCTTGAAAACACAACTTCAAAAGATAAAAATGGGGGGATTATAACCTCAGTAATGATATAATGCCTTAAATCATGCCGCTTTTTGCACTAAATTTCTTGAATGAAGATACATGTCAGCAATTTTTCTTGGATAAATTTTGACATGGTGGCACCAGAGCCACCTTCACTAAAGCAAATGGAAAGACCCTTACACTGGATTATGGAAAGGACCCAAACCTGTTTTAATATGGGATTGATGGCATATCTGTGTCTTTTTCACAGGAGGAAAATGAGACTCAATGTCTTTTTGAACATCTGGTCCAGTGTGTGCAGAAGAAGAATACCAGTCCTGATGTTACATTAGCTGCTGAAGCCTTCCCAGAATTGAACCTGTGTACTCCTGACCTTCTTATGTTGTAGTCTGAGAAGAGAAGGAAGACCATGGTAATGGTTGGTAATACCCACCTTCCTGATAGACCTACTGCACAAATTTTTAGACCTAAGTGAATCTTATTTACTTTGGAGCCAGCCCAAGAACACTGATTGAGTGTCTGGCTCTGTATCTACACCATATCTTGGGGCACAGAAGTTAACTTTGCCAGTATGAGTTCAGTCTGTTGTTGAAATAGAAGACCTGAGAACTGGGCCCTCAGAAATTTCCTCTCTGGGGGAAAGAGACTTGTTAAAGCAATGGAATCCTATTATAGAGGCAACGCATGATTGATGCCCCTCTTCAAAAATGAGGAAGAATGGCATAAATGTTTTTGCTGCTACTTAAAATACTGGGACAGTTCAAACTTATCTTTGAAAATTAGAAACAGCAATGCAAATGGACTATAGGAGAGCAATAGGACTTACAGGTTACCTGTCACAGAAACCTTTTCTTTTGATTATAATGGATTTAAGAGAATTGTGATTTGACAAATTGTGTGATTGTTGTTAATTTTCATAATATAACTATGGTATTGACCTGTTAATGTTTATTACTTCTTTGTGATGTTTTTGGTTAGAAAAAGGTTAGAACTTATCTGAGAAAAATTTGACATAATGCCCATAAGTCCTTTGATTTTTTACATTTAATAAGACTAGTTTGGATTCCAATGCATCTAAAATCTGCTAAGGAAATAATCTTAAGTCAATTTAAAAAGGCCATTCCATCTTGGTCATCCTCAACTCCTTTATTAGGAGATATTGTGGCCATAGGAGCATGTGTATGTCAAAGCCTTTTCCTCTTACTTATGATTATCTAGTTACTTGTGAACTCTTTCAATGAAAAGATGTCTCAGAGATAGATGTATAGTGCCTAGCTGAGCACCCTCCCTTACCCTTTTGTTAACAGAGGTTGATAGTCAATGGCAAGTAAGATTCTTTTTTCTCCCTCCAGGCAATCTAAGACAGAATGTGCATGACAGAATGGAAAGTGGAAGAAGATGACATAATACAGGCACAGTCATCTGTCCTGTAGCAGAAAAAAGGCTTTATTAAATAAATTAAAAAGAGAGGAATATGTGGGAGCCCACAGAAGTGGGTGTGTTCTATAGTGAATAAAGAACAGAGAGTTCAGGCCTATTCTTTCTCCCTCAAGGCTATTGGCAGGAGGTTTGATTTAAAGTGTGGCTACTAACAGGCTATCTTGACCTAGGGTATGGTTACTTGGTGTTTTGGGTATGATTGTAATCACTTTGTTTGTTCCTTGTATCGTGGTAAAAAGGTCTTGCTTTTTTCTCCTCTTTTGGATTGGAACATTCAAAGATCATAAGAAGTAAACATGGGCAGATCCAATATTCACTGGATTGCCCTCCCAATTCTATTCTGTGACTCTGTCCTTTCCTTTTGTATCTCTGTTCCTTCTGCCTAAAATTTGTAATCGCCCCTACCCTGGAATGTGTAAACCCCATAGGGGCTGGACTCGGATATTCAACAAGTATCAACATAACCAGAGGACTTACCAACACAAATTATTTTAGAGCAGGGTAGTACATATGTATACCACCATGTCTGACTTTCAAAATTTTTAGAGCATTTAGAGAATAAAAGCTTGTATACTCAAAGTCTGAAACTCATTTTTAAAACATTATTATTATTTTTATTACATATCCTCATTATATACAGTATCGTGTTATACAAGGACTTTCCATACAGATTTATACTGGATTTGGAACATATGTCCATCAAAACCTTTGTTTCAGGTTTTATTATACCTTGAAAGTGGCTACTTATTTTAAAACTGAAAGATAATTGTATGTGTTTGCCAAGTACAATGTGCTGTTTCAATATATGTATATACTGTATAATGATCAAATAAGTGTGATTTGTATATGTATTTCATCAAATATCTTTTCTCATGGTAAGAACATTCCAAGATCTAGTGTTCTGTTACACACTGAGATGACTATTGTAAAAAAAGAATGTGTTGTATATTTCAAAATAACCCAAAGAGATTATTTCAAATGATCTAAATGCAATATCTTTCTTGTGTCTTTCAGTAACTAAAATGTCTGGGTCTTTGTAATTACTAAAACCAGGAGCATGAATTGATACTGATGGAGAGTCTTGTTAAGAGTCCTGTGAGCTCAGTATAGCAGTAGCACACTCAGCCCCTAGTATTCCACTTGAAAACCCTAGATGAACTTACAAAGTAGAAACAAAAATGTCTTTATGCATACTCCCTCTTCTATAGTAGGTGTCAACGGGTAAGCCTCAAGGTCTGTGTAACATGAGGACCAGCTTATTGGAGTTTCTGTCCCGCCTGATATCCCAAACTGGTATGCCCCAAAGAAAATCACACAGAGATCTCCATAAGTTATAAAACTGATTGGCCCACTAGCTCAGGCTACTTATTAGCTCTTGTAGCTTATATTAACCCTTCTTCTTATCTATGCTAGCCATATGGCTCAGTACCTTTCACAGCAGGGCAGGTTACATCTTGCTTCTCAGTGATCAGGGCAGGAAAGGAGGAATGGGCTTCCTCCTTCCTAGCCTTCTCCTGTTCTCATCACCCCGCCTCTACTTCCTGTCTTGTTGACCCTCCTATACTTCCTGCCTGGCCAATTAGCATTTTACTAAAATACATGATTGACAGAATACAGATAATTCTCCTGCACCAGGTCTGTAGTTCATATCGCTCCCTTCAAATAATCTGACATTTTCTCTAACTTGTGCTTTGAAAGACCTTGTCATGTGTTCGTATTCATATCAGTCATTGGAAAAATTTTAGGGTTCTACATTCTCCTAATTTCCTGGCCTCTCTTATTGATCTAAACATTGCTTTTTCTGTCACCATTTTTCCCCTTGTCTCATCTGCTGAAAGAAGTTGAACTTTCTGCCAAGCATGTATCAATCATCAGTCAAATTCATTGACATTCTCTCACATGTATTTGCCTATTAGTTTTGTTGGTAGTGGTGATGTTATTCAAAAAGAAACTTACCTCATCTCAGAGGACCATGTTCCCTTTGTAACTTTCCCACAGTGGCAGCTGTTTCCTCTATCAGATCCCTGAGAGCACTGAGAGTGGTTACGGTGTTCTCCTCCTTTCTCCTCATGGTATCTCCCAGATCATCATTACTATTTCCTTCCAAAGAATATACAACTTGAATGATCTTCACATTGCTAAGCCCAGTGGTTGACTCTGATTTTTACTTGGTAAGTGTGCAGAATTTTTACCATTAGTCACTTCCTCTGTTGAGATGTTCTTCTTTTGACTTAGAAGTCATCACTTTTTTCCTTTGCTTCCCTGCTTCTTCCCTTGCTAGTTGTTTTTATCCTGATATGGTTCTCTCCTCCATTCTACTAACATCCAAATGAGAGTATGGGGCATAGTCTTTAAACTTTTGTGTTGTGGACAAACTTACCATACTGATGCTCTCACACAGAATCATGATTTTGTTTATTGCACATATGTTGATGAGTACATAAATTAAATGCCAATCTTAGACTAAGACCTTTCTTAGATGTATGAATCCAAGGATCTGACTGAAATCTTTCTGTGTGTGTGTCCAAATCAAGTCCTTAGTTACATAAACTAAATATTCTACCTCTGAGCCATACTCTCAGCCCCTGACATCTCTGTTAGACCGGTAATAGGCATTTCAGCATTAATACATTGAAAACTAGGCCCATGATCTTTATTATAAATCTGTTTCTCTTGAGAACTTCACTACCCCCATCAATCTCAGTTACTGACAATTCTAAAAAGCAACTGTTTCTTATTTCATTGCTTGTAATAACTTCCAAACTGTTTTGTCAACTTTTGTCATTTTTTTCTCATTTTGATCCTAACACAGAAGTCAAAGAAATACTAGAAGCATACTGGAGTATATTTGTGACTCAAGAACTGTTTATATTTAAAAAGTTTCCCTCAAATACTGTGCTATTCCTCTTTATTGATCACAAAACCAATGTAAGACTCCTACTGTATATAGAACTATAGTTAACCTCATGGTTCCCAATTCACATTACCTATCTAAATCCTTCCTCAAATGCAATTTCCACTATACTTTCTAAATTGTGTCACAGTCTTGCTTAACCACCAGCTGTTCTTCTATCCCCATTTACCATGTATTCTGAGTTACTGTGACACTTTGTTGTACATTGTTTCTTCCCCTATTATCCTTAAACAAGGTCTGAAGCAGTCCCAAAGGACCTTATGATAATCATAGAAGAACAAGTGTTGAGACCACACGTACAGTCACACTAGCTTCTATCATTCTTTTTAATGACATTATATTTACTTGTGTGTGAAAGTGAGGAGATACAGCAACAGACAGAAACACACACAGAGAGAGATGAACAGAGAAACAGATATAGAGACAGGGAAACAAGGAAAGAGAATATGCATGTATGTATGAGAGTACTGTGTCTCTGCACATGTATGGAAGCCTAAAGAGGGCATTGACTGTTCTCTAACCCTCTATCTTATTCTTTTGAAACAAAGTATTTCCCTGAACCCAGGGTTCTTATTTTCTGGCTAGATTAGAAGGTAGCAATCCTATTGTCTTTGAACTCCCAGAAGATGAGTACAGATATGCATAGGATGCCCAGCTTGTTACCTATGTGCCAGAATTCAAACTCTGATCTTCAAGATTGAGCAGTAAAACTCCTTAGCCACTTAACTATCTTTCCAGCTATTGATAAAACTCTTGAATTTCCCCCAGAAGAGTCAAACAGAAAAGCAGCTTCCATAATTTGAAAAGCTGACTTAAGACATATTCCTGAACTCTTAAACCTTAACATTTCTTCTAGTCGCTAGAAAATCTTTGAAACAGATTATAGCAACTATACTATAATTAGCATTTACTGGGGTTCTGCAACTGTACTAGGCATGGATCTACTATACATTTTACATAATTAACTTATTGAATTATCTCAATAACCTGATGAGATAGACAGTACACTATAATTTATCCTTATTCGAAAACTGAAGCCCTGAGAATTAAAATGACACCCAAAGTAAAATAGCTCAAATGTAACAGTGACTAGATTTAAGCTTAAACACCAGTCACTAACAGGGTACCAAAGGAAACTGTAAGACTGACACCATCAAGCTGTAAACAGGGCATTTTGTCCCTCTGACTCAATTTCCACTAGAGGAGAGGGAAGGGATAGGCCCTAAGCCTCCTGTCGTAATTTAATGACACATTATTTCTTGCCATATGTTTCTGCCTCTAAAATTATGGGCAGGGGAACAACAATACTGGTCCCCAGTGGCTGGCATGAAAAAGCTAGACACACTTTTCCACCTCTTGTGCTGGCTCCTACTTGAATGGCTCTAAGTTTCAAATCACATCCTAAGCTTCTTAGAACTCAAAATTGAGTTATCTAACTCAGTAAAATATATCCTTCTTACTTAAAAGTATTTGCCCAAGGGGTCTCTGGGATTTCAAATATACTTAAAAGCAACAACTGTGTTGAATCACAGTATCATAAGGGATTGCATTTCTGCTGGAGAGCACATAGGATGTATTAAACAGAGGGGGAAATGTTTGAAGTCAAATACTCTTTGAGTTTCATCCCACCTACCACATCTGAAAGCTATCTCAATCATTTGATGAAAGCAAACTATAACTGCCCCCCCCCATTATTAGTGTTACTGTGGTCTTTTCTCTTGACATCCAGATGCTAACACCACAGGGTATGTTCACCTACATAGACTAACCTGCTTCTCCTGCAGTCAAGAAAAGTTGATTCTTCCAAATCTAACTGAAAGGAGAAAAAGTGTTACAGAGAAAAAATTCCTGTCAACAAAAGGCCATTTCCCTTTCCCTAACCCCTCGCACAAACAGAAAAGGGAAGTTTGTCCATGGCACTGAACCTCTTGCATACAAGTCTTGATCACCTTCACTGTGCTGTAGTAGAATGTAGTGTGATTCAGCAATTTACCAGGCCACATTTCATACACTGATTTTGCCTATTCATTTACTCACCCCATTACCTTCAACAGATAACTTTATCTCTCTAATTACTTGGTACATTCCTTGTTGCTGAATAGAGAGAGTTATTGTGTGAACTAATTGAGAAAATAATTGTAAAGTGATTGCAAGAGTTTCAGACACACAAACATAAGTTATTGTGGTTCAGTGTTATCACCCACTGCTCCATAACTACCCTTTGATCTTTATTTTTTTTAAATTTTTCTTCTATTTTTGAGATTATAATGTCATTACATCATTTCTCACTTCACTTTCTTCACTTCAAATCCTTTCATATTTCTCTCCTTGCTTTCATCCAAATCCATGAACTCCTTTTTTCATTAATTTTTATTACAACAATATATATGTATATATACATATGTATATTCATAAATATGTAAACATAACTTACTCTGTCTCTATAATGTTGATTGTATGTGTGTTATCAGGGTTTACCATTTGGTACTGGATAATCAATTGGTGTACTCTTCCCTGGGAGAGACTATTTTCCGTGTTCTCAGCATTCATTATTTGCCTGTAGTTCTTTATGTAAGGTTGAACTCTCATGGACTTTCCCCCATACATGTTCCTAATCTTTATTATTATAATATTTGTTTAGGTACAGATGAAAACAATTCAGAGTCTTGCAGTCCTTAAGTTATTTTTCTTTGTTCTTTTGCTCTTTGAGTTTTCTTGCAACATTATTATAATTTTTTATGACACAGAATCTGGCTATGCTGCTTGGGCTGGTCAGGAAGTCTTGGCATCAATTAACCCTCATGTCTTATTCTTTAGAGAGGTTAGGGACTACAGGTAGGCACCACTGAGGCCCCTGTCATCCCAAATTCTTGTATCCATATTAACACTTAGCATGGATCTCAAAAGGTAAGAAATAACAGTAATGTAGAATCCTCTTAAGAAGCAATGTTGTTCCAGACTACCCAGACATCTACATTGAGAGAGGATAGTGTAAAGATTATTTGGTTTAGAACCATGTTTACAAGTCAAATTAGAGGTAATTTATATAGCTTCAGTACATTGAACAAATCTATTCAACTTCTTGTGTGTCTTTATAACTGATAAAAGGGCTAGGTATTCCAAGGTCAGTGTTTTACAATTTTTTGCCATAAAACTAGTTATTCAAATAAATAATCACAGGGAAAACCATATAGTTGTCAAATGAAACAGGTAGTAATGTAACGTTCCAGAGGTCCTCTTCCTAGGACTTTGGAGGATTCCACAAAACAATAGAAATATAGAGTCCCACCATACATGTGACTCAACTACATAATTGCCTCACATTTTCTAACTCTAATGCATGCTGTCTTATTTCCTTAAATACCTTGTTATACTCCAATAATTCTCCCTCAACTCTTTTTCACCATGGTCTTCCACAAATTTGAAAGGTGTTTTCCTTTCTCTTCCATGTTGAATTTACATAGGTAGACATAGTATATGACTCCTTAGATCATTCTACATGTCAAAGTTCTTTCATTGGATATCACCATAATAAGAAAAACACTGAACACAGAATAGTGTGGCTTGTTAGTAGAGCTCTTGCCTAGCTAGTATGGGACCTTCAGTTGGTTTCCAACATCATAAAAATGAATGAGAAAGAAAGTAAGGTTGGAAAGAAGGAAGGAAGGAACTATTTGAAGGGAAAAGCACATTTTTCAAATTCTTGTAGATGTTACCACCCTTTAGTTCTTTCCAATGTTTATATTATTTTTCTGGGTCCCAAAGGCATTTAAATGTATGACTATAAATCTATCATCATTTAGTGTTCTGCTGAAGTTTAGCTTCTTGAGGGCTCTATTTGCTCCCATTTCAATGATCTGTTGTATTTCAAACATTTTAAAGATAAGTAAAATGAAAATAGAACAAACAGACTATATCCTAGATCTCCATTTGGAGAACTATTTGCAAAAAGAGTACAGCCAATCAATTTCGCCTGGAACGCTTCTGAAACTAATAGCAAGTATACAATATCTTTTTGATTGAGTGGTCAAAATGCCACCATAAAATAGGATTAATTTGAAGAGACTCTGCTTAATAATCAAAATCAGTAGTGTATTAGGATAACACTGATTTCATTAAAGCAAGCCCTCAAAATTTTCAAAAGCTTAATAAAACAGAACATAATTTCTTATGTATAAATGCATCATGGGCATATTTAATATAAGAATATCTTTTCAAAACTTTAAAAATAATTTTAGGTCTGTATAAGAAAAACAAAGGCACTATACAGTGTCCTCATACTCTTGTTGGCTTCCCTCTGTGTTAAAATTCTATACATAGTATAGTTATTAAAACTGTGAAATCAAAATTTATGAGTTGGGGATATGTGTTAGTGGGTAAAGCATCTGTCATGAAAGTATAAGAGCCTAAATTTGTATCCCCAGAACCCATGTGAAAGAGGTTATGATGACATTTAAGAAGCAAATAAATTCCTGAGTAAATAAATGAGTACTTTTTTACATAGGCACAGCCATGTCAAGAACCCCAAACTTTCAGATTCATAGGAATGGCAAAGCCCTCCAAAAGTGAGGCTAAGAGGGATGGAAAAGCCTTTCTGTGGTTCATGTGAATATCTTGAGGGTGTGTGCAGAAATTATACACTGTAGCTTTCTTTCCCTGGATATTTAGAACCGAAAGACTTCTTCCCTACAGAGACTGTTCTTACCAAAATTAGCTAAACCTGCATCCTTGTTTTGATGTATATAATAACCCTGCCTTCTTGTTTTTCTGCATGCAATAACCCCATCTCCCTGTTTTACTATATGTGATAAACATGCTTTGCTTCCAGTGTCCTGAAGCTTGTCCTCAGAGAGCCCAATTCAATTAATCTCAATTTTTCTGTCCACATGTCTGACATTTTTACATTTCCTTGCTAAAACAATTAGTAAATCCTTGGAACCATGCAGAGTGCAGCAGTAGCACACATCTGTCATACCAGCACAGGAGAATCCCTGTGCCAGCCTGGTTCATGCAACAGTAACAGAAATGAGAGAGATTCTGCCTTGAACAAGGTGGATGGTGAGGACTGACACCCAAAGTTGTTTTTATGAACTCTACATATTTGCCATTTTATGTGCTCACTCACAAACACATAAATGCACACATGTACACCCAGATCATACAACACACACAAAATTTTTAAACGTTCATACAGCACTATAAACCACATACTTCAATCTTATTTTTACCACTTTTTCGTTAATGTCTTCTTATGAAATGTGACATTGTCATATTTCTTTATTTTCTCTAATTTGAAATAATCTTCCAGTTTTACTTGTTTTCATAATTTCCACACCTTTGGAATAGTGGATGGGTGTTTTGTAGACTGTCTTACTATTTAGTTTTGTCTAATGACTTCTTGTGGTTAGTAGGGTTATGGATTTTGGGAAGACTATCACAGAAGTAAAGTGCTTTTTGCATCACATAATACTAAGCCCTAGTAACTAGGGTTATGTAGTAGCCATGTGTCTTTCACTGGTATTTAGTCTTAATTGCCTTTTAAGTTCAGTTACACCAATTTTTTTTAATCTTCTTTAGAGGTGAGTTATAAGAGAAAATAAGTATGGAGAACCTTCAAAAAGCTAAAATTAAATGTACCGTATCACTCTCCCCTCCCATTCCTTCGTGAAAAAACTGTAGGAGCCCATGTGGCTCCAACACAGATATCTATTTTCCCTAACTGGACTGGTACGGAGGCGCAAGAAATAACCAGACACAACTTATACCATTATTACGGAAAAGGGCATCTCAGGCATCTTCCTCCTGAAGGTCTCCCGTTTATTCTCCAGCCAGCTTTTATATCAACACATAAATTGAGTGGGAAAATACACCAGCATTCTGTCACGTAGGCAACCAGGTAAATCACCTTTTGTCACATCCGTATCTACCTGTCTGCTGAGTATGCTAGCTGTCTCCTAGGCCTGAATTAGCATCTCTATAAGGCATCCTCTAAATTACAAAGAAAGAGAGCAGCCAACATCCTGACCTTTGTCAGGCAGAGACAGCCTGTCTGCAGGGCTATGTGATCACTTTGGATCAGCCTAATGGCTTCAGAGTCTGGCTGCTACATCATAAAGAAATATGGGCCCACAAAAAACTTGACAACCTACTGTTGTGGGGGTCCCCTTTTTGTGCTGTTATTACCATTAATGAATGGAGAAACTGCCTTGGCCTGATGGGGGTAGAGCTTAGTTAGGCAGGGAAGACTAGGCTGGATGCTGGGAGGAAGAAGGCAGAGAGAGAGATGCCATAGAGCTGCTGCAAACAGATGACGGGGAATTTTACCCGGTAGTCCACTGCCACGTGATGATACACAGATTAATGGATATGGGTTAAATTAGTGTAGGAGTTAGCCAATGAGAAGTTGGAACTGATGGGCCAAACAGTGATTGAATTAATACAGTTTCTGTGTGATTATTTAAGGCAGTCGGGATGAACAAACAGATCCTTGCAACAATTGGCACCCACGTGGCCAGCTAAATCCACTTAAAACCTGAGAGGGCTTGAAAAGGAATTCTAGATGAAAAAAAAATACAAATTTTAACACAGCTTCTTGCTGTTGGCTTGCTGCAGCCTTTTTGAGAGAAATTTTCCTGATTCAGCCATAGCAGGAAAAAGGCCTCGGCTATTTTAAAATGGCAGCTTTCTGGGCTATGCTGCCAGCACAAACTCTGGCTCTTTTGGGAGATAGAACATTTGAGTGGGGTTTGTGAGCAGACAGCTTGCTTGATGGTGGCATGGACCTGCTGTGTGCCTAGAGAGGATGCACTGTGCGTGTTTCTCAGAGGCAGCAAGCAGCTCTGCCATGCTGGACTCTGCAGAGCGAGCAATTGGTACCATGTTTCACCTAATAATGGTGCAGCTTGAGTTTTAAGGAGCGCTTAGCATTTTAAAAAGCACTCCTGGACAGAGAATAATTATAGATATGCAATGGAGACAGATCCAGAGGAGTCATAGTGTTGGATAGATATATGTAGGCTTGGGAGAGAGAAGAAAAAGAATATAGAGAGTTGAAAAACAAGTAAAAAAAAATTGTAGAGACAGAGTACAGACAGTCATAGCTTAAAAGGAGTAAGGAAAAATAAGCCATGTAGAAATGGAAAATTCACAGAGTGTCTGGATTATCTTATTTTCTTTGAATTTTTTAACTGTGAATGAGCTGGGTAAAGAGAGACATTTCATTGTATGGGCTGCTAAACTAAACCAGCATATATATTATAAAGGCATCTTGTGAAGGGGCGAGGTTGATCAGTAATTAAAAATTAACCAGACTAGCTTAATATAAATGACATAGCTTTAATAAACAGAAGAAAAGAAAGCTTACACCAGGGTCCCAACAGTCTGAGAATGCAGGGGCAAAGAGAAGTGGCAAGCACACTTTGATCTTTTATTTGTTTTGGGTGGCCCCAGGGGGACACACCCTAAGCAGAATGTGATTGGCTGAGCTTCCCCATCATCTCCCCCTTTGTCTAAACAAGATTGAACTAAACTCAATATAACTATATACAGTAGGAACAGATACCAAATAAAAAATTACAAACAACAAACAGTATTAAGCAAGAAACATATAACAAAAGTTTTACTAAGGAGTCTAAATAATGTAGAGGGAACTACAACTACCTAATCTTTAACTCCATCAAAGATCTGAGAAAGGAAATAATTTTACTTAAGCAGCCAGAAAGTACAAACAAGAAACTTTCGAATCGTGCAACAAATGACTGAGACAACTGGCTACTTGGGCAATCACCCAAAATCTCATTTGCAATGTTGAAGTAACCAACTTTGGCTAAGGCCTAACATAACTGACATGCCATTTTTAAAGGCAAGAAACTTTTTAGAACTATCTTACCCTGTCTTGGCAGGATAAGACAATTCTTTTTTTATCCATTTACAGATATTCTGTAACTCTGTCAGTGGTCGAAGTATGGGCTTTTCTTTCCCAAAGGCCAGTTCTGCCAAGAAAAAGACAAGCTCCAAGTGGAGTGTCTTTGGAGCTCAACGTTTATTCGGTAGTAGAGCGGTGTTGCCCAGAGTGATTGTGTCTCATTAGCACAAAATTCTAGGTTAGATTAAAGGCCATTTTTCACAGCTCTTTGAAGAGGTTGAAGATTATACTATCTATACTAAATATAATCTCTATGTATCTAAAGAACCTGATTAGCCTAAATATAGATATGACAAACAAATATGACTATTGATTTATAATTCTCAATATCTATCTAACTTGAAGACTAAGAGAATAAACAACTGTGCAATAAATGAGGACAATAACCTCCAAATGTAAACAATGTATATTATTACATAAATAATATACAAGTATCTTAATCAGAGGTAAAAATGTACACTGCAATATGATAAATATATGTATATATATATATATCAATACATAACAAATGTTTTAAACAGAGGTAGAAGCATATTCACATACAATGTTTAATGTATTAATATATCAATATACAAGAGTCAGTGTCAATATAATTTTCTAAGAACAATAACTCACAAATACCAATATATTATTATCCCATCAAAAAATAAATTAATCCCTCTCACATATATATATATAAACATCCCTGAACCTATAAAATACCTCCCCATCCCCTCAACCCTATAATAATTATAACCAACCCATAAATGATATCCCTAAACCTGAAGGCAAACTCTGTTGGGAGAGGGGATGTCGTCCTCTAAAGGAAGTTCCCTGCCCTAATCCTGCCCGAAGTTGCTGTTAAACAGAACTCCCTGGCATGCGTGGGGAATGCTGTGAAACAATTGCTGTGCACGCTGGGGCTGGGGCCATGGCGGACTGGCAGTGCTCTAGCCGCCTGAGCTCTGTTCGCTCATTCTGTGGCGGCAGCGGAGGTCGCTGGCTCCTAGTGGTAGCACGGAGGCGGGTAAACCGAAGGGCCTAGCGAAGCTGGGTGTCAATTGAAGGGGCAAGGTTGATCGATAATTAAAAATTAACCAGACTAGCTTAAAATAAAAGATATAGCTTTAATAAACAGAAAAAAAAAAACTTACACCAGGGTACCAACGGTGCAAAAACGCAAGGACAAAGAGAGAAAATGGCAAGCACACTTCAATCTTTTATTTGTTTTATATGGCCCTAGGGGGACACACCCTAAGCAGAATGTGATAGGCTGAGGTTCCCCATCAATCTTGATTCCAAAATTTGAGTCTATGGATATGTTATTTTGGCAAAGAGGTTCTTCTTTTGTTTCCACAGAAGATGAGAACCTATGGATTGCTTCTAGACCAATATGGTTTTATGGACCAAGGTCCCCTGACAGGTTGCCATGAATATCCCAAAAATACCCTCAAAAGTTACTTCACACAATAAGCAGCAGGAAGCAGTTTTGAGATAATTTCACTCATATTACCAAATTTTGCCTATAAATGTTTACTTATATTTAAAGGGGGATATGCTATAGAGATTTGCATTGTTGTGGATCTTGGTTTATTGATACAAATTTAAGGTATTTTTTGTAATACTGTATTTGTATATTTCTATCCTTAATTAAGGTATTGTGGTTGTGTAGGTCATTTAAAAATATAGTGTATAATTAAGAAATATAAGTTAATAGATAATCATTTATAATAGTCAAGCATGTAGTATGTTAGTTAGATTTTCTAGATGTATAGAGATATATTTCATTTAGATAGGTATTCTTCAGATCTTTCAAAGACCTTCAGAATATGGCATTTAAAATGTTTAGTAACTTAGGACTTTTCCTGAAAATGAAAAACGTTTGCTCCTGGTAGCACCAATTACTTCAAGAGGAAGATGGGCATTGAAGAGCCTCCTTAGCCATTTGGACAAGAAACTGCTCTTATCTGGTCTGCTTAACTGAATATACAGGACCTGCAGAGAGATGACTACTGAAGTTGCCTAAAGGTGAGATGATCCTTTGGGGTTCCTACTTCATGAAAGTGTCTGCTAGGCATTCTTCAGGACACAGAAAAATGTGACAGACAAACTGCCAGTATAGGTGGAAATGTATTTGAAATTTCCTGCTTAGTAGAAAAGTCTGCTAGATAATATGGGCCTGTCAGCTGAAGATTGGATGGCTCAGTGATACAAAAACACTTTAGGTGACTGTCCAGACAGTGAGATGTCTCTGTCAATTCTAGAATTTTGGAAGTTGCATACAATGAACTTTCTGTTAACTTAAGTAATATTATAGTGTTCTGAAGTCTTTGATGGAGTTGAAGAATTTATAGTTATAGTTTTCCTTAGTTATAATAAAAGATAAAGTAGATATAAATATTGTAACTGTAATTCTTGATTGATACCCATTTTGTTATATGTAATTTTACTATGTTAAAGTTAAAGCCTTCCTTTTTATTTAAACAGAAAAGGGGAGGTGATGAGGGAGTCCCCTCTGTGTGCTGCGATTACCATTAATGAATGGAGAAACTGCCTTGGTCTGATGTGGTAGAGCTTAGGTAGGCAGAGAGGACTAGGCTGGATGATGGGAGGAAGAAGACACACACACACACACACACACACACAGAGAGAGAGAGAGAGAGAGAGAGAGAGAGACGCCATGGAGCCACCTGAGACAGACACTGGGAATTTTACCTGGTAGGCCACTGCCACGTGGCGATACACAGATTAACAGAGATGGGCTAAATTAATGTAGGAATTAGCCAATAAGAAGCTGGAGCTGATTGGCCAAACAATGATTTAAGTAATACAGTTTCTATGTGATTATTTCAGTTCTGGGTAGCCAGGAAGAACAAGCAGTTCCTTGTAACAACCTACTGTTGCGTACACTATAAAGATTTGTTACTCAAATTTATTTAATAAAATGCTGATTAGTCAGTAGTCAGACAGGAAGTATAGGCTTTGTAACCAAACTAAGGATAATGGGAAGGAGAAAGATGGAGTCAGAATTCTCAGGCAGACGCAGAGGGAGCAGGAGATAAATGTGCCATGCTAATAAAGGTACAGCCATGTGGCAGAGTGTAAATAAAGTTAATTTAAATGTAAGAACTAGTTAGTAATAGGTCTAAGCTATCAGTCAAGCATTTCTAGCTAATATAAGCCTTTGAGAGATTATTTGGGACCACTTGGTTGGGACAGAAAACATCCAATTACATCCCATTCCACATTTACATGCTCAGACAGGTTAATTGCCATGCTATTTCCAATAATTAGAAAATGAGAGCAACCTAATCTTCCTTCAACCAACGAATTGATAATTACAATATTGTACATATTCACTCTGGAAAGGTATTCATCTGTTAAAAATGAAATTTGCAGGTGAATAGGAACAATTTCAAAAGATTGTAGTGAGTGAGATAATTCATATCCAGAAAGAGAAACATCACATCTTCTTGCTCATCTGAGATTTGTGTCTCCAAGTCTTCAGATGTGAATATTTAAAATGGAGGAATTTCAGAAACCAGGAAAGTAAAGGGAAACCTTAGGGTGGTGAAAAGAGAAGCAATATAGAGAGGGATAACAGAGACAAATGATTTGAAGGTTTGAAGGGAGAAATTGGGAAAATGGCGAGGGGTTTTAGGAGAGGAAGATAAATATAAATAGAGACAGGAGGGTAAAATAGAAATGAATACATCTGAAAAAGTTACAAGTATACTAATAGCTACTGTGATTATGGGTTTTATGCCAACATGACAAAAGTGAGAGCCATCAGAGCAAAGGGAGCTACATTTGAGAAATTATCGTTATAAGACCAGGCTATAAGTACTGTAGAGCATTTTCTTAATGAATGAATGATGGGGGTGGACCCACCCCATTGTGGATTTTGCCATCCCTCGACTGGTATGCCTAGGTCCTATAAGAAAGCAGGAATAGCAAGCCATGAGAAGCAAGCCAGCAAAAGGCAGTCTTCCATGGCTCCTGCTTCCAGCTTGCTGCTCTGCTTGAGTTTCTGCCCTCACTGCTTTTGATAATAAACTATTATATGAAACTCAAAGTGTAATAAATGTTTACCCCCACCAAGTTGTTTTTGGTCATAGTGTTTCATTACAACAATAGTAACAAAAACAAAGACACTATAAATCTAAAATTTTATGCAATATATTTAAGTGTGTATATACTTATACATATATAATTTAAATAATGTTTTCCCACTTGAGCTGGCAATGACATCCACAAGGCCCATAGGCCATCTAATAAAATTTTCAATACCAGACA
The DNA here is from genome assembly GCF_982192425.1 of Myodes glareolus. Classification (NCBI taxonomy): domain Eukaryota; kingdom Metazoa; phylum Chordata; class Mammalia; order Rodentia; family Cricetidae; genus Myodes; species Myodes glareolus. The sequence continues at coordinate 138,561,431 of NC_142053.1, forward strand.
TAATAAGTCATCTTTTGAGTTGTTGTTCAGAGCTGTCCAAAAGACATTATGAACTTATTGGTTTTGTCCTTGTTTGTGCCCCCCCCCAGAGGTGTAAGGTGAGTCCCTAATGATGAAGACACCATGTACTTTATACACAAGACCTAGAGGGCCTGAGGTGTACCTAATCCAAAATCCTCCTCTCTGAGAACTACCTTCCATGATACCAGAAGGCACTATACAAGCTATCCAGAGAAGGAAGCAACCAACAGCCCTACCCAACTATGACACCTATGAACAACAACAAGGACCTGCATGGCATGATAACTCTAAGGGTACAATATTGGCACATATAACATGGAGGTAAACAACAGCTCTCTAAGTGAATTTCAGACCCACTCAACAAGTGGGAAACCATACCTGATGCTAAAATCTTAGCCAACCACCCAGTGTTAATGCATTTATGGATCTTGTAAGAAAACATACAACCTCCTCTTAATTAAACCAGTGTAATCCATAACTACATTATAAGAATTTGTTTTCATGTATGCAGATAAGTATAGGTCTCACTCCTGATCAAGGAAACTACTCTTTGCAACAGACAAAAATCATTATAGAAAACCACAACCAACCAAAATGTAGAGAATAAGAGGTTATGTCTCTGTTTCATCTGATACACATATAACTCAATTTCTATACCTAAGACTCAAAGATTATTGCAGAAAAGAAATTGTATAAAATAAAAATTAAAGAATCAATAAAACAGTTTACTGTGTTATGTCTCCTAGAAATACCAGACAGTCTATACCTATAAAACATCTTCAACTGTATGATATAGTAGTATTAGGGTCAAAGTACTAGGCAAGTTGCAAATATACAAAGGACTAATGAGATTTTTTACACTTGTTTAGGTTATGGAAGGCAGAAAACCTTGAGTGGTGATGTTAGAAATTCTTTTAATAATGCATGTCTGATAAAGAGTCGAAGAAGATGAAGGATAGAAAGTAGTATGAGTAGAAGCATGGACACACACACATCAAATGCTGTCAATGTTATAGCTTGTTTAGATGACTGAAAGATGTGCTTTTCTCTGATTGTTCAGTGCCAAATGGTCAGCCCAGAAAACATACACACTAGTAACATTATATGGATTGATCATATTACATTTAAGAAAATATATAGGTATATGTATAAACACTTGGTAAAAACAGAAGTCATGAATTTGAAGAATAGCAGTGAGGGGTATGTGAGAAGTTTTGGAGGAAGGAAATGGAAGAAAGAAGTATTGTAACTATATGAAAATCTCAAGAATGATTCACTTGTGCATGACACCTAGTCATGGTTGAAAAGTAGGGTGTATGGAATTGTGTACGGCCTTCTGCCAAGGCCTTAAAAGTTGTTTATATAAAACAAAAGACAGTTATTATTACTAAAACACAGAAAAACCAAAAACCATGGGGCTAAAAAATTTGTGCCCATGGGTGAGAGTCAGAATTAGGAAATGGGAGAGAATGGAATTTCTGTGGCATACCAAATGCTTTGGACTTAATCCTGAGGACAAAAGGGTGCTCTTAAAATCTTAGGTGGTATGAATAACACAATTAAAGCAGTCTTTTAAATCGCAGAGTTATATAAGAAGAGGAAAATAATTGAAACACAACAGAAAATCAACAAAGAAGTCCACGTATTTAAGATAATTTTATGTATTCTCAAGGTTTATTTCAAGTATATGGGAAAAGAAAATTTCATTGGAAGGTGAGTTAGTATGGAGTCATTACATTATGGTTAGATTACAGAATCCACCAAAGATGTCCACAATATTTGAGCAAACCAGATAATCATTTACCTCTTATTTAAACGTATTTATTTGATCACAAAGACAAGTCTGATAAAGTCTTAATTAAATTTAATAGAACCTAGCTCATGTAAGTATTGTTCAATAAACATTAGTGATTATTATAGCATTATAATGACAAAATAGCTAACCATTTGCAAAATATACTTAGAGTCCCACTGAAACATGACTCATTGAAATATATTTCAAGGAGATTAAAAAATTAACTTTCTTAAAGTCATTCACTAGTGGAAGAAATACAAAGAAAAATGTATTCATAACCTTTGATAGGATTCTTAAGGAAAAATATGTCCCACAAGAATACATTGATAAGCTTGGATATTTTACAAATATAAATTTCTGTGTTAGATATCCCATATCCTCCAAAAGAAGTAACTCTCTCAACATATTTCTAACAAAGTGTAGGGAAATTACTCTTCATATTATTTTTGAAAAAGGTACAAATACATAGCTGTCTGTCAGGATCCATCCAAATAGAAACCACAGCTATTCTCTAAGTCTGAACCTATTGCTTTATTACTTATAGATATTATATATGTGATTTATTTTAAGTGTCTCATCATGATCAATATGCTACATATATGTAAGTTGACCTTTCTATGTATACAAGCAAGGAAAAAGAAAGATGTTTATGCACACTGCTCTTCTTATTTATAATAAAAGTTTAAAACTATAAATATCCATAAAAACATTTTAAGTAGGGAATGTCATGAGGATAAATAAAAAATGTGCAAAGGACTTCAATAAACAGGATTCCAAAGAAGATACACAACTGGTGAATAAATGCATGAACATATGGTCCATATCATTGAACTCCTAGGGAAATGAAAAGCAAAAAAACAAAAAGAGCTCACCTCACAGCCATTAGGATGGCCATTAGAGTAAAATAGGAAGGGGATGACAGTCGAAATGACAATCAGTGGATAGAAAGTATAAGAATTAGAGTGTTGCATACTATTTATTAGGATGTGAAATGATGCTGCCAGTATTAAAAACAGTATGAGTGTTGGAGAGGTGGTTCAGCCATTAAAACTGCCTGCTCTTCTTTCAGAGAAGCTGCATTCGGTTCTTATATAAACTGATGGCATTACTGTTCCATGGTGTAAGTGAAAGGTTTTTATTATAGATATGAGGGAGAGAAGAGCAAGAGGCATCTGGAAGAACCCAGAGCAGAAAAAGAAAGTAATAGTCTGGGGGCAGCCTGCCTGCCTCTCCGGGAAGGGAGCACAGCCCTGCCCCCCTCAGCTTCTGCGGCAGGGTCTTCGGTGTTCCAAGGGACCCCTCCCCTCCCCCCACTGCTGCGGGCCCTTTGTCTCCTGAGTCCTGGGAAGACCAGCTAGCTCTGTTGCCCTGCTGAGCAGTTCTTCCCAGAGAGGTGAGTGGGTGCTAGCCTGGGCAGCCTGCCTGCCTCTCCGGGAAGGGGGCACAGCCCTGCCCCCCTCAGCTTCTGCAGCAGGGTCTTCGGTGTTCCAAGGGACCCCTCCCCTCCCCCCACTGCTGCGGGCCCTTTGTCTCCTGAGTTCTGGGAAGACCAGCTAGCCCTGTTGCCCTGCTGAGCAGTTCTTCCCAGAGAGGTGAGTGGGTGCTAGCCTGGGCAGCCTGCCTGCCTGTCCCGGAAGGGAGCACAGCCCTTCCCCCCTCAGCTTCTGCAGCAGGGTCTTCGGTGTTCCAAGGGACCCCTCCCCTCCCCCCACTGCTGCGGGCCCTTTGTCTCCTGGGTCCTGGGAAGACCAGCTAGCCCTGTTGCCCTGCTGAGCAGTTCTTCCCAGAGAGGGCTGAGGAGCTCTATCCAGAGAGTGCTGTGAAGTCCTACCCAGAGAGTGCTGAGGAGTTCTATCCAGAAAGTGCTGAGGAGTTTCATCCAGAGTGGGGGAGATGGGCAGGCACCAATGCAAGAATTCCTCCAACAACCTGAAAGGCAACATGACATCGCCAGAATCCAGGGAGCTCGAAACTAGAAGAATTGAACACCCTACTCCAGAAGAAATAGAAGAAATCGACTCTAAGCGCTTCTTTATGAAAATAATAGAGGAACTTAAACAGGAGGTGAAAATCTGCCGTAAAGAAATGGAAGATAAGTATAACAAAAAAATTGAGGAAATGAGTAAAGAATTGGAAGAGAAATATACCAAAAAGTTTGAAGAAATGAGTAAATCCGTAAATGAAATTCTGGGAAACCAAGAAAAAACAATCAAACAGGTAATAGAAACAGTCCAAGATTTGAAAACTGAAATGGAGTCAATGAAGAAATCACAAACCGAGGGCCGGCTGGCTATGGAAAATCTGGGTAAACGAACAGAGACTTCAGAAACAAGCTTAACCAATAGAATACAAGAGATAGAAGAGAGAATCTCAGACTCTGAGGACACCATAGAGAAATTAAACACTCTGTCCAAAGAAAACAGCAAATCCAACAAATTCTCATCACAAAACATTCAGGAACTGTGGGACACAATAAAAAAACCAAATCTAAGAATAATAGGAGTAGAAGAAGGAGAAGAATTGCATTTCAAAGGTCCAGAAAATATACTCAACAAAATTATAGAAGAAAACTTTCCCATCCTAAAGAACGATATTCCTATGAAGGTTCAAGAAGCATACAGAACACCGAATAGACTGGATCAGAAAAAAAACATCCCCTCGTCATATAATAATCAAAACACAAAGCATTCAGACTAAAGAAAGGATATTGAGAGCTGCAAAGGAAAAAGGTCAAGTAACTTATAAAGGTAAACCTATCAGACTTACACCAGATTTCTCGATGGAAACCATGAAAGCCAGAAGGTCCTGGATAGAGGTACTGCAGAAACTAAGAGACAATGGATGCAAACCCAGCCTACTTTACCCAGCCAAGCTATTGTTCACTATCAACGGAAAAAACAAAATATTCCAGGATAAAAACAAATTTAAACAATACGTAGCTACTAATCCAGCCTTACAGAGAATACTAGAAGGAAAATCACAACCCAAGGAATCCAACATTCCCAACACTGCCTACATTAACTCAGACATCTAGCGACCCTTCACAAGCACAACTCAAAGAAGGAAAACACATACACGCTACTACCCAAAAAAATGACCGGATTCATCGATCACTGGTCATTAATATCACTTAATATCAATGGTCTCAACTCACCTATAAAGAGGCACAGACTTAGAGATTGGATACGAAAACAGGATCCAACATTCTGCTGTCTACAAGAAACACACCTCAACCACAAAGACAGACACCTACTCAGAGTAAAGGGTTGGGAAAAGGTTTTCCAAGCAAATGGACCTAAGAAACAAGCGGGTGTGGCCATTCTAATATCTAACAAAATCGACTTCAAACTAAAATCAATCAGAAGAGATGGAGATGGACATTTCATACTCATAACAGGAACAATTCATCAGGAAGAAGTCTCAATCTTGAATATCTATGCCCCTAATATAAAGGCACCCACATATGTAAAAGAAACTCTTCTAGAACTCAAGGCAGTCATCAAACCACACACACTAATAGTAGGAGACTTCAACACTCCTCTTTCACCAATGGACAGGTCAAACAGACAGAAACCTAACAGAGAAATAAGAGATTTACTGGAGGTACTGAATCAAATGGACTTAATAGACATCTATAGAACACTCCACCCAAATAGGAAAGAGTATACCTTCTTCTCTGCAGCTCATGGAACCTTCTCGAAAATTGACCACATACTTGGTAACAAAGCAAACTTCCACAGATACAAAAAAATATTAGTGACTACCTGTGTCTTGTCAGATCACCATGGATTAAAATTAGAATTCAACAACAATGGTACCCCCAGGAAGCCAACAAACTCATGGAAGTTGAACAGTCAACTACTAAATCACCCCTGGGTCAAGGAAGAAATAAAGAAAGAAATTAAAGTCTTCCTTGAATATAATGAAAACAAAGACACAACGTATTCAAACCTATGGGACACTATGAAAGCAGTGCTAAGAGGAAAGTTCATAGCACTAAGTGCCCACCTAAAGAAAACAGAGAAAGCACACATTGGAGACTTAACAACACACTTGAAAGCTCTAGAAAAAAAAGAAGCTGATTTACCCAGGAGGTCTAGAAGACTGGAAATAATCAAACTGAGGGCTGAAATCAACAAAATAGAAACACAGAAAACAATTCAAAGAATCAATGAATCAAAAAGCTGGTTCTTGGAGAAAATTAACAAGATTGACAAACCCCTATCCAAACTAATCAAACGGCAGAGAGAGAACTTGCAAATTAATAGGATCAGAAATGAAAAGGGGGACATAACCACAGACACAGAGGAAATTCAGAGAATCATTAGATCTTACTACGAAAGTTTATATGCCACAAAGTTGGAAAATGTAAAAGAAATGGACATTTTTTTAGATAAGTACCATATACCAAAGTTGAACCAAGACCAGGTGAACAATCTAAATAGACCTGTTAGTCGTGAAGAACTAGAAGCTGTTATCAAAAATCTTCCTACCAAAAAAAGCCCAGGACCAGATGGTTTCAATGCAGAATTCTACCAGAACTTTCAGGAAGAGCTAATACCTATACTCCTTAATGTATTCCACAATATAGAAACAGAAGAGTCACTGCCTAACTCCTTTTATGAAGCTACAGTTACCCTAATACCAAAACCACACAAAGACACAACCAAGAAAGAGAATTACAGGCCAATCTCACTCATGAACATTGACGCGAAAATTCTCAATAAAATACTGGCAAACCGAATCCAAGAGCACATTAGAAAAATTATCCATTATGATCAAGTCGGCTTCATTCCAGAGATGCAGGGCTGGTTCAACATACGCAAATCTATCAATGTAATCCATCATATAAATAAACTGAAAGAAAAAAACCCTATGATCATCTCACTAGATGCTGAAAAAGCATTTGACAAAATTCAACACCCATTTATGATAAAGGTGTTGGAGAGACTGGGGATACAAGGATCATACCTAAATATAATAAAAGCAATATACAGCAAGCCGACAGCTAACATCAAACTGAATGGAGAGAAACTCAAAGCCTTTCCACTAAAATCAGGAACACGACAAGGCTGTCCACACTCTCCATACCTCTTCAATATAGTGCTTGAAGTTCTAGCAATAGCAATAAGACAACATAAGGGGATCAAGGGGATTCGAATTGGAAAGGATGAAGTTAAACTTTCGTTATTTGCTGACGATATGATAGTGTACATAAGCGACCCCAAAAACTCTACCAAAGAACTCCTACAGCTGATAAACACCTTTAGTAACGTGGCAGGATACAAGATCAACTCCAAAAAATCAGTGGCCCTCCTATACACAAAGGATAAAGAAGCAGAGAGGGAAATCAGAGAAGCATCACCCTTCATGATAGCCACAAATAGCATAAAATATCTTGGGATTACTCTAACCAAGGAAGTGAAAGACCTATTTGACAAAAACTTTAAGTCTTTGAAGAAAGAAATTGAGGAGGATACCAGAAAATGGAAAGACCTCCCCTGCTCTTGGATTGGGAGAATCAACATAGTAAAAATGGCAATTCTACCAAAAGCAATCTATAGATTCAATGCAATCCCCATCAAAATCCCATCAAACTTCTTCACAGACCTTGAGAGAACAATAATCAAGTTTATATGGCAAAACAAAAAACCCAGGATAGCCAAAACAATCTTATACAATAAAAGAACTTCTGGAGGCATTACCATCCCTGACTTCAAACTCTATTATAGAGCTACAGTATTGAAAACAGCTTGGTATTGGCATAAGAACAGAGAAGTCGACTTATGGAATCGAATAGAAGACCCAGATATTAACCCACAAACTTATGAACACCTAATTTTCGACAAGGGAGCTAAAGGTATACAATGGAAGAAGGAAAGCATCTTTAACAAATGGTGCTGGCATAACTGGATGTCAACCTGTAAAAAAATGAAAGTAGATCCATATCTATCACCATGCACAAAAATCAAGTCCAAATGGATTAAAGACATCAACATTAATCTGTCCACTTTGAACCTGATAGAAGAGAAAGTGGGAAGTAGTCTACAAGATTTAGGCACAGGAGGCCTCTTCCTAAGTAGGACCCTAGCAGCACAGACAATAAGAGAAACAATGAATAAATGGGATCTACTGAAACTGGGAAGCTTCTGTAAAGCAAAGGACACTGTCAGTAGGACAAAAAGGCTGCCTTCTGACTGGGAGAAGATATTCACCAACCCCTCGTCAGACAAAGGTCTGATCTCCAAAATATACAAAGAACTCAAGAAACTAGGCACTAAAACTCTAATTAACCCAATTAAAAAATGGGGTACTGAACTTAACAGAGAATTCACAACAGATGAACTTCGAATGGCCAGAAGACACTTAAGGTCATGCTCAACCTCCCTAGCGATCAGGGAAATGCAAATCAAAACCACTTTGAGATACCATCTTACACCTGTCAGAATAGCTAAAGTCAAAAACACCAACGATAGCCTATGCTGGAGAGGATGTGGGGTGAGGGGAACACTCATCCATTGTTGGTGGGAATGCAAACTCGTGCAGCCACTGTGGAAATCAGTGTGGAGGTTTCTCAGGAAACTGGGAGTCAACCTCCCTCAGGACCCAGCAATACCACTCTTGGGAATATACCCTAGAGATTCCCTAACATACTACAAAAGCATTTGTTCAACTATGTTCATAGCTGCACTATTTGTAATAGCCAGATCATGGAAACAACCTAGGTGCCCCTCAATAGAAGAATGGTTAAAAAAGGTGTGGAACATATATACATTAGAGTTTTACTCGGCGGTAAAAAACAATGACATCTTGAATTTTGCATGCAAATGGATGGAAATAGAAAACGCTTTACTGAGTGAGGTAAGCCAGACCCAAAAAGAGGAACACGGTATGTATTCACTCATAAGTGGATTCTAACCATAATTAAAGGTCTTTGAGCCTATTATTCGTGATCCTAGAGAAGCTAAATAAGAAGATGAACCTGATGAAGATTATTTAGCTATCCGCCAGGAGGTAGGAAATAGACAAGAGTCCCAGGTAACCTCGGGTGCATGGGGGGGTGGGAGGGTCGATGGAGGGGGAGAGGGTTAGAGCGAAGGGAGTAGGGGAGGAACGGGGAAAGCTTGGTGGCCGGGGATGGGGGGGGGGGAGGGAGGTAGGATGAATATGGGATCAGGGAACAATATATTTCAACTAAGGGAGCCATTTTAGGGTTTACAGGAGACTTGATTATATATGGGATCCCAGGTCCAAGGAGAAATCCCCCAGATTGCTCTCTGGACAGAGGAGAGTGTGCCTGAATCGGCCGTGGCCCATGACCATACTGATGTATATTTTGCTTATCACCATAGATCCTTCGTCTGGCGAAGGACGGCTATGCATTCGGAGGCTCACATTGGAGCAACGGATTGAGCCCCCCGAGGTCCGGAGGGGGAGCGGAAGGAGGAGGAACATGAAAGACGAAATCAGTACTGCGAGGGATGCTATCACCCACTGATACAAGGGAACGGATCTGATGAGAATTTACCAGGGCCAGTCGGACTGGGACTGAACGAGGACGTGATCTAGCCAGATTCTCGGAATTTGGCCGGATTCTCTGACTGTGGCTGGCCCGGGGTCTTTCTGAAAAGCCATTGACTATGACACTGGGACCTGTTCCCTCTGCATATGCTGGATTTTGGGGATCCAGTCTGTTTGGACGCTCGCCTTCCTGGACCTGGAGGGAGGGGGAGGGAGCTGGAGCTTCCCACAGGGTAGGAAACCCTGACTGCCCTGAGGGACGGAGGGGAAGGAGGGGGGGAGTGGGGGGAGTGGGAGGGTGTTGGGAGGGGGGGGCGGAAATGGAAACTTTTATAATTTAATAAAATTTACTAAAAAAAAAAAAAAAAAAAAGAAAGTAATAGTCTGACCAATGGTAGCAGTGGAACTGGCCATGAGAGGAGCAGGAGCGGAGCAGAGAGATAAGAGAGTAGGAGGGTTGTGGGGAGGGTATTAGAGATTAAGAGAAAGTGAATGATGGCAAAATAGAAGCACATATTCAAATAGCAGGGCTATAAGAATGAGTAGCGGGGACTTGAGAAGGTAATGAGTGGAGAAGTTTAGCCTAGGGGAGAAGGTGAGAAGAGCTGAAAAAAATTAGAATGTCTGTATGGACTCTGAAATGTGTAACAGGTGTACTTGTGAAGCTGAAGGAGTCTGAAGGCTAGCATGCTTTTTGGTATGCTAATAGGCACCACAGAGTCATTTGTCCCTTCTTCCAGGGATAAGGGAAACTGGATTCTTTTGATAGAGGGAACCAGCTTCACAAGTTCCTGAAGAATGCTTGGCTTTTGTCTAACTGAAGGAATTTGAGAAAACTGAGTTTCCTTTGGACTTGAAATCTCCCAATATTCCCAATACCCACACTGGATAATTCATAACCGCATGCAACTTCACGACCAAAAAATCTGACACCCTCTTTTGGCCTCCAACAGCACTTGCAGATACACACACACACACACACACACACACACACACACACACACACTTATTTAAAAAAAAGTTTGGGTTAGAAAAATGGCTCACTGTATAAAGATGGGGCTAAAGAGATGGCTCAGTGGTTAAGAGCATGTACTACTCTTTCAAAGGACTAGAGATTGCTTCCCAGAATGAATATCAGGCAGTTCATGATAGTCTCTAGCTTCAGCTCTAGGGAATCCAACATGCTCTCCTGGTTCCCTCAAGCACCAATACATACATGGCATCCAAACAGAGAGAAACATATCACATATACATAAATTAAAAATATGTCTTGCCGAAAACAGTATGGAAATTCTTCCAAAACTTACAAATGAGATTGCTTTACGACCCACATGTTTTACTTTTAGGCATATATCTAAAACAAAAGCAGGATGTTTAAGAGATATTTGTGCAGCCATGTTCAGTCAAAAAACAAGTAGAACAAAACAAACAAAAACCACGTTTAGTAGGTCTGGAGAGAATGCTCACCGTTCTTGCATGTTTGAGTTCCAGCACCTACACAATCAACTATATCTTCAGTTTCAGAGAATCTGAGATGCCTCCAGGTCTCTGCAAAAATCTCTTCCCAGTCCCTCCCACCACCACCTCCCCCCTGTTTCCATCCCTCAATCCATTCCTCCTCCATCCCTCAATCCATTCCTCCTCCACTTCTGTTTAGGAAATGATAGGCCTCCCAGGGCTATAAACCAAATATGGCATAACAGGTTATTATAAGACTAGGCACATCCCCTCATATTAAGGCTGCATAAGGTAACACAGTAGGAGGGAAAGGGCCCCAAAAATCAGTTGAAAGAGTCAGAGACAGCCCTTGCTCCCACTGTTAGTAGTACCACAGGAACCCAAGCTACAGAACCATAACATATATGCAGAGGATGTAAGTCATATCTATACAGGCCCCTGATTGTTGGTTCAGTCTCTTTGAGCCCCTATGGACCTTGGTTAGTTGGTTTTGTGGGCTTTTTTTTGTGATGTCATTGATCCCTCTAGTTCTTAAAATCCTTTCTCATTCTCTTCTGCAGGATTCCTCAAGCCCTGCCTAACATTTAATTCGGGTCTACATCAGTTACCATCAGTTGCTGGATGAGGCCTCTCTGATGGGCTAGGTACCAGTCTGGTCACAGGAAACAGTCAGTACAGGATACATATCTGCTATTGCTAGGAATTTAAACTTGGATATTCTTTGTCAATTCCTGGGTATTTTATAATAGGGTATTTTATATCAGCAATAGAAAAGAAAAGAAACCAAGACAATCTGAACTTAATTTTAAAGGCCAATTAAACTGTGTAGTACATTGTGCGCAACTACAATGCCACAGAGTAGTATAATTCCAATCTGTCATTCTGTTTCTTGTGGTTTTTGACACAAATGCAAAGGACAAGGCAATGTGAAGGCAGAACAGAGATATTTGAAGGTGCTGGTGTTAAATGATGAATTCATTCATGTCCAAGGAATAACTGGACAGTCCCTGGAAGTTGAAAGATGCAAATACAAGATACTTTTCTACAACTTTGAGAGGGAGCACTGCCCTGCTTTTGTGACATGACACTAATTTCAGACTACTGCCTTCCAGGGTGGTGAAAGACTATGTGCATGTTCTATTTTAACCCACCATGTTTGAGATCATTTATTACAATAGACATGGGGTAGAAATCTATTTTTTTCTCTGCATCTCTCAGATTTGTAGTTTAACATATGCTATTAATTTTAAGAAATCTCAGCCATTATTTTACACTATCTTTAAATTTTTTCTCTGAGTTATTTTCTTTCTTTTCCTTGTGGAATTTCATTACAGATTTATTAACCATTTACTGCTGCCATTGACTCTTGCATCTACCACTTTGTTTGCTATCTTTTTCAGTTTTTTTTTTTAATGTTTCAGTTCAAGATCACTAATTTATCTTTGCCGGCTTTGGGCATAATTAGTAAGTACTTCAAAGACCATCTTCATCCCAGTTACTGTGGTTTTTATTTGCTCTTTTAAAATGTTTTTATATTGCCAGTGTGTGTGTGCATGATGCATGGGTGTAGGGGACTGTGCATGGAATGGCATGTGTGTAGAGGTCAGAGTACCACTTTGTGGAGTCCGTGCTCTTTTTGTACCTTTACAAGGATGCTGGAGCTCAAATTCAGGTCGACTTGTACCACAAGCACCTTTGCCCACTGAGGTATCTCATTGGCCTTTATTCACCCTTATCTCAAGAGAAGTAATTCTTTTTTATAAGCATTGTAAAGATAAAATGAGTATTGGATTAATATAATTAATCCAGCAATTAATACTTTATTTTCCCATTAATACATAAGAATACCCAACAAAAGCAACTTACAGGAGAAAGAATCCATTATAGAAGGGAAGGCATGGAGGTGGGGGTAGCTTCCCAGCTGTGACAGCCATTAGTGTTATGCAGCTGCTTGTACTGGGACAACAGACAAGAAGCAGAGAGTTGGAGCAGAAGTGGAATTTACTTATAACTCTTCAGGCCTGTACAGAAATTGCTGGGCCCGTCAGCCAGGCCCTATGCTCAAAAGGTTCTACAGCCCAGTGCCCCCGAAAAAAAAATTCATCTTCTGAAAAGCAGGTTTCCAACACATAAGCTTTTGGTGGAGACTTCACATTCAAATCATAACATTTACCCCCTGTCTCCAACAGCCCAGCTCTTCAAAAGTCCTATATGTTTAGTTTCAATACCGTTTAAATGTCCAGCATCTTTTCTGGGATTCGAGGTAATTTCTTAACTGTGAGTCCTGGGTAAATAAAAATGAAATCCCATACTTCCAATACACAGGGAGGACATTCTAATCTGAAAAGGAAGAATTGGGATCTTCACTGCAACTTAGGCATCACCTGCACACCTTCCTAAAACAGCATCTTAAAGGTCAGTCTTCTGAGCCTACCATATATTGCCTGACCTGAGACACTTCTTTAAAACTTTGCACATGCCTCTGTGACTCTAGCCCTTCCATTCTCCATGCCCACAAAGCCAGCACCACATAGAGGATATAAAGCTCTCCTGCCAGCTTAAAGTGTACCCTGGCTCCCTCCACCACAGTTGCAGGGGACTGTGAGTACTATGTGTCTGGGGGAGCTGGAGGAAACATTTTCCTGGGCAGTTCTGTATGAGAAGAGCATCCTGAAGGCTCTCTCTTCTCAGTATCCCTCTGTATAAATGAAACTTTTCAAATTCATCCACATTTTCCTAATCTAGAGTCTTCAGTGGGTGAAGTCGTACTTACATCTAGGCACACTTTTAGCTTTGGAGCAAATTGCCTAGTTTCTCTTTGATGGCACCAATCAAACAATTACAACCCTTTGTCTGCACTCACTCTGTCCTCATCTTTTGCAAGGGTTCATGGCTGTATTCCTCATCAAACGCCACATTTTTCACGACTTTTTGATTCAGCCTCTACTCTCTGTTACTATAAATCTGATTAACAGTACCAAGTCTGATTGCTCTGCTATCTTGAAGTGTTCTCCACCAAACAACATAGCTGACCACTTATAAATTGGGCACCACTTGCACATTCAGGACACAAGCAGAGCATAAGCAGATTCCTTGCCAGGATATACTATGAACGGCAGCCGTATGACAGTCTATTGTTCTGTTTCAGAAAACTTCCTTGTGTTCCACCAGCATGGCCTAGTAAGCCCTGCTCACAGCATTCCAAGGGTTCGCTTCAGCTACACGACCTCACCCACTTTCTCTCACAAACCAGTTCTGAAGACTTACATATCACATGGTCAGGTTTATCATAGCAGTGATTTCACACTTCAGTTGCAGGGATTTTTTTTATTCTTATTTATCATACATCCCCCCTCACTTCATCCCAGACCACCCCCATATCACCCTCCAACTTGTGTCCTCTTCTGACATTTTTATAGCTCACCAACTCCAATTTAGCTACCCATATACTGATATGTGTGGGAAAATCCGCTGAAGCCTGGTTAAGCTACCCGCTGCCAAATCCCAAAGAAACGTGACTCTCTCTCTCACCCAACAGCAACCAACTGCCAATAGATCCTCAGAGGTGGGACTTTTCAACTTCTTTCCATCCACTCATTCTGGAATATTGATCGATTTTCCATTTTCTGAATCACTTTTCTCTTTGTTGTGACATAATACACGGTATAAACTATTTAAGAGAAGAAGGATGTCTCCTCACACGTATGCAAAGCAATATAGTCCATTCATTATGGCAGGGAAAGCACTGTGGTAGGATGAGCTTGTAGCTATATTCACTGCTAGTATTACATATTTTTTCACTTACAAATTTCCATTATTTTTTCTACTAAAGTCAACTCTGAGACTATTGAGGCTTTCTCCTGTCAACCCAACACTTGGGAGGGTGAGGCAAGAGGATCATGAATTCAAGAATAGCCTGATCTTCATAGTGAAAGAAAAAAAATATAATGTTTTCTATTTATATGTTTATATAAATACCTTTTTATATATTTACATACATGTAAATATATCAAAGTAAATTGTATTTTTTAAAACATGTCTGTCATATGCTTTTGTTTTGGGGGTGCTGGCATCAGAATCTAGTACCTCAATATATGCTAAGCAAACACTCATTGAGCTACTTCTTGGGCCCTTTCTTTTCAATTGATCACTATATTTTCCCTGTTACTTCCTAATTTGTTCCTAATTGAGACTGCATCTGATTTTTGTCGTTGTTTTGCCATTTGAAATGCCTCTGAATGATTGAAAATGAGATATATTAATGCAATCTGATAGTAGATATGAAGACAAAATTTTCTTCTGCTTGAAGGTGAGCATGCCTTTCCTTCTGCTTTGCCTACAGCTTGAGAGATCACAGAAATGTAATAATGAGATTGGCTTCTCGGACTGAAGCTTCCTTTCCACGGAGTTTGGCTTTCTTCTTTGTCATATTTTTATGGTCTCTTTTTTAGTTGCCCCAGTTCGATCAACATCTGAGTTTTCAGTGGCAACTGTTAGTGAGGTGATGGCAGAGATATGGAAATGAGAATGTTACAGCACTCTAGCGCTCCCAGCAGGCATTATAAGGCCAGGTCAGAGGACTCAGCCTTTAGAAGTACTTCAGTTCATCTTGACACAATCCCAGGGACTGATCGGTTTCAGTTCCTTACTCTCATTGAGTTCTGTTCCTCCCCTACTCCCTTCTCTCTAGTCCTCTCCCCCTCCATCGACCCTCCCACCCCCCCATGCACCCGAGGTTACCTGGGACTCATGTATATTTCCTACCTCCTGGTGGATAGCTAAATAATCTTCATCAGGTTCATCTTCTTATTTAGCTTCACTAGGATCACGAATAATAGGCTCAAAGACCTTTAATTATGGTTAGAATCCACTTATGAGTGAATACATACCGTGTTCCTCTTTTTGGGTCTGGCTTACCTCACTCAGTAAAGCGTTTTCTATTTCCATCCATTTGCATGCAAAATTCAAGATGTCATTGTTTTTTACCGCCGAGTAAAACTCTAATGTATATATGTTCCACACCTTTTTTAACCATTCTTCTATTGAGGGAGTTCTGTTTTCTACCACCAGGTTGCAGTTTTGTATATTAAAGAGAGAAAGGCTTTTGTTTGTGGTGGGAAGTAGCATGGCCTAGTTTCTGTCTAATTCATGGTAAGCACCTTAAGCAAAAGCAACTTCGGTTTACACTTCCACATCACACCTCATTGCTGAGGGAAGTCATGTTAAGAACCTAGAGGGAGGGAGTGAAGCAGAGACCATGGAGCGATGCTGCTTACTAGCTTACTCCAAGGCTCATGCTCAGATTCCCTTACTATACTTCCCAGGAACCCCTGCCTACCGGTGGTACCTCCCATAGTGGCCTGGGCCCTCTCACATCAATCATTCATAAGGAAAATGCCCCCGTGAACTTGCCCACAGACCAATTTGAAGGAGGCATTTTCTCAGTTCAGTTGAGGTTTTCTCTAGGTTGCTCACTTGTGTCAAGGTGAGCAAATCAAATAAAACAGCAACAACAAAAGCCCAGCACATAAGAGCTATTTCCTGCCCGCCAGTCAGGCCTACACCTTCTCTTTTTTGAGCATGCACCGGGATCCTGAAAAAAAAAAAAAAAAACAACAACAACAACAAAAAAAACCTAGCAAGGTGCAAACTTTGTGATGCCTGCTTGTCCCAGGAGTTTATACTCTTAGAGTTGTGCACATTCAGCCTTTCACAATTTGACTTTTCAAAGTTCGGGCTCAATTCCCTCTCTGGCTTTCACGACCTTTAGTAGCTCCCGTGCCTAGTAAACAAATGCTGTTTCTTTCTGTGAGCAATTCTCTCTCTCTAGGTTCCAGGTTAGTGTTCTTGTGCCTTCAAAAAAGGTCACTAATTTAATTTTTTCTTTTTCTTATTGCTGTTGAAAAGATGGAAGCAATGTTTTTCCAACTCTCTACACCCCCAAGCTCAACTTAGTAGAAGAAATTTTTTTATGCATTGACTCAGAGACCTAGATTTCTTCCTCTTGTGTCTACTAGGGCTTCTATATAATTCTTGATGCACATATGTCTTTCATTTAGGACAGTGGTTCTCAACCTTCCTAATGCTATGACCTTTTTATACAGTTACTTGTGCTGCGGTGACCGCCAACCATAAAATTATTTTCATTGCTATTTCATAACTGTCATCTTGCTACTGTTATGAATGGTAATGAAAATATCTGATATGCAAGATATCTGATGTGTGACCCACAGGCTGAGAACCGCTGACTTACGAGAAGTTGCTGTGGTTTGAGTGAGAATGGCCCCCATGGGTTCATATACTTTGTCCCTAGTTGGTGGGACTGTTTTGCAAAATTGTGGCCTTGTTAGAGGAGGTGTGCCACTAGGTGTGGCCTTTGAGGCTTTCAAATTTCTCTTCTTCCAATTTTCACATCAGACATATAAGCTCTCTGCTACTGCCCTAGCATTGTGACTGCCTGCCTGCTGCCATTCCTGACATGAAGATAACGGACTAATCCTATGAAACTGTAAGCAAGGCCCAGTTAAATATTTTCTTTTATAAATTGCCTTGTTGTGGTGTCTCTTGGCAGCAATAGAAAAATAACTAAAATTTAAGTCTTTGGTATTAATGTATTGTGTATCACAATGTGTTCTCTTCAGGAAACAGACTCCCATATGGAAATTAGCATGCCAGGTTTGTTTGTTTAGTTCTAGTCAGGGTCTCATGTATTCCAGGTTGGGCTTTAATTCACTTTGTAGCCAAGGATGACCTTGTACTCCTGATCCTTTGGTGTGGTAGAATTACATGTGTGTGCTACCACCTGGGGTTTAAGGCAGAGCTTCATGCATACTATGCAGGTACTCCAGCAACTGAGTTTCATCCTTAGACCCAGAAGGTTTTCTTGTTAACACATTAACTAAGTCATGATTTCTGTATATATGTGTTGTATGCATATGCATTTGTGGATATACAGCATATGTGCAGGGCCATCAGTACACGTAGGTCAGAGGTTGACATAAGGTATCTTCTTCAGTCACTATTCAGATTACTTTTTGAGACATGATCTCTTATTGAACTTGAAATTCACTGACTGGGCAAGACTAGATGGTCAGGTCGTCCCAGAGATCTTCTGGCTTCTACTTCCCCTGTACAAAGAGTACAGGCATGGGCCACCATGCCTACCTTTTTGTGTGGATGCTAGAGTTCCAAACTGAGGTCGATATGCTTGTGTGGTAGACACTTTTTCTACTCATTGAGCCATGTCTCCAGGCTTTCAAGACTCTTTTTTGTTTGTTTGTTTTTAATCAAAACTTCTGGAAAGAGAAGATAAGAAGATATAGAGTTGTGCAAGAGATAAAGATTGCCTTTCATAGACATGTGTGTTTCTATTTTATTTACTTTCTTGTGCTTGTTTTAAAAATTATTTTATACAATATATTTTGATCATGTTTTTTTTCTCCCCCAAGTTCCCCCATTATCCTCTCTGCCTCTTTGTCACACTCTTAACAATGAATCGAGTTATGCCATGAAAAGCTCTAGGACAGCAATGTCACTGAAGAAATGTCTCTTGTGCATTGAGAAGAAATGTTTACATTTCCTCTTTCCATATGAAATGATTTTGTTCTCAGAGCAGCTAAGGATAGTATATAAGGAGAGCAGAGAGCTAAGGATTTCTAGCTAGTAGCAACTGGAAGAATAAGTCCTTAAGGGCATCTGAGTTATAAATCAGCTTCCCCTCCATCATGTGAAAGAAAATAGCTTCTTTGTTTGCTTACTGGTGACTTAGTCTAGGGTTTCTCATGTGCTAGATAAGGACTGCTGTACCGCTGAACTGAAACTCTATCCCTCTTTGATTTTTTTTTTTTATTTTGAGGCACGGTCTTGCTATGCTGCTTAGGCTGACCTTGAACTTATTCTGTCTCACAGGTAGGTCCCTCAGCCTCAGCCTGCTGAGCATCTGAGATTACAATCCTGTGATGCCTGGGCAGGTGATAAGTATATTTTAATACTCTTGATAGATGCTGTCAAGTTCTAGTTCACTAATGTTGTTCCAGGAAAGCTATAAGTAACTTCTGTAATTAGTTTTATAATCTGCAAAGTAATAATTAAAATATCTACCCAAAAAAGTTATTATGAGAAATAAATGAGTAAAATACTTATTCTGGGAGGGATGTCTGATTATACACAAAACACTAAATGCCCGTTAGTTTTTAATTTGCTTCGTTGTTATTTTGGATTGGAACCACCAGTGCCTATTTCTCAACACTAAAGCAACCTGTAGAGATTTTTTTTCACTAAAAATAAAGATTTCTTAGGAGCTAGGGATAATCTTAGGGAGCAAGGGCACTTCCCCCAAAGCCTGGCAAGCAGAGTTCATGCCCCACAACCCGCACTGTAGAAGGGGAGGAATGACTCCTGAAAATCTGTCCTCTGACCTCCCTATGCAAGCTTTGCTACATATATTTGCACATACACCATAAGCAAATTCTCATACAAATAATTAACAATAAAAACATTTCTAATTTTATGTAAGTCATGCTGTGTTACTGACCACTAATATTTTTTTATTCTGTGGATTATTAGCTCATATCTTTGACTACTTAGTGTTAATAGATAATTTTTAGTGGATTCCAGGAATTTGAAACAATACTGAGGATATTCATCATTTATCAGCATGTAAGTCATATTTTCAGTTTGATATTTATCTTTTAGCTTACTTAAAGAAGAATATTATATTGACATATATTTGACATAGTAATAAGCCTAATTACTAGACTAATACCAGAATTATACTAATGATGAAAATGGTTGCAAACATATTTTTTAGAGATAACTGACCCCTGTTGAATATTTAGCACATTAACATGATAGGAAGCACTAGATCATTCCTACATTCATTACCTTAATCTTGATTGAGAGATCTAATAGCATATTACCAAAATGGTGATGTGTAGCAGTACTTCTATAACCTGTGACTACAAAATGGGAAACAACATACCCATAGTAGAATTGTCTGAGGGATTGCACCTGAGTGCATGTTAATTCTCACCATAAATAGTTCAGAGAAGATTGGGTGTGTCTCTTCAATAGACAAGAAAACTAAGGGATAGTGAGATTAAATAAATTATTCTAAGTGCTAAATTGTAGAACATAAATTGAAATTTAGGTCTGATAGTAATTAAAGCCAGCATTTCCCAGGGTGTATCTCTGAAGCATTATCAGATGACATAGTGCCTGCATAGTTGTGTTATGTGTCCTGCTCTCCCCCTCTCTTCCTCTCCATAAACACACACACACACACACACACACACACACACACACACACACACACACATTCTATGATGGTTTGAATGAGATGTCCTCCATGGTCTCAGGCATTTGAAAGCTTTGTCTCGAGCTTTTGTTCTTGGGGAAGATTGGAATGAATGGTTTTGTTGGAAGAAATGTGTCAATGGGGGTGAGCTTTGGGGTTCCCTCCCAAGTGACATTTAGTTATGATGTATATCACAGCAATAGAAACTGTAACTAAAACATTGTATTATACTAGCAAATCTCTCAACAAGAGGGCATAATCAATGCCTAGCTCTCCAGGAATAGTTATCAGTAAAACTAAACATACACACATACACAGTGTGGGGGATTCAAATTAGCTAGCTATTAAAGTATGAAAGAAAAATTATTGTACTAGATAACAAAATAGTAGTATTTAATAATTTGGAAAAATAGACAGATATAAATAAAATAAAAATCTGACGGGGTAAATGTAAAATCCCTCAGCATAGTTTAAACAGAAATCAATGGGGTGAGTACAATTTAGGAAGAAGTTTGATTTCACAGTAGTTTATGTGAGGAAGCCTAGGGAATTTAATTGGTTATAAACCCAATAGTAAAACATTGAAATACCTTCAATAAACAATGGAATTATCATCTTAAACCTGTACTAGAACACTGAAGTAAGTTAGAAGTTGGGGATGCCTCCCAAAATAAGATATTCTTTCCAGCAAGTAGAGATCACAGAGAAAAGAGAAGGTAATCTGGACAGAAATATTTCAGGAAGAGAAACAGCAAGTACTAGAAGCATCCACGGATAACATGGATCGCAGTGCCAGGATATTTTTAGGTGGTAACTGTACTGAATGGGAGGCTACACTAGGGGCATTTACAGCCCTTTTCAATTTGGAAAATTTTAACGGACTTCTAAATTTAACTTGTGCCCTCATGGTTTGTTAAAATATAAAAGACAGAATTCACAAAATCCTCACACTGACTACCAAACTGGCAGTGAAATGTTCTTAATTTTCTTTCTCGCACTCTCTCTCTTTGGGTCTATAAGCAATATGCATGACCTGTGTCTCCTCCAGGAAGATACAGAATTCAGTGTTTATGTTCCTCGCATTATGTGTGCCAACTTGACCCAGGAAAGCCTGGAAAGAACCAGGAAATGTCTTAGCCAACGTCTGACCCACAAGCCTGATAACAGCTTTGCTTATGGTGGGGGGGGGGGGGGGTAGGATATCTGAAGGTAGAGAGATGTCATCAAGAGCAATAGCTTTCTTGTTTGGGGACTCATTCTCCAGGACTAGGCAGATCTTAGCTCGATGGAACAGCTGTGTGCAACTACCAATGCTGGGGCGATAATTATAGAAACCTTCTCATGATGCCTGAATGGGGGCCAAGCCTTGGCCCTGCCTAGAGAGGAGGGTGTGAAGCTTCATACCTGGTACTGTCAAAGCAAGTTGGCTTTTGCAGCCAAGGTGTGCCATCAAAAGTGTGGCAGAGTGCTTCGTCTCCATTTCCTGCTAGTGGGCACCTCCAATGCCCACAGAGCCCACTTGCCATCTCCTAGCTCACATGGTCTATTTGTTGCTAAATAGGCTAAACAAGAACTAGTGGCTTTGTCAGGGAGACTCAGTTTTTACTCACCATTCAAGTTACCTCCTGTTTCCATGAGTCATCTTCCTACCCCATGTCGGACTCCTCATTTTCCCAGCCACTGGATTAGATTCATTTTTTTAGCATTCCAGATTTAGAATATGATTAATCTAAACCCTGAAAGTCCATGATTCAGGCATGTGCACAAAAAACAACCTGGCTTTCCATCTTATGGCTTTGGGTGTGGATAGATTTATTTTGGCTGAAGTGTCCATTGGTAAGTCGTAATTAGATTATCTATCTATACTTGGAGTTCTAATAACTTTCACAAGAACCTCAGGACATGTCACCTTAATCTTGACTGAAACACCAAGCAAGACAGTTGGAGACAAGGGGAGAAGGAAAGACAGGACTGACATGGGGGCAACAGCAATAACGGAGGAAAAGTGAGGTGTGTGTGAAATGGCTTTATTTTAATGGAAATATGGTGTCATCCAAAAGCAGCTTCTTTTCTGGAACTTTTGCTTTATCCACTAGGAAAGCAAAGGTACAGTTTTATGTAACAGATAAAACAGGGAAAGCAGAACAGTGATCCTGTGAGAATTACAGCATTAAATGTAATAAGTCTGCCATTGACGATAAACCACACAGATGCCATGTCATGCTATCTCATAAAGGTAATGTTTCTGCAGCTATTCCTGTATTCCCTCTTCTGCTCTGAATGCATTTTCCACATCATGTTTTCACAAAGACTTTTTCTAAAGTTTAAGCATTTCTGAGGCTTTTTCCCTTCAAAACCCAAGTCAAGTTCCTCTTCCCTAAGCAGGTCCCAGGTTCTGGATATATGCTCTGTATTAGTTACTATTCTGTTGTTGTGAAGAGACACAGTGACCAAGGCAACTTATGGATGAAGGCATTTAATTTCGGATTGGTGGCTTGCTTACAGTTTCAGAGGGTGAACCCATGAACACCATAGAGGAGAGCATGGTATCAGACAGTCAGGCATGATGCTGGAGAAATACCTGAAAGTCTACATTTGCTCCACAAACAGAAGTCAGCCAGCCAGGGAGAGACAGAGTGACAGAGGCAGAGAGAGACAGAAGGATAGGGAGAGATACAAAGAGAGGTGATGGAAGAAAGAGAAACAGAGAGACAGAGTCCTAGATTTTCTACCAGTCACCTACAATGACCTAACGTTCTTTCAGTAGACTGAACCTAACTTTCAGTAGGTCCCACCTGTTAAAGCTCCCAACAATGTCTAGTAGTGCCATTGCCTGGTGCTAAAGCCTTTATCACGTTAATCTTTGGGACACATATATGACCCAAACCACAGCAGAGCATATAAAGTAGTTAGCATAGGAAATAGGAGAAACTGTTGAGAGTAAAGCATATTTCAAGAGGAGAATATCATGATGTCTTAATGAACCTCCTTTCAATATTACTTGATGGGGTTAGAATGGCTAAGAGATAGATTTCATTGACTGTTTTTGTTTTTGTTGCCGTAGATTTTCAAGATCTTTTATCTTCCCTTCATACTAGTTAAGCTTCCTGTAGTATGATGGGATTCCATGTTGTCTGGGCTGCTTGCAAAACACTTTCTCCTCTTAAGATAAGACCCAGCGGAAGTGACTAAATGCACTCAGCATGTAAGAATTTCCCACTTTATAATAGATCTGCTTGAGGGAGATCTGTGCCTTCAGACAATACAGTTAGCCATGATATCTACCAATGCATTGACTAATAAAACTATTATGGGGAAATATTTCTGAATTTGTTCTATAATAAATATTTTAATATTTTCATATGATAAAAAGGTTTTCACACTTCCATCATTCTTATTATCACAACCTTTTAAAGCATTCCACATTCACTTATTGAATTCCATATTTATTGATTCAGAAAATGGATAGTATGTAACATTGTGGGCTCATTATTTTTCATGAGCTTAATGCACTCACAAATCACTGAATGTCTTCTGTCACTGACATAGTCTTGTGGCTACTTTATTGTAGACTATTGATCCCACAATGGCTTTGTGATGAAATCTATGTCGCCCCCTCCCACTCCAGTCTTTTTATTGCTGGTTTTATTCAATATTATTTAAATTTATACTACTTAATTTTATATACACACACACGTATATGTTGCAACGAAGTATTTCTTGAGTTCATACCATGGACCAGACACTATGCTAGTCCCTAGGAATGAATGCATAATTGCCTTGATACTGTTCCATGAAACAACTTCTAACCTTGCTTGCTGATTTACAGCCTATTTTACTTCTCTTTCATTCACTAACACAGGTCAGTTGAATGGGATACTTTAATATAAAATATTCAACAAAGAAGAATAACTTATTGAAATTAGAGTGTAAGTGAATCAGGGTTAAGCAGCTATTCCTAACTTTCCCCCAGTAGTTATATAGTAAAATATAACAAATACAAATGTTCTTAGATAGTGATATTCTTCTGTCAGGACAAAAAGAATTTAAAATAACATGTTTGAGTTTTTAATCCTGTACCTACACACCAGAGCCAGGTGTTGAATTTAGAATCCTTAACAAGATACAATAAATTCTACCTAAAGTATTATGTGCAACACAGTTCTCTAGGTACACTAGGAATGTACCTGCAGTTGTGACAGCAAGGACACTTACACGTAATACTCTAATTTAATGACAGGGAAACACTAGAAACAACCAAAGTGCTCTAAATGAAGGGTTAGGCAGATTAAATTACAGTTCCTGTGCATATTAAAATGATAGGCAGCAGTGCGAAAGGATGAGGCATAGAATTTTTATAAATTATGCTAAATAGTTTCCATGTCAGTAAGTGAAAAGACATGTAACAAAATAATACTTTTAGTATAATTACACTTTTGAATTAAATATGAATGTGAAAAGATGGAAGAAAATATAGCTAATCTATTAGTGATTATCTCCTTTTAGGGACAGGAATGAATTTTATTTTCTCCTTTTTACTTAACTACATTTATTACATTTATATAGTAACTTCTACTTTTTCCCTATTACAAAAGATTTATGAAATAGAATTTAGCAATGTAAAACATTTTATGTTTGATTCTTGAATCAGAGCTTTATAAAAATAAGAACTTAAATTCAAAACTTGCATCCTTAAGAGCTTTTCCAACTGACATTTGTCCTTGTCACAGACCAAACACTTTTCTATTTATGTTTACAGCATTGAGAAATACACAGTATCATACAACCCAGGGAGAAAGATATGGAATAAAACCCTTCATCGTGGTATAAGTAAACCTGCAAATCATTTAACAGACCCATATTAAATGTAAACCTCAATCAGTAGATGTATAAAGCAAACAATATATTTTAAGTAGGCCTGCACTATCTGTGTCATTGTTTCTTTGTATAAGAATGGATGGCTCACAAAAGTATTCCATAGTCATCTCAGTGTTCATTCCATATCCAGTTATTGAAGTGGGAGCATATATTATTAGCTGAACCTGGTATCATCATTCCAGAATATCAAAGTGCCTTCCTTCACTGGGTCTGTATGGGACCCTTTGCATACATGATGAGGTTGTTTAGCTTGGAGTGTTTTTTGGACTCCTAACAATGGGATTGGAGGGTGTCTCTGACTTTCTTGCTGCTCATGGGACTCTTTTCTTCCTATTGTGTCGCCTTGTCAATCCTTGGTATGTGCCTAGTCTTATTGTATCTTTTTATGCTGTGTTGACTGATGTCACCAGGGACCCTGCTCGTTTCTAGAAGAAAACGGAGAAGCAATGGATCTGCAGGAAACTGGAGGTAGGGAGACTAGAAGGAGTGGAGAGAGATGAGGCTATGGGAGGGATGCAATATATGAGATAAGGATAGATAAAAAATAATCATAAAGAAAAATATGAAAGGAATGTAACAATTTGGTAAGAGAAGAAAGAGATTGGTGGAAGCAGTGAGATGGGACAAGAGGAGGTCATTAAGGAATGTGAATATAAGCAAAGTGGTTAACATATACGTAGAGAACTGTCATACTGATAAATGTTATGATATAAACTATATTAAATATAACAAAGAAAAAAGCATAAGAGATTACGAAGAAGGGTCAACTCCTGCCAAATTATTAATTTAGGGAAAGAAGTAACTAAGCTTAGCATCCAGAAAATTTACGTCAAGGATCAGATGGATGTTGAGAGCATCTTGCCACCATGACTTTATATAGATGGAAACTTAAGTTCAGTGGGTGCATAAGACTTCCTTGTAGAAACAGACTGTGGTTTAAGATTGAAACAATATCTGGACTTTGATGGAGAAGAACTGAAGAGTAGTGTTCTTTCAGAGGATAAACAAGCAAAGGACGTGGACTAGAAAAGGGCATTTATTTATTACCTGGAAGAGAGACCAAGATTTAATAGTAGAAATTGAGTATTTCACTAAGGTCAAAAGAATGGAAAAAAGCTCCACCTTATTTTCAGAGATGGAAGACTTGAGTGTAATATACTAAAACGATAGAGTAGATAATAAGCCCCAGATAGTAGGTCACCTCTGTTCCTTAGGAGAATACAAAAGAGTTAAATATCAAGATTAAATGAACAATTGAAAAATACTTTGTGTTGGGTGTACTGAAATTTTTCCAGTTGTGTAGGTATTTTTAAGAGTGTGATTTTAAAGAGGAGATAGCATATAAGTGAGTATATTATTTCTACCTCTAACAATTATCATGCTACTGGGTCTTTTTAACTAGAATTTCCACTTCCGGGCAGATTAGAGTAGATCATTCCTTAATAAAATAATATGCTTATAGACAGCAGAATCCCATCCCTTGATTCAGTTGCTCACAGATCTTTACTGGTTTTTAGAACTTAAAAATTATAAGTTTCCCTTTTCTCTTTTTCTGTCTCCTTTATGAACACTTGCTAAAAATCCTAAATATGTTTTTACCTCACTTACTTGAGTATTCTGAGTCTCTCAAATGCCCTAACCCCTCCATCCCCAAACTGGTCAGTCACCCATGACTGACCCTGCAGTAGATATTAATCTGAAAGGCATAAAGGCATGGCTTTCTTCATCTTCTCCAGCTCCCTCCTTCTAGTAGCTTCCAAGATTGCCAGTTAGTCTGCCATGTTATTTCCTATGCAATTCTGAGAAAATTATCCTTCAGTTTCCAATTGGCTCTATTTTCAAATTCTTTTATCAATGAGACTAACGATCCATAAAAGGGAACTGTAACAAGCTGTATCAAATTCACAGTAACAAGCCTAGACTTCAGCTGAAACAACAGCTACAGCTAATGCTTTCCTTTAAGGCCTTGTGAGAGACCTTGGGACAGAGACATCCAGCTAAGCCATGCTTGGCTTCTTGACATGCAGGAGTTAA
The DNA here is from genome assembly GCF_982192425.1 of Myodes glareolus. Classification (NCBI taxonomy): domain Eukaryota; kingdom Metazoa; phylum Chordata; class Mammalia; order Rodentia; family Cricetidae; genus Myodes; species Myodes glareolus. Next base: position 138,588,433 of record NC_142053.1, read on the forward strand.
GAAATAATAAGTGTTTATTGCTTTAGTTGCTAAACTTCAAAGTAATTTGCTATGCAGCAATAGGACATGAATATTGGCCTTCATAAAACATGTAGTGTTAAGGTTCTGCTTAGAGATGAAAACCTGTATGATTTGTCAACCTAAGTCCAGGAACAATAGAAGGTTCTCTCCTCTTTTATCATATCCATTTAACATGGGCTTCCAGCTGGGAGTAAGCAGTAAAAAATTTTTGAAAAGCATTTTGGTTAGAGAAAAAAACTCTCTCTCTCTCTCTCTCTCTCTCTCTTTATCTCTCTCTCTCTCTCTCTCTCTCTCTCTCTCTCTGTGTGTGTGTGTACCTCTCTCTCTCTCTCTCTCTCTCTCTCTCTCTCTCTCTCTCTGTGTGTGTGTGTGTGTGAGTGTGTGTGTGTGTGTGTTGTAAGCCAGTGAGTTTAATTTGTGTTACTTGCTGGACCATGGCCCGTAAAAGAGTAGTCCATAAACCACTGAAGAAAATGTCTCTTTCTCTGCCCTGTCAGCTATTAACAGCTTCTAGATCCATAGGAAGGTATGGAACCTAGAGCACTCCTCCCACCCAACTACTGTTAACTGTGTTAGTGCTCAGGGAATAGTGGGGCCTTATATACCCTTCTCCCTAGCTACCACTAACTGCCTATAAATCCTTAGGGAGGAGTGGTACCTCCTGTTAACTGCCTATAAGTCTTTAGAGATGGGTGGTCCTCATTCCATGACAGAATATTGACAGGCCTAATTTTGTGAAGGTATGCAGGTAACCAAAGCTGCTCAGAGTCCAAGTTAGCAACAGCCATTTCATGCCTGGAAAACTGTTCCACAACATTCTACTCCTTCCTTCTGGTCTTACATTCTTTCTATCCTTTCTTCCATTATGTCCCCTGAGTGTTGTAGTGGAAAAACTATTTTTAACAAGATCATCTATGTAAGAAATCCAACTTCATCTACAAAATATACCACTTCAGGCATCCTACATGCACACGATATGCAGGTATAAATGAGAGAAAACACCAAAATGCATTAAGAATAGAATAAAAATATTTTCAAAAAACTACATCTTGTGCTGAACACAAAACTTACCTTACTGTGAATACTAGGTTTCCACATAAAAAATATAAAAGCTGTAGGAAACCTTAGAGATCTTGGATTGGATATATATATATATATATATATATATATATATATATATATAGTTAAAATATGATTTATTAAAACTGATTGATTAAAATTTTTCCTTTTTTCAATTTATTTTATTTTTATTTTATGTGCTTGGATGTTTTGCCTGCATGTTTGTCTGTGTATCATGTGTGTGCAGTGTGTTGGGAGACCTAAAGAGGGCTTTGAATCCCTTTAAACTAGAATCACACAGTTGGATATAAGGATGCTGCGAATCAAACCCAGGTCCTCGGCAGGAGTACTGAGTGCTCTTGATCACTGAGCCACCTCTCTATTCCCAAACTTTTGCTTTTAAGAAAACATTGTCACAGATTAAAAAAACAAGTAATGCATTTACTTGTTTATGGATTTAGGGAGTTGAGCAGGAGGATTGACAGTTTGTAGTCAGCCTTTGCTACATAGTGAAAACTTGTCTCAAAATGATAGAGAGAAGGAGAGAGAAAGAGAGACAGAGAGAAACACATAAAGACAGAGAGACATTGAGAGTGAACTTTCAAAACTCAATATAAATGAACAAAAATTTTCATGGACACTTTATCAAATGTACTATTGTGGCTTGAAATAAAATGGTCTCCATTGACCCATAGAGAGTGGCCCTATTAGGAGGTGTGGCCTTGCCAGGGTAGGCATGCTGTTGCTGGAAGAAGTATGTTGCTGGGGACAGGCTTTGAGGTAGCAGATGCTCAAACCTGACTAGTATGACATTCTCTTCCTGCTGTCTCCTGATCTAGTTGTAGAAGTCTCAGCTCCCCCAACACCATGTCTGCCTGCAAGCTTCCATGCTTCCTGTAATGGTGATAATGGACTCCAAACTGTAAGTCATACCCAATTAAATGTTTTCCTTTATAATAATTGCCATGGTCATGGTGTCTTTTGTCAGTAATAGAAACCCTAACTAAGACAGAAGAAGTTGCTACCAAGAACTGGGGATTGCTCTGATAAGACTGACCATGCTTTTATTTGGAAGAATATTAAAACAAAGTCTTTAAAGAGACAGAGTACAAAAAATATAATAGAATAAAAATAAATAAGCCATGTAAAGATGGAAAATTCACAGAGAATCTGGATTATGTATATTATTGTATCTTCTTTAAATTTTTTGACTGTGAAGGAGCTAAGGACAGAGAGACATTTCATCATACAGACTGCTAAACTAAACCAACATAAAGGTGTCTTGAGCTTAAAATTTGAGTCTAAGGATATATTACTTTGAAAAAGAGGTTCTTCTTTTGTTTCCACAGAGGATGAAAACCAATGAAATCCTTCTAGACTAATGTGGTTTGATGGACCAAGTTCCCCTGAAAGGTTACCTTGAACACCCCTGAAAAATTACTCCACCCAATAAACAACAGGAAGAAGTGTGGACATAACTATGCCATATTCCCAAATATTGTCTATAAATGTTAAAAAACATTTAAAAAGAAATATGAATATGCTATAGAGATTTTCATGGGTATGGATCTTGGTTTATTGATACAAATTCAAGGTCAATTGTCTTATACTGTGTATAAGTATTTCTGATCTTGATTAAGGTATTGTGTTTCTCCAGCTCATTAAGAATTGTTATCATGTATAATAGTCAAGCTTGTAGTCATGTTAGTTAGGTTTTCTAGATGTACAGAGATATATTTCAGGTAGATAGACATTCTTCAAACCTTTAAAAGACTACAGAATATGGCATTTAGAATGTTTAAAAATTTAGGATTTTTCATGACAGTGAGATACATCTTTTCCTTACAGCACCAAGATACTTCAGAAAGATGATGGGCAGCAAAGAGGCTTCTTATGGAGTTTGCTAGCTATTTGGGCAAGAAACTGCTCTTGTCTGGACTGTTTGATGAACTGGACATGTATGACCCACAGAGAAATGATGGCTAAACTTGCCTAAAGATGAGAAAATCCTTTGGGGTTCCTGTTTCATGAAAGAATCTGATAGATGTTCTGCACGACACAGAAAAAAAGTGACTGACAAACTGCTAATGAAGGTGGAACTGTCTTTGAAATTTCCTGCTTCATGGAAAAGTCTACTGGCTACTACGGGCCTTTAGGTTGAAGATGGGTACCCCAAAGGTACAAAAGAACTTTGGGTGTCTGTCAAGGCAGCGAGATGTCTCTGTCAATTCTAGAGTTTTGGAAGTTTTTTACAATGTACTTCCTGTTAACTTAGGTAATATTACATCCTTCTGGAGTCTTTGCTGGAGTTGAAGAATTTATAGTCACAATTATAGTTTTCCTTAGTTATGATAAAAGATAAAATAGATATAAATATTGTAACTGTAATTCTTGCTTGATGACTATTTTATGTAATTTTGCTATGCTCAAGTTAAAACCTTCCTTTTTATCTAAACAGAAAAGGGGAGGTGATGTGGGATTCCCCTCTGTATGCTGTGAATGCCATTGGTTAATAAAAAAAACTGTCTTGGGCCTGTGTAGGGAATAGAGGTAGGTGGGAAAAACTAATTTGAATGCTGGAAGAAAGAAGGGCAGTGTGAGAGAGACACCCTGTAGCCCCACCGGAGATAGATGTTGGGACTTTAGCCAGTAACCCACAGCCAGGTGGCCATATGCAGATTAATAAAAATGGATTAAATTAATATATAAGAGTTAGCCAATAAGAAGGTAAAGCTAGTGGACCAAACAGAGATTTAAATAATATGGTTTCTTTGTGATTCTTTTGGGGCTTAGCAGCCAGGAGCCAACAAGTGGCTCTCCTCCAACAGAGAAATGCAGACTTTAGATCAGAGAAGCAGTTGAATACTTTAAGTGGGGCTAAATGGGCCATACTAGTAGAAGCATAAAAGACAGTGATGCTGAGGGTGATTTGAATTTTGGGGGCATGCTTCAAGAGATTTCAGGGGAGAAGAATATTTGTTTTTAGTCTAGAGACCAATCTTGTGATAAGCCTTTTGTCTTTGTCTGAAAAGTCTTCCTGAGGCTAAATTAAAGAGCTTTTGGATTAATAATATGTCGGAGGAAATTTCAAACAGTCCAGTTTTGACTATTGTGCAATTATTAGTGTTCACTCTTTGAAGATCTATAATTCAAAGGAGCAAGCTGAGCAAGGAAAATTACAAAATGTACAGTTCATGGAGAAAAGGGACACTAGTAAATGGAATGGAGTTAAATACAGTATTTAGGGAGATAAACAGATCAAATACAAGTCTGATATTAGATACAATAAAGGGAATGGTGACCTCATGTAACATAAAAAGGCCTGCTTGTTCCGATTTCTGTCCCGTCCGACCCCCAGCTGTTTAGTCCCAGAGAAAAAATCACACACAGATCTCTATAAGTTATAAATGCTGATTGGCCTGTTAGGTCAGGCTTCTTACTGACTAACTCTCACATCTTGATTCACCCATTTTTTCTGATCTATGTTAGCCATGTGGCTCAGTACCTTTTTCAGTGGGGCAGCTCACATCCTGCTGCTTCGGTGATCTGGGCAGGAGTGGGAGGAATCAGCTTCCTCCTCCCCAGAATTCTCCTGCTCTCCTTGCATCATTTCCACTTCCTTTCTGGTTTTCCTGCCTATACCTCCTGCCTGGCCAATCAGTGTTTTATTTAAAAATGATTGACAGAATACAGACAATTCTCCTGCACCACTTCCCCCTCTTTTTTTTTAATGTTACAACCTCAGAACAAGACTCCACCCAGTTAAGCTTGCAACTTGTGAAAAGGAATTAAAGAAAAGCTTAGAGCTGGGTGTGATGGCACATACTTTTAATTCTAGCACTCTGGAGGCAGAGGCAGGTGGATCTCCAAATTTGAGCCCAGCCTGGTCTACAGAACAAGTTCCGGGATAGCAAAGTTTAGGCTGTGAAGGAAACTATTGAGAACAGAAAACTGGTGAAGATGTAATTGAATGAAGGTCCATGTTCCAGTCCCAGCAAACAGCAGAACATGGCAGCTTCAACTACGTGGTTCTGGTTTTAGAGTCAAGGATAAAAACAGGGGTTATAGAATCTCCCTCTGTGACTAAAGAAAGTCTCTAAGGACAGACATGTGTCAGGTTGTGTACCTGCATGGGGACCTAGAGAGGCCCTTGTGTGAATCTGTGAAGATGAAGCCTGGATTGCCTTGGACACTCGAAGATGTTGGGGATGCCGGACTCATACTATAATGGCCAAGGAAAGCTGCTAACAGAGAGTGGAACAAAACCAAGAGAGAGAAGTGGGCTGCAATTGACAAAGATGAAAGGAACTAGAGATCTGAAGAGCATTTTGACTATCAGATATGAAGATGAAGAGCTTGGAGTTTGACCAGTTTGCTTTCAATCTTGCTGTGGTCCAGTATTTCCTCACTCCCCTCACTCTTGGAACAATAATATATATCCTATGCCATTATATGTTGAAATTATGTCATCTGGTTTTCTTTTACAGGGTTTTTGATTTTATAGGGGTTTACAATTAAGAGATTGCCATGAGTCTCAGAAGAGACTTTGTACTTTGAAATCTTAAACACAGTTGAGACTGTGATAGACTGTGGGGACTTCTGAAGTTGGACTGAATACAGTTTTGCATTATGATATGGTTACAAGCCTAACAAGATCAGGGAGTGGAATGTGGTATTTTAAAGAAAATGGCCCACATAGTCCTATAGTAAGTGACACTATTAGGAGGCTTTGTTGGAATAGATGTGGCTTTGTTGAAGGAGGTGTGTCACTAGGGACTGGGTTTTTTGAGACCTCAGATGCTCTATCCAGGCCCAGTATGGCAGTCTCTTCCTGATGCCTAGGGATAGAGATGTAGAACTCTCAGCTACCTCTAAAGCACCGTGTCTTCTCATCATGTCAATAAAGAACTAAACCTTCTAACTGTAAGTGAACCACTCCAAATAAATATTTTATTTTAAAAGAGTTGTGCTGATCTTGATGTCTCTTCAAAGAAATATAAAACCTCACTAAGACATTGTACACTAGTGCCAAATGAGTATAGTGATTAGCATAACTTGTCACTAAGAAAGTGTAAGTTATACAATGAGATACACTATACATTTATTAACATGAACTTGAAATTCTACAGACTGATTATATAGTGTTGTTGAGAACACAGAACAATAAAACCACTGGGGGAAAATGTATTTGTAGTTTTTCACCTCTATAGGCCTACCATATGATCCAGGTATTTAACAAAAGAAATGAACTTCAATATCCACAGCAACTAACTTTATTTACAGTAGCTCTGAATTAGAAGCAACCCAGTGTCCATCATAGATAAATGTATCAACAAAATGAGCTAATTAGTTCCTTTTCTATTGCTGTGATAAAACGCTGTAACCAAAAGGAACTTAAGGAAGTGGTTATTACAGTTTCCAGTTCCAGAGAAAGAACAGCCCATCATGGAAGTGAGGAAAAAGCAGGAGGCATGGAGGCATGGAGACAGAAGTACGAAGTTGTGAGCTTACATCTTTAAAGACAAGAATGAAGCAGAGAAATCAAACAGGAAGTAGGCAGTGATTTCAAACACTCCAAATTCACTCCCAGTAACAATTTCTCCACACATGCTAAACTTCCTCAAACAGTGTCTTCAACACGGGACCAAGTGTTCAAATGTCTGAACCTGTGGAGGCATTCTCATTCAAACTACTACAATGGTATACACATACAATAGAGAACTACCTAGTCATGAGAAAAATGGTGCATGTCACATGCAAAGATGCAGATAAAACTCAGTTACACTGAGTGAAAGAATCCAGACCACCTCTTACCACCAAATTCTACAGTATGCATATTTCTATTTATATAAAACTCTTGGACATTCAAATCTTTCTAATCTATTTATCTAAACAAAGTAACATATATAAACTATGACAGAGATTGTTTGGGAGGTGAGCATGAGTAATCTTTGGGAAGTGATGTATCATGATTTTACAAGAACATGCATCTCAAAAATTATCAAAGTGTTTGCTTGCAACATGTGCAGCTTGTGATATGCCAATTATACCTCAAAAGAAGCTATGGATAATTAAGGAAAAGGGTATCAGACCAGAATGATTATAGCTTACATGAAAAGATGATTTAAATAATGAAATGAGAAATTATATGCTCAAGGGCTTAGGGGAAGGCAGCATACAATGTGAACTAATGTTAATAACTATGCTTATTCCTGATCACTTTTATTAAGCATTGATAAAATTCCTGAACACAAACTCAACAAAATTTTTCTTGGAGGATGGAGAGCCTATCCACAATGCTTACACAGTATATGGTAGTTTTCACTCTTTACAGCCATGTTTGGCATCAATCAGAAGGGTATGACACACACTCATCATTCTCCATCCCCATCTTCTGGTCTCTTTCTTAACACCGATTACCTTCTTGCTGTTCTAGGATAATATCTGAGAGCATTATTAGATTCATTATTTATTCAACATATATAATACAGCTGTTTAAATATTTACCACTCCGGTGCATATTCCACTGGAATTAAAATAAAACACACCTAAGTCAAAGTTCCATTTCTAAAAGGTTTATCTGATAAGTCAAACCAAAAAAGACAAGAAAGTTTGGCCTTCAGCTTCAGAATCTAGAAAAATACTATCACCTTGTACAATCAAATGTTTGAAGTCAAGAAGTTTCACAAGACACCTTGTGAAAGTTTAGTTATTTGAGTACCAATTTGTGAATTTAGGGGTGAAATGTTTTATGTCCCATACTGTTGAGCCAGAGGAATCAATATTTTGTTATTAACAGTCAAGGTGTCACATCAACAAATCTGAAAACCTCTATTTAACAGCTCTGGAGAAGAAAAAGCTCCAAAAGCACACCCAAACCAACTTTTCCTTTGCTGTGTTTTCATCTCCTAATCTGTATCAGCAAGACTCTTAACCACTTTTGTTCTGGTGAACACATGAATCCTTGGTCTACACCTGTGCAGGGGAGTTGGACACCTTATATTGGTCCATTTATTATATCCTTTCTCCTTGTCCTGAGGCACTAAATTTGAGAAAACAAAGTTTCCTAGCAAGATAGAGCCCTAAACTTTTGAGCTTAAAGAGGAAACAAGGACCCTGATACTAGAATAACTGTTTGCCTAAGGGCTTTTAATTTTCAGGGAGGTAAAGTACAAGTGTCTGTATCATCTGGGTTTTGCTTTTCTGAATCCTACAGTGAGGAGAGTAGGTACAGTTTTTAAGTAGAGAGTGAAGTAAATGTTATTAGGATGAAGAGGTCTATAGTTGTCAGGCTATACTGAGAACTACTTTGAGCAAAGTCACTCCGTAGTCACTCATTGAACCAACAATCAATGTTAAGTATCAGGCAATGTGCTAAGGGTCAATCAACCTTGAAGATGAAGTCCCTAAACCTGAAGAGAAAACATGTGAATGTAGCATATTTCATGCGTGAACCCATGGGTAAAATATGATTTACATACAGCCATTTTAGAAGCCCTCTTCTATGTATAGCAGCATATTCTTCTCTGTATGCTTTCATAAGTGTGTCTCATGCATGTCTTTTAGGAGTTATTAACACAGTATTGGTGAGTTGGGAAGCATGCATCAAAGTTGGTAATGTAATGCCTTTGCTAGAATCACATGAAATTGCATGGAACAAATGGAGTCATGGGGCCCACACTGATAAATGAGTGAGGATCTCTGAGAGATGGGGCCAAGGAACCTGCACAGCTACTCAGTTCCTATATAGTTCCACACACTAAGTGTGAAAGTGTGATGTTGTATGAACAGGTTATAAGAATGTCTTCAGTGTTTACAATATGATGGTGACCTTTCAGATGCCACAGAAGTACAGATGACTTCCCACGTTCCTCCAAAAGACATATGTTAATACATTGGTATACAGAGCCTCCATGGATGCCCAAACCTGAGGGTGCTAAAGTCCCTTACATAAAATTACATAGTCAGTCTGGCAAGATAGCTCTATAGGTAAAGGTTCTTTCCACCAAAATTAAAGACCTGAGTTTGTTTACTGGGCTCTACATGGTAGAAGGAGAGAACTGATTTCGGAAATTCTCGAAAGTTGTCTCTTGATTTCCACACTTGTATGCATTCATGTCCATGGTATTTCTGTCTCTGTCTCTATCTCTCTCTCACATCCACATGTCATAGTATAAACAAATAAATAAATACATAAAAACAAAATAAAATAGTAATTGTACAGAACCCATGTATATCCTCACTCTGCATTTGTTTCTGGAATAGTCAGAATATAAATGTTTACAAACAGTTATTATTCTTAATTGCTCTAGGGATACTGAATTCTTTTAAAAAAAGAATTGTATGTATTTTTTCCACAAATAATTTTAATCCATTATTGGTTGAATCCACAGATATAGACCCCCACAGTTATAGACAACTAACTGCAAAAGCTTTATAGTGTGTTCCAGTTAATACCTCTGAAATAGAAGTGCTACATCCAGACTGGGGAGGGGCCAGCCTGGTCAGCAGAAAGAGCAGTAGGAAAAAAGGCCTCAAATTTAGGAAATCATCACTCGCATCTCCCTCTACTTCTGTCCACTGGTTTTGCAGTATCAAAAGGGCCATTTTTCTGATTGCTGTACTTTCCGTAATGCAAGGCAGAAATCACATAAATAGACTTTTCTTACCTCAAATATAAAGCTATGCCTTTTCCTGCCTGTCTGATTAGGTCATTGTGAGGTGCCAGCAAAGTAGTCATGATAGTGGCTTGAAAAGAATAGAGGTACTTATCAAGGTCAAAGCAGTCATCTTATTCCTCCATTACCATTTCTTCTTCAGAGAGCATCTGAAAGCAAGTAATGGCTTACCTATTTGGCAAGTAGGAGGAGGACTTAGCTGGCTTTCTCTTCCTGTAATTCCCCTACTGGTCATTCCCCTTCCTCAAGCAAACTCTGGAATGCATGGGGGCCACAATAGGCGTGATTCCTGGAGCAAGGGCCATTTTGAGAGTCCTACTGTCTCTGTCTCCTGTGACACTAAATTCCTCTTTAAAGTGAGAAAAGCTGTGTGGTGAAACTGTTGGAATTATTATCCAGTGTTTATACTGGGCAATAGGAAACAGGAACTTGTTGCCATAGAGACAAGGTTTCTTTTGAGTCTTTTTCCCCCCTCCTCTGCAACCCTTTGGTGTCACAAGGACAAAAGAGTATGATATTTGTTATCAATGGCTACATAATAAATTATTTTAAATTGTAATAGTTACAAACAATAGATATTTATTATCTCTCAGCTATTTCTGTGGTTTAGTAATCTTGGACCTACTTCCTGGATTTTGGGTTAGGTTTTTCAAAAGGCTGCAGTCAAGATGGCTTATCATATGTCAGATGGTCCACAAAGGATCTGGGGGAAGGATCAGCTTCCAAGCACACTTGTTCCACACTTGGCGGACTTCAGTTTGGTTGTAGGGGACTACTGGACTGAGGTTGCTTCAAGATAGGCCTTATTGCCTCAGCTGTTGACACGACACATCCACATACAAGTTTTTCTACTCTTTGAATCAGGAGGGAGGGGGGATGGACAGAGAGACAGAGACAAAGGGAGACAGAAAGAGAGAGGATATTTTGTTCTTAATCTCTAAAGGAATCCCCCCATGAGGTACATGTCTGACTAAATGGTTCCTGACCCACAATAGCTCAAATTAATTTGGGGTTGGGCATTGTATTTGTGTCAAAATGGTATGATTGCAACTCATAAAAAAGCATGTTTTGAATTTGGATCTTTTTTTCTTCCTGGCCCGGTGATATGATTCCAGCTTCCCTAGTGATGCTGGGTCTCAGCAGGAGCTGCCGCTCCCTATCAGTCTTGAGAACATGAGGGAAAACAACAGAAACAACAGTTTAGAATCTACAGCATGTGCTATTGCTAAAATGAGATGGGTCATAGGTTGCATGTATTTGAGGCATTTTCATACACAATATTTTTAACTTACAGTGGCTTGATTCATCAGCATGGAAATTCATCACAAGTGGAGAAGCACCTGCAAGAAAAAAAACATATCACCATGTCTAGCCCATATTCCCAGGGAGAAGAGTATAGAAGCTAATGAATATTAGGAGGCAGAAACCATTGTGGGCCTTCTAATAGGTTGTTAGGAGTTTGCTCATTAATGAACAATATTTTCTGTATATCTTCTCTGTGTAGAAGATAGCCAAGAGTGTTCAAAGAGTACAGAATGTTCTCAAAGTTCAAAGTATGTGTCCTCTCATGCTGTTTTTACAGGAGACCTATATTTATTTACTAAATTTTTGACAATAGTTATTTCAAAAGGCATGTAACAGTTATCTGCATATATCAAATGTCTTAGTCTAGGTAATTATATTGGGAGGTTTCCCATGAGTACATGGTAGAATGTATAGAGGTAGCAATATAGAGCCTGACAGTCATTATTGACAAATCAAGGAGTTTGAAACTTAAATCCTTATTCAATTGCTAGTAGCTGTGTGACTTTGATAATAAGTTCATTTTTCTATCTCAATCAGTAAATCTAAATGCTCAGAATTGAAATTGTATATCTATCATAGGGTTATTATAGTGATGAAAGGATAGCACATATTTCAAAAGAGAAGTTGTAAGTACCATAGCAGGTACTCAGGAAATTTCATGTTATCATATGATTCATTGAGATTTGTTTGTTTATTTTTTGAGACAAGTTGTCACAGACTTGTCTTAAATTCACTATATTAACTCAGCCTAACAATGAGTTTATAGAAATCCTCCTGCTTCAAGTGCTGGAATTACAAGCATGAGCTTCATTGCTTTGAATTTTCTGAGATCAAATAGGAAGAAGGTCAATATTTAGGAATCTGAAATTTGTGCTTCTTTTGCCATGAGTTTGACTTCCCTATACTACGGTATTATACTTTTATTTTTTCATTATAGTAAGAATTCACACATGACATCTTTTGTGAGCCAACACTTACATTTTTTGACACATTCCTTTGCAAAACCCACCAATATTATTTTATGGCGACCCTTTTTTAGGTAAATATGATGCACTAGACAAGAAATTTGACTCCTGAAATCATGGAGAGTGATTTATGTACAATGGCAGGCCAAAATGAGCTGGTTTCCCTTGCTAATATAAAACAAGTATTGGGAATTTTGGCCATTCTTGTACCTGACCATGCTCACTTAAAAGGTGATTTGTTCTGATTCATTTCTCTATATGTTCTGACTTTCCCATTACTTTCTCGTGAGCAGACATCACTCCAAGTTTTCTTAAGCCAATTGTCCAGGGTCAAGTCTCTAAGAGTCTTTGGCAAATGCTTTGTTAGTATATTTTAATGAGGTTTTCATTATTCTTTATAGCAGAGTCAGTGCTTACATTCTCTGCTGATTTTATTTCTGCTTCAGTCTTGGGATTTTTCACTGTGCTTTCTACACTATCCTCATTTTTTTCACCTATATCTTATGTCATAGAGTGGGTGGAGCAGAATAAATATCCCCTATTGTGATGAGTCTTCTCAGGAACCTTGTAGCTTAGCAGTCAAGTGCGGAAGTTCTTTTGGGCTCTGCTTCATTTGATACCCTTAGTTACCTAGGACATATGGAATGATCTGTTTTTTTGTTGTTAGTTTGAGAGCTTAAGAGATAATAGATTATTCTTAACTTCTGCTAGCTACCAGTACCTAAACAATATAGTTGCTTATGATAACAGCAGTATCTTGTTAAAAGGAAACTAGGCTTCAGCCAGTTCCTGTTATAAACAAAGACACTTGCTGTGGTTTTCAATGTCTTCACCATGTCTCAGGCTGAATTTTAATCTCAGTTCTGAGGTGCTGAGATGGTGTAAATTTACAAAGTAAGTTGCCTGGAAGTAGATTTTTGAGAGTTCCTTTCATGTTGATGTGATCAAATTACCTGATAGGAACAACATAAGAAACAAAGGTTCTTTAGACTCACAGTTTTAGAGGAATTTCAGTCTATCAAGTTAAGGAGGACACCATGATTGTGGGTCTGTACAGTGGAAACATCTCTCTTCATGATGGATGGAGGAAGCAGAGTGATCATGCTAGAAGAGAGGTAAGTATAACCCACAAAGACTTTCAGTCTATATAGCCTTAAATAGCACTAAAGGCTATTTAAATCATGGGACTGATGGATATTCTAGGTTCAGAGCATAGCTGATAGTAATTACAGTTGAATGGGGCCATAGGGCTGAAGGTTTATTACAATTGCACCATGACTTTTTTAGAAAAGCTAGAACAATGCTAAGATGTTCTGCCTGCCTTGCTGTGTGAAATTCTGCATCACTCTGAGACTCTAGAAAGTCCCCATCAGCAAGGAGGACTTGACCAGATGTGTCCTACAACTTCCTAGGCTTCAAAAACATGGGCTGAGTAGACCTTTATTTTATAAATTACTCATACAGCGATGTTGTTATGTAATCAGAGACTGCTCATTCATTTCCCAACTGCTCAAACCCAAATAATCACACAGATACTATATTAATTACAACACTGCTTAACCTATTAGCAGACTTCTTATTGAATAGCTCTTACATCTTTAAATAACCCATTTCTATTATTTTGTGTATTACCACAAGGCTGTGGCTTAATGGATAATGTTCCAGTGTGTGTTCTTCTTCAAGAGCTACATGGTGTCTCTCTGACTTTGCTTATTCTCTATATCTCTGATTGGATTTCCCACCTGGTTTTATTCTTCCTTGCCATAGGCCAAAAGTAGCTTTTTAATTAACCAATGGTATTCACAGCATACAAAGGGGAATTCCACATCATTGTTAGACCAAGAAAAAGCAGATTAGGACAATATTCTTCCAGAAACTGGGGCAACTAAACTGGGACTTCATCCAGACATTTTAGAACACTTAGTATTTAGAATTTTTGAGATTAAATTTGGCCTCTTCTTTATTCTGAATGAGTCACACCTTGTGTGGAAACATTGAGGCCAAATGCCAAAGGACTCAACAAATTATTGAATGCCTACCATTTGCCAAGCTGAATCCAATACTTTACTTGGTTAGTTTATGTAATGCATAAATGAATTTTGTGAATTAGGTATTACTGTCCTATACTTTAGATGAGAACAGCGAAGTCCATAAAGGCTCAAGGATTCTACATACATGGTTGATAGAAGATTTTATCTCATGTATGTGTGAATCCAAAACTTTAGTCCAACTATGCTGATCTGAAGAGCACTTTATTGACGACCAGCTACAAGACATACTAAATTACTAAAATATTTTGGTCCTTAGGTTTTAATTATACAAATTATGACAACAACCTTGAGGGGTATTTTATTGTTTATTATTATTTTATTATTCTCTCTATTTTATGTACAAAAATGACACATGGAATTCTTATTATCACAGAAGTTTTGTATGATAATGTCAGTACGTGAAGGCAGGTATGTTTCAATAAGTATACCTAACCTGTATTTACCAACTGCATTAGTCAGCTTTCTATTATTGCAACAGATAACCCGGGATAAACAACTCTGAGGGCAGCATTGTCTGTTTATACTCACTGTTTATTGCTTTGGGCCTTTGATAGTATAGTACATTATGACAATGAGAGCTTCTGGTGGAGGATGCTAATGAATTCACTGCCCCCCAAAACGAAAGAAAGACATGGAGCAGGGAATTGGCGCACAGAAAACCCATCTAGAGAACACTTTCAAGTGGCCCCACAAGCTCCTAGTAGCACCATAGACTGGCAACTAAGACTTTAGTTAGTGGGCCTTTGAAGGCTATTTAAATAAATTTGCTTAATTAATTAAGGTAGTTATAAATCTCTATACTTCAGTTATCTATTAATAAATAACAAACTACTCCCAAAATTTAGCAGATGGAATCATTTCATTTTGTTCAAATTTTATGATTCAGAAATTCATTAGGTGTCAAATTGGGTATCAGTGTAACTAGGGCTGAAAGGTGTATTTTCAAGGTAATTTTCCTAGGAAATCTCCCTATCCTATACCACTTTGATTCCTGTTCTTCTTTGATCCATTCATGTAGCATTTCAACATTTATGGAATTTAGCCTTCATTTGTTTAAATCAAAAGGGTCAAATCTGTTTAATGGGTAAGCATAGGACTAGATGTAATTTCTACAGAACAGTAGAACAAACTATAGTCTCTCTTTTGCAGCTATTCTGATGACTGTATGTGATGTTTCTCACCTTTTTATGTGCCCATAACTTTTAACACTATTTTTACTTATTTTCATTGAAAATAGATTCTTGGCTACGCCATCCCAGCTTTCTGCCTGGAAGCTCCACCCTTCCCCTCTCCCTTTTTCGGGGCTTAAATTCCTCCATCTCAGCCGGGGTGGGTGCCACGGGCCAGGACAGGCGGTGAGTGCAAAGGGACGGGAGTCCCTTTGTTCTAATAGCCGGCCTGCAGCAAGCTAAGACTGCAGGCAGGGAGACTTCTGACCAGCGAGTGGCTCTGATCCTGTACCAGAAGATACAATGGAGGGGTAAGTGTGTTGTTCCTGACCACCACACAAGTCCGGTTAGGAAACACACAATATTCCCGCCATCCTTATCTCCCTGGCTACTCCAAAGGGGCAGCTTCCCCCAGCTAAACCCTCTCTCCTGCTATGCCATCCCAGCTTTCTGCCTGGAACCTCTACCCTTCCCCTCTCCCTTTTTCGGGGCTTAAATTCCTCCATCTCAGTCGGGGTGGGCACCGCGGGCCGGACAGGCGGTGAGTGCAAAGGGACGGTGGTCCCTTTGTTCTAATAGCCTGCCTGCAGCAAGCTAAGGCTGCAGGCAAAGTGATTCCTGGATTGCAAGGGGCACTAATCCAGTAGAAGAAGACCCAGCGGAGGGAAGAGCCATTGGAGAGCATCTGAAGGAAGAGATGGGCAGGCGCCAAGGCAAGAATTCCTCCAACAATCTGAAAAACAACATGAAAACACCAGATCCCAGCGATCTTACGACAGAAGGACTTGAACACCCTATTCCGGAAGAAGTGGAAAACAGTGTCATTATGAAAGCAATAGAGTCTCTTAAACAGAGTATGAATAACTCACTTAAAGAAATAGAAGAGAAATATAACAAAAAGATGGAAGAAATGAGTAAAGAAATGGAAGACAAATATAACAAAAAGTTTGAAGAAATGAGTAAATTCGTAAATGATACCCTGGGAAACCAAGAAAAAACAATCAAACAGGTAATGGAATCAGTTCAAGAATTGAAAACTGAAATGGAGGCAATGAAGAAAACACAAACCGAGGGCCGGCTGGATATGGAAAATCTAGGTAAACAAACAGAGACTTCAGGAACAAGCATAACCAATAGAATACAAGAGATAGAAGAACGAATCTCAGAATATGAAGACACCATAGAGAAAATAAACGCCCTGACCAAAGAAAACAGCAAATCCAACAAATTCTCATCACAAAACATTCAGGAAATATGGGACATAATAAAAAAACCAAATCTAAGAATAATAGGAGTAGAAGAAGGAAAAGAATTGCAGATCAAAGGTCCAGAAAATATACTCAACAAAATTATAGAAGAAAACTTTCCCATCCTAAAGAGGGATATTCCTATGAAGGTGCAAGAAGCATACAGAACACCGAATAGACTGGATCAGAAAAAAACATCCCCTCACCATATAATAATCAAAACACAAAGCATTCAGATTAAAGAAAGGATATTAAGAGCTGCAAAGGAAAAAGGTCAAGTAACCTATAAAGGTAAACCTATCAGACTTACACCAGACTTCTCTATGGAAACCATGAAAGCCAGAAGGTCCTGGATAGAGGTACTGCAGAAACTAAGGGACCATGGATGCAAGCCCAGACTACTATACCCAGCCAAGCTTTCATTCACTATCAACGGAGAAAACAAAATATTCCAGGATAAAAACAAATTTAAAAATATATAACTACTAATACAGCCTTACAGAGAATATTAGAAGGAAAATTATATCCCAAGGAATCCAACATTGCCAACACTGCCTACAATAACTCAGACATCTAGCGACCCTTCACTAGCACAACTCAAAGAAGGAAAACACATACACTCTACTACCCAAAAAAAAAAAATGACCGGAGTCAACAACCACTGGTCATTAATATCTCTTAATGTCAATGGACTCACTTCACCTATAAAGAGGCACAGACTTAGAGATTGGATACAAAAACAGGATCCAACATTCTGCTGTTTACAAGAAACATACCTCCATCACAAAGACAGACACCTACTCAGAGTAAAGAGTTGGGAAAAGGTTTTCCAAGCAAATGGACCTAAGAAACAAGCGGGTGTGGCCATTCTAATATCTAACAAAATCAACTTCAAACTAAAACCAATCAGAAGAGATGGAGATGGACATTTCATACTCATAACAGGAACAACTCATCAGGAAGAAGTCTCAATCCTGAATATCTATGCCCCTAATATAAAGGCACCCACATATGTAAAAGAAACTCTTCTAGAACTCAAGGCAGTCATCAAACCACACACACTAATAGTAGGAGACTTCAACACTCCTCTCTCACCAATGCACAGGTCAATCAGACAGAAACCAAACAGAGAATTAAGAGATTTATTGGAGGTATTGAATCAAATGGACTTAACAGACATCTATAGAACACTCCACCCAAATAGGAAAGAATATACCTTCTTCTTTGCAGTTCATGGAACCTTCTCGAAGATTGACCACATACTCGGTAACAAAGCAAACTTCCACAGATACAAAAAAATATTAGTAACCACCTGTGTCTTGTCAGAACACCATGGAATAAAATTAGAATTCAACAACAATGCTACCCCCAGGAAGTCAACAAACTCATGGAAGTTGAACAGTCAACTACTAAATCACCCCTGGGTCAAGGAAGAAATTAAGAAAGAAATTAAAGTCTTCCTTGAATTTAATGAAAACAAAGACACAACATACTCAAACCTATGGGACACTATGAAAGCAGTGCTAAGAGGAAAGTTCATAGCAATAGGTGCCCAAATAAAGAAAATGGAGAAAGCACACATTGGAGACTTAACAGCACACTTGAAAGCTCTAGAAAAAAAAGAAGCTGATTCACTCAGGAGGAGTAGAAGACTGGAAATAATCAAACTGAGGGCTGAAATAAACAAAATAGAAACACAGAAAACAATCCAAAGAATCAATGTATCAAACAGCTGGTACTTGGAGAAAATCAAGAAGATTGACAAACCCCTATCCAAACTAATCAAACGGCAGAGAGAAAACATGCAAATTAATAGGATCAGAAATGAAAAGGGGGACATAACCACAGACACAGAGGAAATTCAGAGAATCATTAGATCTTACTACGAAAGTTTATATGCCACAAAGTTGGAAAATGTAAAAGAAATGGACATATTTTTAGATAAGTACCATATACCAAAGTTGAACCAAGACCAGGTGAACAATCTAAATAGACCTGTTAGTCGTGAAGAACTAGAAGCTGTTATCAAAAATATCCCTACCAAAAAAAGCCCAGGACCAGATGGTTTCAATGCAGAATTCTTCCAGAACTTCCAGGGAGAGCTAATACCTATACTCCTTAATGTATTCCACAGTATAGAAACAGAAGATTCATTGCCAAACTCCTTTTATGAAGCTACAGTTACCCTAATACCAAAACCACACAAAGACACAACCAAGAAAGAGAATTACAGGCCAATCTCACTCATGAACATCGATGCGAAAATTCTCAATAAAATCATGGCAAACCGAATCCAGGAACACATTAGAAAAATTATCCATTATGATCAAGTAGGCTTCATCCCAGAGATGCAGGGCTGGTTCAACATACGCAAATCTATCAATGTAATCCATCATATAAATAAACTGAAAGAAAAAAATCATATGATCATTTCATTGGATGCTGAAAAAGCATTTGACAAAATTCAACACCCATTTATGATAAAGGTGTTGGAGAGACTGGGGATACAAGGATCATACCTAAATATAATAAAAACAATATACAGCAAGCCGACAGCTAACAACAAATTGAATGGAGAGAAACTCAAAGCCTTTCCACTAAAATCAGGAACACGACAAGGCTGTCCACTCTCTCCATACCTCTTCAATATAGTGCTTGAAGTTCTAGCAATAGCAATAAGACAACATAAGGAGATCAAGGGGATTCGAATTGGATAGGATGAAGTTAAACTTTCGTTATTTGCTGACGATATGATAGTGTACATAAGTGACCCCAAAAACTCTACCAAAGAACTCCTACAGCTGATAAACACCTTTAGTAACGTGGCAGGATACAAGATCAACTCCAAAAAATCAGTGGCCCTCCTATACACAAAGGATAAAGAAGCAGAGAGGGAAATCAGAGAAACATCATGTTTCACGATAGCCACAAATAGCATAAAGTATCTTGGGGTTACTCTAACCAAGGAAGTGAAAGACCTATTTGACAAGAACTTTAAGTCTTTGAAGAAAGAAACTGAGGAGGATACCAGAAAATGGAAAGACCTCCCCTGCTCTTGGATTGGGAGAATCAACATAGTAAAAATGGCAATTCTACCAAAAGCAATCTATAGATTCAATGCAATCCCCATCAAAATCCCATCAAACTTCTTCACAGACCTTGAGAGAACAATAATCAAGTTTATATGGCAAAACAAAAAACCCAGGATAGCCAAAACAATCTTATACAATAAAGGAACTTCAGGAGGCATTACCATCCCTGACTTCAAACTCTATTACAGAGCTACAGTATGAAAACAGCTTGGTATTGGCATAAGAACAGAGAAATCGACCTTTGGAATCGAATAGAAGACCCGGATATTAACCCACAAACCTATGAGCACCTAATTTTTGACAAGGGAGCTAAAGGTATACAATGGAAGAAGGAAAGCATCGTTAACAAATGGTGCTGGCATAACTGGATGTCAACCTGTAGAAGGATGAAAGTAGATCCATACCTATCACCATGCACAAAACTCAGGTCCAAATGGATTAAAGACATCAACATTAATCCATCCACTTTGAACCTGATAGAAGAGAAAGTGGGAAGTAATCTACAAGATATAGGCACAGGAGGCCTCTTCCTAAGTAGGACCCCAGTAGCACAGACAATAAGAGAAACAATGAATAAATGGGATCTACTGAAACTGAGAAGCTTCTGTAAAGCAAAGGACACTGTCAGTAAGACAAAAAGGCTGCCTTCTGACTGGGAGAACATCTTCACCAACCCCTCATCAGACAAAGGTCTGATCTCCAAAATATACAAAGAACTCAAGAAACTAGACACTAAAACTCTAATTAACCCAATTAAAAAATGGGGTACTGAACTGAACAGAGAATTCACAACAGATGAACTTCGAATGGCCAGAAGACACTTAAGGTTGTGCTCAACCTCCTTAGCGATCAGGGAAATGCAAATCAAAACCACTTTGAGATACCATCTTACACCTGTCAGAATAGCTAAAGTCAAAAACACCAACGATAGCCTATGCTGGAGAGGATGTGGGGTGAGGGGAACACTCATCTATTGTTGGTGGAAATGCAAACCTGTGCAGCCACTGTGGAAATCAGTGTGGCGGTTTCTCAGGAAACTGGGAGTCAACCTCCCTCAGGACCCAGCAATTCCACTCTTGGGAATTTACCCTAGAGATTCCCTAGCATACTACAAAAGCATTTGTTCAGCTATGTTCATAGCAGCACTATTTGTAATAGCCAGAACCTGGAAACAGCCTAGGTGCCCCTCAATAGAAGAATGGTTAAAAAAGGTTTGGAACATTTACACATTAGAGTTTTACTCAGCGGTAAAAAACAATGACATCTTGAATTTTGCATGCAAATGGATGGAAATAGAAAACGCTTTACTGAGTGAGGTAAGCCAGACCCAAAAAGAGGAACACGGTATGTATTCACTCATAAGTGGATTCTAACCATAATTAAAGGTCTTTGAGCCTATTATTCGTGATCCTAGAGAAGCTAAATAAGATGAACCTGATGAAGATTATTTAGCTATCCGCCAGGAGGTAGGAAATAGTCAAGAGTCCCAGGTAACCTCGGGTGCATGGTGGGGGGGTGGGAGGGTTGTTGGAAGGGGAGAGGGTTAGAGAGAAGGGAGTAGGGGAGGAATGGGGAAAGCTCGGTTGACCGGGATGGGGGGGAGGGAGGTAGGATGAATATGGGATCAGGGAAGGATATATTTCAACTAAGGGAATCATTTTTGGGTTTACAGGAGACTTGATTATATATGGGATCCCAGGTCCAAGGAGAGATCCCCAGATTGTTCTCTGGACAGAGGAGAGGGTGCCTGAACTGGCCTTGGCCCATAACCGTACTGATGAATATTTTGCTCATCACCATAGATCCTTCATCTGGCGTTGGATGGCGATACAGACGGAGACCCACATTGGAGCACCGGACTGAGCCCCCCAAGGTCCAAATGAGGAGCAGAAGGACGAAGAAAATGAAAAAGGAAATAAGGACTGCGAGGGATGCTATCACCCACTGATACAAGGGGACGGATCTAATGAGAGTTTACCAAGGCCAGTTGGACTGTGACTGATCGAGGACGTGATCCAACCAGATTCTCTGAATGTGGCTGGCCCGGAGTCTTTCTGAAAAGCCATTGACAATGACACTTTGGCTTGTTTCCTCTGCATATACTGGATTTTGGGGATCCAGTCTGTTTGGATACTCACCTTCCTGGACCTGGAGGGAGGGGAGAGGAGCTTGAACTTCTCACATGGCAGGAAACCCTGACTGCCCTAAGGGACGAAGAGGGAAGAGGAGAGGGAGTGGGGGGAGTGGGAGGGTGTTGGGAAGAGGGGCGTAAATGGAAACTTTTATAATTTAATAAAATTACTTTAAAAAAAAAAGAGATTCTTTTCATAACCTGATTATAATTTTCCCTTTCTGTACTCTTCCAAGTTCCTAACCTATTTTTGTTGTTGTTTTTACTTTTTACTCTTTGGCTCTTTTAGGGAGCCCATCACCCAACTCCCAAATAAGTACACATGAAAGCTTATTCTTTCTTATGAATTTCCTGCCTTAGCTTGGCATTTTTCTAGCCAGCTTGTTAAAACTTAGATCATCCTATCCACCTTTGGCCTCTAAGCTTTTATCTTTATACTATATGCCTTTCTTTACTTCTTACTCCGTGACTTGCTCTGTAGCTGGCTGGCCCCTGGAGTCCTCCTTCTTTTCTTCCTCCTAGATCTTTCTTTTTCCTTCTGTTTATCCTGTCTGCCAGCCCTGCCTATCCTTTCATTCTATCCTTACTTTGGTTTTCTAACACAGATTCACAAAGTTGAACAAATGAAATATAAAAGAATACATCTTTGCATCTTTAAACAAATGTTCCACAGCAAGAACAAATGTAACACATCTTAAATATATTCTATAACCCTTCCTTCCTCTCTTGATCCACTTCTTTTCTCTCTTTCATTAGGAAAGAGCAGGTTTCAAAGGGATATCCAAACGTGACAAAATAATATAATAAGATGAAGCAAAAACTTTCTTATTGAAATTGGACATGGCACCCCAACAGGAGAAAGAGTCCCTAATGCAGGCAACAGATACAGAGATCCACTTGTTCTCATAGTCACATTCCCATAAAAACTAAACTAATAGATATAATTATGCAGAAACCCTGGTTTAGACGCATGTAGGCTGTGTGCTTGCTGCTTCAGTCTCAGTGAGCTCTTATGCATCTTGCTTAGTTGATTCAGAGGGCCTTGTTATCCTGGTGTCTTCTGTCCCCTCATGTTCTTACAGTTTTTATGCCTCCTCATCCATGGGATTCACTGAGCTCTGAGGGGAAGGATTTGATGGAGACTTCCAATTTAGATGCTATCTCTGCACAATGTCTGGCTGTTGGTTTCTGTATCTGTTCCTACCTTCTTCTGGAAGCCTCTCTGTTGATTATTGACTTTTTATAGACCAGTTGTGTTTGGTTTTACTTCAAGTCTCTAGGATATCTAGTCTCTGGTTCTTGGTTACCCAAACAGTGCCATGTAAACTAACCCATTTCTATTAATCTATGTACTATCACTGGTAAAGGTTCTAGGCATCTTTCTCCTCTGGCTGTTACATGGTTTCTCTCTGACTCTGCCTACTCTCTCTCTCTATCTCTTCCAGCCTGGCTATATTCTGCCCTGCTATAGGCTGAAGCAGCTTCTTTATTAAGCAATGCTATTAAAACATATTCATAGCATACAGAAGTGAATCCCACATCAAGGTACTCCCACAAGTTTTGTACCCACATTGCCCTAGCATATTTTGCAGACTGGACAGATCAAACTTTATAGATAAAGGTTTTGTGGTTGGGTTTTTGTCTACATTTCACTTTCAGTAGTCTACACAGTACCTTCCTGAACCAAAGAGAATAAAATGTAGGGGGGTAAAGGCTTCATGACCAGCTTGACTTCTCCATGTTCAGTGAGTTGTGTGAATGATGTAATTAGCAATGCCCCCCACCATCAGTATTTAGAGAGTAACCCTTTGTCTTAGCATCAGCCTGGGTTGTTTGGGATTTCCATGGGATCTCTTTGGCCAACAACTCAATTAAATGCAAGTCAGTTTCTCCACTGGAAACCAAACTTTTTCAACTTGTAGCCTTCACCAGGCTACATGAGATGGCCAGTTGAGACTCTGTGGCTCTTGTTACTAGGAATCCACACTAAGTCCACCTTTGTAGATTAGAGGAACTTTTCATTGTTATAGGTTTCCACACCACTCCCCATATTCTCCCCAATTCCAGCCATCTCTCCCCGTATTCTCTTCCTCCACTCTATCTCCTCTCCAACTTGAAGCTTCCTATTCCTGGCCCCACCTGCTCCAGTGCTCCCATAAAATCTATTTTATTTTCCTTTCCTGGGAGATATCTGTGCCCCCACCCTTAGCCCCCTTTTCTTTACCTAACCTCTCTGATTTTACAGACCTTGCTTAGATATTTATTTAATGGTTCATATCCACTTTTAAGTGAATTCATACTGTATTTGTCTGAGTTACCTCTCTGAGGATGATTTTTCTAGTTCCATCTATTTTCTTGCAAATTTAATGATGTCATTTTTTAAATACCTGAGTAAATGTAGCACATTTTTAAAATCCATTCTTTGGTTGAAGAACATTAAATTGCTTCCAGTTTCTAGCTATTATGAATAAAGCTGCTATGAAAATAATTAAACAAGTGTCCTTGTGGTAGGATGAATTTTCTTTTGGGTATATGATATAGATGGGTCTTGAGGAAGATTCATTCCCAATTTTCTGAGAAGTTGCCATATTTATATATCATTTTTATAGTGGTTGTACAAGTTTGCACACCCCCCAGCAATGGAAGGATGTTCCCCTTGCTTCACATCCTCGTCAGCATGAGCTGTCACCCATGTTATTGATCCTAGCCATTGTGACATGTGTAGGATGAAATCTTAAAGTAGTTTTGACTTGCATTTCCCTGATGGCTGAGAATGTTGAGCATTTCTTTAAGTATTTCTCAGTCATTTGAAATTCCTCTATTGAAAACTCACTTTTTAGATTTGTACTTCATTTTTTAAAATTATATTATTTGGTTTTTTGATATCTAGTTTCTTAAGTTCTTCATATATTTTGGATCTAGTCCTTTATAAGATGTGAAGTTGGTAAAAATCTTTCCCCATTCTATATGCTGTTGATATGTCTGATTGATGGTGTTCATGCCTTACAGAAGCTTTTCAGTTTCATGAAGTCCCATTTATTAATTGTTGTTCTTAGTGTCTGAATTACCAATGAATTCAGAAATATATATATACCCTACTCAATTTATACGTGTGACAGCTCTCAGGTCCCATGAATTAGACCTTGAGACGTATTTACATTCGGGAAGTCCTTTGGGAATTAACAAATATAGGGGAATGAAGGAAGAAAGAACAGACATTATTTCTATTGAGTTGCGAAGTAAATACAGCAATTGTTTCAATTAATCTTATAGGAATTTTATGACTTTGGATGAATCAAAAGAATTTTCATAAGTTGAAGGTAGCATGTAGAATCTTTATGCATTAAGATAGATTTATCATTGAAGGTCATTTCCCCACATGAAGAGATTATGTCTTTGCATGAAGCATAGTTTTTTGGGTTTTTTTTTTTGCTTCTTTTTTTGCCCAAAGGTAATTTTTAGAATGGGTTAATAGCAGAAAGCTGTCAGGTCTTAACATTCCTTCAAACCGAGAGAATAAGTACTTGATCCTGAAGGTAATATTAGCACCACACCACTGCATCCACTCTCATGCTTATAATATGTAAAGAAGCATCCCTTAAACAATGAAGGGCATTTGGCTCTGTACTCTCTTCTTAATATCTGTGGAGGTCTTATTCTATAGGCAGTTTCTTTTCTGAGCCAGTTTGTGATATACAGAATAAGACATTGCAGGAGTGTCAAGCAGTTGTTGATTTCTCAGACTATCAGTGAATTTTCATGAATATATATTACTTTTTCATGCAAACTCATACTTCATCTTGGGGGAAATAATGCTATATAGTTCTGAGGAACTGATTGCTTTCTACTAAAAAAGATGCGTTCTGCACAACAAAAATATTCCACAAATTGAAAACAGAAGACCTTGTTATTCCTGCAGACATCAAACATTTTGTGAATACCTCTATTGTTGTATCTTCACAATTTGTTATTAGTACTAATTTTTCTAAGATGAAGATCATTCACTTGTCTGTTTAGTAGTACTTACTTGGTTCTAAAGAGCTTACTATGTGTGAAACACAATGCTAATTGATCCACAAATCTTAATTCAGTTTATTCTCATGATTATATTATTTATGTAAAACCATTTAATCCATTTTACTGATTGACATGTCAAGGTATACAGAAGGTTAAGGGCTGCACACAGCTGGAAAGCAGTGGATAGGGCTGTGATTTCAAGCTATGTAATCTGTTTCTGGAACCTGCTTTTTACCCTTACACTACATTACCTCTAAAAGTCATAGGGTAGTACCATGTGTCTTCTGGCAACATATGAAAAAGTGGATATGAATTCCTAGATGTGAGTGCTCTCTTTGTCATCCTTGATGCTAATGGACAATATGTTAATTGTATGAGGTTCCAGACAGTAGTATCTCTTATATTTGTGTTAGCATGTGTGCTCTGGAAGGCAGGGGAAGATGGTAATGACAGTAAAAGTATAAGCAGGAAGCACATAGGCAGTATGTATTTATTGTGTGTGCTTGTTGCTGTTCATATAGAAATCAGAGGACAACTTGTGGAAGCTACTTCTCGCCTTCCACATTGTGGGTTTCTAGAATGGATCAGGATATACACATGGTTTGGCAATAAGAAACTTTCTGTACACACTGACTCATTTCACTGACCCAGAAAAGAGTTTTATAAATATGGAATTTATATCATTACTACATAGAATAATACTAATATAAACTTTCTATGTGTGAAATACATATTCTAGGACGCATATTATTATGGCAAGAATGCATCATAGAATATCATGAAGTCCATACTTAAATCAAAGTTTTTTTATGTGGTCCAAAATTATTCTGCACGTGGAATGAGCATGTGATCAAACTGGATTCTCTGAATGTGGCTGACATGTGGGCTGACTGAGAAGCCATTTACAATGGCACTGGGTCTTGTTTCATCTGCATGTACTGGTTGTTTGGGATCCTAGTCTGTTTGGATGCTCACCTTCCTAGACCTGGAGGGAGGGGGGAGGAACTTGAACTTCCTACAGGGAAGGAAACCCTGACAGCTCTTTGGACTGGAGAGGGAGGAGGAGAGGGAGTGTGGCAAATGGGAGGGTATGGGGAGGAGAAGAGGAAGTGGAAATTTTTATAAACAAATTAATTAATTAATTAAAAAGGAAAGATACCTTAAATCATTTCTATACAATGCAGATCAATCACAGGACCCTATACACATAATCTCCTGTCCCATGTGATGCTTTTAAGAATTTCTGGTCAAAATTGCAATCCATTTATCCAGACCATAACCTGGTAATGATTTTTATTTTTTACTAAGTTCAATTCCTTTGCAAAATATATTAGAGTTATTTCCCAATGCCATTCTTTTTCATGTTTTTTTTTCCAAGACAGGATCTCATACTATAGCTTACTGGCTTAGAACTTATTATGTAGCCCGGGTTGACCTCACACTCACAGCAAATCTCATGCCTCAGTCTCCCAAGTTCTGGGGTTCAGGGATTTCAGGCATTAGTCAATACACCCAGCTTCTCTCCCAATTTCTTCTTAGTTGAATTGTTTTGAGACAGTGTCTCACTATGTAGCCCTGGATGGCCTGAAACTCACAAAAAGCTGCCTGTCACTGCCTCCCAAGTTCTGGGAATAATGCATACACCAATATGCCTGACTTTCCCAATTTCATCTTAAATAACATAAATGTTCTCCAATTATTTCCTCAAATACTGCTAGCTGCATTCATATCAATGGGGATGCCTGATTTATTTCTCTCATGTCACAGATTTTGGAAAATAACTTATGTAAAACTATCTTAGAACTCCTGACACAGGCAGAAGGATTGTTTATTACTCTTAGATCACTCTTTCAGCTTCACACTGTAGAGTACAAATTGTTTCCCTTCAGGACAGGATATCTGCCTGGGAACTGGGACTTACTGCCAATACCCACCTAACCTCACAAGACAGGAAAGCATATTTTTAGTCTGGAAAAAAATCTAAATTCAAGAACCAAAATCCCAAGTATGCTTCCAACTGGGTACAGGAGGCTTCCAAACCATTGTAAATTCAGAGATCCAAAAATCAAATCTTTCCAATCAAGGATGACCTGAGTTTGAAAAAGAAAAGTAAGAATTGAGCTGTTACTCCTACATCCAGTTGGAAGAGTTTGCTGAACTCAATCAGCTATATAGAAGAACTGTGCAGAAATAGGACCAGGGCCTCTATGCTCACTCTTCCTTCTGTTCTAAAAAGTCACCTTTAACCTAGACTACGTTACCAAGTATTCATTCCACCTTGTTGAAGGATTTTTGTTTATTTTTTGAGACAAGGTCTCACTTCATAGCCCAGGCAGGCCCTTAACTTGAAATCCCTCTGCCTTAGACTCCAGAGTGTTGGGGTTACAGTGTGTGCCACCCCACCTGGTACTCTATCCAAATTTTGTGCTCATGTTACTTAGCACAAACAACTGCTCTTTTTCTCAAATACTATCTCTTTCTCCCTTGATTTTTATTTTGCTTGCTTGCTTGACTATTGCTCCTCTCCTAATAAAATGTGAACTCCACAAACATAGGACATTTTATTTAGCTCACTGATGCATCTACTGCTCCTAAAAAAAATTCCTCTGGAAGCCACAAGTGCCAGCTAATGTTTGAATGAACAAACAAATGCATTGATGAGTGCATGTTGACACTATGAGTACCAGGTGGCTAATATCACTTCTGTTTTAATTGTACTGTCTATGTGATGAATTTGTATTTTGTCACTTCGTGGTTTTGTTCATTTGTAAATCTATTTTTTCATGTTAAAAAGAAATCTATATTAGCAACTCTTCATATCTACTGTTCAGTGTTCAGACCTAATATGTATTGGTTAGGTTTCTGTTGCTGTGATAAACACCATGAACAAAACCATCTTAGAGGAGGAAAGGGTTTCTTTCTTCTTACAACTTGTAGATAACAATCTATCCTGGAGGGAAGTCAAAGCAGGAACTCAAAGCAGGAACCTGGAGTCATCCTGCTTATTGGCTTGCTTCCCCTGGCCACCTGCCAGGGATGTGATTACCTACTTTGTACTTGGTCCTCCCACATCAACCATTAATCAAGAAAATGCCCCATGGGTTTGACCATGGGCCAATCTGACTGATGTATTTTATCAGTTAAAGTTCCTCTTCCCAGATAACCCTTGATTGTTTCAAGTAAACAAACAACAACTGCACAGCAACAACAACTATCCAGTACACTATATATTTAAATAACACAATAAAAATTATAAAGGCAGCAGTGGAGGTGATTCCTTCCTCATAAACGACATGGTTAGGATTTAGAAAACAGTTGACTATCTACCAAGGCTCAGAGAACATCACAAAGGAGAGGGTAGAAGAAAATAATAATAATAATAATAATAATAATAATATTAATAATAATAATAATAATAGAATAGAAGCTGGGAGGAGTGCCACGAGAGTTGTCTTCTGGATATATACACCACACTCATGAATTCAGAGCAGCTATGACCATCTGCACAAGATGTCAACTTGTAGAATGACAACTTTGCAGAATGAGATGGGGGCTTATGAGGCTCCAGGGCTCCCTTAGGATTATTGGCAGTTGATGGTTACTGGTAGGAGAATCACTTCCTTCAGTGGTATAATCACTGGTAAGTTTACACAGGCTCCAAGCCTCTACATGTGCTCACATAAACAACCCTCATTAAACTCACTGGGTAACACACACACACATACAAAACAAAAAATAAAACAACAAAAAGATGTTAAAGTAAAAGGCTTGTCTGGAAGAGTGGAGTTTAGTAAGAATGCAGTTGTAACGAGAGTGTAACAAGGGATGAAAAAGACTAAAATACCTTATATACATGTATAAAGTAGTCTAAACCTAAAAATACAGGCTGGAGAAATGGTTTGGCTGTTAAAAGCCCTCCTTGAAAGGACCTGGTTTTACCTTCTAGTACCTACATAGCAGCTCACAGTCATCTGTAAGTTCAGTTCCAGGGCATCTGATGGCCTCATTTGGCTTCAGCAAGTACTTCGTACACATGGTGCTCAGACACATGTTCAGGCAAAACAACCATAAAACAAGAAATTAAAAGAAAATTTCAAAGTAGATAATTGATTTGTGAGATTGTCAGGAGGGGGTTCCTGTCGATTGAGACCCTCAGATTTCATGGCTCTATTTAATATTTCAAGCTCCCTGCACCCCAGCTTGGGTATCAAGAATCCAACAGAAAAAATAGCATGAGGGCTATTGAGTAGCATTTTCACAGAAGCACAAAGCACTATTACTAAAGAAACTTTTCCATTCTCTGCCCATTAGTATGACTCAAAATCTGCCACAGTTTTAAGAATCCATCTTTTAAATAAGGTCTCATTTCTGTGAAATTGTAGTTGTTGTAAAGTACATGCAGAGGTTTCCACAGTAGTATATGTGTCTCCCTTAAGTGAATGGGTACAACTATTAGGCAGTTGTTGAGTGCACAGAAAATCTATTGTTCTGGGGGTGATTTCCCTGCCAATTGTTTCACCCCAAATTGTTTCAATGGTGCTATTTCTATGTTTGAAATGCTTTGTAAGTTCTCTTTTATTTTGTTTTTATAGCTATTTTATTTGATTACTTCAGAAAGTCGAGGATAGTGCTTTCAAACGTAGAAGGAATTCTACCTTTTTAATGGCACTTTATAAATAGGCTTTTTCAACTTTAGTTTTAGAGGCAGGAGTTTTGTGTTTTTTATAATGGTTACCCTCTGTCTTCTGACTATTCTTACATGGACAATAAATATCATAAACAGCAATTCTCAATATCTCCCTGTAGCCAAAAAAAAAGAACTATTCTGGACCTTAAATCTCAGAAATGTGAGGAGGAAATATATCTGCTACTATGAGGAAGAAAGATTCTTTAGTTCCTATTAGAAGAATAGATTCCTGATGGAGGGATTTCCTCTTTCTCTCTCTCCCCTTTTAGATGCACAAAATAGGTTTGTTTTTTTTTGCCAGATTCTGTCAGTGAAGACAGAAAAAAAAACAGTTATAACAAAGCTGGATTCATTCATAGTTTTCACCATGAAATACCTTCTTTCTGCAGCTAAGATTTACCTTTTAGTACGTGTGTCATATTCTTTGGATCTGTTCATGTGTTCCAAAAATTCACTCCCATGTTGCCTAGATTCCACACATTCCATGGAGCTCACTGTTGTTGGACAGAGTTATCAGGGGATTTTAGGTAACTGCAAGAATGACCTCAAAGGGAGTTATGGGATCATTGTATATTCCTCTTTCTCTCTTTGCTTTGCAGTCTCTATGATATCAGTGGCTTTGTTTACAATGGACCAATGGACTACTTGCTATGATGAGTTACCTTAGTGTAGGTAACAAGACAACAGGGCCAAGTGATCATGGATTGAGACTACTGGAACTGTGAGCCCAAATAAATCTTTCTTCCTTAGAAGTTAATTATCTTGGGTATTTGTTAAAATATAATAAAGCTGACTAACGCATGCATAAAATTCAAATAAAATAATTTACATCATCATGCCATCATTTAGGTCTGTGAGGTTGTTTCATGGATGTTTAGTGGCAGTCTTCGGTCCTTTTGAGAGTGCTTATGAAACAAAGAGCAAATATAAAATTTACTTATACTGCTGTACTTTCTTTTTCTCAGTGTGTCTCAGAGGGGATGAGATTTAATTAAATGTCTATCTAACTCCTAGACAACTATAGTCATTATTATAATCATAAAACTGCTTATAGAAGAAGGCATGGGCTGGGAATAGTTGTGTATACCTTTAAATACAGAACTTGGGAGGGAGAGACAGGCCTCTCTGTCTCTATGGTTTTTACTGCAGCCTGGTTTACCTAGCAAGTTCTGGTCCAGCCATAAATACATAATGAGACCATGTCTCAAAAAATAAAAAAAGAATGAAAGAACTAAAGAAAATAAAGAAAGAAAGGAAGGAAGAGGGGAAGAGAGATAGAAAGAGAGAGAGAGAGAAACAAAGGCAACTTAAAACTACTAAGGTCTTAGCATGTACAATGATTTATGATAACATTGCTTATTCTCATTTTTTAATAGTTTCTAACATATTTATCACACATTTTCATTGAATGCTCTTTTAGCAAACATTTCAACTAGGTATTCACTAGAAAGTCTTAGCATTTTAGGATCCTTTCTGCTGTTGAAATGAATCTCACATTTCATGGAGATCAGGAATCTAGCACCACTTAGCTTTTACATATGGACAACAGGGTCTGATGGTTAATTTCATTAAAATCAGGAAAGGAAGCAAACTTCTAGGATAACAAATGTCACAATGATATGTACCTTAATTGTGGAAGTGGCATCCCCATCATCTTTGTCATATTGTATTGGTTGAAAGAAAGTCATGTGTCTTTCCTACGCTTAAGTAAATAGACTCACCCCAGAAAGTGAGTATCAGAGGTTTCTTGGAAAAAAAGAAAAATATTTTAAACTTTACTAATGGAAACTGAAAATCAGCACAATTACCAAATATATTCAGTAGCAACAGATACTATTGTATTCTATACACAAGTAATTTTAGTATATCCTTATTTAACTGCTAGTGTGACTTAGATATTGAAGTGTCTTTCTGAAAAGCTCATATGTGGAAGACTTGGTTTTCTGGCAGTCATGATTGGATTCCGAGAGTGCTATTGTATTAATCCATTGATTAGGCCATGCATTAAAGGGTTATTAGGGTTTAGGACCTAAGTGGAGGAATTAGGTATCTCAAGACACCATTAGTAGGAGGCAGAGAAAGCTAACTAGGAAAAGCTTGGGCTTTTGAAGGCCCACCCACAGTGTCATGCCTCTCCAACAAGGCCACCCTCCTAATCCTTTCCAAATAGTTGTACCAACTTGGGATCAAATATTCAAATATGTGACCTTGTGAGAGCCATTATCATTAAAACTATCACAGCCAGGTTCATAGTACCAATCATGGATCTAATCCTTTGTTACATTTCATAACTACAAATGGAAAACTGTTGGTTATCTCTAAAACATCTATTACATTATTATACCAGTGGACATATTGTGCTATGCTGTTCATTGCTGTAGAAAACTTGGTTGACAGCTATGGAAGACTGTTGTCTTGCATATCATGACTGTATGTCTTGGTGTCTTAGCTTTACTATCATCTTGATACAGCCTGGGATCACCTGAGAAAAGTCTCATTAGAGGGATTTCCTAAATCACATTAGCTTGAAAGTATGTCTTTGGGATATTACGTTGATTGTTAATTGATGTAGAAGGGCCAAGCTCCCTTTAGGAGGCACCATTGCCTGAAAAGATGTTCCTGGATTGTATAAACTAGGTAATCATTCATTAATTAGCCAGCAAGTAGTGTTTCACCCATGATGTCTGCTTCAAGCTACTACCTTGAGGACTTTCCTTTACTTCTCCCAATGATACACCTAAAGTGTTAGACAAATTCTTTCCTCCTCTAAGTTACTTTTGGTCAGAGTGTGTTTTCATAGCAATAGAAAGAAACTAGAAAAATAATAGTGACTTTTCTCTCTCAATAACCAACAAAGCTCCATATGGTACTATGCAAGCTAGTCAGCAAGAAGGATACTTGCAGATAAATTCCAGGCTGACTTTTCCATCTCCTGTGATCAAAGTACATCATATAGTCAGCAATGGGTTCTTCTAAACAAACCTTTGAAAGACCTAAAATAACTAATTATGGCATAAAGCCTCTGAAACTATGCCCCCAAATAAATCCTTTCTTCTATAAGTTGTTTTTTTTTCATATATTTTATCATCATAATGGAAGTCTAACATATCCACCAACTTCTAGCATCTATGTTTCTGAGCTTGATGCTTTAGCTCATGGTAAAAGACAGCTCTGTCCATGACTGCCATAGGTTTAAAGGAAATTTTGAAATAAAATCCTCCTGTGATTAGCTTTCTACCAATGAATCATGAGAACTGAAATCAACAACCAGGCTCCTTTGCTCATTTTTAAAAGAGTAAGAAAGGTATGTCTCATGCTGCCCCCAGAGTTGCTAAGGATTGTTCTTCAGTTATTCACAGTACTAAGTAGGTGGGTTACACATTCTTAGAGGACTTCCCAGCCAGCCCTATCTCTCTTCCTCCACCACTCTACTGCTGTTTTGTGGATCACCTTTGAAATACATGATTTGCCCTCAGATTCCTGTTTCTAAGCATGATTCTGGGGACTATAAACTAAGATACTGTTATCTCCTTACAAATTTTCAAGGCCCTTGTGTACAAGGTTTTTTATTTCTTTTAGGCCACCAAGCAGCTCCCAAATCATGATACAGAGACTTCTTATCAGTTTTGAATGCTCAGCCTAGTTTAGGCACATTTCTGGCTAGGTCTTTTAACTTAAATTAGCATGTTTCTCTTTACCTTTTGCCTCTGGAAATTTTACCTTTTCTTACTTTCTTGATGTCTCTACATCTGATTGGCTGATGTCTGTCTGGTTTCTGGCCTTGGGTGTCTCCCTTGTTCTCTCCTGCTCCTTCTACTCTCTCCCTGCCAGCCCCACCTGTCTCCCCTCCTGCCTACTTATTGGCTATTCAGCTCTTTATTAGACCAACCAGGTACCTTCGGCAGGCAAGGTGAAACAGATGCAACACATCTTTACATAATAAACACACATCTTTACATTGTTAAACGAAAGCAGCAGAAATAAAAGTAACACCTTTACATAGTTAAAGTAATTCTGTATCATAAACAAATGTGACACATCTTTGCCTAGTTAAAATAATATCCTGCAATGCCCTTCTGACAAGATATGACCTGAAAGGCAAGGTACTTGCTGGAAATATCATTTCCCAAATTTTGTGATGAAAAATAGTAGTTGGTTTCATATAAAAGCTCTGCCTCTGGTCACACTCTTCAAACTTGGTTCTCTACATCTTTGTTAAAACTGGGTTTTTGGAGTTGTCTCTTAACAGCTGGAGCTAATGTGAACTTTATCTATTAAAGTGGGTACTGAAAGACAACTTCCACTGCAGCAGTGGCAGGGCATTCCAATGATGAGTAGCTTTTCCAGCCCTTCTGTGCTTTCATCACTGCCAGTTCTAGCCTCTAATACAAACAAGTTCATTGTGAGCTGCTACTGCTTAGACGCTTTGGCTAGAAGCTTCAAGGACTCAAACTATCCTCAGTGAGAATTCCTGACACTGGCCGATAAGTCTTTCTGTTCTCAGAACTTTGTAAGAACAATCAATCCCTGGGGTCTAGGGGTCTAAGACGGGTTCTGCAAGACACAGAGTCTAAGAAAAAGATTTACATACAGGAGATTTGCCAGGAAGTTTGATCAAACCAGTGCTTGAAGGGGAGGGAGAAAAGCCTGATTGGCAGACTGGGTATAGGGGAAGCTTTACCCTCCAACATTTTCAGAACAAAGGCTTCAGCCATAGTTGGAGTCTTTCAGAAACACCTTAAATTAGATGAACAGAGTGAGCCCTTTGTGCACTCATAGCCCAACAAGCAAGATCAAGGATACATGACCCTGGGAAGGAGACTGCCCCTGTTCACAGCAACTTCCTTTAGCTTAGGATGGCAGTTGGCAAAGTCTGACATATTGACCATATATATTGCCAGCTATTTCTACGTAAATAAAACTTTATTGGAACACAAGCATGTTGTTTTAATTATATATTGTCTCTAATTGCTTTCAGGACACACAGGACTTTAGTACCTGTTACAGGGACTGAATTGCCTTCAAAACATAAAGTTATGAGTATCTGGTAGCCTGATACCAAGCCCCCCTCAAAAAATGGTGACCGTAGGCACAGGGCAATTTGCTGAGAAGATTGGGAAGAATTGTTTGAAAATTCAGGGTGCTCAACATCCTTGGTGTGTCTCAATCCTGAGGATGAGCTCATTCACTGCAGAAATTAATACTACACAAAGCCAAGAAAAAGAGTCTTTCTCGCCACATTATAGACTGTTCATATATCCTTTCTGAAGATGTGTCAAAATACCAGGCACTTACCTACACTCATTACAAAGCAGTGCCTATCTTAAAAACACATCCTGTGTTATTTTTCTACTGCCTTTTCTCTACTTAAGTGTCCTTTTCCTCTAGCCCCTGTTTTTCTGGAATTGCTATTGGCAACAAAGATCTTGTTGCCTTAGGCAACAAACAAGCTAGGCTAAGATATAGAAAGCCAAATGTTTACATTTGGAAGTGAGACTTCAATAAGGTTAGAATAGTGAGATGTTCAGAGGACTAAGGACATCCACTGCCTCTCACTTCATATCCAAAGCCAGGGCCATGTTCAGAGATTCGTTCTGGCCACCCTACAGTAGGGTGATAACCTTTCCCTGAGGTCAACCTGAAGTATTAATGTGTCTTTCCCTGTTTTCCAATTGTTCACAACCAACTCAGAATGCTGGACTGTCTTTCTGAGGGTCCTGATCCAGAGTCAGAAAGCATGTTTATTATACATGATACTTGTTTTACCTACCCTGGGGCATTCTCGTTGATCTTCCAAGGCATTGTAGTTCTTCTTGTGAGTTATGAAACCACCAAGGAAAAAAGAGTAGCTCTGGCCCAGACACAATTTTAAGAAGAAGCACAATATAAAATGGAGAAAAAAGACCCTTGGGCTGTTTTGTGCTTCTGAAGTAAAGCTCTCAAATAATGAAATAAGAAGACCACATATAAGGAAGCAGACAAACTTGTTTTTGCTGAGAGGACTCTTTTTCTTGAGTTAATTTCAAAAGGGAAAGAGGCACTGAGCGAATGATAGAATAAGTAAGGCAGAGTCTGTCTTTCAGGGAATTCAATATTGTAGGGGTGTATCCATGGTCCCTGAAGACTGCACAACAGGCTCAGCTTCTCAAAGACTGGGTTAGGTTTGTCCATGTGAACTTCTGGTTCTGCTTATGTGTGTATTCATTACATTTTTCTTTGCTATGAGACAATATCTGTTAAGAAAGAAGCTAATGGAGCAAGTATTTTATTTGTCTCGGCTCATGGTCTGAGAGAGATTTCTGTCCATCATGGTGGGGAAGGAACAGCAGTTGGAATAACTTGTGGCTCTGGTGGTGGCAGAAGTACCATGGACACCAACCAGGAAGCAGAGAGAGCCATCTGAACAGAGGCAGGGCCAGGGTATAATCTCTAAGATTCCCTCCCATTGAACCCACATTCCGTCATCTAGGCCCATGTCATCAAGGTTTTAAACTTTCCAAAGAGTACTATAAGTTGGAAACCAAACGTTCAAACACATGAGTCTGTAGAGGGCATTTCACGTGGAAACCTTAAGAGTGTGCCTACCACACTCTTGAGTTTTCAAAGGAAATTCATCTATGTATTTGGGATACAGAGTTTATGGCTGGGTTTATGGCTCACAGAGTCCCCCAAACCTCAAACTATGCCAAAATGTGGAGTAGACAAGATAGAAATTTAGATGTTATGGGTTTAAAGCTGCAGAATAGGATGTTGTTGCCAGTGGACACAAAGTGAGCGATGAAACTAGTGTCTGAGGCCATGGTGGGATTGCCAGAGAAAGAATTCAGAAAGAGAAGACCCCAATATGCAAGGGAAAACAAGCTCAAGTCAGTATCCAGTACAAAAGGTTGCTATCCATGGCTGGCTGTTTATGCAACTGGATGATTCCAAACCGACATTTTCATGCGAGTTAAAGAACACTGACTGTTCTAAGATCAATAAATGCATTGTGACTTTTCAGCATGAGACATGTGCCTTGGTGTGTCTGAGGAACTGATTTTAGGATATCATAAAGATACAAAAATCTGTGAACACTTAAATTTCATAAAATAGTGCAGTACTTATATATATCCTACAAACATCTTCTATAAAGATCTTCTACTTACATCATCTCTAACATAACTAATACAATGTAGAGGCTATGTCAAAGTTGGTTACATTATATTGTCTAGGAAATAATGTTACAGAAAAAGTCTTTATATTTTTCAGCACAGATAAAACTTAATTGATTAATTAATTTTTTCCTGAACATGGAACTTACAGATATGTAGAGTGATGAGTAGAATTATTTTGTAGCAATTACTGGCAGCAGAAGCAAGCTTTTTTCATGTGCCAACTTATCGTTTAACAGGGAAGCTATAGAAGGTAAGAATGAAATAATTATATGGATGGGTTAGACCCATGAGTACCCAACTTTCTTGTAAGATCTGAAACCTTCAGGCCTGTCTGTGTCATTTCTGGTGCCCTGTGTATTATTCTTTCAGACAAAAATACTATGCTACCTGAGAGCAGGCAAAGACTATGAAGGAGGTAAAGTTTCAAAGGAGCTGATTAGGGTGAGTTGAAGCATAGTTCCCATTCTTCTTGTAATTGGTGAGTTCATGAGTTGGGTATTACAGAGAGTAATTTCTACCTCTAAGTGTCCATAACCAACATGTGTAAGTATTCAGAGTTTAATGACACTTTTTAAAATGTCCCAGTTTTTAATATCTATATCTGTATTGTAAAACAAAGCTAAAATAAAGATCTCTTTTCTCTTTGCATCTATCACATAAAATTATCCAATATTTCCATGTTTTAATTGGACAATGGGTTTATAGTCATAGTACTCAGTCAAAATATGTCCTTTTACTATTGTTTCCTTTAAGCAGAGTCTAGGGCATCCCCACCTTTCTCCCGGGACATCTTTCTGATCCCCTTGCTTCATTTTCTGATCCTGCCACTTTATCATCCCATGAACTGAGTCTATAGGACTGTGTCACTATGGCCAGTTTAGTGTGTGATCTTAGCATTTCTTCTGGATCATCAAGGATCAACTTGTGCCCAATTTGGTTTTAATGTTAAATGCATTGTGCTTGGGAAAAAAGTATCAGTATTTATGAGACATAGTCTGTCTGTGTCTTCTGGACATTGATATCCAATATTGTATGTAGAAAATATTTGAGAATTTGCTACAGCAGTTTTATAGTTTCTTTCTCCCCCTCAAAATCCCTCAAATTTTCTCTCCTAATAGCCTTTTCTTGATGAAAATTATATAACATTTTATTTTGTTTCTCTACTGTGAACATATTCTTTTTTAATTTTTATACTGTAAGATTTTAACTGCTCATCACTTTTCAAATTCTTGATAAATGCAGTAGGTGTTTTTACCTAATCACCAAGATTATCCACTTCAAAATTATACATTTTGTCAAAATGAATCCACATAATTAAGTAAATTCATGATAGATATTCCAAATGTCTATGTTTAATATTGACCTGTTGTCTTAGAGATTTGTTGTAGAATTCTCATTCTGATTTTTTTTTCATAGTGGGTTTTCTTGAATGTCAAATGATACTTTTCTCACACTTGAGTTTCACTTGGGTAAATCACATTCTCAAGTTATCTTTACATTTTTCACAAATATGTGTTGTTTTCAGGTCTCTTCAATCTTTTTCTGTCTTAGAAGTTTTACTTAGTTTCTAATTGATATTGGAATAATTTTCCTGAGTATAAAATACTATATTGAAAGAAGTTCCCTAAAACCTTGAAACATTGTCTTCTAGTAATTAGCCTTTGTAATGTTAGGTATACATAGATATTTTTAATGCTATTATTCACTAACATAATCTCCAACCCTCCAAAAGTTCTTATAACCATGCTTTTCTTGTCATGATTCTGAATTTTTAATTATGTGTTTCTTAATTTGATCTTTATGTGCCTATCCTCCTTCACATTTGGGGGCATCTTTAACACTAAGAATATGATCTTAGAACCAGCCAGTGGAGAAGAGGCCTGCAGACAGGCTATACCACCTCCCCTGCCACTCACTCACTCTGTTCCCACAAGAACCACTCCGATGCCGACCAACACATACCCTAGCATCCTCCCGGTGGTCAGCCCTCTCCTGCAACATCAGTAATCACTGAAGGCGCAAAGTGTCACCCACACCAATTGGAAAAACAGATGAGTAACTGGTCTCCCAACTGATGTGCCCCAGTTTTCAGACCCTAAGCCCCAGGATATATCCTGTGACCCTCTGTTTCCCAGCTCCAGAAAGGCAGCTGGGCCCTGCCCCAACTCTGGTGGAATCCCACTGCTCTGGTGCAGACACCAACAGCCAAGCAGAAGGTGAGAACACTGCCGGCAGGACGTACTACCACCACTGCCACCTATTGACTCTGTTCCCACAACATCCTCTCTGCTGCCCAGCCATACCTACCCCAGCATCCTTCCCTTGGCCAACCACCCCCACAGCATCAGCAGCTCCTAACGACACATGCAACACCTATATCAGTTGGCAGACAAGGTGAGCGACTAGTCTCCCAGTTAAACTGCCCCAATTTCTAGACCCTAAACCCTAGTGCACATCCTGTGCCCCTTCCTCCCATCTCCAGCTCAGAAAGGCAGTTGGGCCCTGCCCCCAACTCTGGTGGAACTTCACTGCTCTGGTGCAGTGCCCAGCAGCCGGCCAGCAGGTGTGAGATCTGCAGGCAGGCTGCATCACCATTGCTTTCACCCACTGGACTCTGTTCCCACAAGACCCACTTTGCCACCCAGCCATACCTACCCCGGCATCCTTCCCTTGGTCAACCACCCCCACAGTGTCGGCAGCTCCTATAGACACAAGCAACACCTACACCAGTTGGAAGATCAGGTGAGTGACTAGGCTCCCAGCTAAACTGCCCCAATCTCTAGATCCTAAACCCCAGGGCACCTTCCGAGCCCCTCCCCCTCCCATCTAAGCACAAGGCAGCTGGGTCCTGTACTGCTGTGGTGCAGACCTCAACAGTCAGGCAGCAGGTAAGAGACCTACAGGCAGGCTGCTCTCACCACCACTGCCACACATTGGACTCTGTTCCCACAAGACCAACTCTACAGTCCTACCCAAGCATCCTCCCCATGGACAGCCCTCTCAGGCAACATCAGCAGACCCTATAGGCACAAATGTCAGTAACAGGAATTGGAAGAACAGCAGCCCCTATAGACACAAGCCCCACCCACACCAGGTGTTAGAACTGATGGTTAATTGTAAGAATATGTTCAATGATACAAAGAACAGTGTGGCAGCACCAGAACCCAATAGTTCTTAACATCCCAATGCAGATGAAGCAGAAGAAAATGACCTTACCTTAAAATGTTTTTATAAGGATGATAGAGGCCCTAAAGATAAAATGAAAAATTCCTTAAAGTAATCAAGGAAAAGACAGACAAAAATTGGAAGAAATCAATAAATCCCTTAATGAAAGGCAAGAAAAAAATTAAATCGGTGAAGGAAACAGTTTAAAATTGGAATAGAGGCAATAAAGAAAACCCAAAATTAGGGAATTCCATAAGTGAAAAATCTGGATAAGATACAGATGCAATCATCTCCAGCAGAATGCAAGAGATGAAAGAATAAGTCTCAGGAATTGAAGGTACTATAGTGAAAATAGATTCATCAATCAAAGAAAATGTTAAATCCAAAAATTTCTTAACACAAAACATACAAGGAATCAGGGAACCTTGAAAAGACTGAACCTAAGGATAATGAGACCAGAAAAAGGAGAAGAACTCCAGCTCAAAGGCACAGGAATATATATATATATATATATACACATATATGTGTGTATATATGTATATATATATATATATAATTTATTTATTTAAAAAATTTCCTCCTCCTCCCCTCCTCCCATCCTCCCCACTCCCACCACTCCCCCTTCCCCTCCCTCTCCAGTTCTAAGAGCAGTCAGGGTTCCCCATCCTGTGTGAAGTCCAAGATCCTCCCCACTCCATCTCGTTCTAGGAAGGTGAACATTCAAACAAACTAGGCTCCCACAAAGCCAGTCCATGCAGTAGAATCAAAACCCAGTGCCATTATCATTGGCTTCTCAGTCAGCCCTCATTTTTAGCCACATTCAGGGTGTCCAGTTTGATCACATGCTCCATCAGTCCCAGTCCAGCTGGCCTTGGTGAGCTCCCATTAGATCAGTCCAACCATCTCAGTGTGTGGACGCACCCCTCGCAGTCCTGATTTCCTTGCTCATGTTCTCCCTCCTTCTGCTCATTTCGACCTTGGGAGCTCAGTCCAATGCTCCAGTGTGGGTCTCTGTCTCTATCTCCATCCGACGCCAGATGAAGCTTCTATGGTGATATGCAAGATATTCATCAGTGGACTATAGGATAAGGCCAGTTCAGGGACCCTCTCCTCTGATGTCCAAGGCACAAGCTGTGGACATCTCCTTGGACCTAGAAACCCCTCTAGAATCAAGTCTCTTGCCAACCCTAAAATGGTTCCCCCATTTAAGATATCTACTTCCCTGCTTCCATATCCACCCTTCTTCCATCTCAACCATCCCATTCCCCACAAGCTCTCCCCAATCCTCGCCTTCTCCCTTCTCTCTCCCCATCTCCCCTTACCCCCACCCCACCCCCACCCCCGTGCTCACAACTTTTGCCTGGCAATCTTGTCTACTTCCAATATCCAGGAGGATAACTACATGTTTTTCTTTGGGTTCACCTTCTTATTTAGCTTC
Source organism: Myodes glareolus (assembly GCF_982192425.1). Lineage (NCBI taxonomy): Eukaryota > Metazoa > Chordata > Mammalia > Rodentia > Cricetidae > Myodes > Myodes glareolus. The sequence goes on from NC_142053.1 coordinate 138,630,612, forward strand.
TCTAGGACCACTAATTATAGGCTCAATGTCCTTTGTCCTTTGTTTATGGCTAGAATCCACTTATGAGTGAGTACATACCATATTCCTCTTTTTGGGTCTGGGTTACCTTACTCAGTAAAGGGTTTTCTATTTCTATCCATTTGCAAGCAAAATTCAAGATGTCATTGTTTTTTACTCCTGAGTAAAACTCTAAAGTGTATATGTGCCACACCTTCTTTATCCATTCTTCTATTGAGGGACACCAAGGTTGTTTCCAGGTTCTAGCTATTACAAATAGTGCTTCTATGAACATAGTTGAACAAATGCTTTTGTAGTGTGATTTGGCATCTCTTGAGTATATTCCTAAGAGTGGAATTGATGGGTCCTGAGGTAGGTTGACTCCCAGTTTCCTGAGAAACTGCCACACTTATTTCCAAAGTAGTTGCACAAGTTTGCATTCCCAATGGATGAGTGTTCCCCTTACTCCGCATCCTCTCCAGCATAGGTTATCATTGGTGCTTTTGATCTTAGTCTTTTTGACAGGTGTAAGTTGGTATCTCAAAGTTGTTTTGATTTGCAGAGTCCCATGAGTGACACTGACTTCTGCACATTCCTCCCATTATTTGTGTCCTCTAATCCAAGTACCCTTTTGTGCTAATAAGGAGATTTGAACAAACGTTTATTCCTCCAGATATATCACCATTCACAGAATAAGAAACAGTATCAACCAAGTCCAAGAAGCAATGAATTTAATTGAGCATGAGCACTTCTGGATGACTACATCACTGGAAAAAAACAGCCCTCTACATACACATACGATCAACCACTAACTATTTAACTTTAGGGATATATGAGTCCCTGAGTCCCTGAGGTGCTCATTAGTTACTGAGGGGAGGGACATTTTCTTCAGTGATATGACCACCTATAAATTGCTTATAATCCTGTAAATGATTCCCACCAATACTTATATAAGTAACTCCAGTTAAATTCATTGATTCACCAAACTAGTCTTGGACGGAATTATTTCTTTGGTATTTTGTTGGTGCCCTGTCTGACAGAAGTACATATTTACTCACATATAAAAGTTATTACAACACTTGATGCCCAATGTGAGGCCCTGAAGAACCACAGATGCATCTGAGAGGAGTACTTGAATTGTCTGTGTAATGACTGGGTGATAAGATATAAAACGGAAGCTAATCTGTCCACAGGGTAGCTAATCTGATCATGGGGGAACATCCTAGGGGTTATACCAACATGGCCTTTATTCCCTCAGTAATATGGAATGGCACACCTAATTTTTTCAATAGCAGTTGCATTAGCCATGCTGTGAATGAAGTGATATACCACTAAGACTGTTCCATCAGAAGGTAGACTGTCTATACAGGGCATTCCATGGTGTCATGGAGTGACAAACCTTGATGAATGGTGTCTACCATGAGCACAGAGATGCTCCCCAAATGACTGGCCATAGAATATATTGCAGTTCCTGAAGTTAGCATGTATGGGATGGGATCATAAGCAGACTGCAGCCTCAGTTGTGTGGGTATTGCTCTGGGTAATAATATGTACAACTGATGCTGAGTTTTTCCTACCAAAAGAATTCCTTCATATAAAGAAGTGACTGTAGCAAGATAATTAAAGCAGCTGTTATGCACTTGCCTGTGGATAGGCAGCGAAAGTGGAAAACACGAAAGATGAGGTATTGTCTTGTTTCTTGTGACTAAAGGCTTAAAAAGAAAGGAAGAAATTATATCTGTACTAAATAGTCTCCCCTGGGGTCCACAAACTTGGAACCTATGGGAAGAGAAGAAGGAAGGAAGAAAGGTAGAAGTGATAGATAGAAGATGCGCCATGTCCAGCCCTTAATTCAGTGCAAGAGAAAACTCACTGAGACGGTATGCAGACGAAGACATTGATAATGGCACAGCAGAAGAAAATATAATAATCAGGGGATACCATGCCTTTGAACTGCTTAAATTGGGGAAGATTTTTAAACAGGGCATGAAAGAGGTCTTAACAGTTTGCCTTGGGATACACAGTTAGTTGTAGATGGACCTAGTCTAAGTGCTGTGGAAGTGCAGAAACCAAGTAGCACAGCTATTCACTTCATATTTAAGACGAAGACTGCTTCATTTGAACAATGTAAGGTGAATCAGTTGTGATGGACAAACTCACATGCGCTGTTAGGTGCATTTGTTCATCACCACCTGAGGTCTCATGAACATCAGCAACAGAGGACAATAGAGGAAGGACAGGCATTACTATAGAAACTGCATGTGAGAGAGGCAGTGTTTGATGTCCAGGCCAGGATGCCAGATAGCACTGTGAGGAGAATTAGAAAAGAGGTCGATTAAATGGGAACCTTATGATTGGTATGGAGATTTAGCAATTTTTCTAAGCTCCATAATAGTCCACAGTCTATACAAGGTAGGAGAGGCTCTGGCAGAGCTGAATGATTTAGATAGGCATATAAACTGGGTTCAAAAGTTCTAAGGAACACAAAAGGAGATAAGGGGAAAAAGCAAAGGAATGGATTCTATCTAGGTCATTCAAAAGCAAATGTGGTATGATTTGTGTCTGGCCAGAGTTTCTAGGGAACAGTTAACAGAAAGCCAAGTTGAGTGCAATGAGGTATTGGGAGGCTTATTGCCTGAGCAGCAGTTCATGGAAAGCATAAATGTTAAAATGGTGCAATTGAAATACATGAAGTTTGTCCTGGGTATAAGAAGTTATCTCCCTAGAATAACCGTTTACAACCTACCCTTCAATGAAGTACGTGACTGGGAGAGATTGCACATCAAGTTCAGGGCCATTGCAACGCTCCAACGTGACACGATGGAGGGATATAACTTCAGCTATAGCTCCTGCCTAGAACCTGCCATGCTTGAAGTGCCAGTTCAACAGTAATTGTTGCAGACACGGCAGACAGGATACCAGCCCTGTCCCCTCTTGGCCTTGCGCTAGGCTGAACAGTTTACACTGACTCCATGAACTAACTCTGTCAGAGGTTGGAAGTGGAAAGATGCATGAGTAGTGAATGGCAGACCCCCATGGCAAGGAAGCAGGACAGCTGACAGAGAATGACTACAGAGTATAAAGGGCTAACACAGTCCGCCCCATCAATACCTGAAGCAGGATAGAAAGGCAAGGAAAGTGATAGTGATATGGGAAGTTAAAAGCCCCACATCCTGGAGTCTGTTGGAACCTTCTTACCAGTGAAGAGTTCTAGTACAATTAGCAACACTGACCATAAATGTTGCCAAAATATAAGTAACATTCTTTTCACATATAATTAGTTTATGTCAAAGTAGCAATGAGGCAGGCTTAAGGTCTGACCTTGCACACCTTGGAGAAGGCATCAGTCCTTGTCAGGGACATTTTCTGAATGGGACTCTGAAACAAGACCATTAACTCATTAACTCATTAACTCACCTGTATAATTTATGATAGGGAACCTACTTTCCTTCATCCTTTTGATCTTATCAGTTATGATCCTGTGACGCACCATCAGGAATCACCCTGAGATACTTTGTTTGTTTTTGTAGTTGTTGCTTGTTTGTTTGTTTTTTGAGACAGGGTTTTTCTGAGTAGCTTGGGGCGCATTTGTTTGTTTTTTGTTATTGTTTGTTTTTTTGAGACAAGGTTTATCTGTGTAGCTTTGGGGCCTGTCCTGGAACTTGCTCTGTAGACCAGACTGATCTCAAATACACAGAAACCTGCCTGCTTCTGCCTCTGAAGTGCTGGGATTAATGGTGTGTGCCATTAATGATCTTATTTAAGTTACTTATCAACCCTTTGAAGAAAATAGCTTCAAGATCCACCAGAACTCTCTATCTGACAACTCTAAAGACAATGAAGTACACTTCTTTCCCAGAGAAGCCACAGCAACATTCTTGAATATGTCTTGGTTTCTTTCTGAACACCAACACCTTTGTTTCATTAGCCTTCTTGATTAACAGTTATATCCAAATCCCTTTACTAAACTACATCTCTGATTCATACTAGCCTATTCAAAACTTATTTTTTAAAGTTTATTTATTTATTTATTTTTTATTAATTTATAAAAATTTCCACTTCCTCCCCTCCTCCCAATACCCTCCTACCCCCCCCCCCCACTCCCTCTCCTCCTCCCTCTCCAGTCCTAAGAGCAGTCAGGGTTTCCCACCCTGTGGGAAGTTCAAGTTCCTCCCCCCTCCCTCCGGGTCTAGGAAGGTGAGCATCTAATTCAAAACTTATTTTCTGCATGGAAGCCACAAGTATTAGTTTAGCCCAAGTTGAAATCCCTAAAATGTTAAGTGAACTCATCAGGCTGCTGCAGGTGACAGTGTGTACCGTTTCCCTGTCCCTCTCGATAGTGCCCAACATAGATCTTCCAAGGGAGGAGTTGATACAAATGATTAAATGTTTTCATGCTGTATTGGGCATGTTAACATTTTTCTTCAGTATTCTGTTAGCTGTTGACGTCTGAGACCAATTGGAAATCGCTTGGAATGAAGAGTGGTTAGCCTTCAGAGATCTTTCCTATACTCCTTTAAGTGGTTTTATGTTACAGATGATATGATGATGGCCTCTGAGAGTTTTACAGATTTAGAAAAGCATCAAAAAGATGGGAAAGCACACTCAAAGGAGTAACGATGGTCAGTTAGCACAGGGTGCAAGGCCAGGCATGGCTGTGAAATTTAGGGGGGTGGCAGTTTATAGTTAGGTAAGACACAGATGATATCTGACAAACTGAAAAACCCCTTCACAGCCTGTGCCTGTAAACATTAAAACAATGGTTAAAGAGTTTGAATGAAGTTTGAATGTGAAAAAAGACACTTGCAGAATAATAATATGACTGACATAAAAGAAACCCAGTTCCAGGGCTATGATATCTTCCTGGATATGGGTGGTGTTGCTGAGGCCACTAAAACAATATAGGCCCATTATCACTGATGTTGGTTGCCCTCAAGAACTAGATGGTAATACTCTATTGCCAAAGATGCCATATTCTTTGGTTACCGGACAAAGAGAAATCCAACTAGAGCCTGGATGGAAGTTTCCCTAATGCTGGCTACCTCACATAGTGCAATGCAGGCTGATGAAGTAACATTGTCTTTTACTATATCTAGCTGTGACCCCATGAGCTATCAACATGCTAAGTGAGATGAAACAGTACAACTACAAAGAGCACAACCAATTGTTTTCCAATTAGACTGAAGGCTCAGTCCCCACGAAGGGATTCATGTCTAGCTAGTATTGTATCCCTAGTCAAAAGCAATTGGCTGCATATGTCATAGGTCCTAGTAGGGAAACTGTAGCGATTGCTTTGATAAATGCATACTATGCCTGTCAATTGTCTTTTACATATTTATGTTTATCCTTGTGGATGACTTCTGCTGTCGGCTTCTTTCAAACAGTGGGTCGTGGCTATTGTTCAGACTCATAACTGGTCAAAGTACTAAGAGTAACTGATTGTTGAGTGCTCAGCCATAAAAGTAGGCATCATGATCACTCCCACCAGTAAGAGAATATCCCAGAAGAGAGGGCAGAAGGAAAGTTAAAACTAAAAAGAAATGGAGCAGTGTTGTGTAACGCTGTCCTCTGGGCATGACTTGACCTTTGCCCTCTTAAACTCATACCTTCAGGAAACATGCACAATATTGGGGCCTATTAGCATTTCATCATAGAGGAGGGAGGGGCACACCAGGCCTTAACCCTCCTTGGGGATAAGCAAGCAGTTAACAGTTACTGGACAGAAGGACTCACAGGACCCCACCCTTCCCCTGAAAATGTATAAGCAGTTAACAGTTATTGGACAGAGGGACTCACAAGGCCCTACCCTTCCCTAAGGATCTATGAGCAGTTAACAGTTGCTGACAGTGGAGGTTATACATCTCCATTCTCCCTTGAGGATATGTAAGCAATTACAGTGGCTATGGAGTCTTCATTAGTCTCTTCTTCCCAAAGATGTATAAGCAATTGGTGGTAGCTGGGTAGGGAGACTTTCTTTGATGGTAGTGTCCCCTGTAAGCAGCTCTCTACTACTTGAAGGTTGAAGAGCTAGAATTGAGTGTAACCATTTCTAAATGTCTGCTGTATTGCCTTATCTAGAGTTAGTAGATGTCAGGTCACATCTCTGCTGGAAAAGTTAATGCACAAAACTTCTTTAAATTTTAATATCGAGGCATACTAGAGTAAAAGCATAATATTTGTGACAATCACCTTGCTGTTTTACCTTAAGCATTGTTCTTTATGATTTACTTAAGAATCATCAATTTTTCCTTAAAGAGGCACAGTAAATATTTTGAGTCTACAAGATCTATGGACTATTACAAGGATTCAACCCTACCTTTGGAGAACATTAGACAAAAAATGAGAGTTGGCTCTATTTCATTACCACATTAGACCATTAGGCCACAGTTCAAGAAATAAACACTGAATTATTTTTGTTGTTTTTTGTATGAAGGACTAAAATAGGCTTGTACAAAGGGGTGAATAAAGTGTTAGTCTTGGATCAGAAATAAACATCTAAGGATAAGATCAGAATCTCTTAGGGAAAGGGTATGGAAAAGAATAGGTGGATCTGCAAGACAATATCCCAGTTTGACTGATTATGCTTCTTGTCCCCATTGGGTTTCCATCTAAGTTAGAAACTATGCTCTTCTTCAGGCTGTGAGGTACAGGTTCGTAGGGAAAAGAAGCCATATTCACAGAGGACCCAGATTTGGTTCACAGCACCCACATAGTGACTTAGAGCCAGCTTTAACTTCAGTTCTGGGAGATCCAGCACCATTTCTAGACTCTGTGGCCATCACACTCCTGTGATACACTGATAAACATGCATATTAAACACCAATACATGTAAAAGTAAACTTAAAAATATTTTAATTTTTTAAAAAAATCAAATGGATTCATTTTGAACTTCTATTACTTTACTTATCTTCTTTTCTTATGGGATCTTTAAAAAAATAAACTATTACATTCGGTTCTCTACTGTGAGTTGTTGGTTTTCTCAAATGCTGTGCAATCTTAGCTTGTATGTTTGCACTTAGGAAGGGGAGGACAAGTTGTTTTTAGAGTAAAGAAAGAATAGTTTGTATTGATTTCTTTTAGTGCTGTGTCAATCTTCTTTTCTGCTTGAGATGGAAGGCATAGCATCTTTGGGAGAGCTTTACTTTAGAAGATAAAAAGACTGAAATAGAGAGGCAGGTTGAACATAATCTCTATTGTCAAGAAAGCATGGATGATGCTAAGCAGTACCACAGGATTTCAGAATGTCCCATCCCCCTAATGCAATAGTTTTTGTATTTAAAAGCCAAAGGAATCTCCATTCTCAAGGATGTGAGAATGCCATGCATGCTAAAGCTATACTGTGATTGCATTTTCATCTGAGTTCCACCTTATCTCCATGCCAACATTGGAGCTTTAGGTTCCAAATTTCTGCTAATCAAAGGGTGCCTTTTTCCTGTATTTTCTCCTGGACGCTGAACTGAAGCCTCCACTAGAAATTCACCTGGGGAAATGGCACCTAGATTTTTAATCTTGCAGAATTCTGTCAAAAATCTCTTTCCAGTTCTTAGCCCTTATCCTTTTGACAACTACAAACATCTTATAGAAGTATTTATTCCCTTTTATGTCTTTAATGTCATTTCACTGGGGTTTGCAATGAAGAGGCCAAACCTGCTCTTGTGAAGAAATCTAACTGAAATTTAGATAAAGCTTATTTCTACTGAAGTCTGTTCTATGGCAAAGAGATTTATTGGAAAGAGACAGGCCATTTATGCTAATTGTTATGTAGTGGTAGTCTGTCCATATTTCTAATTCTGCTTCCAGAAGTTTCCTTGGTATTCTCAACATTAAAATGCTGGTTGGTGTATACTATTACTAAATTACACGTGATGCGAATTGAGCAATTATATGTAAATGTTAATTGTTATTCAAGTACCCATACTGCGCAATTAAAATCGACACGTACATGTTTGCAATGTTTCCTGTTTAGCAAATATTTACATATATCTCAATGGAATCTTATTTCAAGTCTTTATGGCAGATGGATCAGCCTAAATTGCACACTGCACAGTCTCGGAGTGGCTACTTAACTTGTTGAGGACTACCTATCCAAATCTTCTATAACCTACTTCCCTTTCCTGGTACTCAATACTTTTTAACTGGAAATTTAGAGTAATAATAATAATTCCATCAAAGGGTAATGCTAAGAAAGTATAGTATTTTTTCCTTCTTAGAACAGAGTGTAGGACACAGCAGCTATTCAAGAAATCTTGAGTAGCAGTAGTATTAATAATAGTACTTTATCATTGTTCCTTTATTCACAAATGACAAAACCACACAGAGTCACGCAAATTGCTCTTAGATTCAATCAATATGAAGCATATCCTTGACACAAATATGTGTTCTTAGTCCTAATAATGTTCTTTCCAATAGTCCTTGTTGTTTCAGCATGCATAAGAAGATTAAAGAGCCAGCAGAGGCCATTTGAGTTGGGGATTAGCACATAAAGCTCTCCCCTCTTTTACGCACTAACCAGAGATGTGATGCTGTGAAAACTGTGGATGGAAATGGTGGTATCTCTCGAAAATGGATCTTCAGTTCTTTAATTTACACTTCCTTAGCATTAGTCTACTCTTTCCTTAACATGTCACAGTTAGCAAGCAAACATTTGACCCAGGTAATAGAGCTCCTTGGGAACATGGACCAGCTCATTTATTTTTGCATTCACAGTACAGCATACACAAACTTTATATAAAAATTCAAACTCAGAGATTTGTGCCAAAAGTTATTTAAAGGGACAGTGAGTGACAATGTGAAACTTAAGTATATACTTCCGTATTCTTGCATGTTGGAAACAATGAGGTTGTGAAAGTGAAACCGTCACTGCGTACGCTCCTTTAGGAAACTTATACCACTCATTTTCTTTGCATGTCAAAATGGCTCAGCCATCAATAGAGTAGATCAAGTTACTTTTAGAATAGACAAACAGAAAGAAAAAAAAAGCAAATCAAGTGTTCATAGGTTTGTGGGTTAATATCTGGGTCTTCTATTCGATTCCATAGGTCGACTTTTCTGTTCTTATGCCAGTACCAAGCTGTTTTCAATACTGTAGCTGTGTAATAGAGTTTGAAGTCAGGGATGGTTATACCTCCAGAAGTTCCTTTATTATATAAGATTGTTTTGGCTATCCTGGGTTTTTTGTTTTGCCATATAAAATTAATTATTATTCTTTCACGGTCTGTGAAGAAATTTGATGGGATTTTGATGGGGATTGCATTGAATCTATAGATTGCTCTTGGTAGAATTGGTATTTTTACTATGTTGATCCTCCCAATCCAAGAGCAAGGAAGATCTTTCCATTTTCTGGCATCCTCCTCTATTTCTTTCTTCAAAGACTTAAAGTTCGTGTAAAATAGGTCTTTCACTTCCTTGGCTAGAATTACCCCCAAGATATTTTATGCTATTTGTGGCTATCGTGAAAGGTAAAGTTTCTCTGATTTCCCTCCCTACTTCTTTATCCTTTGTGTATAGGAGGGCAACTGATTTTTTGGAGTTGATCTTGTGTCCTACCACATTACTAAAGGTGTTTATCAGCTGTAGGTGTTCTTTGGTAGAGTTTTTTGGGTCGCTCATGTATACTATCATATCGTCTGCAAATAACGAGAGTTTAACTTCTTCCTTTCCAATTTGAATCCCCTTGATCCCCTTATGTTGTCGTATTGCTATTGCTAGAACTTCTAGCACTATATTGAAGAGGTATGGGGGAGAGTGAACAGCCTTGTCGTATTCCTGATTTCAATGGAATGGCTTTGAGTTTCTCTCCGTTCAGTTTGATGTTAGCTGTCGACTTGCTGTAAATAGCTTGAAAAGCCATTGACAATGACACTGGGACTTGTTTCCTCTGCATATACTGGATTTTGCAGATCCAGTCTGTCTGGACACTCACCTTCCTGGACCTGGAGGGAGGGGGAGGAACTTGAACTTCCCACAGGGCAGGAAACCCTGACTGCTCTTAGGGATGGAGAGGGAGGAGGAGAGGGAGTGGGGGGAGTGGGAGGGTGTTGGGAAGGGGGCAGAAATGGAAACTTTTATAATTTAATAAACTTTGAAAAAAAAGAAATAAAAGCAACCAGAAGCCTAGGTGTAAGAAGCCTAGTTGCTTACAAACGTGCTGAGACATTATCTTCATTGGTAGTTACCCTCATTTCTGATCCTGAAGTGAGGTTTGAGGATAGAGCTTCTAGCATACCATTATGGTTATTTTAAGTTTTTCCTTTCGTTCTTTCTGTTGCCAAGGTGGAAATACACTCCAGAGTACCTGTCCACATTCCTTCTGAAGCAGCAGAGCTGTGGCCTGGAATCTTTCTAGGATATGGAAGTTTGGTTTCTATCAGGAGGAAAATACGTGTGATATACACAGGTTTGGATAATTCATGAATATTAATGATAGTGCATGAAAATAACTAGGTAATATTAATAATATATATCCTGCTTTTAGTCTTTTCTATAGTATTTTTCCCACTGTTACAGAGAGAAGATAATTTTACAATAGAAGAAATAGACAGAAAATTAAAAAGCAAATTTTTTTCCTTATCACAAGGTCCCAGAGGGACATAGATTAGAGCTTTTCACTTGGCGCATTAAGACTATATATAGCACTCAAGTTTCAACAAACTTCGGAGGTAACAAAGAAGAGTTTTTACCTCACAATGATAATAGAGAATGTGGCTTTCCACATTTCAAGACACATGTGATTGACTCTTCAGGATGTGGCTAATGTGTATTCTGTCAGGTAGACTTTGACTTGTCCTCATGTCAGTTCTGACAGTCCCTACTGACTAACTAGGACCAAAACTCCTGCTATGTTTATGACTTAAAAGAAAAGATTTTGTTGCTCTTGTAAAATCCTGCCTCTTCAGAAGGTCCATGACAGGAGATGGAGTTGGACGGATACTGTGAAAGGAACTTCTAAGTATAGTCAAGCTTAAGGGCAGTGGAGTGTTCTATATCCTGCTCATTGCTTATTTCTGCCTACCTTGCCATGTTACCAAGAATGAGCCAACAGCCAGACATGGCTCTGAAACATCCATAGCCACAGTGCCCATCATGGAGTCCCTCTCCAAGGCCTGGGCACAGAAGAGTTACTTTGTACTAGTTTATGCCCAATTCCACACCTGTTGCTGATTGGTTTTCCAGTAAAGCTAGTGCTAATTGGATGTTAGCATACAGAGAACTATTAGGAGGGGGAACTCTGCCATCAACCCCAGGAATAGGGAAGGGAAAGAAAAAATCTGAGGAGAAGGAGGAGTCAGACTGTGGTGAAGTTACAATAGGGCCTCTCAGCCAGCTAACCAGGGAGTGCTGAAGCCAGAGACAATTTCAGAATTGTCTCGTTAGGCCCAAATGGAGAGAGCCCCTAGACTCTGACTTTGAGCAAACTTCAAGTTTGGGCCATCTGGACATCTGTGATCTTAAATCAAATGTATCCCATTAGCTGAGGTATTCGTGGAGAGATAGGAAGAAACAAATGGGGACAAATATGACAGAGGTACTCATTAGGAAGCTGTGCTGCAAAAAGGTATTTACATAGTGGGACATGGTGCTCATGAAGTCCGCTTTCATCACAGGTGAGTCTCTGACATGCTAATGTGTCTCTTGCATCTTGCCTATCTGTAGAATTTGCCCTTATTCTATTCAGCTGGCTGCCATCAATGCCAGAGGCCCATACTGAGAACCGCCACAACAGTGCTAATCAGAATATTGAGTTTCTCCCATATAGACTGAATGTTTACTGTGCTAGGACCCTCCATGTGTTATTTCATGAACTCAGACAAACTCTATGATATGGATAACTTAGCATAACAAAATTGAATAAGCTAAGAGAACAGAGTCTGTGATAATACCCTAAGTGCTGTTTTCATTACTGTAGCTCTGTAATAGAGTTTGAAGTCAGGGATGGTAATGCCTCTGGAAGTACTTTTATTGTATAGGATAGTTTTGTCTATCCTGGGTTGTTTTGTTTTTCCATATAAAGTTGATTATTGTTCTCTCAAGGTCTGTGAAAAATTTTGTTGGAATTTTGATAGGGATCACATTGAATGTATAGATTGCCTTTGGTAGAACTGCCATTTTTACTATGTTGATCCTACCCATCCACGATCATGGGAGATCCTTCCATTTTCTGGTGTCCTCTTCAATTTCTTTCTTCAAAGACATAAATTTCTTGTCAAATAGATCTTTCACTTCCTTGGTTAGTGTAACCCCAAGATACTTTATGCTATTTGTGTCTATCGTAAAAGGTGAAGTTTTTTTGATTTCCCAATCTGCATCTCTATCCTTTGTGTATAGAAGGGGTACTGATTTTTTTTTTTGAGTTGATCTTGTATCCTGCCACATCACTGAAGGTATTTATCAGCTGTAGGAGATCTTTGGAAAAGTTTTTGGGGTCACTGATGTACACAATCATATTATCTGCAAATAACGAAAGTTTGACTTCTTCCTTTCCTATTCGAATCCCCTTGATCTCCTTATGTTGTTTTATTGCTGTTGCTAGACCTTCAAGCACTATGTTGAAGAGATATGGTGTGAGTGAAGAGATATGGTGTGAGTGGACAGCCTTGCCTTGTTCCTGATTTTAGTGGAATGTCTTTGAGTTTCTCTTCATTTAATTTGATATTAGCTGTTGGTTTGCTGTTTATTGCTTTTATTATATTTAGATATGATCCTTGTATCCCTAACCTCTCCCTCCTTAAGAGAGGATAGGGAACCCTTCCCTGTGCGAAGTCCAAGGCCCTCTCTCCTACATCCAGGCCTAGGAAGCTTTGCATTCCAATAGACTAGGCTCCCAAAAAGCCAGTACATGCAATAGAAACAAGTCCCAGTGCCTTTATCAATGGCTTCTCAGTCAGCCCCCCTTGTTAGCCACATTCAGAGAGTCTGGTTTGATCGCATGCTCATTCATTCCCAGTCCAGCTGGATTTGGTGAGCTCTCATTAGAACAGGCACACTGTCTCAGTGGGTGGACCAACCCCTCATGGTCCAGACTTCCTTGCTCATCTTCTCCCTCCTTCTGCTCTTCATTTGGACCTTGGGAGCTCAGTCCGTTGCTCTGATGAGGGTTTCTGTCTCTATCTCCATCCCTCGCCCAAAGAAGATTCTATGGTGATATTGGAGATAATTATCAGTATGATAGTGGGGCAAGGCCAGTTCAGGCACCTTCTGCTCTGCTGCCCAAGGACCTAGCTGGGGATATTCCCATGGACACCTGGGATACCCTCTAGAGACAAGTCTCTTGCCAACCCTAAAATGGCTCCCTTAATATAGATACCTTCTTCCCTGCTCCTATATCCACCCTTCCTCCCTCTCCACCCTCCCACCCCCCAAGCTCTCTCCAATCTCTCCTTTCTCCCTTGTCTCTTTCCCTCTTCCCTTCCCCCTACCCCGACCCCCATGCTCCCAACTTTTGCCTGGTCTGGATGTAGGGGGGAGGTTCTTGAACTTCCCCCAGGGCAGGGTTCCCTGCCCTCTCTTAAGGAGGGAGGGAGAGGGAAGAAGGTGAGTAGGGGAGTGGGAGGGGAATGGGAGGAAGAGAGGAAGTATAAATTTTTGAATGGAAAAAGATAAAGAAAAATAAAATAAAATTAATACTATGTTGATAACACTGCCTTGTTAAGTTGCTAGCTTGGGATGAATCTTTGGTCCCCTTGGACCATGTTAGCAGCTGTTGTCATATACTGAATTGAAATTTCACTCAGAAGGTATTTTCTACAAGAAAGTAACTCCATATGAGCTCTTTCACAAGTTGGAGGCTTAGTTATGTGGGATCTTGAGAAGTGGAGCTCTCTATAACAATAAAGATAACAATAGTTATCTTCTTAAAAATTGCAGCTTCCTTTTCAGTACACAACTTGATAACTCTCTTTCCTGGTGTTCTTTACCATTGTAGCTGTGCCTAAGAGTAATCAGGAGCAACCCTTCAGCAAACACAATGTTATGCTGTCTTGAAATTTGCTCCACCACAGAATTTGATCCTTTATTTTATCCACAGTTTTTAGGACACCGGTAAAATGCAGCTGCATTATTTGCTAAAATATCATATTAATGATGTCTACCTCAATTGCTAATATAGTCTTTGTTCCCCTTTACTATCTGCATTGCTCTCCATAGTACTGTCTTTCATGTTCCTATTAGAACAGGTCACTATCCTCTGCTTACAGAATTCAATTATTTTTCTAATCCAAAGTTGCAAAGTCTTCCAAGTTTAAAAAAAGTGATGTTCTTCACAGCAATAACCCCACTCTCTCTGGTATCAACTTTTATGTTAATTGATTTTTGTTGCTGTGTTAAAGTATGATGATCAAAAGTAACATATAGAAGCATTTATTTTTGACATCAGCTTCCAGAAGGTTAGAATACAGAGCAGCAGGAAACTAAGAGATCACATCTCAACCATACACAGTAATCAGAGAGAAAGAAAGCAGGAAGCAAAATTAGTCTGTTAGCCCTCAAAGCCCACCCACAGAAATGTACTTCCTAGAGGTAGACTATAGTCCCAAAATTTTTGTAACTTCCCTAAGGCCAACAATTGGGAACAAAGTGTTCAAATGCATGAGCCTATTGAGACATTTCCCATTCAAACCACAATAGCCTTTAACCTACATGTATACTATAAAAAGGAAGGTCTCTACAGAGGAAAATGTTCTTCATGTTTCCAAGCAAAGGACATGATCAACAGGAGAAGACCCCGTTCTAGCAGATAATACAATTGGTAAAGAAAAATTAAAGGAGCCAAAGGCCCCCTCTGATGTTTCCAAGAGTAGTCACCTAAGGAAACTCACTAGGCTTTTAAAACATGAAGAGGTTTTGGCCTCCTACATGGTTGAGAATATGCATTAGGAAAGTATGAGTGTGATAGGGTTAGTTATCAACTTGACAAAGCCTAGTACCATCTCTTAGCATGTCTATGAAGGTTCATCTTGATTAACTTAAGTGGCACTGAAAGGTCCTCCTTGATTGTTAGTGAGACCAGCCAAGGAGAAGGAGATCCAGAATTATATAAATAAAAAGAGAAACCCTTGTAGGAGCAGGAGATCCAGGGTTGTATAAATAGAAAGAGAAACCCCGCACAGGAGTAGGAGATCCAGAGCTGTATAAATAGAAAGAGAAACCCATGCAGGAACAGGAGATTCAGGGTTGTATAAATAGAAAGAGAAACCCACGTCACAGCACACACTCATTGCTTTTCTTCTGACTATGGCTGCAATATGATAAATGTTCTCAGGCACCTGCTGCCTTATGTCCCCATTATGACAGACATTAACATGGAAGTGGGAGCTAAAATAAATCTTCCTTTACTAAGTTATATTGATAAGAGTATTTTACACAGCAACAGGAAAGGAAACTAGGATAACATTAAAAAATAAATACTAATATTACAAAGTAAAACTGTATTAGCCCCCAACCAGGATTCTTAAACAGACCTAGTTCAACTGAGGACATAAAGCTCTTAAATTTCAATAGACAGTCATCGAAATAATCAGATTTAGCCACTTAAGAGACCCTTACCATGTCCTTGAAACAGCTTCAGGGCCTTCCATTATCTGTCAGATAACAGACTCAACATGCACCAGACTCATGTCTTACAAAACTCAGAGCTCATTGTAATAACTAACAATATGTGAAATCCTGCTGGCCACTGACTGTTATATCTAAATCTTGAGTGCTCTCTCCAAAACTGTTGTACAGAAACTCCATAAATTTCCCACAGAGCTAAACTAGATCTAGACAATTCTCTACTTTCCGATCTTCAGGCCACCTACCTCACGGTAGAAGGTAGGAAGGTAGGTAGGTAGAAGGGTAGAAGAGGTTTTATGGTAGCAGGACAAAGATTTTCAAGTCATACAATAGTAAGTATCACAGAGACCACAGACACTAAGCCATTTTTAAGTAGTCACATACCAGCCCCCAAATCAGAGCTTTTTCTAGGACTCTCCAACTGGGGTCAGGGATGAATGAGAGGTGACAGTTACATGGATTTTCCTAAGACTTTCTATTAAGCCATACTCATGCAGTCATCTGGAGAGAAGAGATCTTCTCACTGCCCTCAGTACTAAACATGCATGACCTCTGAGGCTTTGATGCTCCAGAAATCATCTGAATTTCAATCTAGGTGGCCATTATATATTTCTAAGTTTACCCAAAGGACCACTCTGACATTGGTGAGACTAACAAGCAATGGGATGACAAGTTAATCAAGGCAGATTGACTTTTACTCCAGGCTGCTTATCTTTTAACCCTACTCTAACCACTGTCCTACATTCTCTAAATATTCCTCAAGAAACCAGACAGGCCTTAGACTTCACAAGTACCGTAGAGGTTTGGTTATAGAGCCCAGAGCAGAAACTGTTATTACAACCACTTCATCCCTTATGAAGTCTTTTCGGAAAGACCCTTCCTTCAGACAGGCCTCTTCCTAGATTCAGATGTTCCTTACCCACCTCAGTATGTTACACCACAAGTACACACAATCATGGCTGTCACTAGTACCAGGATAAGTACAGCCAGATTCCACCCTTCCACATTAAATTAGGAAATTTGGCCTACCTCAGAATCTTACCACAGGATCTAAGACAGTGGTTCTCTACCTTCCCAGTGCTGTGATCCTTTAACATAATTCCTCAAATTGTGGTGACTTCAAACTATTAAATTATTTTTGTTCCTACTTCCTAACTGTAATTGTGCTTCGGTTATGAACATAGTATAAATATCTGTGTTTTCCAATGTTCTCAGGTGACACCTGTGAAAGGCTCGTTCAATCCCAAAGGAGTCATGACCCTCAGGTTGCAAACCACTGCTCTAAGCTTCCCGGACCAGACTGCACCAACACCTCCCCATTAGTGTAACTCCAGTCAAGTTGCAAGGCCTGCCATCATGGAATCATTTGTTCAGATATAAGACTGTCCCACCCCTTGAAACTCCAACATATTTCTGATAGCTTCATGGAAATCTTCATCTTCTGTTCCAGCAAGACAGAGCTGAAACAATCCACCCCTAAACTCCTCTAGGCTCCATTAAGTGGTCAACATTCTTTCTGTCACTTTTCTGAGCTCTACAATATAAACTTTTAAATACACTTTTATTTCTTGAGACTTTCACACATCGAGATAATATTTGTTCTTTATATCCATGTCCCACTTCTCCTTCAACACTTCCCAGGCACCCCTTTCTACATCTCCATCCTAAATTCATGTCAACCTTTATAACTCTGAGTCCTGTTAGAGCTGACTGTATGTTCCATGATGTGGTACTATCCACTGGAATGGGGGTAACCTATCATGGGTCACACCATAACAGAGAATAGGTTTACCCTCCCCAAGAGTCTTCAACTGCCAGTAGCTCCTCAGCAGGGATGTGTGTGTGGGGGGGTTCATGAGTTCCTCCTCTATCCAACAGTCTCTAACTGCCAGTTGCTCCTGAGCAGGGGTGGGGGTGTCTCATGAGTCCCTCCTCTATCCATGAAGGAGTGTTGATTGGCTTTAACTTATACAGTTCTTTTGAAGGCAGTCATGGATTCTGTGGATTCATATATGCATAGTCTGTTATGCCCAGAAGGCACTGTTTTTCATCAGTTGTCCCAAACCTCTGTCTTTTGCAATCTTTACACCTTCTCCTCTTCTGTGGTACTCTCTGAGCCTTCTGTGTGGACATGTGATATGAATGTATTTAGTACTGAGCACTCCATAGACTACTCTTTCTTAGTATGGAAGTCTTCATACTAAGTGCTGTCCATTGTAAAAGTCACCTTCTCTGGTGAGGGCTGTGGCTGCAGCAACCTATTGACACTTGGAGCTGGAAGGCTCTATGGTAGAATTTTCTAAGCTATCTTCTTTTAGTCCCTGTAAATCCTGTAGGACCCAACCTAGTTTAGAGAATTCATCTTACATCTACATTCAGGGAGACTTCTTTGACATTACCTGGATGGAAATCATCACTTATCTGTTGTGTGATGTTTTACTCTTTGTCTTTTGGGGGGCTCACCACCCAGCTCTCAAATGAATGACACAAGGAGACTTATACTTACTTATTAATGCCCAGCCTTAGATTGGCTTGTTTCTAGCCAGCTTTGCTTAAATTATTTCATCTACCTTTTGCCTCTGGGATCTTTCCTTTTCTTACTTCTATATATCATACTTTTAGTCTTACTATATGGCTCACTGGGTACCTGGGTGGCTGGCCCCTGACATCCTCCTCACCTTGTTCTCTCATTGCTCCCTGATTCTTATCCCCTCCCCCGATTTCTCATTTTATGTGTATGCTGTGCGTGCCAGCCCTGCCTATTTCTCTCTCCTGCCTCACTATTGGCTGTTCAGTTCTTTATTAGACCATAAGATGTTTTATTCAGGCACAGTAACACAGCTTCACAGAGTTAAACAGATGCAGCATAAACAAAAAGTAACACACCTTAAAATAATATTCTCCAACACTTAATTACATTTACAATCCCTGTTTCTATTTATATATTGAAAACCTAAAGGCTGGTGGTACTCAGGAGTTTACTCATTGTATTTTTGTTTAAATTCCTCTCAAGATACCAACCCTTTCTTGTCAGGTGACTCCTTTACCCTTGTTGGTCTAAGACGTCTAAACAGTTCTTCCCACAGACTCTAAAGAACATTAAACTCCAGATAGTTATTTCATGGATATCAAACATTATTAATTTCATCTGATTGCCATGTTACTTACATCTTGATCTCAAAGCAATAGTCTAGCCTTGAACTTATTGCAGTCACCTCGCTCTTCTCCTCTGCTCTGCTCTGCTCTGCTCTCCTCTCCTCTCGTCTCCTCTCCTCTCGTCTCCTCTCCTTTCCTCTCAAAAATGCAGTTCCAGTCTTCTATTTCTTGTGTTGGTTCGAATGAGAGAGACCATCTTCCCATGGACTCAATGTATTTGAACCCTTAGTCAATGCCTGGGGTTCTGCTATTTTGTATGCTCTTAATGGAGGAAGTATGGCACTTGAAGAGAACTTTGAGAGCTTAAGGCCTTACCCTATTTCCATTTTTATTTTCTATCTTTTCTTTGTGTTGGGGTTTGAGATGTGAGCCCCAAGCTTTCTATCCAGCTGCCATGCCTGACGCTTGCTGCCATGCTTCTCTGCCATGATAGAGTCATAGCATTTTGGTACAGTAAACCCAGATAAACACTTCATCCTATTAGCTCTTTGTGTCACAGTACTTTATCACAGCAACAGAAAAGTAATAAATACATCTCTCAAGGTACTTTGACTATAGGGAACATTAGCAACACTTACCAGTTCACCATTTTAGCTCTAAAACAATTTCAGAAAAAGAGCATCTGCCATTATCAGTTATTCAATCTTGCTGATAAGTCAAGGAAGAAAATTTACAGGCAATGGACTTAAAATAATAAACCAAAATGTGGAGTGTGACCAGTGATTTGTAGTGCTTTATTCAAACAACTAGAGTCTCCTTATTGACTTATGGTGTGCTTCATCCCAAGGGGATAGTCTAGAAAGGATGTTACAAAATGTATTATTTAACAAGATGGTGAAATACGTTCTTATCTATTCAAATATAACCCCCACTCAATAGACCCTACACTATTGCTCATGAGATAAGACCAAAATGAGAGCAAGCAACTTCTCCTGACTATGATGTAAGGGCCTCACTCCCTCTGAGGGATATTTCTTTCTTATAATCTACTCTTCTGTTTCTTCACAGCATGTATTTATTATTAAAGCATGGCATGCTGGGAATGATAAGTACAAGATACAAGTAGAAAGTATTTACAAAGCAAGACTAATAGGGAAGATTTTTTTTCTCTTCAAGAGAAGTTTCTTGGTTTTCACGTCTTGGGTTGTTTGTGTAGAGTCTGGTGCTGGTGGAGGTCAGTTTTCTACAAGAGGACATAGTCTACTGGAAGACTTTTCTGAGTTCAAGTACAAGAACTGTCTCCAAACAAGAAAAACTATATTTTTGCTTATAATTATGTTCCTGATATATGAAGGAGGTCGCATGTGGTTATAGATAAAAATAGGTTCCCAATGGCTTTCCAAGCCCAGGGTTATATTTTGATGTCCCTTGTTTCTGAGACAGAGAACTTTGGGCAATAAATTGAAGTAATTTGAACTAAAGGATCAAAGAGTTCCTTTCTACTTCTAGTTTATAAAACTTGCACTTTAAGTCGAATAGTAATTAATAAAAGAAGTTGGGAAGGAAAAAGTGAGAATGAGAAATATGACGGGAATACAAAGTGCCATGCATTACTATAAATGATGATGTGATTTTTACTTGTCGTTTGGATGAGACAGAATTAATGCCTTTCTTTCCTAAACTTGACTGTGTCCTAGAAATTTCAATGTGTTTGAAAATTAAACTGTAGTTTGGCTTTACATCTAAATCCTGCTTTGTGTCCTTCCATTTTATCCTCTGCTTCTCAGGCCTAGGGCTGATGAAAACATCAAGGACATCCTCAAAGAGAAGATTACATGAAACAATTGTCACTGCTTTGCCTAAGCACTGTTACCTTGTATGACTAGCCACGCTTCACTTTGCTTTCACCTCTATCCATGAAAGCCCATGATGGTGAAGCTTCAATAGCCTCAGAGACCACATTGTGTTTGACTTATCCTGTGTTGACTGTGTGATCCAAGTTAACAGGAGGACAGCTGTTCAAGCTCATGCTCTCAGCTTCTCTGTCCAGTGAGAAAAGAGAAGTAGCTGTAGAAATATCTAACACTGTCATGGAAATGATCAGCAGATTAATAGATGAACAGAAATGTGTGCAGGTGAGAATAATAACATCTACCAGCCCACTGAATATTTAGTAGAAGCCACGTGTTTTACTAACACCTTTTCATTTAATCATTCCAAAAGCCATAAAGGCCATCCACAGAGGGCGTTGTAACTGTTATCTTCATATAGCAGTGGGGAAGCAATGTCCCCTGGGCAAAGAGAGGATCAGTGAGATCTGTCCCACCAAATGGAGTTTGGAGCTTGGCTAAATGAAACATCATATTGTAATATTTGATTACCTGGAAAATCCCCTGGGAAGCTTGTTAGTTCAAGAATTCTGGACCTGAGACTCTGCCACACTGACTTAGGAGGTCTTGGGATATGGTCTGAGAATCTGGACTTCTTAGCAGCCTCTGAGCAATGCTGATACAGCTGGTCAGGGGACCACTGTGTGTCTGGTAGGGCCAGTTTGTGACTTTGTGGAGTACAAAATCAGGAATTTGGTGCTTGAACATTATCGCCTTCTGAAACCCAGCTTACTATCTCCAGCTTTGTCTTCCTTACCTTGACTGGTTTATGGCCATGCCCTCAACTAGGAGGAGCTCTCAGAAAGAGGTCTAATCAAGCCACTATTGCTTCAAGAAATTACATCTCCTACTACCTTTGTGTGCTATATGGACTAAACCATGGCACTTCTTACCTCTCTAAGGCCATGCAATCTCTCCTGACTGGGGTCTTGGATGCCAATCTTTCCAAAGCTACCTGCCCATACTTGGTTAAATTCTGATTCTATTCTGGGTGCTATCTTCAAAAACAATTCCAAAGAAAGGTCTTTCAAGACCTTGGGCAATATCCTTCAAGGATTCCTGTAAGCACGCTTGTAAAGGGTGGAAATGACTCAACACACCAGTCAATTGGGACTCCTTCAATGTAGGCAACAAACTATAAGTAAGTTGATGTTATCATTGAACTTGTATTTCTCCTGACCTAGGAGATTAACTATCACACCTGCTCTTGGGGCAATGGCTATTGCATGCTTTCTTAGAGTCAGAGCTATTAAGAATGAAACTCAGTCATGAATAAGAAAATGATGACATGCTTTAATAACCCAGAAAGAAAGACTTGTTTATGTTTTGGAATTTTTCCATCTGCATATTACAGACCACAAAAGAGACCATTTTGCCTTCAGAAAGAATGAATATTTGTAACAAAACACTTTCTCAAAAGGACATTCCTCCCTCTGGTACATTTTGATCTATTCTGATTTAATGTAAAGTTCGAAGATGGGGTCTGACCTTATCTATCAGCGACCAAGTAGTTGTCTCATGGAAATGCAGTTTGAAACTCATTAATAGGGCAGACTGTATATTATAACTTAGAAGCTGTGGGTTATCACTGATGCTTGCAATTGCTATGGAAACCAAGTTCATATGCACCTTTTAGAGAGTCTGCTTAAAACAGGGGAGGGGGAAGATGAAAGGAAGTATGTTCCTTGGAAGAATAAACTGTTTAGTACCCAGCATGCATAAGCAGATTCAGTGGTGCAAAAATGCTCTGCCTAAACAATAACAGCTCTTATATTTTTAAGGCACTAATAATGTCTAATATTGTATTAGAGAACGATGTTTATGCTGGTGGATAAGAATACCTGGTGTCTTTTCCCATGCACACAGACACCATACACTAACATGCACAAGTTTTTGAGTTTCCATCAGATCTTTGCAGTTTCTTAAGCCTTTTGAAGGCCTCTTATACATGAAGCTTGGGCTGCTGAAACTAAGCCTTCTCTGCCTCTCATTGAATGAATGTTGACATTGAGTGTTTCATCCTTCCATGTGTGAGCTGAATTTTCCAATTACAGAGTTTATAAATAGTAGTGTTAATTTTTTCGAGATGCCTATAAAAAATGAGTGGTAGTATTAATCAAATTTAAATTTTGGAGGTTCTGTCTTCCTCTTTCCTTGCCTACATATTTTCCTGATCATTGATGTGGGACTGTGTTGTGGAAATAATAGAATAAGCACCACCTTGTACAAAGGGAATTTCCAAGTATGCACATCCTGTTGACACACTTATGTTATCCTGTTCAGCATTCTTATCTGTCATTCTGCATATGTGTGAATTAGTAATTGTTTCCTCTATGTATTTGTATTGCCTATGCTGTAGTGCGGTGAAAGCTGCATCATCTTCTTCTTTTGAGCAGAAACAGATCCTCAAACTCGTTTCCCTGTCTTTTTCAATTTTTTAAAGATTTATTTTTATTTTTATGTGTGTAGGTGAAAAGTCTGCATGTATGTCTCTGCACCACATGTATGCAGTCCACCTGGAGGCCAGAAGATGGTGTTGGATCCTCTGGAACTGGAGTTAGCGATGGGTGCCTGGAATTGAACCTGGGTCCTCTGCATGGGCAACAAATGCTACTAATAGTTGATTATGTCTTAAGGCTTGTATTTTATTTTTATTTTTAATTGTGTGTGGGGGGGCAGGGAGTGTTGCATGAGGACAAAAGAGGGCGTTGATTTTCCTGGTAATGGAGCTAGAGTTGCAAGCAGCCCATTGTGAGTGCTAGAAACTTCACTTGAACCCTCTGCAAGAGCAGTGTGTACTCGTAACCTCTGGACTCTCTCTCCAAACTTCTTTGTCTTCATCTTCAGGTCTACGGGAACTTTGAAGACAGCACTCTTCTTCTGAAAATTGGTGCTCATCTGGAAACCATTTCTCTTTCCAATAGGTATATAACAACTACCAGAATGCTGGCCCCTCCTCTACCCACCTGTGGCCTTAGTAGACACCATTTGAAAAACAAGCAGGCCCCCTCCCCACAAACCCCTAGGAGAGGCTTGCTTTATTTTTTTTCCTTTCCCTACTCCTGGCAATCACACCAGACAAGTGTCTCTGCTGGGTAAATATGTGCTCATTTGTTAGAAATGTGTCTTTGTAGCACTGAATGTCTCTAGTACCTTGTTCCCCAGTCATGAAATAACAAACTTCTAGAAATGGGGGACCCCTGTGGCTATAAAAAGGGTACTATTATTTTTTGTAACATGTTCATTAGCATTTCTAGCATATTGCCAAGTACATAAGGGGTACACAGATTTTCATTCCCGCATTCTTTCCCACAACTAGTTCTCAGTCGAAAATTAGCTCAAGGCAGTTTTCAAAATAAAAAAGGAAGCCGATGACTATTGGCGCAGGAAATAAAGCACAGCCACAAAAGACAGACATTTAAGCCAATTTAATATTTTCTAAGATTACCATTTAATTCCTGCAATACCATTAAACACTATTAAACAGTTAAATGGATAAGTACTGTCACACTAAGACCATGGGTTCTAAGAAGCAAGAAGCAGCGATGGTACAGGCAACGGCAGAAGCAACCGCAGATCTTATACGCGTTTTTGATGGAATTTCTAGATGTTCAATTGTCGGAGCTTCTTCTGTAGTAGTCTTTTCTTCAAAAATTTGAATGTAGACGTGGTTGGTTTTCGTCTTCCTCTACTTCAGACTGTAGCTCCTCCGATATCAGTTGTCTGGCTAATTTGATGTTCAATCCTTCGTTGTAATGTAACTTTCTTTTCAATTCAAATTGTCTTTGCCTTTCTTGCTTGTCCAGGAAGAATTTGCTAGTATGTGCACCGCTGCTTTCTTGCTCCTCACCCTGATAGCTGGCTCCAAAGGTGTCAGTGGCTGCGAGTTTCTTCGCTAAGGTGTCAGGGGTTATGGCTTCCTTTCCTTGTACTTCACTCATCGCGTCTTCTCCATCATGTGGCACACTGGCGTAGGGATTGCCGGGCTCGTTCATCTTCATTAAGTCATAGTCTTTGTAGGATGGATAATGAGTTGCTAGTATGTTGGATTCGTCCCACTTCTGTGATTTCTTACGCTGCAACTCCTGGGTGCCAGGTCTTCCGGATGGCTGAGTGGAATCCTCCACTGAAGATGTTGAACTTTTGTTTTTGAGTATCCCCTTGATGGGCCGATGTGAGGTGGTGGAGGTTGCCATGACTGGGAAGCTGAGGGCCAAGTTAGAAGTGGGCCAGCGCAGCCACTTGTCCGCACTCCGGACTCAAGCAGGAGCTAGATCTGTCTGGCGGACTGGCTCTCAGCCCTCCAGTGGCAGCGCCAGGGCTGGGTAGGTCACAAAGGACGGAGTGAAATAAGTCATAATGCACCAGTCTTCGACACTGCAGCAGCTGTGGCTTAGCGGGCCTCTCTGGTGGCCATCTTGGATTTTGTTTTCTTATTAATTAATATAATAGAAAAACACCCGTTTGTGGTATATGAAAGAGAATCACTATTTTGGGATTTCTCTGCACTCTGTGCACAGGGAAGCTATGTGAAACATCTTTCTTACTATCTAACATTTAAAACTCACTACTTTGATTGCAAAGATGGGAGACCTTAACTAGATGAAAATTTTCTCCTCTCCCTTATGCCCATTCATATGTCCCTCTACACACACACACACACACACACACACACAAACACACACACACACGCGCATATATGTATATATATACACACACACCCCAGTCCTCCTGTCCATCTTTATGTCTCAAAGAATAACCACAGCTGCTTAGACCAGTCAGGATCCTGGTTGCAGTTCTAAGACCAGATGAGATGACTCACTCTTCAATCCAGTCCTTTGGTACTAGCCTTAAGAAACTCATTCAGTCTCTTCTACTGCCACCCTGTTTTAAGTCACTACCACGTCTTGGGGTGACTCACCTTAGCCTTTGAATTAGATCCTGGATAGACCTCCCTGGTCCTTTCCAATCTCTGGTTCACTCTCTAGTCACAGAAATCTTGAAATCCTTTCACCCAATTCAATCACTTGTGTAATGTCCTTAAAACCAAGACCTGATCCCAGAAAAAAAAGCATGTTCAAGCATCCATCTAGAGAAGTTTTATTAACTTGTGGGTTTGTGACCCTTATGGCATCAAATAACCCTTTCACAAGGGTCACCTAAGACCCATTAGAAAATATAGATATTTACATTATGATTCATGAAAGAAGCAAAATTACAGTTATGAAGTAACAACAAAAATAATTTTATGTTTGGGGGGTCACCACAACATGAGGAACTGTATTAAAGGGTGCAGCAGTAGGAAGTTGAGAACCACTGCTCTAGAGCCTTTTCCCAGCAAATTCAACCCACTAGATGCCAAGCTTTTGAGGTACCCTTTCAATTCTAAAAGCATTCATGACACTTTCTGTCCAAAAGCACTTGTAAAATCCCCAGAAGCCTTAAATATACCTTCAGAAATTGCTCTAAACATTATCCTAGAGCCCAAAACTGTCTCTCAAAGCCGACAATCTTCCCTGTACATTTATGCTACCTCTATTCTCCTTGGTAATACTTGAAGTCATTTAAATATATTGTTTGTGTACAATAGATAGCAAATATCAAGAAGAAAGAATGTAACAAAGACCCACTCCTTGAACCTGACTTAATCAGGCTTTCCTTAGCCCTCAACGTGTCGACCCAACCATCAACTTCCCCACCAGTTGGTACAGAATCCAGTTTGAACTTAAATCCTATTGTCAATTTAGTGAAACCCCCATTTGGTTCTGACACACTTGGATGCGTAACCAAATTCCTCATGTTGAATGTACTAGACAACTGGTCAGTCTGACCTACTTTAAGGAAGAATCCTGGAAGTTCAGTCTATCAAGAGTACCCTTACTCCTGCTGCTTCTTGTTAATTTCCCCCTTTAGCAGTTATGGTGCCCGTGACTTGGACAGGATCAGATGTAGCATTAGAAAGCTGAACCTCTTGCCCTGAACTACATGAAGCTTCTACTTTCCTGTCTCGCCATACTGATTTAGGAACCCATAGGTGAGTCTAAATCCTGAGCTCTGGGTAATAGTCTGCTAACCAGATACATTCTGTTTGTTATGGTTTTGGGTAAGCATGTGCTTTGAAGGTGGGGTAGAGTCCTCCTCTTTTTTTTTTTTTAAAGTTGCCTATGGTTGTTTCCTGTTACTCTATCTTAGTGACACAGACTGGAAAAGGTATAGAGAACAAAAGGTTTGATTTGTGGTTCTAAAGGCTGAGATGTTCAAGACTGGTCATCTCTATATGGCAATGCTCTTCTGTAGAATAGAATTATTTTCCTAAAAATATTAAGTGTTATGTGTAAGAGTGTTTTGTTTTCATATACATCTATGCAACATATGTGCCTGGTATCCATGAAAGCCAGAAAGAGGGCATCAGATCCCCTGGAACTGGAGTTACAGACAGTTGTGAACTGCCATGTGGGTACCGGAAATTAAACCCATGTCCTCTGAAAATACATCAAGTGCTCTTACCTGTTGAGCCATCTCTCCAGCCCCATTTTCCTGGTAATTTTTGAACTCTTTCTTTCCTTTCTGTTTCATCCTACTTCTCCCATAAGAATCACCTATTCAATTCCCTAAGTCCCTGATAACTGTGTGTTTTCTCAAATCTGACTTGTTTATTTCTTGTAGCATGATTTTTCTATAATAATTTGTAACTTTAGTTGTCTCTTTTAGAAATTTGAGATCCCCCCCCACTAGCTTCTCTAAGGCCTCTCCCTTCCCATTATCTCTGATGCTCTTTATTCTTGTCACCACATTCATTCAGTATTCCAACTCCCTTGAATCCTTTGAAATCTCCCATTTCAAACGTCCACCTCTTTCAACTTTGACCATCCTGCATTGTCTGTTGTGCCAGAAACAACAAGCTGAAGGCATAGGGAATGGGTGTTAAAGATTTTATCAGACCAGAATTGATATCAAAATTCAAATAAAATACATATTGAGTGATAAAGACAGAGAAACAGCAGGAAAATTCTCAGAGTGATAATCTGAACCTTGTGAGTGAATGTGGTCCTGTTGTGATGGTTTAGAGAAGTTGTTTAGTCTTAGCCTATAAACCGTTTGTATAAGGTATTATCTATAAGATATTAAGAAGTGGCATGGTATGATCTGAAGACACTGCTTTATGATGTATTTATACACTCACTGTAGCTGTGGTGACAAAGTACATGTGCTCTGCAAAAGATTGTGCCTGTCAACATTTCATCATGGATGGAGAAAGGGCTTACTGAGGCTCTATCCATCTCTGGAGGATAACTGACAGTAAATGTTCCTGGTCTGAAGGAGTGTCACTTTCTAAAGTAACATCATCACTGAAAGAGGTCCATGCTCCAGGAAATAATCTTTAACCTATACTCACACATGCAGCCTAATTTAAATTCAGTAGACATTATACACACACACACACACACACACACACACACACACACACACATGAGAGAGAGAGAGAGAGAGAGAGAAAGAGAGAGAGAGAGAGAGAGAGAGAGAGAGAGAGAGAGAGAGAGGATGAAAGGAAAGAAGTAAAGGGACTTGTTGGGAAAGCAGGGGGTTTGGTGATGGAAAAAGGGAGGGTGGAGCATGATGTATGAGGCAGGATAATTAGGGATAAGAAAGATAGAATTTCTTTATACCCATGTATGAAACTGTCAAAGAAGAAAAAAATAAACGTTTAAAACATTTTTTTTTAATTTAGAAAAGAAGTTAAGATGGTATAAAAGGAAGTTAAAGTGGTTCATTAGTAATTTTCTATATGGGTACAGCAAAATAAGTTCATAGATATTTGGGGTTAAATAAAGTAAATCAGCTTAAAACAGAAGTTTATATCTCACTATCTTGTTAAGTAGTGATATTTACAGTTTTTGTTGTCCTTCCTAAAACTGTCCATTTGAGTACAGCCTCCAGGGATCATCAGGATATCTACTTTAATACATGTGCTAAGCACCACAAGTCACTGGGTGTGGCTCCAGATACTTGGAGTCTGCTTGTTAAAGTATGGACATATTTACTTTTATTTTGGGCTCTTTTGTCTCTAAACTTTCCCCTTGAGGGATCAACAAGGTCATATCACTAAATAGGGATGACAGCATTCTTTTTGTTCTTCTGGAACTGCTTCAGAGCAGAGAAGAGGTGCTATGGGACTCTGGTTGGTGTTGCTGACGAAAGAAATATTTCTGATAATCAGTTCTATGGCTGCAGTTTCTACTGACCATACAAGTTGTTTGAAAACAGATCAGCCCAAAGCTGCCCATTCCAGCATTGGAAGTCTGACTAGTACTCTAAAATCAAGTAATGTGAGACATTTCTGAGATTTCCTTTTTATTGCACTTAAAGAGTGTTCTACTTTCTCTTGCTGTGACAAAATATCCAGAAAACAAGCAGCTTGAATGGGGCGATGTGTTTATTTAACATACATTTCCAGGGTACAATCTACCTACCACAGGAGAAAAACCACAGTGGTGAGAGCTAGAAATAACTAGTCACATAATTCCACAATTAAGATCAGAGACAAACAAGCATGTACCAGTCTGCTTGCCTACTGCTTTCTCCTCTTGTATATAGTTTCTACATCCCATACATAGGGAACGTTGTCACTCACACTTGACTGGGTCTTCCCACATCAATTAACAAGACAATGTCCTGTGGATACACAGTTTATATATAAAAAAATCCCTCAGTAAAGCCTCTCATCCAAGATAATTTTAGGTTGGGCAAAGCTGACAGTTAAAAGTTGTCCATTACAGAGGGTGTGAAGGCAAGAATGCTTTACTTTTTAAAAAATTTGTTTATTATTTTTAACACTGTGTGTGCACGTGCATGCAAGTGAGTACAGGCACTCTAGGAAACCAGACATATTGGATACTTAGGGATTGGAATTACAGGTGGTTGGGAGCCACCTTATTTTGGTGAGGGAGCCAAACTCAGGTCCTTTGGGAGAGTAGTATATGCACTTACCTGCTAAGATACCCTTTTAGCCTTAAGAATGTTTTCTTTAGAAAGAAAGTTACGTTGTGGTAAATATTAGAAGATGAGAAATCTGACTACTTCAGCTTCACTCATGGCAGTGACCAACATACAGCAGTCCTATAATTGCTTAGATAGAATTAGATATGATTTGTTCCCATATAGAAAATGGTAGTTTGGTCCCTTAAGGTTTATTCAGGTGGTAGATACATGAATCCAAACATCAGTGATCTTTAGGCTTCTGTAGATGGCCAGGATAAGGAGGATTCTCATGGATTTTAATCCATCTGGTCAAACACAGAAAAGCATCCATCTAAACAAAGAGGTTGGACAATAGCAGAACAACATATAAGGAACCTGACAGGCCAGGCATCAAAAGAACAGAGATAAAAGGGGATCACCCAACTACAGATAGAATTACTTATATCTATATTTTATATATATCTATATTTATATTTATTTAATTCCAGTTTTCTCTCCTATTGCAGAACTTTGGGTACTAGGTAGAGGTATTAACCAGGTCTTCTATTGCTAAAGAGAAGGCTTGAGGAAAAATTTCAATTATTATCATCAAACCTCCAACAACTTAAAACTGTTGTTATTGTTTTTATGATGGGATAGAGGGAATAAGAAATGCTTGAAAAGTTAGTGAAGACATTCAGGAGACATTGTGGTGGGAATGTCACAGATATTTAGATAAAAGAATTGCCCAGAGGTGAGATTGTCTTAGCCACAGCAAGGACAATTAGAAAATGGGGTTGATTCCTATGCTTGCTGCTTTTGTTACCTTGAAAGAAACCTAGACATATATGAGAAGCAGGATTATCAACTGAGTCTCTTCATCAGGTTATCTTGTGGGCATGTTTGTTAAGTAGATTCTTAATTAATGATTGATGTAGGAGGGCACAACTCAAGGTAGGCAGTGACATTCCTGGAAAGTTGACCCTGGTTTGAATGAGATAGCAGGCTGAGAAGGAATAAGCAATAATCATGGCTTCTACATCAGTTCCTGCACTGAGATTTCTGCCTTGAGTTCTTGCCTCAATTTCCCTGAATAATAGACTGTGACAAGGATGTGTAAACCAAATAAATCCAAGTTGGTTTTGGTCTCAGTGTTTATCACAACTGTAGTAAACTAACTAGAACAGAGGAATACTAGTATAAAGATGATTAGTAAGCTGCTAACAGAATGACACCACAGCATTAATGTTTCTGTTTACATCAGAAGTAGAAAGAATATGCTAAGTGACAATAGCTATCTAGGAAGAGTTCAATGAGTCTCCCTGAATGTAGATGTAAGATGAATTCTCTAAACTAGGTTGGGTCCTACAGGATTTACAGGGACTAAAAGAAGATAGCTTAGAAAATTCTACCATAGAGCCTTCCAGCTCCAAGTGTCAATAGGTTGCTGCAGCCACAGCCCTCACCAGAGAAGGTGACTTTTACAATGGACAGCACTTAGTATGAAGACTTCCATACTAAGAAAGAGTAGTCTATGGAGTGCTCAGTACTAAATACATTCATATCACATGTCCACACAGAAGGCTCAGAGAGTACCACAGAAGAGGAGAAGGTGTAAAGATTGCAAAAGACAGAGGTTTGGGACAACTGATGAAAAACAGTGCCTTCTGGGCATAACAGACTATGCATATATGAATCCACAGAATCCATGACTGCCTTCAAAAGAACTGTATAAGTTAAAGCCAATCAACACTCCTTCATGGATAGAGGAGGGACTCATGAGACACCCCCACCCCTGCTCAGGAGCAACTGGCAGTTAGAGACTGTTGGATAGAGGAGGAACTCATGAACCCCCCCACACACACATCCCTGCTGAGGAGCTACTGGCAGTTGAAGACTCTTGGGGAGGGTAAACCTATTCTCTGTTATGGTGTGACCCATGATAGGTTACCCCCATTCCAGTGGATAGTACCACATCATGGAACATACAGTCAGCTCTAACAGGACTCAGAGTTATAAAGGTTGACATGAATTTAGGATGGAGATGTAGAAAGGGGTGCCTGGGAAGTGTTGAAGGAGAAGTGGGACATGGATATAAAGAACAAATATTATCTCGATGTGTGAAAGTCTCAAGAAATAAAAGTGTATTTAAAAGTTTATATTGTAGAGCTCAGAAAAGTGACAGAAAGAATGTTGACCACTTAATGGAGCCTAGAGGAGTTTAGGGGTGGATTGTTTCAGCTCTGTCTTGCTGGAACAGAAGATGAAGATTTCCATGAAGCTATCAGAAATATGTTGGAGTTTCAAGGGGTGGGACAGTCTTATATCTGAACAAATGATTCCATGATGGCAGGCCTTGCAACTTGACTGGAGTTACACTAATGGGGAGGTGTTGGTGCAGTCTGGTCCGGGAAGCTTAGAGCAGTGGTTTGCAACCTGAGGGTCATGACTCCTTTTGGATTGAACGAGACTTTCACAGGTGTCACCTGAGAACATTGGAAAACACAGATATTTATACTATGTTCATAACAGAAGCAAAATTACAGTTAGGAAATAGAAAAAATTAATTTAATAGTTTGAAGTCACCACAATTTGAGGAATTATATTAAAGGGTCACAGCATTGGGAAGGTAGAGAACCACTGTCTTAGATCCTGTGGGAAGATTCTGAGGTAGACCCAGTCTCCTAGGTTAATGTGGGGAGGTGATCCTAGAAGGGTGGAATCTGGCTGTACTTATCCTGGTACTAGTGACAGCCATGATTGTGTATACCTGTGATGTAACATATCGAGGTTGGTAAGGAGTGTCTAGAGCTAGGAAGAGGCCTGTCTGAAGGAAGGGTCTTCCATAAAGGACCTTCATAGGGAATGAAGTGGTTGCAATAACAGCCATTGGACAGGCCATTGTCTCAGATGCAGATCCTTGCAGAA
Organism: Myodes glareolus; assembly: GCF_982192425.1. Taxonomy (NCBI): domain Eukaryota; kingdom Metazoa; phylum Chordata; class Mammalia; order Rodentia; family Cricetidae; genus Myodes; species Myodes glareolus. The sequence continues at coordinate 138,663,029 of NC_142053.1, forward strand.
GATAGCCCAGGTTGAAGAAGTTATGGAGAGATGTTGAGGCTTGTTACCATGTCTCAAGATCAGTCACTGATGAGAGTCTAGAAAAGGCTATTTGCTGAAAGTGCAATCCAATTGTAGCATTTCGAGATGCAGTAGGATGGGCTGAGCACCAAGGACAGCACAGCTGTGGAAGTAAGTTTGCCTGAATCTTGGAGATTAACTATATGTGCTACAAAGGGTGACAGCTGGAGATGTGGCCTAAGCTTTTTGGAGAAGCCCAGAAGATCATGTGTGAATCCCTGACATTGGACACTCAGGCATTTATACACAGTATACTTGGTTTTGATTTGATTATAATCGTGTCCTGCTACTTGGAGTAAGGAAGTGTGTAACTATTTTTTTCTTACAGTAGCCCACTCAGAAGGTGAGTTACATCAGCCCCGGGAATGAAAAGTGGCTTAAAATTTAGTTGGATAACATTTAAAGTTGGACCAAACAAATAACAAACAAAATTTTCAACAAATTGTAGTTTTATTATCACTTAGTGTTTTTAAATAGTTAAAAAATTTAATAACTTCAGTGAAAACTATTAGCAATGATTTGAGAAAATGAAAACATCTTTCTCATTAAAAAATAATTTTCCCCCAGAAAGTATTTTCATACGTATCCATTTCTGTATTCTTTTCTCAAACTTAATGCTTTCTTTCCCTTTTTGTTGTAGTTTAATGTGAAAAATACCTCAGAGGCTCATGTTTTTGAACAGTTATTTCCCAGTTGTTGGTGTGGTTTGGAAGGGTGTGGAACTGTTACCATGTGGAGTTCACCCATACAAGTGGGTCACTGGGGATGACCCTTTAGATTATACAGTCTGACTCCAATTTCTGTCCTTTTCCTACTTTCTGGCTGAAGACCCACTATAACCCTGGTCCTGTTGCTAATCCTCCCTGCCCAGAGCAGCTGTATTCTTTTTCATGATAGATTTTATCCCTTCTTTAGCTATGAACCCAAGTTAAACCCTTCCTTCTTTAAGTTGCATTTGTCATATATTTTGTCAAAACAATGAGAAAGTAACTAATCTATTTTTCTCTTTAAAATCCCTAATGTAATATGGCTTTTATTTTGTTATAGCCCTCTGAGTCCAAATATAACTGCATGTATACACATGCACGTAGTGCCATCCTCTAGAGCATGGTCTACATAAGAGTGGCCACATATCTGTAGAAAATACAATCCCCTCCCCCCAGAAGTCATCAATTTCCAATAATTTTTGCCTAGGGTTGGTTCCTCCTGAGTCCCTAGCTCATCTATGCTGGAGTATAGGCTAACTTGATCTTGTGCAGATCTTGTACAGGCAACCATAAGCACTGTGAGTTCATGAGTGCAATGGCCATGTCATATCCAAAAGACGTTATTTTCAAGCAGTCCTCCCTGACCTTTGCTCTTACAAGCTTTCCAACCCCATCTTCTAAAATGTTTCCTGAGACTTCTTGAGGGAAAGAGTATGATATGGATGTCTCATAAGGGGCTGAACACTCCATAGTGCCTTATCCTCTGTATTTTGACTAGCTGTGAGGATCTGCATTAACTACCATTCACTACAGTAATAAGTTTCTATGGTGAAGAGTGAGAACTGCACTAATCTATAAGGATGAGTATTTAGAGAGAAATTTGGTACTATGGCCCTTTACAGGGGACACAGTGTCTTCTAGGTCCTCTGACCTCCTCAGCCATGGATTACTTGCCAGGTTATAGTACCTTTATCTTAGAATCCTTGTAATGAAAATGGACCTTCCTAGCTCATGATGGTAAAACTTAGTTTTACTCTGGAGCTAGCCCTATCAGGTAATCAAGCTGCACCAGTCTCAAAGTAAGATTGCAAACTCAAACTGACCATGAATCAGTTGTGAGGGAAATAGGGACTCGGAGTTTTAAAAAATGTGAAAGTTTCTTTACTCAAGGTCTCCCAGATGAGCAAGTCTATTCTGCAGAGAGTGGAGAGAAGAGACAAGACTATAATCCACATACTATTCTTTCTCTCCCTCTGAAAGACAAGTGGAAATATGTCTTTTCCCAGGAAGGGAAAAGTAGTGACTGAGAGAAGAGGCCATACTCATAGTATGTGTAGATTTTCCATGGGTGGGCTTCGACTTCTAAGTACACTGCAAGTTGAGAGTGAGAGACTTATAAATTCTTATAATTTATAAGAGAGCTATAAATTCTTAGAAACTAGAGTACACACTTTTTATTTTTATTTTGATTTTAGGACCCACCAAAGTTGAACATTGGCTGGAGCTCATCAGTTTCAAATGAGAAGTAACACTTTCTATAAGGAGCTTATTGGCTCACACACTTATGGGTGACAACAATATTAAGTTATATCCCAGAAGCCTCAAGTTTTACTGGAGAGTTGTGCTATCCAGAGACCTTCAGTTGCCCAGGCTGCTATGCCAACTGCCATCAGCATCGGGCTAAAAAGAAGTCAAGGGAGGCAAGGTGAGAGTCCCTATCTCTATCTCTGGGCCATCTTTTTAAATGTCACAAGAGAAACAATGAGAAGAAAGCCTTACATCAAAGTATTTACCAGATAAGAACTAATAGAAAAGTTTTGAGAAAGGGTATATGGTCAGTTATGATGGCACATGCCTTTAATCCTAGCACTTGGGAAACAGACATATGTCTGTGAGTTCAATGCCAGCCTCCTCTAGATAGTGATTTCCAGGCAATGAAGACCCCATAGTGAGAATCTGTCTTAAAAAGTAATTGTCATAACCACCATAATCATCAATGATATATACTGTGGGAGACAGAAACACAATTTCTCAGAGAAAGAATTGTACAGTTGGATTATATAGAGTCATGTTATAGTTGTTGAGATATGTTGCTTCGCTTTATCTTTAGGCTATTTTAATGGTGCACATTTGAATACATAGGAAGTGGTATCTTTTTAAGGGGTATATTTCTAAATATAATATTTTTATTCATGAGAATCCACATAGTGCATTATGATCATATTCATCCCATTCCCCTCACTAATTCACTAACTCCTCGTTCATTCACTGCTAACTCCTTACTCTCTGTTTCTTGTTGTTGTGGTAGTGGTGGTGGTTGTAGTCAATAACCTACAAATTACCATTTTGATGCCCAAATACTCATGGGTATGAGTATGGGACCATCTATGGTGTTACAATCCACTAACAAGGGGTTACAATTTTAAATAAAATGGATACTCTCTCCCCAAAGCCATTAACTGTCAATAATTCTTCAGTTATGAATGGAAGTTTGTGAGGTCCTCTTCCCTCCATGTCAGAATGTTGACTGACTTGATCTCATATAGATCTTTTGCAGGTACCACAATTGCTGTGAGTTTATGACTGTAGCACAGTTTTGTCATGTCTAGGAGACACTATTTTGCTCTGGTCCTCCCTATCTCTGGTCTTATAATATTTCTGATCCTCTTCCACAGTGGTCCCTGAACCTTGATGATGAAGAGAAGGGATAATATAGATGTGTCATTTATTGCTAAATACTCTAATGATACTTAATTTCTGTGATTTAAACAATTGTGAGTTTCTGAGCTAACTATCTTCCATTGCATGTGCATGCACACACACACACACACACACACACACACACACACACACACCCCTTCCATAATGTCTGAAGGCTTCACTAACTAATGGGTCAAGAAGCACAAATTTAGAAGGTAATTTGATACTATATCAGTCTAGTAGACTAATAATAGGTGTATCTTTACCCCTTGGAGTGTAATCTTACCAACTTTAGCCTGAACCAGAGGTCTTTGGCCTGATTTGCTGTACAAGGCATGTATTTCCTCCCATTGATCAGGTCTTAAATCCAATCAGAAAGCCATTGACTGTCCTCCATAACATTTGAGCCTCTATGGCACACAATGTTTGTGTGCCATGTTTGTTCATGGGTTGAAACTGGGTAAGACTGTTGATGATAGTTTTCCTTGAGCAGCCTATATAACACCTTATCATACTATAAAAACTAACTCTCACGAGTATAAACCCGATTTCTCCCTAACCTATGATGGAAGTATGTGGTGTGTTCAGCAATAGAGTTATTACATAGTCTGTTTTATAACTGACACAATTTGTCCTTACTGAGACTTGACTTTTGGACCATTAGGCTCTAATTAGAAACCACAAGTCCTTGGGTGAGACTCCTAGAAGGTAGGATCTGATAATTATAACCCCAGCATTTGGGAGGCTGATGCACCAACATTGTGCCAGGTCACTTTTGCTATATGGTGAGACTGTGTTTCAATATTTTAAATTTAAAAATCAAATGAGGAAATAACTGTGTATGATGACTAGCTTTGTTCATTGTCCTACTATGCCTCTCTGAAAGCAGTTCCCCAAATATTTAGTAGTTTAAAACCTTAGAGTTACAATGAAGTAAATTGATAGTGGATGTTATTAAATATCTAGATAATTTCTAAATCAGATGAACTACTAAAAGACTAATTACTGAACCCAAATCTAGGTTTATATACTTTGGGTTTGATAATTTTATATAGTATAGAGAAGTGAGTATATTGGAGTCTATTAATTATCATGAAAAATTATACTATGTGGGGGTTGCATTTACCTATAAAAGATAAAATATGTGTTCATAAAATTTGCTAGTCTGCTTGTATAGGCTGCTGGTATAAATTCATAATTATCTTCTTCCTAGCTTTCTCTGCAAAGGAAAAGTTACTTATAGTTAAAAGTTGTAATCAAGATATGTAATTAAAACTTCTAGAACTAATAAGGGTAAGGGGAAATGACTATACATAAATATTCAAGGAAGGTAAGATATGTTTTTAATAAGGTAAATATACAGGGTAAGAAGAATGTGTATTCATTAAGGAAAAAGAAAAACCAAGGTAATTTTGCCCTAAATTAAGACTACAGTTGTTCCAAAATAAGGAAGAGAAGAAGAGCAAGACAAAAAGAAATGGCTATAAGAAAGTTGTAGAGTGTTTTTACATATAGAATTTTACGTTTGATCAAACTAATAAGATTGGATGGGTTTCATTGTAAGAAATTTTTCTCTTCACTTTTTAAGAACTCAATAATAAGACAGATATTGTGGTTCACAATTGTAATGCTAGCACAAGGGAGACTGAGGCAAGAGAATTGTAGGGAGTTTAGAGTCAGTTTGGGATGTAGTAGGAGACCCTTTTTCAAAGTAACAATAAAAAAGAGTTCAATAATATATTAATACAAATCTAAAATTTGCTTTTTTTCTGTGAAAAGTATCCAACAAGATGTTCTTGTAATATATTGTTGAGCTCTTTTGATAATGTTGGACAATTCCCCTAGGATACAGTGAGTGCTTTGTCTTATGTAAACAACTTCCTTAACTCTAGAAATCTTGTCAACTAGTTGCCCTTTGGACAAAAAAAAAACAAAAAAACAAAAACAAAAAACCAAACAAACAAACAACTTGGTTTCCAGACAACAAGCACTGTTTTTCCTTTGTTTTTAAAGAAATTTTATAACATGCTTGCCTGACTACATTAAAAAGTGTTAGGAATATTTTCCTAATACGAGCTCTCTGCCACTGCAAAATTCCCAATCAAGCCTAATCAAAACAAGCCAAATTAAGAAATATCCAGGTTTCATAGGAGTTCTGCTCTCTTGGGTGGCCCCGAGGAAGAACCCAGAGACCACCACCAGGAGGAAATAAAAAGGGACCACGGCTCCTCTTTCAGAAGTTCATTTAAATACTCTGTATGAGCAGTCCTGCCCCCCCCACTGGGAGGGGTCAGGACCTGGCCTGCTGAGATTTGGAGTCCAGACCAATATAACTCTCAGGCCTGGGGGCTGGGATAGATGCAAGGGGTTGGGGCCTATGCTCCCAACTTAACAACAAGCTACCAAGTTTCTTCTACCAAATAAGAAAAGGAGCTTACAGTGTTTGAAGAAAGGAAAGAATGTCTATTATTTCCTTCAACAAGAAGGTTGATTGGAGCAGTAGGGGAATCAACCATCTAAGCAGGTTCTTTGGATGAGGAGTCAAATCCAACTTCTTTTCCCCACTGCAAGACCCATGTCATAGACTTTATACAGACTGCAATGATCCCTTTGGAATAATCTACATTATGGTCTATCATGGTCTTGAATATTTTTCTCTTTATCAGTACATATATGTTTTGCACACCAATACCTCCATATTCACATCCCTTTATCTTTGCACTTTGTTATTTTTTGGTTTTGATGTTTGTTTTGTTTGTGTTTGAGATAACATCTCATTAAATAGTTCTGGCTGCACAGAATTCCCTATGTAGTTCATGTTGGCCTGGAACTCATGACCATTCTGCCTCCTGTGCCCAATTCTTGGGATTTTAAATATCTATTGTCATACCCAGATCTACCCTATCTTTATTATGTAATGTTGTATGTGATGCATGGTAGATCTTAAAAACTGCTCACCAAATGCTAAATGATACATAATAGAAAACAGGAGAAATGAGATTTTGACAACCAAATACAGAGACTCTATAGAGCCCTTACAGCCAGTTATAGTTGTTTTTCAGTTAGTTGCAGGATATACATTGAATTGGGGGTTTGTTACTAAAGGTGACTTTGCCACATTTTCTGTCCTCCATAGGCAGCATTTTTCACAGGGAGCAACGTTCTTTGAAAAAAGAAAGGAAATGAAGATCTAGTTTCACATTTTCCCCTACAGGTAGTATTCACAAGATTTTTTTTCCCCTTCTGATAACATTTTGTTTCCTCTTCTCTCCCTCAAGGTCTTTCTGCATTTTAGAGAACAAAAGCAAATGCATGAAAGAATCATAAAACTTTTACAAGGGTCTTAAGTACCCCAAGTTCAAGTTGGTCTATATTTTCCAAAGTCCTACTAACTTAGGAACTCTGCAATTACTTTCGAATTCTCTTATTCAACCAAGAGAAAAAATACCCTGATACCAAATTTTTGAAAAAAAAATATTGCCATGGAGAGGGATTTCAAGGATTCAAAAGCTGATATTCAAGGCTATAGGAAGACCCTATGATATGGCAGAAAATATTAAAAAAAATAGCCTTTCTTGTTTAGAAATACTTTAGGCTACTCTATAAAACAGTCTAACTGACAGTATCTCAGACAAGAACTCAAGCAGTTTGTATTCCTGGTTTCATAGGCACAGTAGACAAGTGTAGGTTTAGCTATGTTTTTAGGGTGTTGAAGGAGAAGTCAATTGTCAGTGCACTGGAGCTTGATTTTGTGTGTTAATAGCACCCACCATCACATATTGTGATCTTAACATTCATGCTTTTCAATATCTAATAAGTCAGTGATTTAGCAGTCCCTGAGCCTTCAGCAGCTCAATACTAGTCCAATGGTGATTCACATCAATGTAGAAGCTCTTTTTATTTATGACCTATTGTATAAACCACGAACAGTACTACTTGAGAATACAGTCAACAGGCCTTACAGATTTTGGTTGCACATAATTTTAAAATAACCCATTTCAGCATATTTTTGGGTAGTAATGTTGCTGAAACTTTATGCATATAGCTTTTCCTAGCAAACACAAGCTCACAACAATTTTGTTTTGGGGAAAATTTAGAATCTGTCCACTCTCTCTTCCACAGTGATTCATGTCTTAGGTGTAGAAGTTGTATTGTAGATGTAACCATAGGGACTGGACTGATGTGGGAGTCCCCTCTGTATGCTGTGAATACCATTGGTTAATGAATACAGAAACTGTCTCGAGCCCATTATAGGGTAGAACAGAGCTGGATAGGAAAAACTAAACTAAATGCTGGGAGAAAGGGGACAGTGTTAGAGAGAAACCATGTAGCCCTGCCAGAAACAGATGCCAGAACTTTAGCCAGTAAGCCACAGCCATATGGCAATACACAAATTAATAAAAATGGATTAAATTAATATGTAAGAGTTGGCCAATAATAAGATAAAGCTAATGGGCCAAGCAGTGATGGAATTAATGCAGTTTCTGTGTGATTATTTTGGGGCTGAGCAGCCAGGTACCAACAAGCAGCTTTCCTTCACCACTGGGCTCTACAATTCTGCATCTTGATTAGTTGTGGTTATCTATAATTATCTACATCTGCTACAAAGAGAATTTTCCTTGATGAGGGGTGGGAACTACACTTACCTATGGAAATAAGGATAAATAATTAGATTGTCATTAGGGATTATTTTGGTCTAGTAAAGTGGCAATTGTAGTTTCTCCTCTATGATCCATGACTTCATTAGCCTTGCATAGTTGGCTAGGTTTCCAGTACCAGGTTTGATTTCTCTACTGTTGACGGTATTTTACACCCAAGTCGAGAGCTGTTGGTCACCACCAAAGTATATATGCTGCTACTGTGCCCTTAAGGTTATCATCTCATGTTGGTTATTGTTGTGGTTCACAGGCATCATAGCTGAACAGGACTGTTGATTGCTTACCTCCTTTGGAAGTATGTATGGTACCTTATGGTACCATGAAAGGTAGTGTCCTTCAAGAAGTTCAAAGAAGGGATCTCTGGGCCCTGGATCTGAAGTACAGGGATGATACCAACAGACGTGCTGATGTAGACAGGAAAAAGTTCACAAGGCCCCAATCCCATACAAAGAACTACAGACAACTAATGAAGATCAAAAGTAGTAGTGGAAATATTTGACTCCATGGAAAATCACAACAATTAATTATCCAATACCACATGGTCATTCCTAAAAACTTATACATACAAGTAACATTATACAAACTGAGTATATTGCATGTACATGGTTAGGAATATACACATACACATATATATAATAATTTGAAAGACACAATAGAAGGGTATATACAAGGGGTTGGAGGAAGGAAAGGGAAAGGGATAATGATGTAATTATATAATAATCTCAAAAATAAAAAAATTTAAAATAAAATAACCCAATTCGTTTACCATTTGTTATTTTTTTTTACTTAACCAAAGTCTTTTTTAAAAATATCCAAAATTTTGAGTTCCTGTCATCAACTATTCTCAACCAATCAATACAAAAGGCTTATATTTCATTACTGTACACTTGAAAGTTAGATGAAATTGGCCATCTTTCCAGATTTTTTTTTAAATTTTTGTCTGTTTTTCATTTTTTCTTCTTTTTCTGTGGCAGGATCTCACTGTGTAGTTCAAGTTGGTATTGAACACACCATGTTTCTCTGACCAGCCTCAAACTGATAACCCTCTAGCCTCAGCCTCCTGGGTGTCATCTTGCCTGACTTCAATATACTGTCTCACACAATTCACTGTTACTACCCTAAGGGGAGGGCTGAGCAGTTGTCTACAGGTCTGCCCCCTCCCCAGACTGTGATAGACAGAAACTTTCCCAGTCAATCACACATTTTAGTTTTTTTAGTTCCTCTTCTGTTGTTGAGATGAAACTCCATGACCAATACAACTTAAAGGAGAAAGTTTATTTTGAGACTTCTGGTTCCAAAGGGTTAGAATCCATAACGTCAAGGCAGAGATAGCAGGCAAGCATGGCAAGCAAAAATCAGAAAGATCAAACTCTCAAAGCCCACCTCTAATGACAAACTTCCTTCAGTAAGGCCTTATCTCCTGAACTTTCCTAAATAGTACATCAACGGGGGACCAGTCAACTCCATCCTATGGGGGATGTTCTCACTAAACTCACCACAATAGACAATTTACAGCTCAGTATGTGTATGCATCATATTTTACACTTAAATGTTTGTAAGTTAAATTTTAAAAGATGTTTCATGGTTAGGAGAATCAATGAGTATTTAACCTTTTACTCCTGATTCTGTTTAGTTGAGGAGTAAGTTACATATAACATTTTCTTACAACTAATTTTTATAAATACACATTATAAATTTAGAGTCCATGAAGTATTATTTTGAGGCCATATATGGCTCAGTGGTAGACTACTTGCCTAGTGCATGAGACCCTGGGGTTCATCCCCAGTAGTACATACACCAAAATTCTTAATTTTGTTTGGAAGGCAATCTTTAAGAGTCATTTCATCTAAGTTCCTGTTGTCTATATAAAAAGTCTTGAAATAAGAAATGGAGCTTCTGGACCCATGTCCTTTGGCATTTCTGTGGCAAAGCATTCTGAGATTCTCTACTAAAACCATAGAGAGGTGGCAGAAGTCAGAAGATGTAGCACGTATCTCATATTTGAACTAAGTATTACCACACCTCTGCTTCTTTAACACACATTAGTCTCTGGTAGTGTTAACACTTTGAAAGATGGAAAATAACAGCAGGATCGCCATCCTTCAGGGGGATAAAAAAAAAAAACAGCATCTGTCTCCTGAATAACAAGTTAAAGTAGAAGGTGTAAGTTCAGCTTGAGGCACAAGGGGATGATTTTTTTAGGACAAGGAATCAATAGGCCAGCTGACTCCATTTTCTAGTTTTGAATGAGCCATAGTCAAATTAGAAAAGCAATAATGGGAGCCAGGGCAGCAAACCTCAATTCTGCCAGCCATACTGTGATTACTGGAGGCAGCCCTTTAAAGATGACATTATAGACAGATTTCCCACCTGAACAAACTTGGGTAGGTAGAAAACACATATACCACGAAGCCATGAAACATAATATGTAATCTAGTCTATTATGGAAACAAATTTTGTGTTAGTATACATCTGTATATTTTATGCAGAGTATTATCAAAACAGCAAGACAGTGTAATAGAAAAAGAAATGAAGTGCTGCTAGTCCTTCTATTTATGGTGTTTCACACAATAAAAGAAACATAACTCACAGAATTGTCAGGTTCTTAGAAGACACAGTTAAATATATTGTTAGATTAGCATCCCCATGACTTGCTTACAAGATGTTATATACATGAAGGTGGAACACAAAAGCTATCATTAAACTTTCGTCAGTAATTTCTAATATTTGTGACTACTACATGCAAAGAGTGTCAGTTGGCAATTTATTCTGCCTGATGCAAGTTGACAGAGTATTCTTCCTTCCTGACAAACTGGTCCAGTAAGGAAGGTTAACACATTTCAGCTCTAACAAGCAGAGGTGAACCTTACAGCAGAATTGGCTTTCTCTTAAGTCACACATGTGTATGTGTTGAAGGTATTTAAACCGCACCAGCAAAACAGTTCACAGCAGTCAGACACTGTGGCAGAAAGAGGGAGTCAAAGAAAATAGAGCAGTGGTCATCAAATCCAATACAGTGCCCTAGAAATCTTGTTAAAACATAGATGGTAGGGCCTTCTCCAGTGTGGTGGTTTGAATGAAAATAGCCCCCATCAGACACATAGACAGTGACACTATTAGGAGGTGTGACCTTATTGGAGCTGATGTGGACTTGGAGGAAGTGTGTCATTGGGGATGGGTCTTGTGGTTTCAGAAGCTCAAACCAGACCTAGTGGCTCACTATCTCTTCCTGCTTTCTGAAGATCTTGATATAGAAGTCTCAAGTTTTTCTCCTGTACCATGTCTGCCTACCGGCTACCATGCTTCTCTCCAAGAAGATAATAAATTAGCCAGAGTGTCTGACTTGCAAGGAGATGGCTTCTAATATGTTCCCAGGTGCTGCTGCTTGCCTCTCCCCAACCCAGGGGCCACACTGAGAACCACTGAACTAGAAGGTAATCCTGCCTCTTCTGGCAGTTGGCTCAGACAAGTCCATGTCACAGCTAAAGACAAACTATTGTCTGAAAGACAGTTGGACAGAGAAGGATGAGGAAGAATTCACCCTATCAGAGCTACCAGAATGTTTTTGTATAGGAGATGATATTTGATCTGGACTCTGGGTACAGAAAGATTCCTATCTGGGAAGAATGACCAGGGAATGGGGCTTCAGATAGAGCACAGGTGAAGGTAGCCTCTGGAGGCTGAGTAGCAACAGTTTTTAGGGTCAGTACTAGTATGCCGAGGCTTCAGCAGGATGGCCACTCCATTGTTAACATGAAGCAAAGTGTTTGTTTAATCTAAAATCCACACTAAAACCCGAGGTGACTGTAGCCGTAGAAAGAAAAGTGAAAGAAGATGTAAGCAGGACAGATTCCCTTGCATTCACTCCAACCACTCTCTACAGTTGATTGGCATGAATGTGCCTGCTGGCACATTTTGTTTTCAGTTGAAAGATTCGATTATGCAAGAAAACTTGATTATTCCTGCTTCAAATAACCATATAGTGGGAGAAGAAGGTTGCGTTCATGTCAAAACTAAACTACATTGGCATCTGGTATGACCTCTCTGAATCTCAGTTTACTTATCTGTAAATTTGAATTATATTATTTATGAGATACATTGCAGGGAAATAATGAGAAAGTCACTTACAAACTGGAAAGCATTAAGAGGCACTTACCCAGCGCTTGTCAAGATTCACTCTTTCAAAGCTCAAATGTTTAGAAAATCAGCTTAAGTGAGTTACAGATGTAAAAGAACCTGGGACAAATAGCTCGTTGGAAATTGGCTGTACTGGAAACACAAATACATGAGCATACACGTGGGAATTAGCAGAAGAGCAACTGTCTATTCCTTCCAAGTAGCCATCTTTCCTCTTTCTTACAGTATATAGCCACCCAGCAAAGAAATCATTTCATGTCCTAGTCTCGTTTATAACTGTATGACCATGAGATTCAATTACAGACAGAAAAATATTCCAAGTCTTTACAGAGAACTAACTCATCTCAAATGGCCATTCTTTTATCATTTGTTTTCCTGCTGCTCAGTTCAGATCTATGTGTAATGACTGAAGCTCCAACAGCCACCTTGGACTCCCAGGCACTATAGAAGATAAGAACCACAAACTGGGGAGAGAAAATAGAATGAAAGGAGTCTTTGTTCCTGGCAACAATGTGCAGCTGCTATTTCAACCGTCTCCTGCCTAGCTTGATTTCTTCTAAATGAAAAGAGCATTTATCTGACATATTCTACTGCTATTTTCTTCTATTTATTACTGGATTTCACTTTACCTACTACATAAGACTTTAATTATCTCTTGCTGGTGGTCTCAGGAGTCCATTGTTGTTATGTTGCCACATGTGTCAAACTGGCTTCTGGGGATGCTGTGGTGAACTCAAGTCCCATTCTCCAGATGCAATACAAACATTTGCAATCTCAGAGATGGCCCTTGAAAGTGGAGAGATGAGGTATGTTGCTTCATATTGCCTGGTGTCTCAGCAACCGTCAGACTATCACAGCAGCTCTCTTTCATCCCTGGATTCAGCAGTGTTTCTCTCCTTCCTTCCCATCACCTAAAGATATCTTGAAAGATCCAGTGTCATCACGTTTCTTCTACTTTTCCTTCAGAAGCTGGTTGACAAGTAGATTCCGATGAGCTGCTCATTTTATAAACACTCTTTTCTCTATGAGATTATTACAGCAGTACATTACATACACCTTTCTGTTATTTCACTGGACTGTACAGTGGTAGGATTTGAGGCACCGGGTAGTGCTTGTAGGGCATATTCTTTCACCCAGTGCAATTTTCTTGCCACCTCGGGCATTTCATCTCCTAGCTCATTTTCTGAAGGAGAGCCCCGTAATGTTTTCTTCTGAGTATGCGTCATCCAACTTCAGTAAACAGCACTGGGTCCCAGAGGTTCTCATTGCCCAGTTTCCACACAGGCTCCAACTGACACTAGAAAGCACTTCACATGCCAGGATCAAGTTTCTGTCTTCTTGGTATCCTTATGTCCTCCGTAATGTACACAGTAGGAACTTAATAGATCTTCTAATGAATAAACAGTGGTGAGGTGTTTATTAGACACTGAATGTTAACAGCTGAAGATTTCCTAGTCCTAATTTAAAGTGTCCCTGAGTGAATGGACACTAGTATTCAAAGATATTAGCCCACATCCCAATGTTAAATGTTTTCTTTGGATGTTCGTAGTCAAAATGATATATTTTACAGTTCAGTTTTAGAAATATGTACTTAGTATGTATAAAATAGAATACTACTTCATAGCTCAGGCAATATATCTGTCTCTATCGTTAGAGTCAATTGTGTCCTGAGTTATTCCATTCCCATTTCTCCCTGCAATTATACTTCCAAAATATTTTAGATATAAAACTCTTTCATTTTACATTTTCATGAGGACATATTGAGTACGACAGAGCCTGCCATCACCTAATGAGAAATGGCTTCTGAACCACTTTGACTATTATTAAGATGACATTTCCCCTCTGAGCATTAATAAAAAACCAAGCTGTATGAACTTTAAAATGGAGCAGGATGGGACTATAGAGAAAATAATAACCAACGAGGTAGAAAAATAAGTTTAGGAATTTTGGCTGAGGTTAGTAATGTTTTCAAAGGTGTCTCAATTTTTTTCCCTTAAAGAAAACCGGAGAAAAGGAGACATACAAAGTAAAGTAAGATTTGGTGTATCTTGGGGTTTATATTTTTTATTACTTTTTCAGAAGGCTTCTTATAGTAGTGACCCAATCTTGTCATGAAGAAACAACTCTCTCTTGCTTTCACTCATCTAGGAAACTATACAACAGAAAGTCACTTCCAGATTGATTTCCAAAACTATAGGGGGAGAATCATTAATATGCCATGCATACATAAGTTATATAAGTAATGTGGTACTGCAAAGTTGGGCCTGAACACGATACTGTCACCAAGGTGTGATATGTTAAAAAAAATCACCATGGAGTAATGAACACTTAAAAGCACTCTTTTTATTGTTTGACAGCATAATGAAAAGTTTCAAAGTATTCTTGTCTTTTAAGTTGTGCTACCAGTTTGTTTTATGATTTTATTTTCTAACAGATCTTTAGGTATATGCCAAGTCATGAAGATGAGGTCAGGGATAAATATGAAAATGTAACTTCAGATCTGCCAGAGATGATACTAGGAAGCCTGGAGATGAATGTAGTTACTCTTTAGGGATTGCAATTTTCCAGGGATCAGTCTGTTAGTAACTTAATGCTGTTTAGGAGCTTTTCCCCAAAAGGTGGCTTGTCTCCATTGGTAGCAGAGCTGCACCTGTAGGATGAAAATTATCCAAATTTTTGGAGACATTGAAGTAGGGACCTGTTTTTGCAGTTACGGACTTCATATCTGGTCAGGCAATATTTACGTTCATTTCATTTGGACGGAGTTAAACAGTGATTCTCAAATTTCAACACACACACACACCACATATGAATGAATTACCCAGAGATTCCAGGGCCAATGATTCTCAAATTTGAACACACACACATACACCACATATGAATTAATTACCGGGAAATTCTGTGAAAGTATATAGTCTGATTTGGCAAGTACCTCTGCTCTGTGAAGCAAAATTTGAATAATAGTATATGTTTTACTGTGCATTCATTGCTTTTATGCCACGCTGATCAAAACGCAAAATAGAAAATATGTAAATTTCCAGGAGGACGCATTTATTTCAGATAACGATTTCAAAAGCTTGTAGTGGCAGAGGGAGGAGAGCAGTGTGGAGTGGCAGTTCGCATCAGTTGGCATTGATGTCCCCATGGCAACAAAAAATGGCTGGACCTAGAGAGGATGAGACTATAACCTTCAAAGGTCCTTCACAGTGACATACTTTCTCTGACAGCTAAGCCCCAGCTCTTAAAGACCCCAGAGTTCCCCAAAATATTTCCATCTGCTATGAAAAGACCGTTTAAAACCTGAGCATTGGTGACCATTCTAGATTCAGACTGTAGTTTATCTAAACTTTTATCTTTCCTAGCTTTTTTTTTTTGCTAATTATATTTCAGGTAATTCATTCTTATCCTAGCTCAGTCATCATGGTATTCTTTCACTGTAACTACACCTATAATGGCCATGTCTAGAATATATTTCTATCTATATTATTGTGTCTGTCTTTATTTCTATCTCTATCTGTGAAAGGAATGAATTCAAGGTTATCACCATAAAGATGTTACTCCCCTTTATATCTAGCTTCTGACAAAGGGTCTTTCATGGACGAAAGAAAGGAAGATTCCCACCAGGAAGTTGTACATAATGATGTCTCTGGGAATGTGTTACAGCTTTGAGTGTCATGTATCTTTGGTGGAGAAAGGATCTGGAGTTGCTAACCTAGTTTATAGTATCCTTGATATTTGCTTCAACAGTTTCAAAAACAAGGCTCAGAAACTTTTCACATTCTATGTCACCATATTGTCAATTCTGCGAGGGTGTAATCTCAGCTCTCCAGAGGTTGAGGTAAGGTGACTGTAAGTTCAAAGCCAGCATGGGGTACATAGCAAACCCTGTCTTAAAAATCAATTAATCAAATAAGTCAACAATGAAAACAAGAAATTCTTTTTATAGAGACGTATCACTTGGTGAGAGATGGCTCAGTGGGCAAGAGCACTTCCAGAGGACCCAAGTTTAAATCCCAATAGGTACATATTGACTAATAATCATCTGTAACTCCAGTTTCAGTAGCTGATGTCGTCTTCTGGGCTCCTTGGTTTCTAGGCATGCACATGGTGCTCAAACATACTTGCAGGCAAAAATACTCTTAAATAAAATAGATAAATAAACAAACAAACATATAAATAAATATTTTATATTTTTGACTGTAGGCCTACCCTTTAATGACTCAGCCATCTTTCCATCCTGATAAATCTTTTTAAAAATAAATACAAATATGGGAGACTTCCATAAATATAGTAAACTTTAAGATGCTAAATTGTTAACAAATCCCAAAAAATTATTCCACAAGAGGGAAGGAGTGAGGATGGACAGTGACATCCAATTGTCAACTCTTGTTTATTTATTTATTATTTAAATTATAACATGTTTGAGAATTTTTCTTCCTCTCTCCCCTCCAACTCCTTCTATTTACCTTTACTTCCTCTTACACTCGTGAACTTTTGTTTTTCAACTATACTTATCACACACACACACACACAACTCATACTTAGCAACATAGTAAAATACAAACAGGAAGGAAGTTTGGAGGAATCCAAAGCAACTGATTCTAAAATGTATACATAGCAAAATAAATATGAGTAGCTAGGCAAATCCTGTTAGTGTAGTATAATCTAACACCACCTGAACACTTGAATATATCACGAGGCTACTGTATACAGGAAATAATATATTGGCACATGAGTGCACCTTGATGTGTATTCCAGTCAGTTGTTCCCTCTTCCAGGAACATTTTTGGTTTGGTTTCTTTTGGGAGGTTGTTTGTTTGTGTTGGTGTTTTGTTTCAAATATTGCAGATTTGACTAAACTCCTTTCAAGTGATTTTCTAAGGTGTAGAAGAATAGCTTCAACTAAAGATAGAAGGCAGAGTGAAAACCGCAAAGCCCTGTTTGGGAGCTATGAAACTCGGGGCATGGGAAGCCTTGTTATCATACATAGGTGAAATATTACATTTTGAGTACATTTTACTAAATGATTTGAATGAAACTGAACTGTAATATTTATTCTTAAGTATATTTGCATGATATGAATTATTTTAACTGACTTTTCTAGGAAAGTTGTTAAAATTGTATTTTTCTCCCTGTTTATATTTTTTATTCTTTTCTTTTATTTGTTTGTCTTATTCATTTATTTATTCTTTTCTTTTTTTTCTTTTATTTGTTTGTCACAGTGGGATCCTCACCAGGAATGCCGTCTTTAGTGAAATTCTATTCTTTAGGAACACATATTCTAAGAATGTTCTGATAGGAATAAAGCTGTATCCTCAAGAAATGGTTAACATGCAGAATCAAACATCACATCACTAACAAAATATCCATGTGTGTTAAAAGCAAATGAAATAAAATCTGTGTTATATTTCATTATTTCAAAAAACATTGACCTTAAACTAATTTAATGGATGGATGTCTATGCAAAGGAAGAATTAATCAACTCTATGCTCTCATTCTAAACCTATGTTTAATTTTGTGCTTTAGTTGGAGTTTATTTCATTCAATTCATACTCTTGCAAGATGCTATTTATTTTTATATGTATATATGTGAATTCATCTGCATTTGCATGTGCAGGTAGAAGTATATTTTTACTGTTCTTCTTCAGCTGCCATCTACCTTGCTTTCTGAGTCAGAGTCAAGTCCCACTGGCCTGGGCCTTGTCAATTTGGGTAGGATAGCTGGCCAGCAACTTCCAAGGGTCCCTAGCTCCAGTTCAGCAGCACTACCATCATATGTATTCAGATAAAAAGTGGTCTAGGGATAGAATTCAGTCTCTGTGTTCACTTAGCTTGCATGAGTATCAAAATCGAGACTCCATGTTTGTGTGGCAAGCATCTCACTAAATCATTGTTCTAGCCACTAAAACTTAATTTTTTTAAAACAGGATATATCTAGCTCTTTGCAATTTGCAATTTTTTTTCTATTTTGTGACCACTACTGTGGGTCTATTTGTAAAGCCTGAGCCAGTCTTTCTTCCTTTCTTCTTTCTTTCTTTCTTTCTTTCTTTCTTTCTTTCTTTCTTTCTTTCTTTCTTTCTTTCTTCCTTCTTTCCTTCCTTCCTTCCTTCATTTCTTTTCTTTTTTAAAAAAAACTATTTTATATGAATTTTTCCATTCTGACTCATTAAGCCCTGGTATTAAGACAGAGTCATTTTGGTCAGTGTAAAATTATCTTCTTTTAAGTATTTGTTTTAGGATTTTAGGATACAAATCTTTTAAGTATTGTCTTTGGGGGACAGAGCATCATTATGTGGCACTGAATGACCTCAAATTCGTGATCTTCTCTTGATTCATGCTTCCAAATGCTGAAATTAAAGGTATGTGTTACTAATCCTGTGTTAAAATACTTTTTGTAGATTTGAGTTCTATTTTGCGATCCACAGATTACTTTTATTAAGACAAAGTTTGTTGTCAATCAGAGTGTTTTCATTGGATATTTGAATGTGCATTCTGTTGGGATCAAGTGTGTTCCTATCTGGATCATATATGTTGCAAAATCCACAACAGTACCTGATACTTGGTAAGGGTCTGATAAATGTTAATTTAATCAATCAACTTCAGCCAGTCAGTGTCAGACCACTGGAGTACAAGAAGGGAGATCAGGATAGCTTGACAAGAAAAAGGTTGAGGCGTACCTTTTATCTATTGAACATTTTCTTTTGGTATAATCCAGTAGGAATCAATATAGCAGTTGGGTAAGCTGTGTGTGCCAGCTTGTCATACAGCAAAAGGGTTCTTCTTAATACTAACAATGTGAATAACAGATTATTATGCATTCGCTAATGTATAAGATTATCTTAAAGGAACAGTTACCAAAGTTTTAGGGTTAGAGCCTAAGCCATAACAGCCTTGCCAAAGGAAATCAATTGGTCAATTAGATACATCGATAAATCACATTGCATTATCACTTATCAATTATATAATTGGCCTATTGATTTGGTTTGGCAAGGCTGTCATTGGGAAGAGGAATAAACAAAGAGATCCAGTGACACAAACCCCAAGTCTGTTTTAAGTTCAAATACAGGGCAAGAGAAATGCATAGGTATGCAGCCCTGGACAAGACAGAGGCCCACGCATCATCCTTTTCTGGGCTACAGTCTCTTTCAAAAGGTGGTCTTACAAGTTGACAGAACTGTGTAAAATCTCTTTCCAAGCAACAAAGTCAAGTTCTGTTTGTCCCCAGAGCCCCAGCCTTTTCTTCTCCCAGAATGAGACTACTGGTGAAATAACTCATTTCTTGGGGTTCATTGTTCCCGTAGGCTGACAGTCAAAAGAGGCGAGAAGTGTCTCTTTCCTGCCAAGACAGTTGGAAAATTAGTTAATTAAAAACAGTTATAGAACACCATGTAATTAACTTAGTAAATCATATCATGTGATTTAGTGTGATGGTCAAAGGAATTGTGGTACATCCTTTGGAGACGAAAACAGAAGAGTTACCAATTTAAAGCCTGCCTGGACTACAGAGTTGGGCAACTCTGGACAACTTAGTGAGTCTATTGCTTCAAAACAAAACAAATAAAAATAAAAAGAGGTCTGGGGATAGAACTCAGTGAAACAGTGTTCACCTCGCTTACATAAGGTGCAAGTTACAATCTGCATTCATTGAAAGTACTAATTCGTTTAATTAAATTTCCTTTGATAATGAAACCCAGGACATCACACCTGGTAGGCAAGCATTCTACCACTGAACTACATGCCATTGGGAAAAAAAATGTTTCTTTAGCACCCAAACCTAGAGAACAAGTACATAGATCTAACAGTACAATAATACTGGGTATAAGAGCAGAAGGGGGCAACACATGCACACACACACACACACACACACACACACATACATACACACCTTTATCCTTTAGTGCAGAATCAGTCCTTCGAATCCTGGAAGCCTTTACAGGAACTTAGTAAATTATCAGACTAACCTTGCAAGTAAAAGGACTCGGGATATGTGTTTTGTGAATCAGAAGAGGAGAACGCTTCACTGTATTTGTTCTGTTTTGGTTATCCCCAAGTCACCAGTCTGTGCTAAGATGCTGTCTAGAGAGGAAAATCAAGTCAAATCATCCTAGACAATCTAGGATACCTAGAATGCCAAGGTTGTTCAGCCAAGAGAAAGAACAAAGATTTCCTTTTTTGA
The DNA here is from genome assembly GCF_982192425.1 of Myodes glareolus. Classification (NCBI taxonomy): domain Eukaryota; kingdom Metazoa; phylum Chordata; class Mammalia; order Rodentia; family Cricetidae; genus Myodes; species Myodes glareolus. Next base: position 138,683,467 of record NC_142053.1, read on the forward strand.
GGGGGAGGGGAGGAAGGTTTGAACTTGTTTGGATGCAATTCTACACCTTTTCGGATGCAAATCGCTGTGTCAAGTAAACCAGAGGAGATATGTTGAGATCTACCTTGGAATTTGCAGTTTAACAAAGGCCTATTTTGAAAACATTGCCTCATGTAGTATGTGTCTGGGCACATATCTTTTGCTGATTCTTGAAGCTGATGCAAATGTTACACTCTAGGGGTGGAGGAGCATAGGTCTTATGCTTACCTGTGTAGCAAAGATGTTGTAAGTCCAAACAAATTATTATTTACCGGAAGCTTTCCCCGCAAGTACAGAAACAGAATAAATGCTAATATTTTCTTGTGAGAGTTATAGGGAGCACAATCTAAGACACTTTGCGCAGCACTAGTTCAATGCCTCATACGTATCTGTTTATTAACTAGGTTAACTATCTAAGTACCTTGCACTTATCAGTGTTCTTACTGATGAGAATGAAATATTTATTTCAACATTAATATAATTGTTTTATTATAAATTTCTTACACTAGTTTATTGGAGATAATTTAGTCAAATTGTGATTCAGCTTATCTCCAATTTGACTATGGCTCCTATTCTAACATGAATGACCAATAATTTGATGAACAATATACAAGGAAGAATTATTTCACATTTGCACATTTCTATTTTCTGGCAATCTGAACTTTACTCTGGCAAATCTAAGCAAAGTAATACTAAAGACATAGTCCTATAGCCTCTCACTGTCTTCCAAAGGGGTTTCAGGATCAACTTCCTACCTGGCCTGCATAATGAGATTCTGTCTGAAAAATAATCCACTTTGACTTCCTTTTCAACAAGACCATTTGGAGTTGTTAGATTCACCCCCATTAAGCACTTCCGAAACACACATTCTTTAACTGACAGATTGTTTCAGCTTCTTAAGACCTATTGTCATCTACTATGCCAAACAATCTGAATAGTCAGCTGTCATGAAGTTAATATGTGTATGTGTGGCAAAAGGTACTGCACTTTCAACTTAAAAAAGCGAATATTCCACATGTCATGAAGCATGGCATTTTTAATGTATAATTTAATAGTTATAATTTAGTGTTTTTTTTCTTAAAATAGAATGAGTTATTAGCCTTGTTATTGTCTCTCAAACATGTATTAATCCTTCATTACTATAGATATTATAATAGATGAGTGAACTTTGCCTCCGGATAATTTTCTCTAGTCCTTTGAGCAAAATCTTTCTACGTACTAACATGAAATAAATGAACCAGCAAAAAAATAAAAAAAAGCAAGTATAATAGAAATGAGATTCATTTCACCCTTTCTAGCATCCATTTTCTAGGCAGAATCCTGAGTGATCTTTCTAAAAAGTAGAACCTATTAAGTCATTCCCTTGCTCAAAAGCTTTTGTTGTCTTCCTAATAAATCTCAGAAAGGAATCTCAATTCCTTCTTTGACAGATCTTATGTTATCTGGGTCCTGCTTCAGTTGGTTCCCAGGCCATCTCTCTATCACCCTCCGGTAGTTTCTCCAAGTGTATATTTTTCTTCAAATGCAAGAGTCTGTTGTGATTGTTCCAGATTTAGAATGCCTTGTCTCTGATCATTTGCAATATAAGGAGTTTAAATCTCAGTTCAACTGTGTCTTTCTTGGTAATGCCCTCCTTTACTACAGTAGGAGACAGACATATTATAGCCAACTAGGCCGGAGAGCCTTCTATTCCTTGATTACTATAACTAAGCACCAAACACCAAGGGTTCTCTCCTTATGAGTTGTTAAGTAATTTTTAACATATAACACTCCTTGCCACTCCAATTATCTTCTGCATTGACTCGTTTGTTATCTACCCTTTCTGCCAACATGAAGGCAATAACTTAGGCTTTTTATTCATTTGTATATCCCCAGTGCCCCAAGTCAATCCCAGGAACAAAATAACTACTCAAAAAACATAAGGATTGCATTGTTGTTGACTTTCTGGTCTAAGAAATGAGGTCCCAAGGCTTTTTAAAATTTTTATTTTTTTTAACCTGGATGCAATTTATTGTGTGCTTATAATGTCACTTAAGGACACAGGCAGAGCCCTAATTTAATGGAGCAATGTTTTTTACATAATTTTGGGTTCTTTGTCTCCTATATGTGCTGGTTTATACTCTGATTGGGTGTTTTAAGTTACTGGGCACTAGGGCTGGATGACTCGAATGTGGAGAAAGAGAGGGAAGGGGTTACATCTTACACGTGGTGGAATTCCATGTACACACAGGCACACTGACCAGCTCATGTGGCTGCTTCCTGTGTTTTTTTTTTTTTTTCTACCACAAGGTGCTGATGGCTTTGGGAGGAAGCATCTCTCTTAGGAATCTGGTAAATGTGCTATTATCTAGAGCGGGTTCTCATCTAAGTTCTTCTTTTGTTTAGACATGGGATGCTGGACAGATTGTCCACATAATTAAGTACTCTTATATCATTCATTAAAATGAAGAAGTATCAGGATCTTCCAAACTAGAATGAGAAAATGATAGATAATTGTATTTTTAATATTTCAAAAAGGGTGATGGCAGTCTTACATTTTGTTCATAGACTGTGTAGAGAGCAAATACAATAGCAAGTAATTTAAGGCTTTGTCTAGAATGCTATTAGTTCAGAGCGATTAACACTTTTATGTCTCTTATAAGATAAGTGAATAGTCAAGGATAATTTAATTTTCTAGTAAAAGTCTTTCAAGTGGGAAAACAAAAGAATGAGTTATTTGAGATTGAAGGGCATTGGAGGAAGTGACCTTTATGCATTTTATCTACTTCAAAATTCTATGAATCTTAGAGTATCATTCAAAACTCATAGTTGTAAGTCCCAGGGCCAATCATAGCCAGTTGCAACAGAAGTGAACATAACAAACAAAACAGATAACTCACAGAATCTCCAAGGTGACAAATAGGAATGTTGAAATATATTTGGGGACTGTGATATCTTAATGACACTTTGATTCTAACATTTTGAAGACTGGGTATTTTATATGAACAATTTTAGAAAAGTTTTACTTATTGTGTATATGCACATAGGTCTGCAGCTAGAGACCAAAAGTTAGCACTGGGTCACAGGAACCTTCTTTTCCACAGGAGTTGGGGATTTGAATGGATCTTCATGGCTGTATGCCAAGCACTTTCTCCACTGAGTCTTTTCCTCAGCCCTGATACTGAAATTTGTAGACAGAATCGCTTGGGATATGAAGCCTATCGTTTAGATATTGAATGATTCCTAAAGGCCCATTGTTAATGGCTTGGTCCCCAGAGTGAGTCTGCCAGAAGGTGGTGGAACACTGAGGAGGAGGGACCTAGTAATAGCTAGGACATTGGGTCTGATCCTTTCTCTCATTTTATTTTTCTGTCATGTATTGAGCAGTTTCCCTCAGCTGCATGCACTCCCAACCATTGCTGTCTATCTGTCCCTGCCACAGTCCTAAAAGCAAGGATCTGCCCAATCATGGACTGCAACCTCTAAACTATGAAACTGTAGCATTTTTCCCTTTATATAATGTCAATTTTAGGCATTTTGTTAGAGTGAGGGAAAGCCAACACAAGCATATGTAATATTTACCCTGGTTGGTAATGCCAATTTTGTTCCCACAATTCATATGACTAACAGGGAATGGAAAAAACAAACCTTCACATCTTTGCCAAGGACCACCATTCTGAATGATCAGTGTTATTTTCAGCTCAAGGCAATGTTAAACTTAGACAAAGACCCTACTAGACTCCCTTTCTCTCCTAGCTTATATCGTAGTTCTAGAAATCAATAGGAATTTATGATCAAATTTGCCCTTCCACCCTCCTACTTCCGTATCTTTCCAACTCTTTTGGACATTGACCCAAAAAGAAAAACTCAGCCTTTTTTTTCCTATTTCAAGGAGTTAAAGATATCTAATTTTTATTTTTGCTTCCCCTCTGTATCTCCCTCTTTCCCTCCTATTGCAAGAAGCAGTTTCCAATCTAAATAGTAGAGCCCTGATGTCACTCACACATTTTTCTTAAACATTGTCTATGCCCAGGCCTTGCTAATATCCTTCAAGTAGAAGTTGTCTCTTGGAGCCAGAAGGCAAAATTGGAGCCTAGATGAGTTTGTTTGACTGGTAGTACTTTTGTTTTATTAAACTTGGAACTTTTAGATGGGCCAAATAAGTTTTGAACCAGACAACATGTTATTACAGAAACAAATAAAAGTCCTCCACAAATGTTCAAGCTATATTTTTTTCTACTTGTATATTTCTTTGAACAATTGTCGGTTGCTGAAATCTTCAAAAGTGAACGTTAGGCTTCCTTCTTCTTAATTCTTTGGCCCTAGGCCAATTTTATTTATTTTTTAAAAACTTTCACACATGTATACATGTAATTGTGATATTATTCAACCCTGTTACCTTTCCTTGTCATCCTCTCACTCACACCAAAAACCTTCTTCCTAACTAGAACCTTCTATTTTCTTGTCTTTTGTTTTCTAGGATCTACTGAGTTTAATTAGGTTTGCTTGTACAAGGATGAAGTGGGGGGCTATTTGCTAGATCCTGGGCAACCTACAAGTGGCTATACCACTGCAGAAACAACTCTTTCTCCCCAACACCATTAATTGTCAATAACACCTCAGAGAGGGGAGGGACCTCATGAGCCCTTCAGCCATACATAATACACTATTGAAAGACCCAATCTTTTGAAGGTAATCACAACTGCTGTGTATCTATGACCTCATGGTTACAATGACCATGTTACATTTAGAAGTAGGGTTTTTTAAATCTACCCCCATACTCTGGCTCTTACATTCATTCTTTCATGTCTTCCCCCAAATCATCCCTGGGTCTTATACAAAGTTGCATGAATGTTCCATTTATGATTGAGCACTCAACAGCTACTCATTCTGAGCACAATCATCTATTATGAGTCTTTGAATTAACCATTGCCCACTGCAAAAAGAAACTTCTCTAACCATGGCTGAGAGAAGCACTAATCTATGCATGTAAACATAAATATCTAGAAGGTAGTTTGACTACATGTCCAATTAGCAAAACAACAATAGTAGATAGTAATAGATTCCCTAGAGGCTGTGATCACCCCACACACAGGTTGTTGATCATATTTACAGTACTAGCCATGTATTATCATGGAGTGGGTCTTGAATTCAATCAAACACAATCGGTTGCTCCTAAAACAGCCATGCAACTATTATACTACTGAACATATGTTGCCTAGCAAGACAGTATTATAACATAAAAGATCCACAGTTGGGCATGGCTTCTTTCTTATATAAATTGCCTCTTAATTGACATCTACATGTCTATGTCTAAAATCCTCTCAGATGTAACCGTTTCAAAGCCAAAATCATGATTTATTCCCAAGTAACTCTAACAATAAGAAAGATTATTTGATTCAGACAGATCTATGAAAGTCGTGCTTGCAGTTTCATAAGAGTGGGTCTATTATGCATGTAGCAAGCAAAGAGAAGTACTATATACATTGAAGCAGCAAAACATCATCAAACTGGGAGCTTTCAACATTTAGGAGAGGCACAAATTATGGGAGAGCAGTAAGGTAGTATCACAATTCAGGGCCTTACAGCATCCAGCAGAAATTGACTGATAGAAGCAGTTACAGTAAAGTCCTTGACTGAGAGCCTCTCAATTACTGTCTAGCTTTTCATTTCCACTACTGAAACTTTAACATCATGAGATAAATAATAATAAGTAATAGTAACCTCTGCTGAAAATGGTTTGCTTTCATGTTGTGTTCAAGGATACATTATTTTTTTTAATTTTTTCAGGTTTTATTATTATTATCATTATTATTAAAAATTTTCACCTCCTCCCATTTCCCTCCCCCTCCCTCCATTCCCCTTCCCCCTCCCTCTCCAGTCCAAAGAGCAGTCAGGGTTCCCTGCCCTGTGGGAAGTCCAAGGTACCCCCCCCAGTCCAGTTCTAGGAAGGTGAACATCCAAACAGACTAGGTTCTCCCAAAGCCAGTACATGCAGTAGAATCAAAACCCAGTGCCATTGTCCTTGACTTCTCAGTCAGCCCTCATTGTCAGCCACATTCAGAGTCCGGTTTGATAACATGCTCCATCAGTCCCAGTCCAGCTGGCCTTGGTGATTTCCCATTAGATCAGTCCCACCATCACAGTGGGTGGGCGCACCCCTCGTGGTCCTGACTTCCTTGCTCATGTTCTCTCTCCTTCTGCTCCCCATAAGGACCTTGGGAGCTCAGTCCAGTGCTCCAATGTGGGTCTCTGTCTCTATATCCATCCATCGCCAGATGAGGGTTCTATGGTGATATGCAAGATATTGATCAGTGTGGCTATAGGATAGGGCCAGTTCAGGTGCCCTCTCCTCAGCTGCCCAAGGAACAAGCTGGGGACATCTCCTTGGACACCTGGGAACCCCTCTAGAGTCCAGTCTCTTGCCAACCCTAAAACGGCCCGCTTAATTAAGATCTATACTTCCCTGCTCCCATATCCACTCTTCCTCCATCCCAACCATCCCATTCCCCCAAGCTCTCCCCATCCTGCCCTTTTCACTTCTCTCTACCCAGCTCCCCTTATCCCCACCCCACCCCTACCCCCAAGGCTCTCAATTTTTGACTAGCAATCTTGTCTACTTCCAATATCCATGAGGATAACTACATGTTTTTCTTTGGATTCACCTTCCTATTTGGCTTCTTTAAGATCAAGAATTATAGGCTCAATGTCCTTTATTAATGTCTAGAATCCACTAATGAGTGAGTACACACCATATTCATCTTTTTGGGTCTTGGTTACCTCAGTATGCATTATTTTTAATGCCTCTACTGGTACAGTTTTTGTTTATTTGTTGTTGGGTTTTTGTTTGTTTGTTTGTTTGATTGTCTGTCAACTGGAGTCATCTGGGAAGAGGAAATGTCAGTTGGTCTGCAAGCACACCTGTGGTATATTTTCTTAGTTAGTGAGTGATAGGGAGGGCCCAGCCTATGGTGGGTAGTGCTACCCCTGGACTGGTAGCACTGGGTTTTACATGAAAGCATACTGAGCACATCACGGAGAACAAGTCAGTAAGCATCACATCCCCATGGTCTCTGCATCAGCCCATGCCTCCAGATTCCTGCCCTGAGTTTCTTTCCTGACTTCTATGAATAATTGACTAGATGAAATAAGCTCTTTCCCCCCCCAAATTTCTTTGGTCATAGTCTTTATCCCAACAATAAAAACTTAAGTCAACTAAACCTTTAGATGTTAGCTATTTTTCTTCCTTCCTGTTGCAGAGTTAATGGACTAGCCTGCTTTAAGACAGAGAGTTAGAAGAGACACTTGAAATAAATATGTCCTGTCCAAAAGAGCATTTTATTTTACTTCCAGAGCAGTTTTCCCTCTCAAACTCTGCTTTCAACATGGTTGAACAGCACTTGACAATTTACCAATAGAATGTTTAATTCAGCCTTATAATTTGCAAACTGAAAGCCATAATCTTCATAGCCTTGTATAGCCTGAATCCAGGGTTTCTTTTCTTTTCTTTGTCCATGTTTCTCTGGATTGCCCTGGTCTAATCACAGTAACTTTCTGGTTTACCAATGGACCATTTTACCTTAAGACTTCCACAATGACATCCACCCCTTCTCCCAGAATAAACATCTAATTGTTCCTTTGTCATATCTTAGCTGAGTTATCACTTCTCCAGGGAAATACTCCAACTCCCCCATTTGTGTTGGAGGACTCTAGTGTCTAAACCGAGAAGGAGTCGCCCCCAGAGACCACCTCATATACCACAGCTGATGAAAAAGCATGAGGATTTTATTAATTCTGTCATGACAGGGTCCTCCAGCATTCGGGGAGCCGAGAGACCCTGAATAGCTGGTACAGTTTACTTTTAAAGGAGAAGGCCCCATAGAAACAAGAGGGGTTGTTCCTTGACCATTATGATTGTCTTATTTGAAAAAGGCTAATACCAATAATTGGCTGGAGAGCTATTGTCAGATCAGATGAGGTAAGAGGTCATTTTGACACTGTTTCCCAGGGGACTGAGTCAAAACATACTTGTATGGGTAATTGTTCAGGAACTGAGTACATGCATGTGTAGCTGTTAGGTCCTTGGTTCCCAGGGGAGGAGGGGAAGCACTAAGGCACGGAGGCTGAGAGGGTTTGGAATTGTCAGAAATGGCTTCAGAATTGTCTTTAAGTCTTACAGTGTCTTCATGGTATGCTATTCACAATGTAGTTTCCACTGTCTTTCAAATCTACAGTGGAAATTTGTTCTTTTTTCTCTCATGGCCTGACACTTGCCATTCTTTTCAGTTAAGAAATACCCTACTATAAATATTCTGGGGTCAACATCTTTGAGAACATATACTACTACTCTTGACGTGGCTGTAGTCAAATTGTGATTCTCAACCTCAGATTGTGCTGTGGGGTCCATGAATTGTGCTGAAGGGTGGGGCTAGACATTTTTACCAGATCTCTACTGGTTTGAAAAAATGACCACCAGCTTGGTAGCTAAAAATAATGGGCATGTTCTTTCAGTGCTTGCAGTGTCAGAACATGAAGGTTTACTAGTCCAAGTCAAGGTAGCTAAAGTGGCTACAGAGACACCAGAAAAGTTTTAACTACCTCAACTTTTCCTCTAAACTTATAAACGTTTCTTCCTTCCTCACATTTCTTGGCTGTGACATCCCTCTTTTTCAAAAGATTATGATGAAAACTTATGCTTTAGTTTCAGCATTTTTAGGAGCCTTTCTGTCTGCTTCCCACTTACAGGAAACACGTGATTACATTGAGTTCACCAAAGTTACCTGAGTTAGTCTCTATACCTCAAAATCTTTCATTGAATCATAACCTGCAAAATTCTTTAGCCAGGTAATTTATTATATTCAAAGGCTTCAAAGATTAGGACATTGACACATGGTAGGAGTTATTATTCAGTCTCTCACAGAGCTTATTAATTGTCTGTTAGTTATAGACCACAATCTCTCTTTTATGAGATTTTCTGCTCCAAGCAGCAAGATTCATATCTGTTGTTGTTCATTTTTATGCTCAGCAGATTCTTTGCCCTATTGTAGATAAATATAAGGTATTTCCTATTGAATGAATATGTTTTGTTATATCATTTTGAAAAAATGCCATTCTCATGTGGCTTATTTTTGAAATTAAAATATTTATTAAACTTGAATCAGAATAGAACACTTTAATTTCTCATTTACTGATTATTATTCAACATCATCACCCATGTTATATAATCATACATTATATGTGGGTGTTATAATGCAAAATCCCAAGCAAACTCCTGAAACTGGGAATAGTACCTTATGTGAACTATTTTTAGTTTTTTCTATGCATATGTATGTGTGACAAAATTTAAGGGACAGAAATTAGCAGCAATGTAATAAAACAGAACAATTCTAATAATATCAGGAAATAAAATATATTTTAATAAGCATTCTCTCCCTTTCCTTTCTCTCCCTTGGTTTTCAAAGTATCTTATCTAAAATGGAAATGATAGCCATGTATTAAAATTATCTTTCTCCTTCCATTTCTTTCTTTATCATTTTCTCCTCTGATCTCTCTCTCTCTCTCTCTTTCTCTCTCTCTCTCTCTCTCTCTTTCTTTTCCTTCTCCCTCTCTTTCACAAAATATCCCATTCAGTTTCTTTTTTACTTAAAGAAGGCATTGAACAGCATCTCTCTGGTATAGTCAGATTGTCAAGAACATCATTATTAAGTAATGTATGGGTAAAAAATGCCAATAGTCATCCTAATAACAAAATGGTTGCTAAGTATTGGGAGAGTTAGCATATACAGCGGTACACTGATAAAGGGGTGATTCTCACCTGAAATCAGGCAAAACAGAACAGATGCCTCATAATATCTTTCTTCTGCTTAGAGGAATTCACACAGCTCTTGAACTGTTTACTATTTAATTTTTTTATTTGCTATTTTTAGATGTCAGCTGACTACAGATAAGAGAAACTATGGAAAAGGAAAGGTAGACAAAATTTTGCTCCTGTGTTTAATAAGTAACAAATGATTTATGCAAATTTAGATCTGTGAGTTAAGATGTTCCAAATTACATTTCACAGAAGAGGGAACAGAGATTTAGGAAGCAAAAATGTATTTGTTTCAGATGGCACAGTGAAAGAGGGCCTACTTAGGATTGGAGCTGAGACTGTGCTGTACTGGTCTGCTCAATGATCATCATTGTCAGCCTTCCTGGGAGGATTGAAGATATTTTGGAAAACCAATTTTGTCTCAAACTACTTTTGAGTATCAGATTCTCGGAACAGTACCCACCCCCAAAAAAATTGTTCCAGCAATCTCAAGTTGGGGGAAAAGAAAGGGCTGGTGCCTTGGTACAAGTCAGAGTGAAAGCTTGTTTACTAAGTGTAGCAACAGAAACACAGAGACAGATATTGGGGTTCAACCTGAAAGTCAGAAAATCAAAACAGCCAGCCACCGGCTCTTAACTCTACCTCAGTCCAAAATGGTGACCCTGCCTCCAGGAATCTCAGAATGAAACTGTGTGTGAGAGATGTCTCCTCCCATTTTATACTCCTCTCTAGGGCTGAAATTAAAGGCGTACACCACTACTGCCTGGTTTGTATGGCAAACTAACGTGACTACTAGGATTAAAGGTGTGTGCCACCACTGCCTGGTCTATAAGACTGATCAGTGGGGCCGTTTCACTCTCTGAACTTCAGGAAAGCTTTATTTATTGAAACACAAATGAAATATTCCTGCAACTAGGAGATTCCACACAGTTCTAACAATTTTCAGAGCACCTTGCAGAAGAAGTTGGAGCCCAGACAATGATGGACACCTTGACTAGTACTGCTTAGTTATGCATACCTCTTGTCATCTATTTAAACTTCATATTGAACCTGAGGATGGTCTTGATGGGTGGCATCACTGAACCTCTTTTTCCTCTTCCCAGTGTGACCTGACCACACTAAATTAATCTACTTTCCTTCTTTTTACTATTATATTGTCTGCTTATTTGACTTATTGAGGATGTGTGGCCAAGACTATATTTTTAGGGTTGTCAGGGCCAAGACTCTGGCCCTAATAACTCTGGTTAATACTTTCTCAAAATACCATAGACAAAATAAAAAAAAATCAACTTGATTTTCTGCCAGCTCTAGTGGTACACACCTGAAATCCCAACATTTTGGAAACAGGCATAAATCTTGGCTAGCCTGTGTCTCCAAAACACACATACAGAAAAAAGATTTATTTTCTCACAGTTCAGAGGACAGATGTCTTGAGGCAGGATTGTTTTCAAATTAAGTCTTTTTTCTTTACTTGCAAATGGCTGTTTTTACTCAGTGTCTTTTAGAAAAGCAGCAAGAAAATCATGCGGTGTGTCTTACTGTGATGTTATTCCTGTCACTTGCAAACTGGGACACTGAAAGTTGTTTTCTCTTACTTTTATTGTCATTTATTCATTTTCACATGGTATTGAGTTTCATATAGTATTTTCACAAAAGTATATAATGAACATTGAACTTCTTTCCATTTTCTCCTCTCACTCCTCCAGTTAGTTAGTTCTTTCATTCTTCTAGACAGTTTTACTTCGTTCATATCAAACACGCACCTCTGACACTCTTACACTCATGGCATACACCTGAAGGTCTATAACTAGCATGCACAGAGACATTTCTTTACATGCCAGTGTTACTGCAGCACTGTACACAGAGGTCAAGCTCTAGAATAAGCCTAAGTCTGTCAACAGATGATTGGCTAAAGAAAAATGTGGTACATATGCACAATGGAGTTTTGTTCAGTCATAAGGAAGGATGAAATTTTGAAATTCTCATAAACTGGTGCAACTAGCGACCCATTAAACAAATCAAGTTAGACTGAAAATTACATTTCTTTCAACTTGGATCCTAGATTTTACAGAGCATTATTTTTACTTTCATTCTTTAGTTATAATCTTCCTTAAAATGGAGGGAATCACCACCTTTAATATTTGTTCTTTTTGATTTTTTTAAATTTTCTTTTATAAAAAAGAAAACAAACTACCCTTTTATTATACACACCAATCCAATTTCCCACTTCCTCTCCTCCTCCCATTCCCTCAATATACCCTCCCACCCCACCCCATCCACTCCTCAGAGAGGGTAAGGCACATTGCTTTGGGGAAGGTGCAAAGCCCTCCCTACTATATCTAGGCTAAACATGGTATACATCCAAAGAGAATAGGGTCCCCAAAAGTCAGTATATGCAGTAGGGATAAATGCTGATGCCACTGCCAGTGGCCCCTCAGTCTTCCCCAGTCATACAACTGTCAGCCACATCCAGAGGGATCAGTTTAGACTTATGCTTGCTCCTTCCCAGTCCAGCTGGAGTTGGTGAACTCCCATTAGCTCAGGTAGACTGTTTCAGTGGGTGAACTCCTCATGGTCTTGACCTCTTTGCTCATATTCTCATTTCTCCCACTCTTCAACTGGACCTTGGGAGCTCAGTCCACTGCTCCAAAGAGGGTCTCTACCTCTGTTTCCATCAGTTGCTGGAAGAAGGTTTAATGGTGACATTTAAGATATTCATCAGTCTGACTACAGGGCAAATCAAGATCAGGCCCCTTCTCTATTGCTTAGGATCTTAGCTGGAGTCATCCTTGTGGATTCCTGAATTTCTTTAGAGCTAGGTTTCTTGCTACACCCATAATGGCACCCTCAATCATAATATCCCTTTCTCTGTCCTTCCTCCATCTTGACTACCCTGTTCCCTCAAGTTTTCCTCACCACTCCCCTTCTCTCCTCTTCTTTCTCTTCTACCCTCACTTCTCATTCCCACTACTATGTTCCCAATTTTGTCAGGCGATCTTGTCTATTTTGACTTTCCAGATGAATCTATATATATTTTTCTTAGGGTTCACCTGGTACTTAGCTTCTCTAGGATCATGAACTATAGGCTTAATAACCTTTGCTTATAGCTAGTATCCACTTATGAATGAGTACATACCATCTTTATCTTTTTCGGTCTGGGTTACCTCACTCAGGATAGCGTTTTCTAATTCCATCTATTTGCATGCAAATTTCAAGATGTCATTGCTGCTCTAATGTATAAATGTATAAATGTGCCACATTTTCTTGATCCATTCTTCCATTGAGGGGCACCTAGGTTGTTTCCAGGTTCTGGTATATTACATAGTACAAATAATGCTACTATGAACATAGTTGAACAAAAAGGCTTTGTAGCATGATTGAACATCTTATGGGTATATGCCCAAGAGTGGTATTGCTAGATCCTGAGGTAGGTTGATTTCCAATTTTCTGAGAAAAAAAATTTCTGAGAAATTTTCAGTTCTTAAGGATTGAATTATACAATGAATAATCTAAAAAAAATAAATGTCAGTGACTTGCCTATTCTTTAAATAGTGATAGAATAGTTAAGAATCTGAGTGTACTTTCTGTGACATTCAAGAGTAATCATCAAGCAAAGAAAAGGTCTATTGAAGAATCTTAAAAGAAGATGGATGCAGCATAAGAAGGATTATATATATTTGAAAGTTCTTTTTGTGTGATATTCTCAGGTAGCCTAGGGAGGCCTTGAACTCCTTATTCTGCTTTTACTTCGTAAGTGCTGAAGCTTCTGGCAGAGACTACTGTGCCTAGATGAAATCCTACAGAACAGATAGATTTCTTTTAGAACCTAAATGCTGTACACTCCTTCCTTAGAACAGCTAGAAGAGCTAATTTGACCCAGTAACCACATTGCTAAATAACTCAAAGTTTATCAGAGATAGTATAATGATTTATCAGTTTCATCTTTCCCTCTAAGCATTTGTCAGGAAAAGCATCTTAGAGAACTTAGTTCTATCTGTGTCCCCTGAGATAGAAAGCCATAATTCTATTATATGGAGTAAATGTCTCAGTACAGAAATGAATCACAAAATATGCTAGTTTGAAGAGTCCTGGCAGAAGGTTCCTTAACCTTACTAGACACAACACAGAAAGAAAGAAATGGTGGTGAACTCTGGGTGACACAACAAAATTGCCATATTCACAGTGAGCTAAAACAGGAAAAAAAGAGGGCTTAGGAACATTCATTGTGGTAAAAGAAGACTATAAAGCAAACCATATTTTGCAGAAAATTTAAAACTTGGGCATTAGGATTTGTATACAGAGGCTCACTGTAACATGTTTGTGAAAGGACAGAAGATGGAAGCAGCCCATCGGTAGATGAATGATTAAATAAATTAAATTGTAGGGCAGTTATGTCCTGGAACATAACAAACAACCATGATATACATCCCTGTGTGTGTCCCTGGATATCTATGCAGAAAGAATACAGACATATTTTGTTGAAAAGCCAAACTCTTATTTGGTAAAGACAAATTATTGCAGAACTCTGGTTATCAGCACAAGCCATGTACAAACAAAATCATGCAAGTTAATTCCAGCATGGGTGGAGGAGGGGCCACTAAAGCTCCTGGGGAGCTAATGGCAGTTGATGGCTGCCAAGGGAGGGAAAATAACTTTTCTTTAGGAATGTGCCTACCAGCAGGTTCTTCATGCCCTAGTGGATGACCTCAAAACAGATATGTTTTGTTGAAAAGCTAGCTACTCTATTAGGTAAAACCAAAGTTGTATTATTTTTGTTTTACTTACAAAAATTCAACCCCCATATGGGTTAAAAGTAAAAGTAGAGAGAACACATAATTGGGAGAGAAATATATTGGCAGAGAACTGGGTGAGTTTGAGAAAGAGTAAAGAGTGGATATAATCAAGATACAATGTATATGCATATGAAATAGTCAAAGAATAAATAAATATTATCAAAATTAAATTAAAATATATAGATTATGAAAGAAGTGATTGATAACCTGTCCTTTTGTTTTATGAGAGGCAGTTCTATGGTTTCATATAGTGGACAAATAATATTATAATTTCATATTTATTATGATTTTTTATGATAGCAGTGTTAGTCATGAACTAATACTATTTTTGATGACTTGGTTGGGATACAATTCTAGTGAGAAAAATCATTTTGGTTAATGTGTTATAAAGATTGCTCCACTTAGAGACCTGTCAGCCATACCAGCCAGGGAAGCAATTGGACCAAATCCCTTTCTCCTCTCCCAGTCTCACCTCCAGCTCTGTAGCTGACTACCTTCTTCAGTCTCCATCCCCCAACCCCCATCTCTAGAGGGTCACACAGATCTTCTCCTCTACCCTTCCTTTCCTCCACTAATTCCATTGTCCCAGCCCCAACACCAGCAGGAACTAACTAGGAACCCCCCAGCTAGGCCTGCCAGGGAAGCAGGTAGGTAACTTTAGATCTGAAGCTCTCCCTTCTCTCCTGTAAAGTCAGTCCTCTAGTCCCCTTGCAGCTCTGTAGTGAACCTCCTGCTCTGACTTTCCATCTGCTCTGGCTTTTTCTCACATGGATTTTCTACTCCAACCTTCTTCTACGCTGTTATCCTCCATGCTGTTATCCCAGCCTCCAACTCAAGAAAACAAAATCCTCTCAGCACCTAATAATCCAAGTACTAAATGTACAGAACAAAGAAAATAATAAATATTAAAAGTTGTGTGAGAGAAATCAAATAACATATAAAGGCAGATCTATTAAAATAACACTTAACTTCTCAATGTATACTTAAAAGCTATGAAGGCCTGGACATATGTTCTACAGATGCATAAGAGGCCACAGATGCCAGCTCAACTTTCAATTACAATAGAGAAAATAAGATAATCCATGATAAAAACAAAATTTAAGCAATATCTGTTTTTATGATTTTTGTCCGCGGGTCCTGAGCGGTTTGTGGCGAGGCAGGCTGGTCCTGGCGACAGTGAGGTTCCCTAACCAAGAGAGCCGAGCAGACCCAGCCATGCGGCAAGTGGCTGGTCAGGCAACAGAGAGTCCCCAGAAGGTGCAGGTTCCCAGCAGCGGGCAGGTGGGCGGGCAAGTGGGTGGAAGACATTTGGGCAGACACATCGTATGGATCAGAATTGGATATTTATTACTTAGAGGAGAGAAAGAGTGGGGAGAGAAGGAGAAGAGGAGAGAGAGAGAGAGAGACAGAGACAGAGAGAAGGGGGAGGGTGGAGAAGTGGGGAGAGAGGCAGTATTGTTCTTTAAAAAGAATATGATGATGGGATGCCCCGGGTGGCTTGCAGAGCAGCTTCTAGTCCGACAAGGATGGCTGTGGGTTCCTGCAAGATCTCCAGGGTGGCAGCGCTGTGTGGCCGGGGGAGTCAGGCAGGTGGTTACGGCGGATAAAAGGCTCACAGGACATAGTATTATTTAAAGAAGAGGGAGACATTTATTGCTTAAAGAAGAGAAAAACAGAGAAACATAAGAGAAACATAGAGAGAAACAAAGACACATGTACACACAACACGAGACAAACACAAGAGAGAGAGAAGATGGCGGCGAGGGAGGTCAGAAGTGACTGGGGTGGGCGTGGTTAGTCCTTAAAGTGACCGCAAAAGAATAACAGGCAGAAGTGAAGCTGCCTCTCCTAGAGGAAGACAGAAGAGAGAGAGAGAGAGCTCAGGCTTGAAGCTGAAGAGCTCAGGCCTGAAGCTGAAGATCAGCCTGACTCAGCAGATGGGGGAGGGAGTGGGTGTGACTTGTGTCTTAAAGAGACGAAAACCATAACATCTGTCCTCAAATCCAGCTAGAAGGAAGGAAAACTCCAAACTAAAGAAGTTAACAATAAAAAAAAATTGGGATAAGTAAGTCCAGACCAGCATATCAAAAGCAGGATTACCCTTTTCCCCACCCCCAACACCCACCACTACCACCACCATTACAACAACAACCTGAGACTCAACTGCCCAGGTACCCAGGATAAAACCAAATATTGTTCCTGGGAAGGGGAAAGGTAGCAATATAATGACTCCTAATGACAAGGCCTTGTCTAGTCATCATCAGAGTAGTTTCTTCCTTCAGCAGTTGGGAACAAATACAAAGAAACACAGAAACCCACAACCAAATGTTATACAGAATGTGAGACCTTGAAACATTCAGCCCTAAATGTGATGGCTCCATTAAATTACTTCCCTCAGTGCTCACAGGACCCCAAGTAATTAATTAGAGGTGGAAAGAGCCAGAGGGGATGGCAAATACCACAAAAACAAGGCCCTCCAAATCAACAGACTTGATGTATAATGAACTCACAGAGACTGAGGCAGCATGCCAAGGGACTGCACAGATTTGCACCAGGTGGAGTTCCTAGAGCTGAAAGAAGTGGACACATGTTCCCATCCCTAACCCAGAAGTTGTCTCCAGTTGATATCCACTTGCAAATGAAAATTGAGTTTTTTCCAAGGGAGTGTCTCTGGGGAAATAAACTATCCTTATGTGGTGTAGGCTACATGCCTAACAGTCGGTGGCCAACAGAAAATGAACTCAATGGCATCTCTGGAGGCTCCTAGTCTCATAATAATGTCTCAGGGATTTTTCTTTTAAAAAAAAAACTATCTGCATATAAGAACTCTCTCTCTCTCTCTCTCTCTCTCTCTCTCTCTCTCATACACACGCACACACACACACACACACACACACACACACTTTTTTACTCTGCAGGTTCTTTGCATATATTTATGGCTTCCTGTTTATTGTTTTTATGGAATTTTTGAGTGAATGAATGGGGGAGATCTCTGTGTCTATAACTGTTTCTTTTGCCTTTCTTTGAGCTCTTTTTCTTCTACTTGTTTGTTTTGCCTTATTTTAATGTGTTAGTTTTGTCTTAGTTTATGTTCTCATTGTACATTAAAAGCCTGCTTGCTTTCTAATGAGAGACAGAATATGGCTAGATGCAGATGGGAGGGGAGGTGGGGAGGAACTGGGAGATGAGAGAGGAGAAACTGCTGTAGGATAATGTTCTTGTACCCTGTAAAAATCTGTCACTTGTATTGATTTGATTGAACATTGTTTGGCCAGTAGCCATGCAGGAAGTATAGGCAAGATAACCAGATTAGGAGAATTCTGGGAAGAGGAAAGGCTTAGTCTTAGTCACCAGACAGAGAAAGAGGAAGCAAGAAGAGAAAACCTCATCGAGTAAGGTACCAAGTCATGTGGTTAAAAACATAGATAAAAATTATGGGTTAATTTAAGTTGTAAGAGCTAGTTAATAATAAGCCTGAGTTAATAGGCCAACCAGTTTGTAAGTAGTATAAGCCTATGTATATTTTGTTAGGACTGAACTGCTGTAGGACTGGGCAGAAAAGAAATTTCTGACTATAAGAAACCAAAATCAGTATATATTATATGAGCAAAAAAAAAAAAACCTATTTGCAATAAAAGGGAGGAAAAGAAACTTGAGAAAAGAGAGAAAAAGGTTGCTTCAGTCTTCTGACAACCAACATGAATCATTATACTAAGGTCAAAATAATTGTTATTCATATTGAACTTTCCTGTATTTCATCCTTCTTCATGGCTTTGGATTTTTTTCTGTATTCTCAGCATTTGGACATTCCACCTTGTTATTAAACTTTATATGGTCTATTTAGATTGATCAATTAAAGAAGTGCCTGTTTGGGTTTTGGAAATGTGTTATTTATTTACTAATTTCCACCTCTCTATCATTTTAGTTTCTCTTTCTGAAATGCATGGATTATTTCTCTGAATATAGAGTGTATTCTTTTTACTTATTCACTTTGCTCCTCAGAGCTAATACTGTGTGAAAGCTTCTGAGTATTTTTACTGATCTCATATAATATTTGAAATTCTATGTATTATGTTTTTTATTTCAGAGATATTGAATTGATCATGACTGTCCTTTGACCGTGGCATCTTCTCTTTGTTTTCTGTATACAATAGCACCACAAATTTCTTTGTGTATTTGCTTCAATATTTTTATCTAGTCCTAACCTTCTCTATTTGTAAAAGCTAATTTTCTGCCTATTCATCTTTTCCATTCATGGGTATGTTTTCATCTAAATGTCTGAAGATTCTTAGTGTGTATTAAAAATACAAGAACTGTAGGAAGACTGACTATAATACTCCCTTTCATATACAACTTGACAGGAATATGAGGAGCCCACAT
The DNA here is from genome assembly GCF_982192425.1 of Myodes glareolus. Taxonomy (NCBI): domain Eukaryota; kingdom Metazoa; phylum Chordata; class Mammalia; order Rodentia; family Cricetidae; genus Myodes; species Myodes glareolus. The sequence continues at coordinate 138,702,448 of NC_142053.1, forward strand.
ATATAGTCTAACATTATTATGATTGTGCTTACAAATTTCTTCATGTGACTAATATTTGAATAAGTAGAAGAAGTGAAACATTTTTCTGGGTGGGTGGGCTCCACTCAATCAGTTGAAGATCTGAATAAAACAAAAATGTTGAATAAGAGAGAACTCCTTATACCTGACTACTTCACCTGACACTATATTTTTTTTCTGGCATTCAGGATCAGAATAAAGCATTACCCCTTTTCACAACTTGAGCCTACCCAGTTTCAAGCTGTTGACTCTCCCAGGGACTTACTTACTTACTTACTTACTCACAGTCTTAGACTGTGAGATAACAGATTAGAGGCGCTAAATCACTAGCTATCCCAAGGTCCCAGCATGCCATGTCATCTTGGAGGTCTTGTGATTTTTCAGCCTCATGGTCTATAATTTTGTGAGCTTCATAATACATGTAGTAAGTCAAATGCTTCGTTTTTCTCTCCCCCATGCCTTCCTACTCTCCCTTCCCCCCTTGTGCATGCATGTATTTTGTGTTTCTAAGAATTTCTACTAGTAATTTGAGAATTATTTGAAAATAGTTGATATTTGTTTGTTATTTTCATGAAAGGGATCAGATCGGGCAAAGACTCTCATAAAGGATTTCTCCAATTTTAAGGTGAGGAGGCTGTCTTCAAAGTCAACAATATGTCATAATTTATCTCTAGAAAATTTGACTTCTTTTATGTACACAGCCTTTCTTCTTTGTAAATTGAGAGTAGGTATATTGGATGTTATTTTACATGCTACTTTGGAGGGGAATGAGGAAAATTTAGCTTTTGTCCCCAATCATCACTTTTGTTTTCTCTACCAGTGTTTTATTCTTTTCCTATATTCCAGAAGTTGTTGAAGTGCCTTTTCTTATTATTTGCCATCTCTGTGCTCCATTCTTATGACTTCATCCTTCTTTTTGTAGTTTTTGTTATTATTTTAACCGCGTCCTCAAAAAGAAGAATGTAGTCATTTACTGTCTTTAGCAAAGTAAGGACTTTGGGGTATAGAAGAAAAATTGGTAAAGAAGAGAGTTCTCTTGATTATTTCCACTCTGTAGTCATGATTGTTTTGTTTCATTGTTGACCCGAAGAAACACATATTCAATATGACTACTAATAGCCATGTAGTAGGGTAAATGTTGGCTTTTAAAGATCATTTACAGGTATGTGTATTTATAGCTACAAGTGCATGTTACTTTCTTTGTATAGTAAATAGTTATTATACTGTGTTATTCAAGAATTAATGGCAAGCTAAATAATAGTCTGCACATGTTCAGTGCAGATGGATCCACCTATATACTACCTACATATGTATACATTGTAGACTACCTAAATATAATTTATACATAGTATACATGAAAAATGATATGACATTTTGTTTTAAATATTTATAGTATTTAGACAGTATAAAACAAAAATACAGAGTGATAACTTCACTTGCCACATGTTTATTAATGAAAACAATTTCCAAACAAAAGAGAGTCTTTCTTTATATATTTGACAAAAAGACTTTAGGTCTGGAGAGATATTTTGGTGGTTAGCAGCACCTGTTTCTCTTGCATAGGACCTGAGGACAGGTCCCAGCACCCGTATGGTGCCTCACCACTGTCTGTAAGTGCAGTTCCAGGGAATCCAGTGCCTTCTTTTGACCTCCAGACAACTGAGGTACCAAAATACTTATACACATTAAATAAATAATTCTAAAAGAATAATAAATAAATAATTTTAAAAAACTCCTGTTCTTCATGGCTTCTGTCCCACTGTATAAGAGGAAAGACACTTTCTCTAACTCCCAGTAGTGAAAGTTAAACCTTTTGAACATCTCACAGATTGTTTGAATTTTAGATCTGAAAGGGTACTTCATTTTGTTTCATAAGTGAAGAAACTGGAGTCTTGAGACATAAAAGTTGGCCAAAGCAGTTAGTTTGTCCATTTTTTCCATTTTCTTTGTTAATAATAAAAAATAATGCCAGCAGTCAAGCTTCTGTAGCTGCTTTGTCAAGTTCACATCTATTTATAATAGCTCCAAAGAAGGTATAATTATTACTAAATCTTTTTGTCAAATAAGAAAAATGACCCCCCTAAAAAGACTAAGCAATCTCTATAAGGTCACACAGTAATTTGCAGACCAAAGACTGAAAGCCAAGCAACGTGTCGAACCTGTAGACTTTACTGTTGCACATCATCCTGCCTTTTAACTTGGTGAGGTCCTTTTTTCACTGGTTGTGATTGTGAAACAATATTCAGGCTGCCCATATGGTTCAGTAGTAGAACAGTTGCCTCATATGTGCAGGGCATGAGATTCCTTCCTCAGAAATATCAAAACAGTGAAATAAAATCAAACAATAATTTGTTGTTATTTTTTAGGATGATAATTGGTATAAATAATGCTCTAACAACAGAGGTACTTTACCTGAGGGCTTGTCGGTGATAAATTGTACAAAGACACCAACACACTTGGATAAGAAAATAATAGAGGAGAGAAATTAGGAAGACTTTGAATTTTAGCCCTGACATAGCCGAGAGTCGCTGGTACATGGCTGGAATACTGATATTGCAAAACGAAATAATAGAACATGAACAGAGTTACTTAGGGTTGCAGAATCTTTCTGTATTCTCCTTTTCTTGCTTGGCATTTTGCCAAGAATGTTTAAAAAAAGCAGGTCATATCTTCTGTGCCTTCAAGACCCTGCAATGCACTAATCTGTATTAGAACTGAAAAACCAAACCTGCCTTGCAAACTCAGTTGAACCTCCTGGATCCAGGTTTCTTTTCTTTTTTAAATTGCAGGCACAAGAAGAAATCTATTATTGTCTGTCCATGGCATTCCTTCTTGGAGGGATGTCAGTTTTTAATACCGGAAACTTTTATAAACATTAGTTAGATTAGGTATCTATTTGTACATAACAAAGTAGTTCCATATAATTAATATTTATGATTCTCCAAATTCTCTGGATTGGTTGAATCTCCTGTACATGTTTCCTAGAATTATCCATGTAGTCGTATTCTGCAGAAGAGGCAGAGGAATCTGAGCTCTGCTCAAATGTCTTCATAGGGTAGATGACTATCTCTGCAACTCATTTTCATCCTAGCTGTATAACAGTATAGATGCCTCAGTTGTTCAAGAGAGTAAAAACATAAGCAGTAAGACCTCATAGGATAGCTTATATTCTACTGAACTAAGAAAAGTACTAGGTTATCGGGCACTGGTGGCACATACCTTTAATCCGAGCACCCTGGAGACAGAGGCAGCCAGATCTCTGTGTGTTTGAGGCCAGCTTGGTCTACAGAGCTAGTTACAGGGCAGCTCAGACTGTTACACAGGGATACCTGGTCTTGAAAAATCAAAAAAAAAGAAGAAAAAAGAAAAAGAAAAACAAAGAACGAAAGAAGAAAGAAAGGAAGAAAGGAAGGAAGGAAGGAAGGAAGGGAGAGAGAGAGAGAGAGAGAGAGAGAGAGAGAGAGAGAAAGAAAAGAAAATTACTCGGTCAACCTTCATTCACTGTCTAGGGGAAATGCAGTTGTTGGTGTATATCAGTGGTAATGACTCAGTGACCTACTATTTAGCAATGTATCACTCAGGACTTTGAAAGCCGAAAACAATGAAGTAGACACTTGAGTGCTGCATATGAATGCAAAATGAAAAGGCTCATTCCCTTTATGTATGCAAATATGAATCATCAAGTAAATGTTGTAAATATGACCAAGGCCTGGTTAATGTTCTGTTTCTGCTGTATTTCTTGTTGATATCTATATACAAAACAAACTTGGAAGATCAATATATCCCATAGGCCCCTGTAAAGTGTCTGGTACAAGTGACCTCATTTGAACATATGTTTTGTGAATGTTGGGGGCTACAGAGTGAGGGAAGACTTTTTCTGCAAGTGACTATCAGATATTGATCCCACGTCATTTATATTGCCCATCAATCCATCATGTTTGTCCTGGTAAGAGCACTCACAATTAAGTGCTAGAGACAGAATCACACACATTTTGTACTCTCTCACTAATCCATAGGTAAATAAATAGCATTAAGTAGAACACAATTATGGATGGGGAGAGATGGGGAGAAATGGGGAAAAATGATATTACTACATTGTTAAATTGTCACATGATGTTTACGCTTGTTAAAAAGTAGACTCTGGCATCCAGGAGGCGCTCATTTGTCTCCTCTAAAAGCCATTGTGCAATACACCCCCAGACTTTAGCACAACTGACACCATGTTAGAGGCACAAGGTACCATTCTGATCTTAGAATCCAGCACATAGACCTCCAACATGTACCAAAACAAGAACAAAGACTTATTCCATAGTTCTGAGAAAGTCCCTAAACATACTAACCTTGTTTTTTGGGCTTCTATAGCTTTGTATATTGATAACTGTTCTTGTTAATTGAAATGTGTGAACCAGGATATGGTTTTTGTACATAAAAAGCCAAGAAAAATAAGGCATGTGGCTACATGACTTGGACAAGTTCCCATGTAGCCCATTGGCTGGCAAATAATGAATTTCTATTGGCTTTAAGAGCCCACGTGTTCTCTGAAGGAGTTATCTCACAGCCCTTGTCCTGGATCAGACTGATTCCCTGGCTCAGTATTGGGGAGAGAGGAACAATAAGAATCTAGAAGTACTGAAACTATTGTGTCCCTCAGATCAGCTAGAAAATAAACTCTTTCTAATAAGGATACTATTGTTTTTTCCATAATAAAAATGTTCATTGTGGAAAAGAGAAGGCAGAAGTTCACCCATAGAGAAAGTGGTCTGCTTTGCCCCAGATTCTCAATTAGAAACTCTAGCATCGCTGTTTCAGCAGTGTTCTCTCTTCATTTCTACTAGATGTTCTCATGTATTTTCTGCTGCTCCTTGTTTACTGTTAGACTCACCCATGTGGGACTCTAGATTGAGAGTTCCAGCAGTAAACCTCATTAAGGCTTCCATGATCAATTTCTGCTCAATATTTATAAGCCCTGGTTTGATAATGTTATCTTTTGTTTGCTCTCTCAATTGGGCTATTCCAGTTGTCTCTACAGGATTCTGTGAGTGTCCAGTTTGATGATGTTCTGCTGTCTATCTGCACTTCTCTCTAGCTGCTAGCTGATATTTATTCTTTTACTTTTGCTTCCTATATACTTTAAATCTCACTGAAAACTTTATTGAAAGTTTATATGAAATCATATCTTTCAAAGATTATTTTCTGGACCTAACAAAACATAATTGGTGTAGTCAGCAGGTTCCCAAGATGATGTTTCTGTTTTGAAAGAGCGACTCTTATAGATAATCATAGAAATGTATGAGATGATAACAAGACTGTTGATAAAGGGAGTAATGATGATAGGAAGCCGCACTCCATAGAAAACCTGGCCTCTCACACTTTGCAACACTGCAATTACACAGTTAATAACATGTAAGGATTTTTGGCTCTCTGTACTTTCTCCTCTGCCTTTTCTTGTTTAAGGAGAGTATTTACTATTCAATGTCTTTGATGTCTTGGCGGATTCTTGCTGGCAAGAAAAACTTCCTCTAACTTTCAATTTTTGTGAAACCACAGCGAAGAAAAGTATAAAAATTCAGGTAGTGAGGAGGTTTTCCTGAGACCTGCAACAGGAAAACTAAAGCTTCATAGTTTAATGGTATACACACACACACACACACACACACACACACACACACACACACATATATATATATATATATATATATATAGGCAATATTAATTTGTTGCATGATGCTATGGATATAATTTGGATTCAACTTTTGTTTAAAAAACAATAAGTAGGTGACAAGAAAGACTAATAAGTATATTAGAATAAGGTCATATCTTTGGCTTAAAAAATTTAAAAATACTTTAGATAAAAAATTTAAGTGATAAAAGAATAAGATGCCTAGATTTTACCAAAATGGGAAATAAAATAATAAAAAATAAACAAAGTCTGGCTTGTGATATCTGGGTCTTCCTGCATGCTATTTCAAGCAGTTTAAGTTCATCTGTGCAGTTGCTGTACTTATTTAGAAAACAGTGTTCCCTGAAGTCATCTATCATCTCTGGCTCTTTCACTTTTTCTGCCTCTCTTCTAACAATGATTCCTGGGCCTTTGTAGAGAAAGGTGATCGGTTTTTCACTTATCATCAAATATTCTGAAGTCTCTCACTATCTAGTCTGTGGTCCATTGTGGATCTCGGTGTTAATCACCATGTCAGACGATAGTTGAGAGATGCATTGATTCTTCATTGCCTTTGCAGTAGATTTTGAATGTTTCTTTAAGTATAGTATTAAGTTCCAGGTCAGTCAGACTACACAGTGAAACTCTATCTCAAGAAGAGAAGTATGTTAAACAAATCAAATTTATAAAATCACTAAGAAAGTAAATAGTCAAACAAACAAGATAACTCTAAGAAACAACAAAGTCATTATAATTAGCTGTTTTTGTTACATTTGACCCAAAATAAATAAAATCAGTGCTCATTTTTTGTTCTTACTACTTATTATTATAAGACCATTACAAAATCACTTAATATAAACAGAATTCTCCTACAACATCACACAAACAATTAAGGGACAAATGTATTAATGCTGCTAAATGACCATGTACTATATAAACTTATTAAAAGTTAACTTTTGGGATCAAGCAAGGAGGTGTAGTATACCTAGTAGAGGATGCTAAATGGCTGTCTTAATGTGGCTTCCCCAATGGATTTCTACTGGATATTTGTAAGTCTTCAATTTGATAATGTTGGCTTTCATTTGCTTGCTTATTTTGGCTACTTTAGATATCTCTGATGGATATTTTGAAGATGATTTGCTATCTGCAGCTTCTCTCTATCTGCTAATTGCTATTTATTCTTTTTTTAAACCTTCCTTAAATTTACTGTTTGTCAGTTTCATACATATGCACACAACGTTATGATTACTCTAACTTATACCATCTTTTAGCTCCATCCCCCTTTCTTCACCCCTCCTTTTTCCTTACAAGTCTGGAGCTGCTGCCAGAGTCAGACATGTTGCATCTTTGATGGTAAGTCACTGCCACATGGCAATATACAGATTAATAGAAATGGGTTAAATCAAGATGTTAGAGTTAGCCAATAAGAGGCTAGAACTAATGGGCCAAGCAGTGATTTATAATACAATTTCTGTGTGATTATTTTGGACTAAGCTAGTTGGGCAGCTGGAACGAACAAGTGGGCCCTCTCCTTGCTACACAAGTCGCCTTCCTACATTCAACAGAGTTTTGTTTCATTTTGTGACACACTGAGTTCAACCAGGGCCCTTTGTGTGACCATGAATTTGGAACCACCCACTGATGCCTGGTGGGATCATTAATGGTGCAAAACTGAACACAATGTCTGTCTTTTCCCAAGAATCCATTAGTACTTATAGTTCAGCAGGGTCAGTTTTCATCAACACAACACAAACTAGAGCCGTATGGGAAGAAGGAATCTCAATTAAGATTTCCATCACCCAATAAGTTTCTTCTACCAAATTGGCTTGTGAGCATGTTTGTAAGGACATTTTCTTCATTAATCACTGCTGGGCGAGAGCCCATACCTCTCTGGGTGCTGCCACAGCTGGATTGGTGGTTCTGGGTTGTATAAGAAAGCTGAGCAAGCCATAGGAAGCAAATCAGTGAGCAGAGTTCCTTTGTGGTCTCTGCTTTCATTGCAATCTGCAGGTGTCTTACTTTGAATTCTCTCGGTGGACAGTAAACAATAAACTGAATAAACCCCTCCTTCCCTAAGTTACTTTTTATCATGGACCTCATCATAGCTACTGAAAGCAAACTAAAACAGAAATTGGTACTAGAATTGAGACGTTGCTATTATGGATCTCAACATGCTGGTTTTGGGGAGGATTTTGGAGCTTTGGGTTGGAAAAGTCATTGAATGCTCAGAGTTTAATGAACTGTTCTGGGAACTTAGAAGACAATGCTGAGAGCAATGCAGATAATGGATCCTGGCTTGTAAAGTTTCCAAAGAAAGTTTGCAAGACACTCAAAGACTCTATCAGTGATGTTCATGCTATATATTTTAATATAAGATGCTATGGAAGTAAAACCTTTGAGTACTAGGACAATAAATGCTGATCAGTTGAGTCTGAAAAACAATATGTTATTAACAAGAGAATAGTATCAATGGGAGACCAGTATAACTGAGCTGCAACCTTCTGTGGAATTCTTTCTAAGGGGTAGCACATAGAAGCTGTGATACAGAACGGAGCAAAGACACATATCAAGATGGCAGAAAAATTGAACAATGTATAAGAGTTTCCCACATGGTATTGGTTTATCTGTATGGATGTGGCAGGGCTGAAGTGGTCATAAAGAGAAGTTGAGGCTTGGTACCATGTAGTGTAGTTGGAGTCCTTGAAGTGGGGAGGAGATGTGTTAAAGGTACTATATTGATTACAGTGTAAATTCTCAGATATTGAAGATGTCAAGACTATGAGATGACTACTACGGTCAGCGGTAGGTGTGGAATGGAGCCAGTCTAAGGCTATGAGATAAGCTGTGTGTAATATAGATGACAGAACTGGAGAGTGTCTATTCCCAACACTGTCAGCAAAAAAAAAAAAAAGAAAAAAATAGTTATGAAAAAAGACTAATGAGCTACTAGAGTTCAGAAGCTGCATCCTGTTTGTCTGTAGCAAATACTTACCATAGCAATTGCCACATTTGGATGCATGTGTGTGTGTGTGTGTGTGTGTGTGTGTGTGTGTGTGTGTGTGTGTCAGTCTTTAGGGTCTTATATATTGCCATGTAAGATTCTAACACCCAGTGATAAAAACTTGGTTAAAAAAAACAGAAAAATTTATCATCTTAGATTTTTAATAATTGATTAGATGTAATTTATACATATTATAAAAAAGCTAACAGGTTGGTGATAAGTTGTTAGGTAAAGTGATATTAACAAATAAAAGAGGAAAAAATTATTCAATTCCCAGTATCTCTCTAGGAGACTCGGCTTCAAGAAGGAGAACTATACAGAAAATGCCACTTAAAGGGAAATTGAGTATAAAGAAACATTAAATATTTGGCTACTTCGGTGTGCTCAGTACTTCATGTCACACATCCTAGGCTTTGACAAAATTGACACTAAACAATTGTTTTTATCAAAGAGAACCAATTATAAATGAAAGAATCAAGTAAAGTAAGCATACTTCATCAAGGAGTTACTGAGAGGTATTAAGACTGCAGAAATAGTGTTATTATCTAAACCTTGAGTTTGTTCAGTTGAGCCAGGGGTGATTGAAGAGGCCAGTAGCCTCCTCCTATGATCAATAGGAAAACCTTTGGTCTCAGTTGAGGGTAAAATAGGGATGGGTGTCATGGGACTTACTTCCTCCTAAATAGTGACTAAGGGATAAATTTACACTATAACAAAGAAACAAAGAGACATATCTAAATGGGGACTTTGTAAAGTATAATCTGGGGCCTTTGTAAATTGTAATCTGGGAGCTTTGTCAGATGTAATCTGGGGGCTTTGTGAGGTATACTCTGAGAATTTTGTAAAGTGTAATCTGGTGGCTTTATAAGGTATATTCTTTACTTTGATTGTTTTGTTTCTGTCCTTTCTCTGTAATTTCCATTTTCAACATTTTATTGGCAATTTTGCTGTCATATCTAAGAAAATACAGCCTAGTTCAAGGTCCTGAGGATTTTCTCTGTATTTTCTATTGAGAACTGTGTACATCTAGACCAATTACCATATTAAAGGTAGTATTTTACTTTGATTTAATTTTTTAAAAAAAGGTCTTTATATGTGAGTTCGGCTGGTCTGGAATTCTAGTTTTCCCAGACTGACCTAAAACTTCTCTACATTACCCTCTCAGGTACTGGAAATATAGGCATTTACCAACACAACTGATCTGTCTCTCTCTCTCTCTCTCTCTCTCTCTCTCTCTCTCTCTCACACACACACACACACACACACACACACACACACACACACACAGATGCATACACATCAATTAATTTCAGATGTATGGGTTTATTTTTAGCTCTCATTATAGTCTATCGGCCAGTATTTGTGCTGGTATTGTGATGATTGTAATTTGTAGGTAATATTTCAGATTGAGACGTTAATTCTCCAACTTTCTTTTTCTTTTTCAAAATTACTTCAGGCTATTCGGAATCTCTTGTAGTTTCATGTGATTTTCAGGATTTAGTTTCCAATGTAAGCCAAAACAAATCAAGTAAAGTAGCTCACTCTTGTAATTTTAGTGCTTGGAGGATGAGGCAGGAAGAATATCACAAGTATGAAACTTGCAGGGAGTTACAGGTCAGCCTGAGATGCTATAGAATGAAATTTTATATCAAAACAAATCAAAAGAGTTGTTATGGTTTTAGTGGGAAATATACTAAATTTGTACTCTGCTTTGGGTGGTATTGCTGTTTTACCCTAAAATTTAATAGTAAGTGATCAAATGACTCCATCAATGTTGTAAATATTTCCAATTTGAAGGTTTTCCTTAACCTTTGTAAGCAATGTGTTAGAATTTTCATCTTAAAAGTCTTTCACTTGTTTGAGTAAACTTATTTCTAAGTGTTTTTTTAAAGACATGTTCTCATTATATAGACTAGACTCATAGTCAGGTCACAGCAGTCCTTCCCACTCAGCCTCTCAAGTGTTGGGATTATAGGTATGTAGCACTATACTTGCCAATATATATTAGATGTGGTATGTGTGTGTGAGAGAGAATTACCTTAAAATTTCCTTTTCTCAGGGCTAGAGAAATGGCTTAGTGTGTAAGAGCATATATTACTCTTGCAGAGGCCAGATTTTGGTTCCCAACACCCATTTGGTGCTCACAACCATCTGTAACTCCACTCTCACAGAATCCATCATTGTTTTCTGTCCTCATCAGGCACTGCACATATGTGGTGTATATACCTACATGCAAGTAAAGACAAAACAGTCATATACATAAAATAGATCTAAAGAATATGTAATTGCTGAAGCTTCAGGTTTTTATTGATTTGTTTTGCATTTGTTCTTACTTTTTAAAATAATATTTTAAATTTATCATTTGAGAATTTCTTACAATATATTTTATCACATTTATTCCCATCCTTCGACTCCTACCATCTCTTCTCCCACTCCTTATCTACCCAATTTCATATTCTGTCTCTCTTCCTTTATTCAACTCCAAAACAAAACAACCCAAATAAAGACCACAGAGTCCTGCTTGTGTTGACCACCTGCTACTGAGTATAGAAACTGCCCTGGAATGTAATCAGTATGGAAAAACTAATTTTCCTTCACCCAGCAGAAATTAAATGTCAGTATCTCCTTGTCTAGGGATGGAACTTTGTGTACACCTCCTCTCTTCCAGGGTAGGTTTTTGTATGGTTTCAACTGATTTTGTGTGTGCTGTGGTGGGATTAAACTAATTTTGTGTGTACTGTGACAGTTGTTGAGTATTTGTTTATATGTGCACCTGGTCTGTTGTATCTAGAAAATGATGTTTCCTTGAAGTCACACACCACCATTGGTCCTCACAATCTTTCTGTTCTCTCTTGCATATAGATTCCTAAGATTTGAGAGAAGGGGGTATGATGGACTAAGGATTTCAAATTCTTATTCTTTGCACATTGACCAGTTGTAAGTTTCTGTATTGATTGCCATTTACCACAAAAAAGGTCTCAACAAGGTACTGATCTATGAGTTTTGCAGTATACCATTAGGAGTCATTTTATTGCTTTGTTGATTTAGCAGAAAAATTGTAGTAGGTTTTTCCTTAGTCCTATGACCTATCTAGTCTCAGGTTCTTGGTTACATTGGCAGTGTCACACATAGGTTTCATCTGATGAACCTAGTCTTAAATCCAATGAAAATGGGGTGAGGCTTGGCTACTGCCATAATATTTGTGCCACTATTTCAGACTACCTGTCATCTAAGTAGGTCATGGTTGTAAGCTGCAGGGGTTGTAGCTGCCTAATAGTGATGATTACTTTTTTCCCTTCCAGCATTATACATTTTATTTGATAAAAGTGAAGTTTTCAAGTAAATACCAACTTAATTTTCACATGTTCTATGACTTACTTATTTGGTATTTTCATCAATAGTATTTTACTATCAATTTCTGGAGGGTAACAAAGAATATTGGCAATGCCCTGTAATGTTTGGGCTTCTCTAGGATCCTATTGGCTAAAAACTCAGTGACCTATTCTTGATACTATAGATTTTAGTTTGCAGAGTATAATGACTAGTTGGGGTATTTATCAAAATTAAAACAATTCATTTTCTAGTTGTTCATTTCCCAAATATAGAAATATAATATATTTTTACATATTTATCTTGTATTTTGCACCATTGCAGAAATCTTCTGTTTGTTTTAATAGGTTTTATGTATTCTTCAGAGTTTGCTATATACAAGATTATGTTATCTATATATAACATAATTTTACTTGTTGCCATCCAACTTTGATACTTTTTATTTCTTTTTTTCTTATTACTCTGACTATAACTTCCTGTAAAAAATTGAATAGAAGTAGCATGAGTCTTATCTTTATCTTGTTAGAAAGATTTCAGTTTCTATTTATCATTAAATTTAATGTTAGTTTCAGGATTTATTAGGTAATATTTAACACACTGAAGAAGTTTTTCCATTCTCTTTTGCTTAAAAACTTTTTATTCCTGAAGGCATATTGGATTTTATAAAATGTTTCCTTTTTTGAATTACTAAGATTATCATGTTTGTGCACACATCTTTCATTATATCAACATTGTGACAATGATTAGTTTGTATTTATAAAACCAACTGTACATTATTGGGATAATTCCCAGTAATCATACTATAAAGTTAATCGTATGCATTAATGAATTTTGTTTTCTCATACCATGTTAAGTATTTAGCATCCACATTCCTAAGAGATTGACTCATAGTTTTGTTGTTGTTATTCACATATTGATTTCTTTTCTTTATCTGAATTTAGTATCATTTAATTCTGATTGATTTGGGAAGTATTTTTTCAATTTTTTTTAAGGAGTGGTATTAATTTTCTTTCAGAGTTTTGTGGAGTTCACAGATATAGACATTTGTGGCTGGGATATTGTAAGACTTTGTTACTGATTTCTAAGAGTTCATTACTTACAAATGAAAATTATTCTTCATATATTTTTAATCCTTTATCCTCTATTGGGGTTTTATTTATTACCTAACATAGACTGATCATAGAAAATATCCCATATAATACTTCAGAAGAATGTATTTTATGGTGTTTGAGGACAACAGCATGTGTATTAGATCTATGTGATTTGTATTGGTTTTTGTTTCTGTTCTGTTCTAGGGAACTACAAGGAAGATCAAATGGGGAGAATGCTCTAAGCATAGGACTTTTAAAGTGCTCCAAAGTGAATTTCCTTTCGCTGGTGGCAGCAAGGCCCCTTTTCCTCCAGTTACCATGGTTGTGAGGTTACTCATACCTGGCTACTGTGGAAATGGAGAGATGGGGATGAGAGTGAAGAAAGTTAAAACGCCATGAGGGTTGTCATTCTTATTAAAGTTCAGGAAATTTCACTGAATTAATGTTTTTCAGGGTCATGCAAAGACTCAGTTAATTTCAAGAGTTATAAAAATTGTTTTAATATATTTGCCAGTATTTTCATTACTTTTATGGAGGAATAGATTTGCAGAAATACTCATTCCTCTGTCTTCTTATTATATGCCTATGCCTTTTAAATTTTTTCTCTCTGGAATTTTCTCTCTGTTAAACATCTTACCTGATGAATTGTGTGTAGGCTTTTTTTTTTAGAAAAAACTTTGAATCTGTTTTCTTTTCCTTTTTTTAGTAGTATTACTATTTATTGGATGATGTGGGATTCCCCTCTGTATGCTGTGAATACCATTGATTAATAAAAAAAAATAAAACTGTCTTGGGCCTGCACAGGGAACAGGGCTAGGCTGGGAAAAACTAAGCTGAATGCTGGGAGAAAGAAGGGTGGAGTAAGAGAGAAGACATGTAGCCCCACCAGAAACAGACCCCACCAGAGACAGATGCCACAACTTTACCTGGTAAGCCCTGTGGTGATACACAGATGAATAGAAATGGGTTAAATTAATATGTAAGAGTTAGCCAATAAGAAATTAGAGTTAATGGTCCAAGCAGTTATTTAAATATTATAGTTTTTGTGTGATTATTTTGGGGCTTAGCAGCCAGGAACAACCAAGCAGCCCTCCTCCAACAACTTGGTTTCTGGACAGCTGGGAGACAATGAAGCATCCCCCTCCTATGGTTGGAATTGTCTCAATTTATTTTTTCTTTTACACTTTTATTATTGTGTTCTTATGAATGTGTTCTGGTGAAAATTTCACTACAGAAGTTTTAGGGTCAAATTCTGGGTCCAGGGAGCCCTAACAATCTATGCTCACCCACCTGTCTGCAATGTACTAATTAAAGAGATACTGGTGAAATAAAAAGATTCACTTAGATTTGCCAGATAGGGAAGAAGAGGTTGTGTGATGATTAATGATTTTTAATAAATATAGTAAGGGATTATGATAGAGGCTGGCTTAGTGGGAAAATTAATATAGGTAGTGGTGGGATATAGTGTTGCCCCATCCCCATAAAACAGGGACTACAGATGATAGAAAATAGGAACAAAGAAGTGTCACATGACTTGGACTTAATGAGTTTCTCTTTAGGAGCTATATAGACTATGGTTTAGGTTAATGATTAAGGAAAAACAACTGGGTCTCAGGAGTTAGCCCAAGTTCTTTTTAATATTGGGAAATGTGTTCACATGTTTTGGTGTACATCATAGCTCAAATAAAGCTTACTTCATGTAGCTAAAAAGAAAATAATTGCATGGTTAGTTAGGATAACTGGACTGGTCTCTAAAGTATAAAAAGTGAAACTAGTAACCTGTTTTTCCAGGAATTATATATACTGCCTATGTAAATGGTTATGGCCTGATCTATGAGAAGACTTGTTTTTCCCCTCTAATACATAAAATGTTCAATAGTGTAAGGAATATGAGAAGCATGTTTTTTACTTGCATTCATTGTAATCATTCACTAAAAAAAGTAACCACATTGTAACTTCTATATTGCTTGAAAGATTATGCTGGGGTATATAGACTGTAAGGGAAAAAATAAAGAATTGAGAAGGAAAACACCAGGAAAAATGTAGAAGGAAAGATAGAAAAGGAAGACATAAGAAAGTAGTGGAGAAGAAAGTCATCAGAAAAGCAGAAGAAGGGAAACACCAGGCTAGAAGAACAGAACAAAAAAGAATAGAGTCGAACAAGGCCAAGAAGAATAATAAAACAAAGAAGAGAAACTTTCATCCCTCAGAAAAGGAAGTCTGTGTTTTTTTCTCACCTACTTTGCATTTTGGTCCCAGTCTCTTACCTGCAGAAGGCTGGTCCCTCTGCAATTTGCAACTAGTTTCAGAAAGACTACTCAAGTGTAAAGAATCAGGGATTCTGTTTGCATGGCATGGTGCCACATTTCTGCAATCCCAGCACTCAAGAGGTGGAGATAGGAAGATTAGGAATTCAAGGTCATTCTCTAATAAATAAAGAGTTTGAGGTCTAGAATGGGATAAATAAGATACTGTCTCAAAAACAAAACAAGACAACAATGTATAGAAAAGTATAATTGTTGTTGTTAAAAATATATTAATGCTGGGATGTTCCCTGGCAGGCTCGCAGAGCAGCCGCTAGTCTGACAAGGACAGCTGTGGGTCCCTGCAAGATCCCCAGGGTGGCAGGCTGGTCTCACCATGTGTCCTGGAGAGCAGGTGGGTGGGTGTGGTGGATAATAGTAAATAGACATAAGGCTAAACATAAAGGTAAACATTTATTACTTAAAGAAGAGGGAGACAGAGAGACATGAAAACAGACATAGAGACACACAAAGGACACACAGAGAGAGGGACAGAAGAAGAGGTTAAGATGGCAACCAGGAGATCAGAAGTGGCTGAGAGTGGGTGTGGCTTGTCCTTAAAGGGACCAGACCCAAAGGAATAACAATAATGATCTAGGTACCTTAAAACATGGGAAACATATCTTCTCACAGGTTAGAAGGATAGGAGTCTGAAATCAAGGTAATAATAATAATAATAATAATAATAATAATAGGGCTGATTCTGACTGAGGGTTCTGTAGGAGTGCCTGTATCCTGTCCCTCTCTCCTACTTTTGAAAGTTGTCTGCAATCCCTAATATACTTTGGTTTAAAAATACAACTTCAATCTCTGCTTCCATTTTCACAAGGAGATCTCCCCTGTGTGTCTTCACATTGTCTTTTCTGTATGCATCTCTTCATCTAAATTTTCCTTTTCTTAAAAGACTCTCTTCCAGTATAACTTCAACACAAATGGATTATTTATGTACAGAATTTATAACCAAATAGTTCATATCATGAGGTTCTGAGTAAGCATGAAGTTTTAGGATATGTTTTTCTACCTTAGCACAGTAGTTAGGCAAGTCACACAGAACCATCACTGATGCTCATAGCCACCAATAGCACCTTGGCAAAAATGTGAGCCTAGATACAGCATCCTAAAGAAGGGATCTCTTTAGGATCTAACAAAATTGTGTTTAAACACAACAGGATAAGGACAAATATTTTTGATTATGCACAAATTCAGAAGCTCATTTGCATAAATAGTTACTGTGAATACTACTGGAGGAAAAAATTAACACACACACAGGTGGGGGTGGGGGAGCAAAAATGTATGAAGGGAGAAATAGTCAATTCTACATGTATTTAACAGTAGGATGAAAACAAAAGCATCTATAGGGAATAAAATATAAACTAGAATACAAAATTCCTATAACAACCACAGAGAGATCTACAGAAGTGTTTGTCAGCATGCCCTATCCCTGCAGTCTTTCCACTTTGTTTCTTCTAGAAGAATTCTACCATTACATGCACTGTTTTTTTGTTTTTCTTTTTTTTTTTTTTTGCCTGAGGGTGGCATTCAAGATGTGCCAAAGAATTAAAGTCCCCCAGGAATAGCCCTTAGCAAATGACTGCTGGGAATTGGTGAGTAAATACTTTAGATCTCTTTATCCTTGGAGAGATAATTATAAGGCATGTGTATTAAATCTTTCCTGAAATTTCCTCACAAGATTAAGCTTCAGTCACCCACAGACATAGCTGGCTTAATATTACTTTTACTGCTTGCTTTTTCTTTCTGTGCACTTCCTGGTGTTTTGCTTAAATCATTGTGTCCTAGTCTGCCTTAGAGGGAACTCAAATTAAGACAATATAACTAGCCAAAATTTATTTGGAGAAGAACAAAGTGAGCAGGAAGTATTATATGTATCTAATTGCTTCAGTAATTGCTGGGAGTCCATGGCAATCATTTCAACTTGCAAATGGAGTCCTAGAAGCATAAACATATTCAAATAGAAATGGTAAACAATACTGTAATATAATTAATTGAAAATGAGTAGTAGAAATGGGTCAAGAAATTGAGGCAGAAGAAGGACTGTGTTCACTTGAGCATTACTTGACTGCTTAGGAGGCAGGATTTTAAAATATTATAAGAATTCATAGATTTAGTTAAAGAACTAAAATGACAAAGTAGTGCTTTGTAGCGCACCACGCCTGTCTGTGCTCTAAGTGCTACCATACAGTTCCTGAACCAGGCAAGGGGCTGAAGATTGAAACACACAGACTCACAGACAGAGACACTGATTATCTTTGATGCCAGAACGCCCCCTTTATTGTATCCAGGGGCAGCTTATATAGGTATCCTTAACTGATCGCCACACCCCAATCAAACACACCAGAAAACACCCCCCCTGCCATCAGGAAGTGATAGCCACACCCCAACCAAACACACCAGAAACCACCCCCTGCCACCAGGAACTCATGAGGGTCTTATGCTCAGAGCAGCTGCAAGCATTACAAGCTGTTTACCAGAAATTCAGATTCTGGGGGGTTCACATCTCCCAACAGAGCTTCTAGCAAAATTTCCCTCCATAATGTTAAACGCAAAAGTTGGTGAAACTGATCAGTTTTATCAGAACTCTGGAAACTAACAAAAGGCTTACAGCAACCCATAAAATAGCTTTCTTTTTCATTTGGTGATTGCATTACAGAAGCACTGAAGGTCAATTAATGCATAGCTATTCCCTTCTATCCAAAAGAATGGACTCTACTTCTGACTGGAGATATACAATGTGATCTCTCTTAAAAATTAATCCAGGTGGGCCAGTCAATAGACTATCCTTCAGGACCCTAAGTCACACTAAAGAGACAGGAGGCATAATCAATCAGTTCTTTCATGGAAAATGTATTTTCCCTCCCCAGAACTCCTGCTCTCTATCATGATGAATCCTGCAAGCCATCAAGAGGCTCTGTTGGATCTGCCCACTTTTCTGATTCCTGACCCAGAAAGACATACCTTTCCATTTTCTTCCCTCCTATCCCTTTCGTTAGGAAGCTGGCCAGAACATAAATGTATGTTTCTGGTACTTTGGGCTTCCTTTCTTTAATGTTCCTCTCCCTGCCATGTGGCTGCCATGTGGCTGCTTGTCCACTATATGGCTGACCTTTAGCTTGAGCAAATTGGCTTAATTTCTTCTTTTCCATTTTCTTCCTTTAGTCAGATATTAAGATTTACAGTTTGCTTATTTGGAGAATGTTTTCTTTTAACCTATGATAGCATTGTCCTTGAACATCCTTTTGAGTCCATTTCTTTTTAAATGATGCTGTCTCACTATGTATCCCTGATTGACCTAGAATTTGCTATAAAGACAGGCTGATCTTAGTTCATAGAGATCTACCTACCTCTGCCTTCTGAGTGCTTGAATTAAAGGTGTGTGCCATTATGCCCAGCATTCAGTCTATTTTTAAATTTTCTTATTAATGACATTAAGTGTCATTTTCCTTTTGGGCCTCCAACCAGCTCCCAAATTATGACACTGAAACTTATTATTAGTTTGAATGTTCAGCCTAGCTTAGGCAGATTTCTAGCTATCTTTTTAAAAAACAACCTGCCTGTTTCTCTTTATCCACCTTTTGCCTTCGGGCTTATTTCTTTTCTTTTGTATATCTTAATTTCACTGCTTTCATTGATTTTGTTTGTAGCACAAAGAGAAAAGGTCAAATAATTTTGATTATGACTGGCATCTGCCTGGCTTCTTGCCCAGGCATATTCCCCGCTCTCTCCTTCCTTTTTCTTTTTGAGCCTAGATTTCTCCTCTTATTTATTTTCTCTGCCTGTTAGCACCACCTATCTTTTCTCCTGCCTGGCAATTGGTGGTTCAACTCCTTATGAGACCAATCAGGTGCCTTAGGCAGGCAAGGTGAAACAAATGCAGCATATCTTTACAAAATTAAACAAATGCAGCATTAACAAAAGTAACACAGCTTTTCAAGTTAAAGTAATTTTTCTGAAGCATAAACAAATGTAACACATCTTTGCCTAGTTAAATAATATTCCACAACTAAAAATCCAGAGAGGTGGTGCTGATTTTCTAAGTAACCCTGGAGTTGCATCCCAATGTCTCATACTGTGCCAGGTAAATGTTCTGCTGCTGAGGGCCATTCCCAAGCCATCATTTAGTTGGTTTTCGAGGCATTTATTTGTTACTGTTGAGACAGGATTTTGTTATATAGCCTGAGATGGCCGTATACTCAAGTCTTCTTGCCTTGTCTTCCTGAGACCTTCGGAAACAGGTGTCTGTCATCATATCATCAAGTCAGCCTGGGTTGCATAACCAGACTATCTTGAACAAATCAAACTAGAACAATGTAAAGCCTCAAACTTCAGGCAAGTATTATAATTTGTTTCCTGCCTGCTGCTTTCTTGGAAGACCATATTTCCAAACTGTCTATATTTTCCTGATGCAAAGATTATCTATTGTGCAGAGTCTTTTCCCTCGGGACATGTATCAAAATAAATTACAAACAATTGCTTTTGTTCTTGGCAGTTTGAAGTAGTGAATATAAGTTGAGTGAAATAACAGACCAATCAAAAAAGTTTGAAAGGAAAATTTGAACAATGAGATTCCTCAAAATCATGTTATATATCTGGAAATTTAGGGAGCAATCTACATCCTGTTGATATATGTAGTTGGTAGAGTGTGGGACAAGCATATACAAAGCCCAAGATTCAATCCCAAGCCCTTCATAAACTGGGCATGATGATTCCTGTCTGAGATTCCTGATCTCAGACTTTAGAAGTCTCACTTTGTGTGATTCCAAACTCTCGGGTAAAATAATGTCAACCTGAAGAGATTTACATACCCCATGTACAAGCTCAGGAAAGCCTCAGGATAGTCCTAATGGCTATCCTTGTCCTTGAAACTTTACATCAGTAGGAAAGTTAGGTTTTGACACAACAGTGAACTGCTTAGTTAAGTGATAATGTTATTCCAGCACATATGCAGCTCTTCTCAGCAAAGAAAACTACAGGTTTATTGATTGCACACCAAGAAAATCTGTTTATGTGACAACTCTTCCAGTCAGTGAGTTCAGTGGTTTCACATAAATACAGATGTGGTGGTTAATTTTATATGTCAAGTAGGCTGGATTAAAAGCTACCTATAAAACATGCAAATCATTCCTTCTGAGATTTTTAAAATGTTTTGAAATATTATTTTGTAGAGTAAACTGAGATCTTCAACCATGTTAAACCAACCACTTTTACCATGAAGCTACATCCTAGAAGCATTCATAGCAGTTAAAAGGTTGAAACCATTCAACTCATTGAGTAATTGATAAACAAGAAGGTCAGTGATATTGATACGATAGGATGTTATTCAGCCATCAAAACAATGGTATACATCTGCTATGACAATCTGGACACCATTGAAAATGTGTTAAATAGAAGATTATTCAATAAGATTATATTAATATGACAGTCTAAAACAGGAAATTCAAGGGAGATAAAATTATATTAATATTTACTCTGAGACTGAAAAGTGAGTAAAGGATTTTCTGACTTTCTTTTTGAGGTGATAGAAATATTGCAAATTTGACATACCCAAGATCCTTTTACATACCCATGCACATCAGTAATGCACTATAAATGGATAAATTGTGTAACATATAAAGCATATTCCATTAAAGCTACCAAAAAGAGATATAAAAGCAGTCCCTCTGACTAAAATGAAAATACAATGGATAGTAATTTGAACTCATGTGAAAAGTATAGTGAAGAGTGAAAATTCAACCATCAGTATTTTCTTAGCACCATCATACTTTCAGTGTATAAAGGGTTTCATGCTGATGAGATGAGCAAGTTCTGCCTCTTTAGAAATTTTGTACCAGAGAGGAAGACACTGAGTGCATGCTTTCCCCTGTGATGAGTGCTGAAAGGAGAAGTAGGGCAGAGAAATGTACCTTATTATCTCAGGATAGAGTCTGCCCCCAAGTGCGTCATGAAGAAAAGTCCTTGCTTCTTTTATGAGTCTGGGTATGTTGAATTCACTGGAAACGTTCACTTTCTTTAGCCATGAAATAAGTTCAAGAGATATTATCCTGGCCTTAATTCAACATAAGCAATAGCTTTTTCAAAAACAGATGTTATGTGTATTTAATGCAAAGGAATAAATGACTATAGTTATTCAGTGGAGTATTGTACAAGACATTCTTCATATAATTATTAAAACTAGGTTAAAACATGATTGTTGGACTGGGGAAATGAATCAGAGATGAAAGAGTTTGATGTGCAAGCAAGAGGACTGGCATTCAGATCCTTAGAACTCAATCAAATACCAGGTAAGCATGATGGCCCACCTGGAATCCCAGTCTTGGAAGATGTATACAGAAGATCCACAGAGCAATCTGGCTAGAAAGATTAGCCTTATCGGGAAGCTCTCATTTGACCGAGAGACCTCGTCTCAAAGAATAAGGTGGAGAGTGATTGAGGAAGCATATTAAAGTCAGGCACTGATCATCATATTTCCACATGCACGCACACATATGTAAATACACTCATGTGTGCACATGGGGCCATACACAGACATGAATAAACACAACACACACACATCATAAGAAGAAAGTGGAAGGAAAGCATGTTTGTTATCTTGAAAGGTGAAAAAAAGCATAATACAATGTTTTGTTTCATTTTTTGTTTTTGTTTTTGTTTTTTTCAAGACAGGGTTTCTCAGTAACTTTGGAATTTGTCTTGGAACTAGCTCTTATAGACCAGGTTGGCCTCGAACTCACAGAAGCATAATACAATGTTTTATTTGTGCTCTCTTTACAATTCTATATGGTTTAGAAAGTCATATAAAAATGAAAAGAACTATTAGTGATAAAGATATCACTGGTCTAAGAATATAGATCTAAAAAAGTATAGAGTCCACAAAGTGAAAAACTAAAAACAGTAAAGAAATATAAGATAAAAATTAATGATATAATTAAAAAGCATAATTTTCATAGTAATACATTAATTTGGGCTACATTTATATATTAAAACAGTTTTAGGTTGATTCCTAAAGTTAAATGCATAAAAATGAGTAATTCTGTAAAAAATGCAAAGGAGTTAATGAATATAGACCAGGAAAATACATATTAAAAGAAAGAGGTTTTGCATGATTAATAAAGACCCAGAGTCAGAAA
Source organism: Myodes glareolus (assembly GCF_982192425.1). Classification (NCBI taxonomy): domain Eukaryota; kingdom Metazoa; phylum Chordata; class Mammalia; order Rodentia; family Cricetidae; genus Myodes; species Myodes glareolus. The sequence goes on from NC_142053.1 coordinate 138,724,992, forward strand.
TTGGGGTTCAACCTGAAGGTCAGGAAAGCAAAACAGCCAACCACTGGCTCTTATCTATACCTCAGTTGGAGAAGTAGATTCTGCCTCCATGAATCTCAAAATGAGATGATAAATGAGAGCTGTCTCCTCCCATTTTATAATCCTCTCTAATGCTGGGTTAAAGGCATGTACCACTACTTCCCGGTTTTCTTTGGCAGACCAGGAAGTTGGTACACACACTTTTTTTTTTTTTGAGATTTTTTTTATTAAATTATAAAAGTTTCCATTTCAGCCCCTCCTCGCAACACCCTCCCACTCCCCCCACTCCCTCTCCTCCTCCCTCTCCATCCCCTAGAGCAGTCAGGGTTTCCTGCCCTGTGGGAAGTTCAAGTTCCTCCCCCCTCCCTCCAGGTCCAGGAAAGGTGAGAGTCCAAACAGACTGGAGCGCCAAAATCCAGTATATGCAGAGGAAGCAAGTCCCAGTGTCATTGTCAATGGCTTTTCAAAAAGGCTCCGGGCCAGCCACATTCTGAGAATCTGGTTGGATCACGTCCACGTTCAGTCCCAGTCCAACAGGCCTTGGTGAACTCTCATTATATCAGTTCCCTTGTATCAGTGGGTGCTCGCATCCCTCGCAGTCCTGATTACTTTTTTAATTTTCTTCATCTTTCTGTTCCTCATTTGGACCGTGGAGTGCTCAGTTCGGTGTTCCAATATGGGTCTCCATCTGTATCGCCATCCAACGTCGGATGAAGGTTTCCTCTGCCCTTGCCTTCTTTGCTCACGTTCTCTTTCCTTCTGCCTCTTATTTGGACCTAGGGAGCTAGGCACACACTTTTAATCCTGGTCTCTCAGGCTGATCAGTGCAGCTGTATAGCTCTCTGAACTTCAGGCAAACTTTATTTATTAAAATACAAATCAAATATTACTACAAAGAGGATTTGTGATCTTACTAGCAAAAGAAATTTGGAGATTAAAATATAAAGCTAAGGAAAAACGTTTTCTAATGTTAAGACTATAAATTGCAATGAGAATATATAGACTAAAGTCTAAGCCCAAATTATAGGAAATAGCAAACAATGAGTAGAAACTCATGACTAGTGAGAAAACTGAAATGTACACTTACTATCCAAAACGATAAAAAAAAGACTAGAGTGGCCCCCCGTTGGGCACCACTCTGTAGTAAAAGGAGCAGTGAGCTGCATTCCTGCAGCCGCCTAGTGGGTCCCAACTAGCTTTACACCCAAAATAATTACACGGCAACTGTATTCATTTAAACACTGCCTGGCCCATTATATCTAGCCTTTTCTTGGCTAACTCTCACATCTTGATTAACCCATTTCTATTAATCTGTGTTTACCACGATGTTGTGGCTTACCAGAAATATTCTAACCTACGTCCATCTCAGGTCAGAGAGCCATGACATCTGTCTGACTCTGCTTTCTTTCTCCTAGCATTCTGTTCAGACTACTCTGCCTATCAAAGATACTATCCTGTCAAAAGGTCAAGGCAGTTTTTTTATTTGACCAATGAAAGTAGCACATATACAGAAGACCCTCCTACTCCATTTCCCCCTTTTCTGTTTAAACAAAAAAGAAAGGCTTTAACTTTATCATAGTAAAATTACATATAACAATACAGTTATCAAGCAAGAATTACAGTTACAATATTTTATATCTATTTTATCTTTTATCATAAATAAGGAAAACTATAACTATCTATTCTTGAACTCTATCAAAGACTCCAGAAGGATATAATATTACCTAAGTAAACAAGAAATAAGCAACTTCCAAACTCTAGAAATGACAGAGACATCTCGCTGCCTGGACAATCACCCAAAGTCCCTCTGTACCATTGGGGAATCCACCTTCAGCCTACAGGCCCATAATATCCAGCAGACATTTCCATGAAGCAGGAAAATTTCAAAGACAGTTTAGTCACTTTTATTTGTGTACTGCAGAAAGTCTCACAGACTCTTTCATGAAACAGGAACCCCGAAAGACCATGTCACCTTTAGTCTGTGTCCAGTTTATGCAACAGTCCAGGGAAGAGCAGTTTCTTGCCCAAATGGCTATCAAACTCCATAAGTAGGCTCTTCGATGCCCATCTTCCTCTTGAAGTAGATTGGTGCTGCCAGGAGCAGACGTGTCTCATTGTCAAGAACAGCTCTAAGTTATAAAACATTAAATGCCACATTCTGTAGTCTTTGAAAGATATGAAGAATGCCTATCTAACTGAAATATATCTCTGTATATCTAGAAAATCTAACTAACATGACTGCAAGCTTGACTATTATAGATGATTATCTATTAACCTATATTTCTTAATTATACATTACATTTTTAAATGAACTACCCAATCACAATACCTTAATCAAGATCAGAAATACATATACATATAACAAAATTGACCTTAAAATTCATACCAAGGCAAATTATTCATATCTATATCATATTCCCTTTTAAATGTAAAAGAACATTTATAAACAATATCTTGGAATATGGATTCAGTTTTTTTCTCTCCAAACTGCTTTGTACTGAATGGGGGCACTGTTATTCAGGTCTTTCATGGTATAACCTGTCTGCTTGGCTCATCTCAGTTGGCAGTTGAGTAAAGTAATTTTTTGAGGGTGTTCACAGTAACCTTTCAGGAGGGCGTGGTCTATCATATCATATTGGGACAGAAGCAATTCACAGGGTTTCATCCTCTGTGAAAACAAAAGAAGAACCTCTTTTCCAAAGCATCATATTCATAGACCCAAATTTTGAAGTCAAGATACCTGATACCTTTAGAACATATATGATGGACCAGCTTAGCAGCCCATACAATGAAATGTCTTTTTGTATTTAACTCCTTCACAGTTAAAAAATTTAAAGAAAATACAATATACAGAATCCAGACTCTCTGTGAATTTTTCATTTATTGCATGGCTTATTTTTCTTTATTTCTTTTAATCTATAACTATCTGTACTCTATTTCTTTAAAGACTTTATCCTTTTTTAAAGCATTAACTTTATTCTCTATATTCTTTTTCTTCTCTCTCCCAAGCCTATGTATGTCTATCTAACACTGTGACCCATTTATAGGTCTTTCATGTCTGAATCTGTCCTATTGTGAATCTGTAATTCTTTATTGTCCAGGAGCACTTCTTAAAATGCTAAGCACTTCTTAAAAACTTAAGTTGTGCCATGTAGAGGTAATACGGTACCACCTGTTTATTGCCTAGTCTAAACCTTAACTGCACTGTTATTATGATAATTACGATAGTTCCTACCTGAGATCAGCACAGATCAGCATGGTGGCCACTCCTGCCTCAAAGCCATTTGGTGCCCCTGAGCAGCTTGCAGTTCCAGGCACACAGCAGTCCACATTGCCATCAAACAAGCAAGCATTTTACTCAGAAAACTCCATCCAAATTCTCTGTCTCCCGCAAGAGACAGAGGTCACGGTAAGAGCATAGCCCAGAAAACCAGCATTTTAAAACTGCGAGGCTTTATTTTTCACCTCCAGGTAGGATCCACACTCAGCACTTTAACTCTGAGAATGAGTTTTTTATCTCAGTTACAGCCTAATCTGCCAGGCAGACCATTGCGCACCCTGGGAAACATCTCTGTGTATGGTGGCAGGAATCTGTCATGCTCTCCCGCTTGTGCATGCCTAGTAAACCTGATCCTGCTGCCTGCCCAGGTGCAGGTGGGGAGTGGTGAGCCATTGGCATGGTCTCAGAGTACTTTCTTCCTGATCCCTAGTGGGCATATAAACATCTGGGCCCAGAAATGCTCTATAGCCGGAGATTGCACTGGCGGCAGGACTCAGGAAGCCTCCTTTTAAAATGGCGCGGCTTTTTTTCTGCCACTATTTCTGAATTGGAAAAATTTCTCTGTAGCACCCCACCAGCAAACAGCAAAAAGCTGTGTTAAACTCTCTTTTTTTCTGCGTTTAAAATTAAGCTCTCTCATTCTACGTTCCCTGCCTCTAGCTTATTTCCAGATTCAATCACTGGGGAGCACTTTAAATAGAAGAGATAAAAAAAATGGCTCAAGGTTATTTACCTCCATTCTCTTCCATTCCGAATTCTCATCAGTTGAATACTTCCCCCTACTAAAGCCATAGCTCTTGTCCTGTGCCTCTTTTGGTACATATTGTCTATGTCTCAAAGTCTGTAATCACCCTTTTCCAGGCTTTGATATGGTATTGGTCCCAATCTCCTCTCCCAATATTTAATTTTTTTTTGCTCTATGCCTTATGCTTTTCCTCTCTGCCAGTGTCAATGTCAAATATCTCTTTATTCTCTCTTCTAGCTGTCCAATTTAATTATGCCCATCTGCTTTGAATGATACACAAACAAAATCTAAAGAACTAGATCTAACTCATATATCTTAAAGCAGAAATGAACCTTATTTTAAAGTAGCCATTAAGAAGTTATGCAGATAAGTGCCATTGTATTGGTCTATGAGGAAACATGCATACACTCACACACACACACACACACACACACACACACACACCTCAGGAAACAAAACAACACATTTTCTCATACCATCAACAAGCTTTATATTTAAAATTTAGTGGCTGAGGAGATGGTTCCAAGGGGTAAAGGTGCTTCTGCCAAGTCTGATGATTTGAATCTGATTTCTAGAACCCATGTGATAGAAAGAATCAACTGCTCCAAGTTATATTCTGACCTCCATAAGCATACATTGTGACATGCACTGCCTACACATAAACACAGAATCTCACATATACTAAATAAAGAAATATAATAAGTAAATAAAATCAGAAAAATATTTTCTGGAAATTAAATAAAAATAATGCTAACTTGCTGAATATCAAACAGAATTAATAAAAGTGTATAATAAATGTGCAGAATAACAAAGACAAAAATGGTAAAGGAATCAAAGAGAAAACAAAACTTACCTAGGATAGACGGTAAATATTTGGGCTATGTATGGTGATGCATGCCTGTGATTCAGGAGGCTAAAACAAGAATGCAATAATTTGAGGAATGCCAAGGCTAAACAGAGATACTCTTTCTCAAACAAACAAACAAGCAAACAAAATCATTCAAAAATGAACTGGCCAGTACTGAGATGAGAACATTATCTCTACAAGTTGAAAGAAAAAAATAATATGTTAGAATTCTATATCAAATTAAGGCATTCAAATTCTGTTATAACCAGGAAAATTTATCATTTACCTAACCTTGCAAAAAGAGTGAATTGATGTCCTTAAGCAATAGTTTGGAAGGTACATGTGAGATACATAAAAGAATAGAGATCAAAGAAATGGCAAGAGTGGCAGAGATTCTAAACAATTCCATAATGTTAAGGGGAAAAGACTACGTTCTTAGTGCTATCATTGGGATGTTATATGCTTGACGATGACCTATCTGTCTAAAATATATCTTTGTTTGACCTTGAAAACAAACCTAATGGGACTATAAGTTTGATTATAATAGGTGATTAACTACTATCCTGCATTTACTATAATAAGTAAATTACTTAAACAGTTGGGAATAATAATTTTCAAGAACTAGAAATTTTTATTACATTGTTAAATGAGTTGTACAGGTACAATAACTGTACAACTTATAATTAAGTCCTATAAACAATGACAAGTATCCATAACCCAATGAACAACTAAAAAATATCCCCCTCAGATTGTAGGTGTTATATTCTTAAATTTATTTCCTCATGCCTGGGGTGATGGCATTTTTAAGGGGTCCTGAGAAGAAAAATTTGGGTTAATTATCAAGTCTACAAGAGGTAGCTATATCATTTGTTACCTAGTCTCTGCATAAAGGGAAACTACAGGGCTTGTTTCAAGTCTTTCCTAGAGTAGTCTGTGAGAATGGATCATTTCAAAATTGTTCTGAGTAGCTTTTAGTCCAAAGCCAATCTTTAGAAGGTTTTTTGATCTTTGTTTGTTTGTTTGTTTGTTTTGTTTTGTTTATTCAAGTATCCGAAAACACTCTTTCCACTTCCTCCCCTCCTCCCAATACCCTCCCGCTCCCCCCACTCCCTCTCCTCCTCCCTCACCATTCCCAAGACCAGTCAGGGTTTCCTGTCCTTTGGGGAATCCAAGTTCCTCCCCCCTCCCTCCGGGTCCAGGAAGGTTAGCATCCAAACAGGGCAGGATCCCAAAAAGCCAGTCCATGCAGACTAAACAAGACCCAGTGCCATTGTCAATGGCTTCTCAGTCTTCATTTGGACCTCGGGGGCTCAGTCAGCTCCCATGTCAGCCACATTCAGAGAATCCGGTTTGATCAAATGCTAGTTCAGTCCCAGTTCAGCTGGTCTTGGTGAGCTCTCATTCGATCAGTCCCCTTGTATCAGTGGGTGAATGCCCCTTCGCGGTCCTGACTTCCAGTGCTCCAGTGTGGGTCTTCGTCTCTATCTCCATCGATCGTCGGATGAACGACCCCTCTGATTTTGCTTTCCTTGTTCACGATCTCCTTCCCTCTGCTTCTCATTTGGACCTAGGGAGTTAAGGCCAGTGTTCCAATATGTGTCTCTGTCTCTATCTCCATCCATCGCCATATGAAGGTTCTGTGGTGACATGCAAGATATTCGTCAGTATGGTTATGGGCCAAGTCCAGTTCAGGCACCCTCTCCTCTGCTACCCAGGGAACAATGTGGGGACCTCTCCTTGGGCCTGGGAACCCCTCCCAAAATCAAGTCTCTTGCAAACCCTAAAATGGCTCCCTTAGTTGAGATATAAACTTCCCTGCTCCCAGAACCATCCTTCCTCCCTTCCCCCATCCCATTCCCCCAAGCCATCCCCCATCCTCCCCCACTCCCCTCTCCCTAGCCATCTTCCCCTACTTCCACCCCCCCACCCCCTCATGCACCCGAGTTTGCCTGGCAATCTGAACTGAACAGAGAATTCACAACAGATGAACTTCGAATGGCCAGAAGACACTTAAGGACATGCTCAACCTCCTTAGCGATAAGGGAAATGCAAATAAAAACCACTTTGAGATACCATCTTACACCTGTCAGAATAGCTAAACTCAAAAACACCAATGATAGCCTATGCTGGAGAGGATGTGGAGTGAGGGGAACACTCATCCATTGTTGGTGGGAATGCAATCTTGTGCAGCCACTGTGGAAATCAGTGTGGCGGTTTCTCAGGAAACTGGGAGTCAACCTCCCTCAGGACCCAGCAATTCCACTCTTGGGAATATACCCAAGAGATACCCTATCATACTACAAAATTATTTGTTCAACTATATTCATAGCTGCACTATTTGTAATAGCCAGAACCTGGAAACAACCTAGGTGCCCCTCAATAGAAGAATGGTTAAAGAAGGTGTGGAACATATACACATTAGAGTTCTACTCAGCGGTAAAAAACAATGACATCTTGAATTTTGCATGCAAATGGATGGACATAGAAAACGCTTTACTGAGTGAGGTAAGCCAGACCCAAAAAGAGGAATATGGTATGTACTCACTCATAAGTGGATTCTAGCCATAGTTAAAGGTCTGTGAGTCTATAATTTGTGATCCTAGAGAAGCTAAATAAGAAGGTGAACCTGAAGAAAATCATATAGTTATCCTCCTGGATAGTAGAACTAGGCAAGATTGCCTGGTTTTTTGATCTTAATGGTGTTATCATAGTCCTGGAGGAATCATCATTGTGGGGCCCCATCTTCCTTATGGAGACTTCAAAGGTCACTGCTAAGTGCACTTCTGGATCACTTCAGAAAAATTATATATATATATATATATATATATATATATATATATATATATATATATATCTTATACCTTAAGAAAAGCTGTTAAAGAGTCAATATAAAATCAAAGGATTATGAGATTCATGGCAATAAAGTAGTCCTTAAATATTTGTTTTTCTTCTGTCCCATATCAAGTTGCTCTTTTGACATGAGACAGAGACTTTGAATTTTGGTTTAATAAGCATGCTTGGGTTTAGAGAAGAAGAGAACCACACTCTAACTCCAAGGCCAGTTTTGATTTTTATTTAGACTGGGACTACAAAAGGACTATTTGCATTATATGCGTGTAGAGGACAGCAAAGCAAACATTTGGGAAGATTTATGAAATTTTATCCTGTTGTGAATGTAATGTAACAATAGGCCACTTTACTCTTTTTTCTTGAGACTTTTTTTTTTCTGACTGATTTGTTCTTTTTCTTTAGATGTTCAGTGGTCTTTATATTCCTTAACTGGATACCTTTATTCTCCTGAAAAGACAGAAACAAAACCCTTCCCAAACCCTAATTTGGGGTGATTCTCTTTTGACAAGCTATATCTGTTCAAATGAAAAGTAACTGTTAGTTTTGTAGGTTAGTTTAGACAAATGGTCATAGCACTTAATGAGCTATCATTTCTTCTAATTAAGAAGTGTCTCTTATTCAAATTGAATCTTTATCAGTTTTGATGGTATCCATAGCTTTTCTTCTCTTGTGGAAACAAAAGCAAAACCCATTCCCCAATGTAATACATATCCTGGTTTCCATTCTGAGGTCAGTACATCATTAAAGTATATCTGATATAATTCTATAGTTTTTCCTATTATCCAATGTCTCTCCACAGCTGTTGTTCCTTTCTCATTAACATTTAGAAAATTCAAAGTTAAATAAAAACATTATGCAATCTATTTCTGGGAGTATTTATCATTCCTTTCTGTTTATTTAACATATCCTTTAGAGTCTGTTTTAATTTTTTATAACTGTCTGCCCCGTAGGATTATGTGGTATGCCTGTAATATGCTTTATATTATATTAAGCAAAAATATGTTTCATTTTCTTAGAGACATATGCTGGAGCATTGTCTGTCTTTATTTGTACAGGTATACCCATGATGACCTTAATTTCTACCAAATGTGTGATTACCGAATCAGCCTTTTTTGAACTCAAAGCAGTTGCCCATTGAAAACCTGGATAGATATCAATGATGTGGTGTACATATTTTAGTATTCCTATTTCTCCAAATTGAACACATCCATCTGCCAGATTTCATTCCTTTGAGTACACTTTAGGTTCCTTGAGTGGTATTTGGTTGTATAAAGAACAATTAGGACATTTCCTTGGCTTATTCCCATATGATAGAAGTCTTTTTTAAACCATTGCAATTGACATGATGCTTTTAAATGAAATTCTGAGGCCTTCTGCACATTTTCAATAATTAACTGATCAATTTCTGCATTATCTTGTGTTAGAGGACCTGGCAGACTTGTATGGGATTGGATGCATGTTACATTTATGCGATGATTCCCATTCTTGATTGTATCTTACAACTGAATAAATAATAGTCATTTCTGTATTATCTGGGATAAATTCAGTGGTTTCAATATGCAAAACAACTCCTTCAATATTGCAAATTGGTAACTATGTTGAGAGGTTCTTTAAAATCCCTTAGTACAAATAGAATATCATATAATTCTTACTTTTGGACAGAACCAGAAAGGTTTTGATGCACTTTACTTAAATTTTCTGATTTGTAACCTGCCTTTTCTGATTTATTTGCATCAGTATAGAATGATGGGGCTCTAGTCACTAGTGTGTACTGTACAATGTGAAGAAGAATCCAATTAGTTCTCTTTATAAGTTGAATTCTCTTACTTTTGAGATAGTTGTTGTTAGCCTCTCCCAAAATATTACTACAAATGCTTTACCAGGGTTCACTTTTTTTCCATAATTTGTCAATTTCATCATTATTAAAAAGTACTATGATTGCTGTTGGCTATAGTCCTGCTGAAATCATAGTAGTCCTGACAGAAGTCTCATTTTTTTTAGAATTTAATCAAAGATATTTTCCACATAAGTTTTTAATTTTTTATTTAGTTTATGTGGTAAAAGAACCATTCCAAGATAATATCTTCTCAGTGCATTAAAATTCTCATAGGGAAATGTTTGGAGGATAATATGATCATTATCATTATGCAGTTAAATGATCAGTTAATGATCAGTATGCAGTTAAAATTCAGATCCACACGATCCACATGTGTCTTCTGTAGTTTATCTTCAATCAAATCAATTCTCACTCAGTTTCATCTGATAATTTCCTAGGACTATTTAAGTCTTTCTTACCATCTAAGGTTTTTTTTTAAAATTATTCAAGTCATTAGGACTTAACTCAATAGTGCACTGTGGATGTGAAATGTCTCCTAGCAATCTTTGGAAGTAGTTAAGAGTCTAGAATTGATTTCTCCTAATTTGCACTTTTTGGGTCTAATTTTTTTTATATTTTTTTATTATTATTAAATTATAAAAGTTTCCATTTCAGCCCCTCCTCCTACCTCCCTCCCACTCCCCCCACTCCCTCTCCCCCTCCCTCTCCATCCCCCAGAGCAGTCAGGGTTTCCTGCCCTGTGGGAAGCCCGAGTTCCTCCCCCCTCCCTCCAGGTCCAGGGAAGGTGAGAGTCCAAACAGACTGGAGCGCCAAAATCCAGTATATGCAGAGGAAGCAAGTCCCAGTGTCATTGTCAATGGCTTTTCAAAAAGGCTCCGGGCCAGCCACATTCAGAGAATCTGGCTGGATCATGTCCTCGTTCAGTCCCAGTCCAACAGGCCTTGGTGAACTCCCATTATATCAGTCCCCTTGTATCAGTGGGTGCTCGCATCCCTCGCAGTCCTGATTAATTTTTTTATTTTCTTCATCATTCTGTTCCTCATTTGGACTGTGGAGTGCTCAGTTCGGTGTTCCAATATGGGTCTCCATCTGTATCGCCATCCAACGTTGGATGAAAGTTTCCTGTGCCCTTGCCTTCATTGCTCACGATCTCTTTCCTTCTGCCTCTCATTTGGACCTAGGGAGCTAGGTCCAGTGTTCCAACGTGGTTCTCCGCCTCCATCTCCATCCATCGCCAGATGAGGGTTCTATGGTGACATGCAAAATATTCATCAGTATGGTTGTGGGCCAAGGCCGGTTCAGGCACCCTCTCCTCTGTCCAGAGAACCATCTGGGGATCTCTCCTTGGACCTGGGATCCCATATATAATCAAGTTTCCTATAAACCCTAAGATGACTCCCTTATTTGAAATATATTCTTCCCTGATCCCTTATTCATCCTTCCTCCCTTCCCCCCATCCCGGTCAACCGAGCTTTCTCCATTCCTCCCCTACTCCCTTCTCTCTATCCCTCTCCCCTTCCAACAACCCTCCCACCCCCCCCCCCCCCATGCACCCAAGGTTACCTGGGACTCTTGACTATTTCCTATCTCCTGGCGGATAGCTAAATAATCTTCATCAGGATCGTCTTCTTATTTAGCTTCTCTAGGATCACGAAAAATAGATTCAAATACCTTTAAATTATGGTTAGAATCCACTTATGAGTGAATACATACCGTGTTCCTCTTTTTGGGTCTGGCTTACCTCACTCAGTAAAGCGTTTTCTATGTCCATCCATTTGCATGCAAAATTCAAGATGTCATTGTTTTTTACCGCTGAGTAGAACTCTAATGTGTATATGTTCCACACCTTCTTTAACCATTCTTCTGTTGAGGGGCACCTCGGCTGTTTCCAGGTTCTGGCTATTACAAATAGTGCTGCTATGAACATAGTTGAACAAATGCTTTTGTTGTATGCTAGGGAATCTCTAGGGTAAATTCCCAAGAGTGAAATTGCTGGGTCCTGAGGGAGGTTGACTCCCAGTTTCCTGAGAAACCGCCACACTGATTTCCACAGTGGCTGCACAAGTTTGCATTCCCACCAACAATGGATGAGTGTTCCCCTCACCCCACATCCTCTCCAGCATAGGCTATCATTGGTGTTTTTGACTTTAGCTATTCTGACAGGTGTAAGATGGTATCTCAAAGTGGTTTTGATTTGCATTTCCCTGATCACTAAGGAGGTTGAGCATGACCTTAAGTGTCTTCTGGCCATTCGAAGTTCATCTGTTGTGAATTCTCTGTTCAGTTCAGTACCCCATTTTTTAATTGGGTTATTTAGAGATTTAGTGCCTAGTTTCTTGAGTTCTTTGTATATTTTGGAGATCAGACCTTTGTCTGATGAGGGGTTGGTGAAGATCTTCTCCCAGTCAGAAGGCAGCCTTTTTGTCTTACTGACAGTGTCCTTTGCTTTACAGAAGCTTCTCAGTTTCAGTAGATCCCATTTATTCATTGTTTCTCTTATTGTCTGTGCTGCTGGGGTCCTACTTAGGAAGAGGCCTCCTGTGCCTATATCTTGTAGACTACTTCCCACTTTCTCTTCTATCAGGTTCAAAGTGGACGGATTAATGTTGATGTCTTTAATCCATTTGGACCTGAGTTTTGTGCATGGTGATAGGTATGGATCTACTTTCATCCTTCTACAGGTTGACATCCGGTTATGCCAGCACCATTTGTTAAAGATGCTTTCCTTCTTCCATTGTATACCTTTAGCTCCCTTGTCAAAATTAGGTGCTCATAGGTTTGTGGGTTAATATCCGGGTCTTCTATTCGATTCCATAGGTCGACTTCTCTGTTCTTATGCCAATACCAAGCTGTTTTCAATACTGTAGCTCTGTAATAGAGTTTGAAGTCAGGGATGGTAATGCCTCCTGAAGTTCCTTTATTGTATAAGATTGTTTTGGCTATCCTGGGTTTTTTGTTTTTCCATATAAACTTGATTATTGTTTTCTCAAGGTCTGTGAAGAAGTTTGATGGGATTTTGATGGGGATTGCATTGAATCTATAGATTGCTTTAGGTAGAATTGCCATTTTTACTATGTTGATCCTCCCAATCCAAGAACAAGGGAGATCTTTCCATTTTCTGATATCCTCCTCAATTTCTTTCTTCAAAGACTTAAAGTTCCTGTCAAATAGGTCTTTCACTTCCTTGGTTAGAGTAACCCCAAGATATTTTATGCTATTTGTGGCTATCGTGAAAGGTGATGTTTCTCTGATTTCCCTCTCAGCTTCTTTATCCTTCGTGTATAGGAGGGCCACTGATTTTTTGGAGTTGATCTTGTATCCTGCCCCGTTACTAAAGGTGTTTATCAGCTGTAGGAGTTCTTTGGTAGAGTTTTTGGGGTCACTTATGTACACTATCATATCGTCAGCAAATAACGAAAGTTTAACTTCATCCTTTCCAATTCGAATCCCCTTGATCTCCTGATGTTGTCTTATTGCTATTGCTAGAACTTCAAGCACTATATTGAAGAGGTATGGTGAGAGTGGACAGCCTTGTCGTGTTCCTGATTTTAGTGGAAAGGCTTTGAGTTTCTCTCCATTCAATTTGATGTTAGCTGTCGGCTTGCTGTATATTGCTTTTATTATATTTAGGTATGATCCTTGTATCCCCAGTCTCTCCAACACCTTTATCATAAATGGGTGTTGAATTTTGTCAAATGCTTTTTCAGCATCCAATGAAATGATAATATGATTTTTTTCTTTCAGTTTATTTATATGATGGATTACATTGATAGATTTGCGTATATTGAACCAGCCCTGCAACTCTGGGATGAAGCCTACTTGATCATAATGGATAATTTTTCTAATGTGTTCCTGGATTCGGTTTGCCAGGATTTTATTGAGAATTTTCGCGTCGATGTTCATGAGTGAGATTGGCCTGTAATTCTCTTTCTTGGTTGTGTCTTTGTGTGGTTTTGGTATTAAGGTAACTGTAGCTTCATAAAAGGAGTATGGCAATGACTCTTCTGTTTCTATATTATGGAATACATTAAGGAGTATAGGAATTAGCTCTTCCTGGAAATTCTGGTAGCATTCTGCATTGAAACCATCTGGTCCTGGACTTTTTTTGGATTGGGAGATTTCTGATAACAGCTTCTAGTTCTTCACGACTAACAGGTCTATTTAGATTGTTCACCTGTTCTTGGTTCAACTTTGGTATATGGTACTTATCTAAAAAAATGTCCATTTCTTTTACATTTTCCAACTTTGTGGCATATAAACTTTTGTAGTAAGATCTAATGATTCTCTGAATTTCCTCTGAGTCTGTGGTTATATCCCCCTTTTCATTTCTGATCCTATTAATTTGCATGTGCTCTCTCTGCCGTTTGATTAGTTTGGCTAGGGGTTTGTCAATCTTGTTGATTTTCTCCAAGAACCAGCTTTTTGATTCATTGATTCTTTGGATTGTTTTCTCTGTTTCTATTTTGTTGATTTCAGCCCTCAGTTTGATTATTTCCAGTCTTCTACTCCTCCTGGGTGAATCAGCTTCTTTTTTTTCTAGAGCTTTCAAGTGTGCTGTCAGGTCTCCAATGTGTGCTTTCTCCGTTTTCTTTATTTGGGCACCTATTGCTATGAACTTTCCTCTTAGCACTGCTTTCATAGTGTCCCATAGGTTTGAGTATGTTTTGTCTTTGTTTTCATTAAATTCAAGGAAGACTTTAATTTCTTTCTTAATTTTGTCCTTGACCCAGGGGTGATTTAGTAGTTGACTGTTCAACTTCCATGAGTTTGTTGACTCCCTGGGGGTAGCATTGTTGTTGAATTCTAATTTTAATCCATGGTGATCTGACAAGACACAGGTGATTACTAATATTTTTTTGTATCTGTGGGAGTTTGCTTTGTTGCCGAGTATGTGGTCAATCTTCGAGAAGGTTCCATGAACTGCAGAGAAGAAGGTATATTCTTTCCTATTTGGGTGGAGTGTTCTATAGATGTCTGATAAGTCCATTTGATTTAATACCTCCAATAAATCTCTTAATTCTCTGTTTGGTTTCTGTCTGATTGACCTGTCCATTGGTGAGAGAGGAGTATTGAAGTCTCCTACTATTAGCGTGTGTGGTTTGATGACTGCCTTGAGTTCTAGAAGAGTTTCTTTTACATATGTGGGTGCCTTTACATTAGGGGCATAGATATTCAGGATTGAGACTTCTTCCTGATGAGTTGTTCCTGTTATGAGTATGAAATGTCCATCTCCATCTCTTCTGATTGATTTTAGTTTGAAGTCGATTTTGTTAGATATTAGAATGGCCACACCCGCTTGTTTCTTAGGTCCATTTGCTTGGAAGACCTTTTCCCAACCCTTTACTCTGAGTAGGTTTCTGTCTTTGTGGTTGAGGTGTGTTTCTTGTAAACAGCAGAATGTTGGATCCTGTTTTCGTATCCAATCTCTAAGTCTGTGCCTCTTTATAGGTGAATTGAGTCCATTGATATTAAGAGATATTAATGACCATTGGTTGTTGACTCCAGTCATTTTTTTGGTGGTAATAGAGTGTATGTGTTTTCCTTCTTTGAATTGTGCTAGTGAAGGGTCGCTAGATGTCTGAATTATTGTAGTCAGTGTTGGCAGTGTTGGATTCCTTGGTATGTAATTTTCCTTCTAGTATTCTCTGTAAGGCTGGATTAGTAGTTACATATTGTTTAAATTTGTTTTTATCCTGGAATATTTTGTTTTCTCCGTTGATAGTGAATGAAAGCTTGGCTGGGTAAAGTAGTCTGGGCTTCCATCCATGGTCCCTTAATTTCTGCAGTACCTCTATCCAGGACCTTCTGGCTTTCATGGTTTCTATAGAGAAGTCTGGTGTAAGTCTGATAGGTTTACCTTTATAGGTTACTTGACCTTTTTCCTTTGCAGCTCTTAATATCCTTTCTTTAATCTGACTGCTTTGTGTTTTGATTATTATATGGCGAGGGGACGTTTTTTTCTGATCCAGTCTATTCGGTGTTCTGTATGCTTCTTGCACCTTCATAGGAATATCCCTCTTTAGGTTGGGAAAGTTTTCTTCTATAATTTTGTTGAATATATCTTCTGGACCTTTGATCTGCAATTCTTCTCCTTCTTCTACTCCTATTATTCTTAGATTTGTTTTTTTTTATTATGTCCCATATTTCCTGAATGTTTTGTGATGAGAATTTGTTGGATTTGCTGTTTTCTTTCGTCAGAGCGTTTATTTTCTCTATGGTGTCTTCATAATCTGAGATTCGTTCTTCTATCTCTTGTATTCTATTGGTTAAGCTTGATTCTGTAGTCTCCGTTCGTTTACCTAGATTTTCCATATCCAGCCGGCCCTCGGATTGTGTTTTCTTCACTGCCTCCATTTCAGTTTTCAATTCTTGAACTGATTCCATTACCTGTTTGATTGCTTTTTCTTGGTTTCCCAGGGTATCATTTACGAATTTACTCATGTCTTCAAACTTTTTGTTATATTTGTCTTCCATTTCTTTACTCATTTCTATTATTTTTTTGTTATATTTCTCTTCTATTTCTTTAAGTGAGTTATTCATACCCTGTTTTAGAGATTCTATTGCTTTCATAATGACACTGTTTTCCACTTCTTCCGGAATAGGGCGATCGAGTCCTTCTGTCGTAAGATCGCTGGGATCTGGTGATTTCATGTTGTTTTTCAGATTGTTGGAGGAATTCTTGCCTTGGCGCCTGCCCATCTCTTCCTTCAGATGCTCTCCAATGGCTCTTCCCTCCGCTGGGTCTTCTTCTACTGGATTAGTGCCCCTTGCTATCCAGGAATCACTTTGCCTGCAGTCTTAGCTAGCTGCAGGCAGGCTATTAGAACAAAGGGACTTCCTTCCCTTTGCACTCACCACCTATCCAGCCCCATGGTGCCCACCCTGGCTGAGATAGAGGAATTTAAGCCCTGAAAAAGGGAGAGGGGAGGGGAGGGGTTCGAGGCCAAAAGCTGGGATGGCGTAGCAGGAGAGAGGGATTAGCTGGGGGAAGCTGCCCCTTTGGAGTAGCCAGGGAGATAAGGATGGCGGGAATATTGTGTGTCCCCTCACCGGTCCACACACTTACCCCTGCACAGGATTAGAGCCCCTCGCTGGTCAGAAGAGTCCCTGCCTGCGGTCTTAGCTGCTGCAGGCCGGCTATCAGAACAAAGGGACTCCCGCCCCTTTGCTCTCACTGCCTGCCCCGGCCCGCGGTCTTTGGATCTAATTTTTAAACCTATTTTATGACCTAAATAATTAATAAAATGTCCTCTTTTTATTTTTTAGGAGCAATTTATAATTCTATAAAAAGCAAAATTGTTCTTCAAACAGTTTTTCTGTAGTATCTGCATTTGCTTCAGATAGTAAAACATTGTCCACATAATGGTAAACTATAGATTTAGAAAATTGCTTATATATCATTTTTATTGGCTGACATACAAAATATTGGCACAGGATAGGGCTATTTAATATTCCCTGTGGTAGAATCTTTCATTGGTATCTCTTAGTATGCTGAGAATAATTAATAAGTAGGCACTGTGAAGGCAAATTTGATGTGGGAAATCCTTCTTTATATGTGTTGCTTTTATTGGTTAATGAATAAAACTGTGTTGGCCAATGGCTTAGCAGAGTTATAGAAATCCAAGCAGAGTTATAGAAAGAGAATAGGCAGAATCAAGGAGACACCACAAAGCTGCTGAAGGAGAAGAGCATGTTGGAACTTTACTGGTAGGTCATAGCCTTGTGGCAATACACAAAATAGTAGAAATGGGTTAATTTAAGATATAAGAGCTAGCTAGAAATATGCCTGAGATGTTGGCTAAGCAGTGCTTTAATAAGTGTAGTCTCTGTATGATTACTTGGGTCTGAGCAGTTGAGAAACAAGCATGTAGTCTCAGTTTACATAATGGTGCACCAACATGGGGCAACTTTACATTCACATAAAAACTGAGTTTGAGAAGGAATTCTTGACACAAAAGAACAGAGTTAAACATAGCTTCTTGGTTGGCACATTTTTTTCAGATAGACTCTGTTTACTGGTGGCAAGCCATGTCTTCTTTAGGAGAAATCTTCCTGATTTAGTGTAAGTGACAAAAATTGTATGACTTCTTTAAGGCCTGGCTTCCTGGTTTGTGCTGTCAGCAAGAACTAGTCTAGCTCTTTTAGTAAGTCCTGTTACAGAGCATTTGAATGGGATTCATGAGCAGCATGCTACTAGTGGCTTAATGGCAACATAGACCCACTACATCCCCAGAGCTGGGGTGGTGAACATGACACACAGAGCTGGTCATGAATATACCTCTGCCATACTGGATTCAGTGAATCCTTAGTCTTAGACACACCACTTAGCATTTTTAAAAGTGTTCCTAGTCAGAAAATGATTACAAATACACAATAAAGACAGATTCAGATGAAAAAGACCTCTGAATGGGTCACAATGTTAGATAAATGTACATAGACTTGGGAGAGAGAATAAAAAAGTATAAACAGATATAAAAAGAAATAGTTTTAAAAATAAAACAAAGTCTTTAAAGAGGCAGTAAAAGTAATATAAAAGAGTACAGACAAATATAGATTAAAGGAGTAAAGAAAAATAAACCACGTAAAGATGGAAAATACACAGAAAGTCCGGATTATGTATATTATTGTGTTTTCTTTGATTTTTTTGACTGCAGAGAGATATTTGATTATGGGAGCTACTAAGATATAACACACACACACATATATTTATAACCTATGTATTTTAACATATGTATTTTATATATCTTTATATATATATATAAAGATATATAAAAGGTATCTTGATTTCAAAATTTAAGTCTAAGGATATGTTACTTTGAAAAAGAGGCTCTTCTTTTGTTTCCACAGAAGATGGGAACATTTGGATTTCTTCCAGACTAATGTGGTATGATGGAACAAGACCCCCCAAAAGGTCTTCAGGAACCCTATAAACAGTTTAACCAATAAAAGCAGAAAGCAGTTTAGAGAAAACTATGACCAAATTCTCAAAATGATTGTCTATAAATATTTGTTTTTATTTGAAGGGGGTGATTATAAGTAATTAATGGTCATAAACAATTTCTAAAAAAATAAGGGAGGTATGGTATAAAGATCAATATTTTGCATTGGTATGGACTTTGGTCTCTTGATACAAATTTAAGGTCAATTTGCTACACTGTGTATATGTATTTCTATTCTTCTTTAAGGTATGATGTTTAGACAGCACAGAGACCCATATAGGAGCACATAAATGAGCTCTCAAAGGCCAGTTGAAGAGTGGAAGGAATGAGAATAGTAGCAAAGAGGTCAAGACCATAATGGGTTCACCCACTTAAACAGTTTACCTGAGCTAATAGGAGATCACCAACTCCAGCTGGACTGGGAAGAAAAAAGCATAGAACCAAACTAGTCCCTCTGACTGTGGTTTACAGTTGCATGACTGGGGCAGACTGTGGGACCACTGGCAGTGGCACCAGGATTTATCCCTACTGCATGTACTGGCTTTTTGGGATCCTATTCTATTTGGATGTATACCTTGTTTAGCCTAGATATAGTAGGGAGGGTTTTGGACCTTCCACAAAGTAATGCGCCTTACCCTCTCTGAGAATTAGATGGGGATGGGGTAGGAGGGCATGTGGAGGGAATGGAAGGAGGGAATGGAGTGGGAACTTGGATTGGCATTTTTTTAAACAAAAATCTATAAATTTAAAAATGTAATTTATAATTAAAAATACAGATTAACAGATAGTCATTTATAATAGTCAAACAGTAGACATGTTGGTTAGGTTTTCTAGATGTACTGAAAAACATTTCAGATGAATAGGTAGTCTTCAAACCTTTCAAAGACCTACAGAATATGGCACTTAAAATATTTTAAGAACTTCAACTTTGCTTGGCAGTGAGATATGTCTGATTCTGGCAGCACCAATTACTTCAAGAGGATGACAGGCATTGAAGAGGCTCCTTATGGAGTTTGCTAGCCATTTGGGCAATAAAGTGTTCTTTGCTGTATTGCTTGATGGTATGCTGTATAAACTGAACATGTAGAACCCACAGAAAATGACTGTTGAACTTGCCTAAAGAAGGTAAGATACTCCTTTATGGTTCTTGCTTCATGAGAGAATCTGCCAGACATTCTGTAGGACACAGAAGAAAGCAACAATGCAGAACAGATCTTCCAATTTCCTGCTTCATGGAAAAGTCTGCCAGATATTATGGGTCTGTAGGCTGAAGGTGGATGTCTCAATGATACAGAAGAACTTTGGGTGACTGTCCAGACAGCAAAATGTCTCTGTCAATTCTAGAGTTTTGGGATTTTCTTACAATGTACTTCCTGTTTACTTAGATAATATTATTTCCTTCTGGAGTCTTTGATGGAATTGAACAAAGATGGTTATAATTATAAAACACAAATTAAATATAAAACTGTATACTCACAAAGATAGTATTGATGATAGAGTATTTTCCTTAATTTGCACAATGTAAATGTACTAAATATTATAACTATAATTCTTGCTTGATAACTGTTTTATGTAATTTTACTATGTTAAAGTTAAAACCTTCCTTTTGAATTAGACATAAAAGGAGAAATGATGTGGGAAGTCCTTCTGTATATGTGTTGCTTTTATTGGTTAATGAATAAAGCTATTTTGGCCAATGGTTTTTCAGAGTAAAGCCAGGTGGAAAATCCAAACAGAGATATAAAAAGAGAGTAGGTGGAGTCAAGGAGATGCCATGTAGCTGCTGAAGGAGAAGGACACAGTAAAAATTTACCAGTAGGCCACAGCCTCAGAGTGACATACAAAATAATAGAAGTGGGTTAACTTAAGATATAAGAGCTAGCTAGAAATATGCCTGATCTGCTGGACAGGCATTGCTGTGATTAATATAGTTTCAGGTTTGAGTGGCTGAGAAACAAAATGCAGTCTCCTATTACACAATTTTTGTCTTTCTTTTTCTTATAAATGTATAGAGAAAAAATCTTTTAGATCAATAACTATAAAAGGCCATCTTTTAAATAATAGCTAAGACAAAAGAATTCTAGACTGTAGAGAGCCCATTGACTAAATCACCTTATTAACAGCTCTTAGATTTGTTACCATTCTCCATTTTCCATATTTCTTTTGAATAACAAATATAGGAGAGTTCCGAGGGTTGATCAATTCTTCAATATGCTGAGCATCTAGCTGCTCCTGTGCTAGCTGTTCAAAAGTTTGCAGTTTTTCAATTTGTTAAAGGCCACTGCTTATCCCATACAAGTTTGTCTGTCAACTATTTTAAATGTAAGACTATTGATGCCTTTGAAATATCAAGAGTAGTTGTGCCTTGTTTTTATACAACTTAAATGATTGGTAACTGTTCTTTATAATATAATATTTTTCCTAGAAATATGCACTAATTTATGGTTTGTTTCTAAGATTATGATAGTATTGATCTGAATATTCCATTGCTGTAATGAATCCCCACAAATTAATTGTTATGTTATCCACATATGGTTTTAATATTCCTGTATTCCTTCTAAACATATTTTTTTTCAAAGTTTATTAAATTATGAAAGTTTCCATTTCTGCCCCTGCTCCCAACACCCTCCCACTCCCCCACTCCCCCTTCTCCTCCCTCTCCATCCCTAAGAGCAGTCAGGGCTTCCAGCCCTGTGGGAAGTTCAAGTTCCTCCCCCCTCCTTCCAGGTCCAGGAAGGTGAGTATCCGAACAGACTGGATCCCAAAAATCCAGTATATGCAGAGGAAACAAGTACCAGTGTCATTGTCAGTGGCTTTTCAGAAAGGCTCCGGGCCAGCCACATTCAGAGAATCTGGCCACATTCAGAAAATCTGGTTGGATCACATGCTCGTTCAGTTCTTCTAAACATATTAAACAAACCTTGTGCTCTATTTTACCTGAAATACAGTTCCAATCCCTAAAAACTGAACATTTACATCCTGGATAGGCCAGTCTGGATACCAAGGCTCTGATGAAGTTATTGTTATTTTATATCACATTCCTGGGGAAATTATAATTAAATTGTACATTATTCTTTTATTAAGAAATATAACCTCTTTTTTATTATTTTATGCTCTGCTCCTAGAAACAAAAGGACACACTTTATTACAAATTAGTGACTATTTATGCACTAATGTATTATTAATTTCATAGGATGTTGCAATTATCTTCTCAATCTGATTGCTATAATCACACACACACACACACACAAACAAAACAAAACAACAACAAAATACCAATGAGATCTCACTTCACAGACAATAGAAGAGTTTATTCCAGAGTGATCATGGCTTGGGAAGTATTGAACTAATTTACCCCAGATTCCATGTTCCCATGTGAAAACATATTTGTGGTAATAGAACAAAGATAGTTAAAAATCAAGTCATTTAAAAAATATATTTGTAGAAACAGCAGAGGTGGGTAGCTGGAGGTTTCTCATCTTGCCTGGTCCCTCAGTTGCTTTGAAAATACCTACTCAGAGGCTTACTATTAATTACATACTCTTTGGCCTGTTAGCTCAAGATTATTTTTCACTAGCTCTTACAACTTAAATTAAACCATTTTTAATATTCTATATTTTATCACAAGGCTTATAACTTATTGCCTCACTTCTTGCTTCTCCAGTGATTTCTAGCATCTCCCTTATTCCAAATTCTTTTCCCACTGTTTCTGCTTGGATTCCCTGCCTAGGTATATTCTCCCTGGTTATTGGCCAAATTAGCTTCTTTATTAACCAATGGTAATAAGACATATTTATAGCATACAGAAGGGTACCCCACATCATCTCCCTTTTTCTGATGAATGAAAAAGGAAGGTTTTAACTTTAACATTGTAAAATTGCATACAACAAAATAGTTATTAAGCAAGAATTACAGCTACAATAGTTAGTTGCTGTGGGATAATGCTCTTGTACCATGTAAAGATTATCACTCATATTGGTTTAATAAAATTCTGATTGGCCAGTATCCAGGCAAGAATTATAGATGGGGCCACCAGACTGGGAGAATTCTGGAAAGAGAAAGGCTCAGTCTGCAGTTACCACCTATAAGCAGAGGAAGCAAGAAGAAAATGCCTTCCAGATAAAAGGTACCAAGCCATGTGGCTAAACACAGATAAGACATATGGATTAATTTATGTTGTAAGTGTTAGCTAGAATATACTTGAGTCATCAGTCAAAGAATGTTGTAATTAATATAGTTTCTGGGTGATCATTCAGGTCTTCTGGGTAGTTGGGAAACCAAATGCAGTCTCTGTCTATATTTAGTCTATTTATATTTGGCAAAATTAAAGAAAATACTTTATCATCTATTCTATCTTTGTGAGTTTAAATTTTTATCTAATTTATCTTTTATCATGACTAAGGAAAACTGTAATTATAACTATCTAGTCTTCAACACCATCAAATACCCAAGAAGGATATAATATTACCTGAGTAACCAAGGAGTCCATTATATGCAACTTCCAAAACTCTAGAAATAACAGAGATATCTGGCTTCATGAATGGTCACCAAAAGTTCTTCTGAAATATTGAACCATCCATCTTTAGGCTATAGGCCTAGAGTATCCAGCTGACTTCTCAGTGAAGCAGGAAGTTTAGAACTGTTCTGCAAAAATTGGCAGTTTGTCAGTCATTTTCCTCTGTGTCTTATAGAATGCCTGGCAGTTTCTTTTGTGAAGCAGGGACCCTGAAGGACCATCCCACCTTGTTTTGACAAAGTTCAGTGGTCATTTTCCTGTGGGTCCTGCATGTGGAGTTTATACAGCATACAATCAAGCAGTCCAAGCAAGAGCAGTTTCTTGACCAAATGGCTACAATTGCCACATTGAAAGCAGACTCCTTAAGGAGCCCATCATCATTGCTCATCATCTTCTTGAAGTTATTAGTATTGTCATAAGCAAATGTGTCTCAATGTCAAGGAAAAGATGTTTTTAAAACACTTTAAGTACCATATTCTGTAGGTCCTTGGATTGTTTTATGATCACCTGTAATGCTGTCTCTTTAAGAGACAAGCCATGTCCACTCCCTGCTGCCTCTCTCCCTCCCTTGCCATCTTGGCTTTCTCTCAGTCCCCTGTTTTCTCTTCCCTTATTTCTCTCTCTCTCTCTCTCTCTCTCTCTCTCTCTCTCTCTCTCTCTCTCCCTCATCCCTTCTCCCCTTTTTCCTTCCCCTCCATAACCCACCTAATAAATATCTAATTTTACTTTACATGGTATGCCTATCTGTCTCTCTTGCCCGTCTGCCGCTGTGACATGGAGATCTGCCATGTGGTCTCCTGCACTGTCCCTGCTTGGGACTCAAGGCAGCTTGCAGCAAACCCATATTCATGGTGTGCCTATCTGTCTACCCCTTACCCACCCACTGCCCATATGGCTTGTTGCTGGGGATGCCCAGTGGACCAGCCACCTTGATTTGTAGACCTGCCGCTGGTCTCAACCCTGCAGCAAGCTGCCAGGGACCCACAGCAAATCCATAACATTTGATGCTGCAACTCGGATAGGCCCTCCCGCTTCAGTTCCTCTCCAGAGATTGGGATCCTGAGCCAGTTTTTTTTTTTTCCTACTCCCACCTTCGGCTTCCAGGCTTCTATCAGTGAGTCTCCCCCATTCTGCTATGGTTACTGTTCTTAACTAAAATTGTGTTTGGATTGACCCAGGGTCAGTCAGCCCACTCTAGCACTGCAAACTCTGTGTGGTGCATTCATTTGGGGACCCAGGGTACCTCAGGTTCTTCCTTTTTTCCCCCCATGACTTCTCTTTTCTTTTTTTCCTCACTGTAAAAGGCCACTCGAAGTGGCTTCTGGCCTCTCTGGCTTCTGAGTCACCCTGACCAAAACCAGCCAGGCAATAGCACCCCACCTGTGGTCAGGGGACATCAAGCTCATGGGTCCTATGGTGTTTGTGCCGATTTGCACTCTACCTATGGGGGGAGACATCCCTGTTATAGGCCTTGTGGTGTCACCATTTTTGTGGGTTTTCACAATTTTAGCTGTGGGTAGCAAGCTATCCATGTCAGCCCCCCAGCTTTTTTCAATTCCAGCCATGGCATGGTACAGTTCTTTCAGTTCCAGCATTTTGCTCCCCTCTGTGTCTTGTGGCATGGTGGCTCAGTCATGGGACAGATCACACCTTTAGGTTTCTCTTATTAAGCTTAAAATCCCTGCATCTCAAAAAATTTAACTTTTCCATGTGGCTGCTGCCATTTTTACTGGGGTCAGGTGACTTCACCACCATCTTGGCTGAGAGCCATGTCAAGTGACCAAGTTCTCCCATCTTGACTGAAGCATGCCCTGTCTTTTCTGCTAGTTTACTTATTTTTTTTTCACTAAATTCCTCTTGTTGACTCTGTTACATGTGTTTTGTGCAGTGGCATGCCTTTGGTTGGGCCCACCAAGAGCATCCACTTTGCCCAATTTCTGTTCACTCTCTCTGTGTGTAACTTAAATACACCTATGCTTAATGTTACAATGTTCCTTACATCTCATTTCAGACTACAAAACAATAAGTCTCATGTTTTAAACTGGTATGTACTTTTAAGTCTCTTACAAAAATACCTTATATTTAATCCAAACTTATTTAAAATATATTAAACTGTTCTCTACTATTGTCAGTTCTACCATTAACCTTATATTGCAAGCAGTTTTTTCTTTTTTCTGCCTTTTTACTAATGTAAATCTTATCTGTTAAGAACCAATATGGTCAAGCTCAGACCCAGTTCTCCAGGCAGATTCTATACTGTAGTTATACCTAATAAACAGCCCTCAACTGCTCAGAGATCTGGGGAATATGATATTTAAATATTTAATTATTAAAAAAACTTTTCATGACTTCTGACCAGCAAGTGGCACTGATCCTGTAGCAGAAGATACAATGGAGGGGTAAGAGTGTTCCTGACCACCACACAAGTCCGGTAAGGGAACACACAATCTTCCCGCCATCCTTATCTCCCTGGCTACTCCAAAGGGGCGGCTTCCTCCAGCTAAGCCCTCTCTCCTCCTACCCCATCCCAGCTTTCTGCCTGGAACCCCTACCCTTCCTCTCTCCCTTTTTTGGGGCTTAAAATCCTCCAACTCAGCCTGGGTGGGCACCGCGGCCGGAACGGGCAGTGAGTGCAAACGGAAGGGAGTCCCTTTGTTTTAAAAGCTTGCCCGCAGCAAGGTAAGACTGCAGGCAGGGAGACTTCTGACCAGTGAGTGGCACTGATCCAGTAGCAGAAGATAAAATGGAGGGGTAAGTGTGTTCCCGACCGCCAAACAAGTCCGGTAAGGGAACACACAATCTTCCCGCCATCCTTATCTCCCTGGCTACTCCAAAGGGGCGGCTTCCTCCAGCTAAGCCCTCTCTCCTCCTACCCCATCCCAGCTTTCTGCCTGGAACCCCTACCCTTCCTCTCTCCCTTTTTCGGGGCTTAAAATCCTTCAACTCAGCCTGTGTGGTCGCTGCTGGGACTGGGCGGTGAGTGCAAATGGGATAGAGTTCCTTTGTTTTAATAGCCTGCCTGTAGCAAGGTAGGACTGCAGGCAAAGTGATTCCTGGATAGCAAGGGGCACTAATCCTGTAGAAGAAGACCCAACAGAAGGAAGAGCCATTGGAGAGCATCTGAAGGAAGAG
Source organism: Myodes glareolus (assembly GCF_982192425.1). Lineage (NCBI taxonomy): Eukaryota > Metazoa > Chordata > Mammalia > Rodentia > Cricetidae > Myodes > Myodes glareolus. The sequence goes on from NC_142053.1 coordinate 138,751,156, forward strand.
ATGGGCAGGCGCCAAGGCAAGAATTCCTCCAATAATCTGAAAAACAACATGAAAACACCAGATTCCAGCAATCTTATGACAGAAGGACTTGAACACCCTATTCTAGAAGAAGTGGAAAACAGTGTCATTATGAAAGCAATAGAGTCTCTTAAACAGGGTACGAATAACTCACTTAAAGAAATAGAAGAGAAATATAACAAAAAGATGGAAGAAATGAGAAAAGAAATGGAAGAGAAATATAACAAAAAGTTTGAAGAAATGAGTAAAATCCTAAATGAAACCCTGGGAAACCAAGAAAAAGCAATCAAACAGGTAATGGAATCAGTTCAAGAATTAAAAACTGAAATGGAGGCAATGAAGAAAACACAAAACAAGGCCCGGCTGGATATGGAAAATCTAGGGAAACAAACAGAGACTTCAGGAACAAGCATAACCAATAGAATACAAGAGATAGAAGAATGAATCTCAGATTATGAAGACACCATAGAGAAAAAAAAAACGCTCTGACGAAAGAAAACAGCAAATCCAACAAATTCTCATCACAAAACATTCAGGAAATATGGGACATAATAAAAAAACCAAATCTAAGAATAATAGGAGTAGAAGAAGGAGAAGAATTGCATATCAAAGGTCCAGAAAATATATTCAACAAAATTATAGAAGAAATCTTTCCCAACCTATAGAACGATATTCTTATGGAGGTTCAAGAAGCATACAGAACACCGAATAGACTGGATCAGAAGAAAAAAAAAACATCCCCTCGCCATATAATAATCAAAACACAAAGCATTCAGATTAAAGAAAGAATATTAAGAGCTGCAAAGGAAAAAGGTCAAGTAACATATAAAGGTAAACCTATCAGACTTACACCAGACTTCTCTATGGAAACCATAAAAGCCAGAAGGTCCTGGATAGAGGTACTGCAGAAACTAAGAGACCATGGATGCAAGCCCAGACTACTATACCCAGCCAAGCTATTGTTCACTATCAACAAAGAAAACAAAATATTCCAGGATAAAAACAAATTTAAACAATACGTAGCTACTAATCCAGCCTTACAGAGAATATTAGAAGGAAAATCACAACTTAAGGAATCCAACATTCCCAACACTGCCTACAATTACTCAGACATCTAGTGACCCTTCACAAGCACAACTCAAAGAAGGAAAACACATACACTCTACTACCCAAAAAAATGACCAGAGTCAACAACCACTGGTCATTAATATCACTTAATATCAATGGACTCAATTCACCTATATAGAGGCACAGACTTAGAGATTGGATATGAAAACAGGATCCAACATTCTGCTGTTTACAAGAAACACATATCAACCACAAAGACAGACATCTACTCAGAGTAAAGGGCTGGGAAAATTTTTCCAAGCAAACAGACCTAAGAAACAAGTTGGTGTGGCCATTCTAATATCTAACAAAATCGACTTCAGACTGAAATCAATCAGAAGAGATGGAGATGAACAATTCATACTCATAACAGGAACAATTCATCAGGAGGAAGTCTCAATCCTGAATATCTATGCCCCTAATATACAGGCACCCACTTATGTAAAAGAAACACTTCTAGAACTCAAGGCAGTCATCAAACCACACACACTAATAGTAGGAGACATCACACTCCTCTCTCACCAATGAACTGGTCAATCAGACAGAAACCTAACAGAGAAATAAGAAAATTATTGGAGGTATTGAATCAAGTGGACTTAACAGACATCTATAGAACACTTCACCCAAATAGGAAAGAATATACCTTCTTCTCTGCAGCTCATGGAACCTTCACGAAAATTGACCACATACTCGGTAACAAAGCAAACTTCCACAGATACAAAAAAATATTAGTAACCACCTGTGTCTTGTCAGATCACCATGGATTAAAATTAGAATTCAACAACAATGCTACCCCCAGGAAGCCACAAACTCATGGAAGCTGAACAGTCAACTACTAAATCAACCCTGGGTCAATGAAGAAATAAAGAAAGAAATTAAAGTCTTCCTTGAATTTAATGAAAACAAAGACACAACATACTCAAACTATGGGACACTATGAAAGAAGTGCTAAGAGGAAAGTTCATAGCACTAAGTGCCCAATTAAAGAAAACGTAGAAAGCACACACTGGAGACTTAACAACACACTTGAAAGCTCTAGAAAAAAAAGAAGCTGATTCACCCAGGAGGAGTAGAAGACTGGAAATAATCAAACTAGGGGCTGAAATCAACAAAGTAGAAACAAGAAAACAATCCAAAGAATCAATGAAACAAAAAGCTGGTTCTTGGAGAAAATCAACAAGATTGACAAACCCCTATCCAAACTAATCAAACGGCAGAGAGAGAACATGCAAATTAATAGGATCAGAAATGAAAAGGGGGACATAACCACAGACACAGAGGAAATTCAGAGAATCATTAGATCTTACTACGAAAGTTTATATGCCACAAAGTTGGAAAATGTAAAAGAAATGGACAATTTTTTAGATAAGTACCATATACCAAAGTTGAACCAAGACCAGGTGAACAATCTAAATAGACCTGTTAGTCGTGAAGAACTAGAAGCTGTTATCAAAAATCTCCCTACCAAAAAAAGCCCAGGACCAGATGGTTTCAATGCAGAATTCTACCAGAACTTCCAGGGAGAGCTAATACCTATACTCCTAAATGTACTCCACAATATAGAAACAGAAGCATTATTGCCAAACTCCTTTTATGAAGCTACAGTTACCCTAATACCAAAACCACACAAAGACACAACCAAGAAAGAGAATTACAGGCCAATCTCCCTCATGAACATCGACACGAAAATTATCAATAAAATACTGGCAAACCGAATCCAAGAACACATTAGAAAAATTATCCAATATGATTAAGTAGGCTTCATCCCAGAGATGCAGGGCTGGTTCAATATACGCAAATCTATCAATGTAATCCATCATATAAATAAACTGAAAGAAAAAAAAACATATGATCATTTCATTGGATGCTGAAAAAGCATTTGATGAAATTCAACACCCATTTATGACAAAGGTGTTGGAGAAACTGGGGATACAAAGATCATGCCTAAATATAATAAAAGCAATATACAGCAAGCCGACAGCTAACATCAAATTGAATGGAGAGAAACTCAAAGCCTTTCCACTAAAATCAGGAACACGACAAGGCTGTCCACTCTCTCCATACCTCTTAAATATAGTGCTTGAAGTTCTAGTAATAGCAATAAGACAACATAAGGAGATCAAGTGGATTCAAATTGGAAAGGATGAGGTTAAACTTTCGTTATTTGAAGACGATATGATAGTGTACATAAGCGACCCCAAAAACTCTACCAAAGAACTCCTACAGCTGATAAACACCTTTAGTAATGTGGCAGGATACAAGATCAACTCCAAAAAATCGGTTGCCCTCTTATACACAAAGGATAAAGAAGCAGAGAGGGAAATCAGAGAAACATCACCTTTCACGATAGCCACAAATAGCATAACATATCTTGGGGTTACTCTAACCAAGGAAGTGAAAGACCTATTTGACAAGAACTTTAAGTCTTTGAATAAAGAAATTGAGGAGGATACCAGAAAATGGAAAGACCTCCCCTGCTCTTGGATTGGGAGAATCAAAATAGTAAAAATGGCAATTCTACCAAAAGCAATCTATAGATTCAATGCAATCCCCATCAAAATCCCATCAAACTTCTTCACAGACCTTGAGAGAACAATAATCAAGTTTATATGGAAAAACAAAAAACCCAGGATAGCCAAAACAATCTTATATAATAAGGAACTTCTGGAGGCATTACAATTCCTGACATCAAACTCTATTACAAAGATACAGTATTGAAAACAGCTTGGTATTGGCATAAGAACAGAGAACTCGACCTATGGAATCAAATAGAAGACCTGGATATTAACCCACAAACATATGAACACCTAATTTTTGACAAGGGAGCTAAAGATATACAATGGAAGAAGGAAAGCATCTTTAACAAATGTTGCTGGCATAACTGGATGTCAACCTATAGAAGAAGGAAAGTAGATCCATATCTATCACCATGCACAAAAATCAAGTCCAAATGGATTAAAGACATCAACATTAATCTGTCCACTTTGAACCAGATAGAAGAGAAGGTGGGAAGTAGTCTACAAGATATAGGCACTGGAGGCCTCTTCCTAAGTAGGACCCCAGTAGCACAGACAATAAGAGAAACAATGAATAAATGGAACCAACTGAAACTGAGATGTTTCTGTAAAGCAAAGGACACTGTCCATAAAACAAAAAGGCTGCCTTCTGACTGGGAGAAGATCTTCACCAACCCCTCATCAGACAAAGGCCTGATTTCCAAAATATACAAAGAACTCAAGAAACTAGACACTAAAACTCTAATTAACCCAATTAAAAAATGGGGTGCTGATCTGAACAGAGAATTCTCAACAGAAGAACTTCGAATGGCCAAAAGACACTTAAGGTCATGCTCAATCTTCTTAGCGATCAGGGAAATGTAAATCAAAACAACTTTGAGATACAATCTTACACCTGTCAGATTAGCTAAACTCAAAAATACCAATGATAGCCCATGCTGGAGAGGATGTGGATTGAGGGGAACACTCATCCATTGTTGGTGGGAATGCAAACTTGTACAGCTACTGTGGAAATCAATGTGGTGGTTTCTCAGGAAACCTCCCTCAGGACCCAGCAATTCCACTCTTAGGAATGTACCCAAGAGATGCCCTATCATACTACAAAAGTATTTGTTCAACTATGTTCATAGATGCACTATTTGTAATAGCCAGAACATGGAAACAACCTAGGTGCCCCCCAATAGAAGAATGGTAAAAAAAAGTTGTGGAACATATACACATTAGAGTTTTACTCAGCGGTAAAAAACAATGACATCTTGAATTTTGCATGCAAATGGATGTACATAGAAAATGCTTTACTGAGTGAGGTAAGCCAGACCCAAAAAGAGGAATATGGTATGTATTCACTCATAAGTGGATTCTAGCCAAAATTAAAGGTCTTTGAGCCTATTATTCGTGATCCTATTGAAGCTAAATAAGAAGGTGAACCTGAAGAAATCATGTAGTTATCCTCCTGGAGATTGGAAATAGACAAGAGTCCCAGGTAACTTCGGGTCCATGGGAGGGGGTTGTTGGAAGGGGAGAGCGTTAGAGAGAAGGGAGTAGGGGAGGAATGGGGAAAGCTCGGGGGACTGGGATAGGGGAGAGGGAGGAAGAATGGATATGGGATCAGGGAAGAATATATCTCAACTAAGGGTGTCATTTTAGGGTTTACAAGAGACTTGATTATAAATGGAATCACAGGTCCAAGGAGAGATCCCCAGATTGTTTTCTGGACAGAGGAGAGGGTGTCTGAACTGGCCTTGGCCTATACCATACTGATGAAGATTTTACTTATCACCATAGAACCTTCATCTGGCAATGGATGGAGATAGAGACAGAGACCCACATTGGAACACTGGACTTAACTCCCTAGGTCCAAACGAGAAGCAGAAGGAAAGACAATGTGAGCAAAGAAGGCAAGACCAGAGGGAATCTTCATCCGATGATGGATGCCGATACAGACGGAGACCCATATTGGAGCACTGGACTGAGCCCCCCAAAGTCCAAATGAGGAGCAGAAGGAGGAAGAATATGAAAAAGGAAATCAGGACTGGGAGGGGTCTGATAACCCCTGATACAAGGGGACTGATCTAATGAGAGTTCACCAAGGCCAGTTGGACTGGGACTGAATGAGCACGTGATCCAACCAGATTCTCTGAATGTGGCTGGCTCGGAGTCTTTCTGAAAAGCCATTGACAAATGACACTGGGACTTGTTTCCTCTGCATATACTGGATTTTTGGGATCCAGTCTGTTTGGATACTCACCTTCCTGGACCTGGAGGGAGGGGGGAGGAACTTGAACTTCCCACAGGGCAGGAAACCCTGACTGCTCTTAGGGATGGAGAGGGAGGAGGAGGGGGAGTGGGGGGAGTGGGAGGGTGTTGGGAGGAGGGGCAGAAATGGAAACTTTTATAATTTAATAAATTTTAGACAGTTGGAAAAAAAACTTTTCATAACAAAAAGAGACAGGTTTGCTCCTAGCAGCAGCACTCTACTTCCTCCAAAGAAGACAGAAGACAAATGGGCACAGACCAAGGTCCATCCACAGTTTGCTTCAACTGCCAAGTGCTGACCTCTGGGCAAAATTGCCTTTCATCTAAACTAAAGATTTCCAGATGTGGACAGAATCGCTGTAATCAACAGTCTAGCTGCTCAGGACAAGGTAGGCTTGCCTTCCTATAGATTTCTTAGCCCACAGGATCTTTTGGAGCCTGACAGGCCCTGCACTAAACAGCAAAAAGGCAAATGCAGCCTTTAGTGACCGTGGAGGATCCTGAAGAGTAGCTCTAGATGCCAACCAAGTAAGTTCTCTGATGTTTTTTTTTTAAATCATTAACTCAAATTAAAACTTTACCATTCACAAAGATCTCTGATGCAGTTTGATAGCTGAGAGGTTTTGTCAGTTAAAAAAGGACAACCTCACGAAGCAAATTTCAGATCTAATTTCTCTCTCATGATGCCTTCCATAGTCTTAAAAATACTTTTCATTGTGCAAAAATATCTGTCACAGTCATTCTAAAATAAAAGTGCTACTGTTTATACAATACATACGTCTAAAACTCCTGTTTTCACAACCCCAAGGAATTCTTATGAGTTCCAGAGAGCTGAATTGAAGGATCCACCTTAAACAGGTCAGACACATCCCCCTCAATTCCCTGGTCCTAAAAATTGTTTTCCCTTAATTTAACTTTTCTTCTGTTCTGCCAATACCTTAACCAGGTGTAAGAGACACCAGACATTTCCATGCAACAATCACTGGACAGGATTAAAGAGAGCAACTATACCAGGATGTGGCCAGAACCCAGCCTTCTCAGATCCCCCTCCCAAAGATGATACCCACAAACAAGCAGGAAGAATTCTTAAGAATCTACCACCCCAATTTCTTCCACCTGTGGTGTCTAATCTCCCACTTTTCATTATAAAAAAGAGGTGGGAATATAATGCTGTCTTTTTAAGAGACAAGCCACGCCCACTCCCTGAAGCCTCTCTCCCTCCCTTGAAATCTTGGCTCTATCTTGATACCCTTTTTTCTCTTTCCTTCTCTCTCTCTCTCTCTCTCTCTCTCTCTCTCTCTCTCTCTCTCTCTCACACACACACACACACACACACACACACACCTTTCTCCCCCTTTTCCTTTCCCTCCATAACTCACAGAATAAATATATAACTTTACTTTACAGAGTGCCTATCTGTCTCTCTCGCCCGCTTGCCGCAATCATATGGAGACCTGCCACGTGGTCTCGTGTGCTGTCCCTGCTTGGGACTGGCCACTTTTGGGACCCCAGCAGCTTGCAGCAAACACATCTGCATGGTTTGCCTATCTGTCTGCCCCTTGCCCACCTGCTGCCCACATTACTAACCGCCAGGGATGCCCTGGGGACCAGCCACCTTGGTTTGTGGACCTGACACTGGTCTCAACCCTGCAGCAAGCTGTGGGGGACCCACAGCAAATTCATAACATTACCAATCTATGAAATACATGTCTGCATATCTAGAAAACCTAACATAACTGTAAGTTTGACTATTATTGATGACTGTTAATTGTATTTCTTAAGTGTATATTACATTTTTAAGGGAGCTGCATGAACGTAATACCTTAATCAAGAGTGTATATAAATACATAGTATAACAAAATTGACCTTAAATTTGTATGAGTACACCAAAATCCATACCAATGTAAAGCATTTTGAGGTTAACAGTCATTTTTTGGATTAAAGTAGATTTAATAATCTATCTTTTTAAACATTTCTATATCATATTCCCCTCTTTCTTTAGAAGAAATTAATTATGATCATTAATCATTAATAAACAACCCCTTTAAATGAAAACAAACGTTTTTAAACAATGTTTTGGGAATTTGGGTGTGGTTTTCCATACTACTTCCTGCTGATTGGGGGCTCTGGTAATCTTATGGGGATATTGATAAAATTTAGAATTGTTGTTAAATCTTGGGTGTAGTAGTCTGTGAGGCAATTTCATCTCAGCTAGTTGCCTTGAAACTGTTATGAATGTTGGATCACATGGGTCAATCACTCCCATGGAGACTTATCAGTGGGTCTGACTTGATCAAACATTAATAGCCTGGAGGAAATCTACGACTTTTTATTTTCTGTGGAAACAGAAGCAGAACCTTCTTTCTAAAACAACATATCCTTATACCCAAATTTTGACGTTAAGATACCTTTATGTTGGTTTAGCTTAGCAGCTTCCACAATAAAATGTCTCTGAAGTTAGCTCATTAACAGTCAAAAAATCAAAGAAAGCACAATAGGATACATAATCCAGACTGTCTGAATATTTTACATCTTTATGTGGCATATTATAATTTTTTTATTTTTCTATTCCTTTTAAGGACATCATTTTATTATCTTTAAATTACCCTTTAACCTATGCTGGCATTTATCCTCTATCCCCTCTCTCTCAAGCCTACATACATTTATCAAACATACTGTGACCCATTTAGAGGCCCTTTTTGCCTGAATCTATCCTTATTGTGTATTTGTATATTCCATAAGGTTATTTATAATGCTGAACGTACAACTATGAATATCTATATTTTTAACAACAGTATACCATTCTTGAGCAGTAATGTAATTTTAAAAATATAAAGATGTGGTATCATTTCTGATATATAAAATTACTCAAAAATTCACAGTTGTAGGGAGGTCACAAATCATAATAGGAATTAACTTTTATTAATTTCATATGCACATAATTACCAAATTGTAATATGTTAAAAATACATGTAAGTTCCCAGACTGCACAAAAGTTAATACCCTATCTTGTTAAAAGTTTCCAGTAACCTCACATATTCACAGTATACAGAAGGGCAGGCATCCTACATCAGAGATGAGTTACAGCAAGACAAGGGAATATTTCATGTAGGCCTAAAATGGTGTAACTTTTGAGTTAGTAGAATCTAGGGGTCTGCCGAGTTAATAAATTCCAAAAGACTTTTATCTGTGGGTTGCAAAATATTGATAATGACAGCCATGCAGCCTTTTGCCTCAGTTATTTCATTGTTTTTCCCCCTACATTTAAAGTCCCACTGGCCTACCTCTTACTAGGACATTTGGGATTATAACTGCCACACCCTCACATAAATCATCTTAGTCTCCTATCTCAAGACCTTTCACTTCATTACAAAGTTCCTGTCTCAATGTAAAGTAGCATTCATAGGCTATTTGACCAAACATCCTTTTGGCTACTTGTGTTTTGTCTTCTTTGCAGACTTGTATTGGTCCATAAAAAGTTAAATGTTAGACTTTTTGAAGACTTAGTACTTGGTTCTCTTCACTTCATCGAGTAAGTTGTACTTTGTTATTTCCTGCTTATGAATCATAGCTATTTTGAGAAAGTTTGTATTTAAATACATAAATTTAAGTTTATCAAATTTAAACTAAAAACAATTGATGCTAAACAAATAAAATCAAAATTTCTATATAACATACGTAAAGTATAAATCCCAAAATATATCCACCTTAGTAACTTTTTTATAACATAAACACATTAGTAGCTACCAGTTAAATTGAGAAATAGAACAGAAACACTGCTTTGCTGGAAAAGAAGAGATCCTCTTGGACTTTGTTCTCAATTACACTCGATAACTTTATTTCTAATTTATGTAACTCAGGCTGTACTCAAACTCATGATCTTCCTGTCATAGCCTCCTGAGTACTGGAATTATAGGCATGTGACACCATGCTTGGCTACTCTAGAAGTGTATTAATTTATATTATCCTATTGTATATAGGAGTTATTCCTTTTGAATGAGACAAAAAACAATCCTGATATCTGGGAACTGATCTAGCTATTTCCTGTTAAACAAAAAAGCAATAAAACAGATTACCACCACAACAAAAGAGAAAAAGAAACAATTTTTACACAAGAGGTAGCCAAAATATGCCAATGTGAATAAAGATTATTTTTGTATAAAAATTCTTAAGAACAAATATTTACCAAGAAAAGCACACTGTCTTTCCTCTCCTCCTCCTCCTTCTTCTCCTTCTTTTTCCTCAAAATGAAAGCTAAAATCTGTACAAACTGATGATGTAACTGCACCATGGTATTGTTAAGGAGAAGGTTTTTAATATAAATGTGAGAGAACAGGCAGAGGCATCTGGAAGAGTCCAGAACAAAGAGAGAAAGAAGTAGACTGACCATGGGAGCAGACTGCATCTGACCAGCAGTGAAGCAGGAGCAGAGCAGAGTGGGAGAAGAAGAGGTGGAGGGGGATAGATCTAGCAAAGAAGACTGAGCAAAAGAGAGAACACAACCAAATAAAGAGAAAGAGTAGTGAGAGGCAAGAAGCCTGTGACCTCAGGGAGTTTAGGCAAGGAAGGGAAGCTTGAGAAGAAGAGGTTGGTTGTTAACTTGGACTCTAATGTTTAACCAGTTTGAAGCCTGGAGGCAATATGTGTTTTGATATGCTAACAGGCACCACAGATAACCCTTTGTCCCTTCTGCCAGTGAGAAGGGAAATGACTCCTTTGGTAGAGGGGAACCAACTTCACAAAGTGCTGAAGAATGCTGGTTTTTGTATAACCATCAGAATTTGGAGAAATGGAGTTTCCTTTGGACCTGTTAAAACCTACATGTAGAATGTGTCTTTATACCAAAAGAAAAGTAACATTCATATAATCAGAGGTCAATAGAATTCTACACAAAGAGACCTTGTTAAAAATAATACCTTCCAGTTTACTCTTCTGGAATCATCGCCTTTGGTTCAACCTAAGGTAAACCCAGCAAGCTTTGCCACTTCTTCGTGTTTTCATTGCCTTATAAAAGCTCTCCTACTATGTAGTACTTCTAGAAAACAAGTATGTACCTTCTCTTGCTAATTAATATTGTGTCAGTTTAAATCTCAGCCTTAGAGGGTAGCAGTGAAATTTTTACTTCCCTACCATGTAGTACCAGCCATAAGTCACTCTGAAACCCTGATAGATCAGGATAAATGCTAGAACACTATGTAATCTTATATAGAAAACCAGAGACTGTAGGGAAAAAAGTAGGTATCCCGTGAGTGACTACTGTGTGATTTTAGTTATGTTATTTTCCTGTTGTTTATCAATTACAGCTTTGACCTCACTCTAATCTTACTCTTTCTAGAACCTTATTAACATAGTTTCAGTCCTTGGGGAAGGAATGCTGAAAAGCAGTGTTTTCTGGACATGACAGGATCATTGCACTTGTGAAGTCACTGCAGGTGTGACTACCTTCACATGACCTACATCAGATTAATACAGTTAACATCCCAGGATGAATGGACCCCTAGTTTAGAAGCTGTGATAGTTGATAGCTATTAAAGAAGGGAGAGTCAGTTTTCTTCAGATATATGTCTTTTATTACCTGTGCTTTAGTGGATGGCCTTATTCCCATGTATGCATGAGCAGCACTAGTTGGACTCGGTGGATTATAAACAAACAAAATAAAACAAAAAAGAAGATAGGAAGTTTGGAGGGCACCTTGGGGGTTCTGAGAGAAACTGGAAGCAGGAAAATGGGGGATTGATATAATTAAACAACATACATGTAAGAAATTTTTAAAGAGTAGGTTAGTATTGTTTTTCCATCTAAAAATTACTGTAATTCCTGAGAACATGTTTTATTCCTTAAAAATATAATGTGACATGCCCCGGCAGGCTCGCAGAGCAGCCGCTAGTCTGACAAGGACAGCTGTGGGTCCCTGCAAGATCCCCAGGGCAGCAGGCTGGTCCTGCCATGTGGCCCAGAGAGCAGGCAGGTGGGTGAGCAGGCACAGCGGATAAAAGGCTTACAAGACATAGTAAATAGACATAAGGCTGAATATAAAGATGAAGATTTATTACTTAAAGAAGAGGGAGAGAAAGAAAGACAGCAATAGGAAAAGAGAGAGAGATGAGAATACACATGTGCACATGCCAAGAGAGGGAACAGAAAGAAGGAAAGATGGCAACGAGAGGTCATAAGAGAGGTCAGAAGTTGCTGGGAGTGGACGTGGCTCGCCCCTTAAAGGAACCAGATCAAAAGAATAGCAACATGTAAAGCCCTACTTTATCTCTGTGACCAAAGCATGAATAAGACATAATCCCAAATACATGAATGGCCTCTTTATTGATCCTCATAATTCTCTCTCTTTGCCATGTACAATACACTCAATTTGTTTAATTATAGGTGTGGTCTTATGGCCAAAGAGAATGGCCACATTGGATGTTCTGATATTTTCATTTGTGTAAGAAAAGGTAACATTTTTTATATATATATTTTTAAAATTGTGAATATCCTCCTTGCTGTGAATTTAAAGTAATATTTTATCTATTACATAAGTACAATTTTATTAGTCATGTTTTTATTTCATCCAGAATTTTATAAAAGCATTAGAGATTAGATTTATAGCATGTGTTTGTCAGTACTTGTATTATAGTTGAGAGGAAGAGCACTTGACAAGCACATATAGCCCCCTGTGTTCTATCCGTAGCACCACAGAAAGCAAAACAAACAAAATATGAATATGTAGAATTAAGTTAACTTGGGGTATCTGTAACAACATCTATCTGACATTTCTCCTTTATGGATTCATCTTTCTTAAACATCTGACCATATTCTACCCTCACGTCACTTACTCTGCCCACATAAAATAATATGTAATTCCATACTAATACATTTAAGAATTTCATGATACAATCTCAACTTTTGCTACCTGTCTCAGATACTTTCCCCTTGTAGCTCTCTGCTCTGAAAATATTGAGGTATTTGATCCATAAAAATGCAATATTCTGCAACAGAAATTTCAGTGTAATCATTATAAAGACTGAATAATTCATGAATTTAGAATTTTTGTGAGGTGTTTACAGCAATAATACCTCTAAATGCTATGTGTTGCTGCAATCTATCTATCTATCTATCTATCTATCTATCTATCTATCTATCTATCTATCTATCTATCTATTTATCTATCTATCTATCTTGTTTTTCAAGATAGGTTTTCTCCATGTAAAAGCCCTGGTTGTCCTGAGACTCACTTTGCAGACGGGACTGGCCTTGAACTCACAGAGAGCTGAATTCTGAGGGCTGTGATTAAAGGCGTATACCACATTTTATCTTTCATTTAAGTCACAGTTATCCCAAATATGAAGTTTCTTTGGAATTTTATGAAGTTTCTTTGGAATATTTGTAGTGATGTTTACCTAGTATTTTATTTTGGTATATTTATTTACTAAGTATTTATTGCAATGGTGGGAGTTTAAACCCAGAGCCACAGGCGTGCTACATAATATCTCTACAACTAAGCTACCTTTCTGGCTGAGTTATCATTCTAAACATGGGCCTGGCTATGTAACATATTCATGTCTACTCATTATGACTATAAAGCAAGACATTCAAAACCTTCCATAAGTTTACTCTGTATTTGGGAACTTCACTGTGGTCCTGTAAATGAACCTTAAATTATTCTTTTAATCCAGAAAAAATTTCAGTGAGTTATGAATTTTCCATTTGTTTGCTGATTTCTTGTGTCTCTAGTGTGGATACAAATTACAAACAAAAGCACAGTACTGTAGAAACTCGCTTTTATTGCTCTAAGCTTTTTAACTTATTAGAAAAATGTTCTGCTAACTCACATTTCTCTTTTGAGACCCAAGATGTCACTTAGATATTCATTCTTATGACCTTTATATTGCTCATGTAAAATCTCCCAATTCTGTTTTAGAAAGGCTTCTACCTCCTTGTTTTAGTCATTTCCTCCTTATTGATCAGGCCTTATAGATAACTAGACACTATTTAGAGATGCACTTTGGACTGCCTGAAAATACTGAAATACATTGAAATTATGTCAATAATACATACCCCTGTCATAATGTATTATGTCATATATTTATAATCTCTTAAGGAAAAGAAAGTAATTTTTTGATGTTCTTTCCTTGTATGATGGGAGAACAAAATAAATACTCCTTTGTACCTTTCAAAATAATTGGTTGGAAAAGGCTTGGGTGAAAATTGTTTCTCACTCAAGGTCACTCTGCTGCACATTAACACCACTGAGGCATACTGATGAATATCAGGAACAAGCCCTTCAGACAAAGATTAATTAGATGCAAAAGTTAAAAGGGAGAACAGATGAATCCTCAGCATGGCTTTTGGAATATACGAAGAGTAGTCCATGTTAATGGCAGTGCTTGTGTTCAAAGCCAGCCTTTTGAACTCATCTTATTATGTAGCTAGGTTAAAGGCTTGTGTTCCTATTAATAATAAAATTTAGAAATGAAAGAGAAGCCATATAATGATGTAGGATTCATGCACAGGAAATAATTATTTACCATAAAAGAATTAATTCACTTACGGAGCTAAATATGTATTTGGTCAGCCTTTCATCCCATTATAACCTATCATTGTGCTGGAAAAGGCTACCCCAGGGTTGAATAGAGGTGTGTAACATGTTTGCATGCCTGACAAAAAGTCCATTAACAGCAACAACCAGAGCAAACACACAAGTACTGTACAAATAAGAGACAAGACATTAGGGCCTGCAGTAGAAATAACGGAAGATCTTAACCTCTGTTCTCCTTCCCAAACTTTGCCCTGAGACTTTTGTGAATCACCAGAGCAAGGTACTTCTGGAGAATGATGCAGCAAATAACAGAGAAAGGACAAGAATTCATTCATAATCTGTCTCTTCATCCCTTTAATCTTGGCTATTGTTCTAGGCAACCTAAGGGAACCATTTGTTTTATAATTTCATTATTTTTCCACATTCACTTATTAAAGGGGCAAAGTAATAGAACTTTCTTACCAAAGCTAAGAAACATTCAATGCATCTTTTCACGTAATTTCATTTAAAACAAAACAAAATTGTACTTTAAGATATAAGAAACCAGAGATGTCAACAAAAATCAATCATGGCAAGAGGTTTTTCAATAGGGGATCAAAACACTAAATATTTGCATGGTATAAACAAAAACAAAGATATGATAAAAGACTATGTCCTTATTTTAAAGATTAAAAAATTAACCTAATAAAGATCATAGATAATTGCTAAATTTTACTACCGTGCTGTAAAGTTTCTAGAAAAAATACATAGAATATAGCCATGACCTTGAAGTAAGGAATGTTTCTTAATAGACCATATAAAATATTCATAATAAACAATAAAACTGGATGAATTGGAATAGCATGCTTATGCAAACACATATGTGCATGCACATACAAGTATGTACACACATAGCCCCCCCACAATTGTTCTTATTTCCAAAAGTAAATTTCTGAAGCAATTTTATAGTCTCTATGTAGCTTATGATGGTTCATGTTTTTCAACATATTACTTAACACATGATATTTTAAGAACTTTATTCTTTATTGTTATGTGATTTATTTATTTATTTATATTTTTTTGTAGCCTGGCCTCAGTTTCTCCCCTCCCTCCTTTTCTTCCTGTCCCTCTCCCATATCCCCCCATTCACTCCTCCTCCTTTCTCTTCTGGGAAAGTGATTGGCACCTCCTCTCCTATTATGGCTGGACAAGGCAACCTTGTAGGAGGAAGAGGGTCCCAAAAGCAGGCAACAGGGTCAAAGAGAGGCCCTGCTCCCAATGTTAGGAGATCCAAACTAAGCTACACTAATGTAACATATATGCCGACCCCTTAGATCGTTCCCTTGCAGGCTCCCTGGTTGTCAATTTAGTTACTATCAGCCCGTGTGAGCCCAGTTTAGTTGAATCTGTAGGGTTTCTTAAGATGTTCTTGTCACCTCTGGCTCCTACACCCACTTCCCTTCTTCCAGAAGATTCCCAGAGCTCTGCCTAATGCTTGACTGTGGTCTCTGCATTTGTTTTCATCATTTGCTGGATGAAGCCTATCTGATGACACCTGGGGTAGGGAACAATCCATGAGCAGAGCAGAATATCATTAAGAATTATTTCATTAAATTTTTTTGCCAGTCTGTTTGGTTCTATTCTAGGTATCTGGACTATTAGCCTCTGTGCAGTGGCCCTCCAGGCAGTGTCAAAGGTGGGTTGCTTCTTATGGTATGGGTCTCAAGCTGAATCAGTCATTTGTTGACAATTCTCACAATTTCTGCACTACCTTTATCCCAGCACATGCTGTAGGAGTACAAAATGTAGGACACAGGTTTTGTGGCTGGGTTGGTGCCCCAATCCCTTCACTGGAAGTCTTGTCTGGTTGGAGGAGATGGCTGGTTAAGGCTCCATATCCCTCATTGTTAGAAGTCTTAGCTACAGTCACCCTCATAGATTCTTAGGAGTTTCCACTGTACTAGGTTTCTAGCTCTTCCTAGAAGGCCCCCCCCAACCCAATTCCATTTGTTTCTCATAATACCTTTCCCTCCATATTCTTCCCCACCTTTGCTCTCCTGTTTTCATCTCTACACCTATCCATATCCATCCACATGAGATTTCCATACTATTTCTGGTTCACAGTGGGATTCATGTGTCCACTCTTGAGTCCTCCTTACTAGTTAGTGTCTCTAGGTCTGTGGATTAACATAGTAATATTTGCCATCTTACCGAAAACAATCTATAGATTCAACTCAGTTCCTCTCAAATTCTAATTCAATTCTTTACAGAACTTGAAAGAAAAATACTCAACTTTGTTAGAAAAAACAAGAACACCAGATTATCTAAAACAATAAAAAGAACTTCCAAAGGTATAATCCTTGATTTCAAGCTCTACTACCAAGCTATAGTAATAAAAACAGCATGGTATTGACATAAAACCAGACATGTTGATTGATGGAATTGAATTGAAGATGCAGAAGTGAATCCACACACCTATGAACACTTGATTTTTGACAAAGAAGCCATAATTATACAATGGAAAAAAGAAAGCATCGTCAACAAATGGTACTGGTCTAACTAGATGTTGCTATGTAGAAGAAACCAAATAGATCCATAACTATCACTCTACCCAAAGCTCAAGTCCAAGTGTATTGAAGACCTCAACATAAAACCAGGTATACTAAATGTGGTAGAAGGAAAACTGGGAAATATCATGCTGGTGAGGATGCAAATTTGTATAGCCACTTCAGAAATTAATATGATGTTCAGAAAATTAGAAATCAACCTACCTTAAGACCCAGCTATACCAATCCTGAGCATATACCCAAAGGATACTTAGTCATACCTCAAGGACACTTACTCAACTATATTCACAGTGGCTTTATTTGTAATAGCCAGAAATTGGAAACAACCTAGATGTCCCTCAAAAGACAAATAGATAAAGGAAATGTGGTACATTTACACAATGGAGCACCACTTAGCTGAAAAAAGGCAATGACATCATGAAATTTGATGGCAAATAGATGGAACTAGAAAAAAATCAGCTTTAGTGAAAGACAAACATAGAATGTACTCACTCATAAGAGGATATTAGCCATAAGGTAAATGGTAATCCATAGACCCAGAGATGAGACTGTTGTTTGAATTTAGTATTCTGGTTGATATAAACCTCATTTTATTTCTGACTATATTTCTTTAATAATTAGTGAATATGAGTATCCCTTTACTAGATATTTTATAACTTCTCTTTTGAAATGTCTGTTAAAGATTTTGTTTATTTTTATAATCATTTATCTATTTCCTACCGATTATCCTCTATATATTACTGATTTAAAAGGGTTTTTCCCCTTCCTTCCTTCCTTCCTTCCTTCCTTCCTTCCTTCCTTCCTTCCTTCCTTCCTTCCTTCCTCTCCCTTTCTCTCTCTTCCTCCATCTGTCCCACTCTTTCTTTCTTCCCTTTTGTCTATGTGTATCCATGTTTTTGCCTGCATGCAAGTCTGTGTGCCACATGCTTGCAATGCCCCTGGAGGTCCAATGAGGTCAACTAGAGTTACAAACAGTTGTGAGCAGCCATGCGGATGCTGGGAGCGGAACCCAGGTCTTCAGCAAGAACAATGTGTTCTATTTAAACAACCATTGAGCTATTGCTCCAATCCTTGGAAGAGTTTTTTTTTCAAAGTTTATTAAATTATGAAAGTTTCCATTTCCGCCCCTCCTCCCAACACCCTCCCACTCCCCACCCTCCCCCTCCTCCTCCCTCTCCATCCCTAAGAGCAGTCAGGGCTTCCAGCCCCCTGGGAAGTCCAAGTTCCTCCCCCCTCCCTCCAGGTCCAGGAAGGTGAGTATCCAAACAGACTGGATCCCAAAAATCCAGTATATGCAGAGGAAACAAGTCCCAGTGTCATTGTCAATGGCTTTTCAGAAAGGCTCCGGGCCAGCCACATTCAGAGAATCCGGCCACATTCAGAAAATCTGGTTGGATCACATGCTTGTTCAGTCCCAGTCCAACTGGCCTTGGCGAACTCTCATCAGACCAGTCCCCTTGTATCAGTGGGTGATCGCACCCCTCACGGTCCTGAGTCTTTTATTCATGTCCTTCCTCCTTCTGCTCCTCATCTGGACCATGGGGGGCTCAGTCCGGTGCTCCAATGTGGGTTTCCGTCTGTATCGCCATCCATCGTCGGATGAAGGATCTATGGTGATAAGCAAAATCTTCATCAGTATGGTTATAGGCCAAGGCCGGTTCAGGCACCCTCTCTTCTGTCCAGAAAACAATCTGGGGATCTCTCCTTGGACCTGGGATCCCATTTATAATCAAGTCTCTTGCAAAGCCTAAAATGACTCCCTTAGTTGAGATACATTCTTCCCTGATCCCATATCCTTCCTTCCTCCCTCCCCCATCTGAGTCCCCCAAGTTTTCCCCATTCCTCCCCTACTCCCTTCTCTCTAACCCTCTCCCCTTCCAACAACCCTCCCACCCACCCCCCCATGCACCCGAGGTTACCTGGAACTCTTGTCTATTTCCAATCTCCAGGAGGATAACTACATGATTTCTTCAGGTTCACCTTCTTATTTAGCTTCTCTAGGATCTCGAATAATAGGTTCAAAGGCCTTTAATTATGGCTAGAATCCACTTATGAGTGAATACATACCATATTCCTCTTTTTGGGTCTGGCTTACCTCACTCAGTAAAGCGTTTTCTATGTTCATCCATTTGCATGCAAAATTCAAGATGTCATTGTTTTTTACCGCTGAGTAAAACTCTAGTGTATATATGTTCCACACCTTCTTTAACCATTCTTCTATTGAGGGGCACCTAGGTTGTTTCCAGGTTCTGGCTATTACAAATAGTGCTGCTATGAACATAGTTGAACAAATGCTTTTGTGGTATGATAGGGCATCTCTTGGGTATATTCTCAAGAGTGGAATTGCTGGGTCTTGAGGGAGATTGACTCCCAGTTTCCTGAGAACCGCCACACTGATTTCCACAGTGGCTGCACAAGTTTGCATTCCCACCAACAATGGATGAGAGTTCCCCTCTCTCCACATCCTCTCCAGCATAGGCTATCATTGGTGTTTTTGACTTTAGCTAATCTGACCGGTGTAAAATGGTATCTCATAGTTGTTTTGATTTGCATTTCCCTGATCGCTAAGGATGTTTAGCATGACCTTAAGTGTCTTTTGGCCATTCGAAGTTCTTCTGTTGAGAATTCTCTGTTCAGATCAGCACCCCATTTTTTAATTGGGTTAATTAGAGTTTTAGTGTCTAGTTTCTTGAGTTCTTTGTATATTTTGGAGATCAGGCCTTTGTCTGATGAGGGGTTGGTGAAGATCTTCTCCCAGTCAGAAGGTAGCCTTTTTGTCTTACTGATGGTGTCCTTTGCTTTACAGAAGCTTCTCAGTTTCAGGAGGTCCCATTTATTCATTGTTTCTCTTATTGTCTGTGCTACTGGGGTCTACTTAGGAAGTGGCCTCCAGTGCCTATATCTTGTAGACTATTTCCCACTTTCTCTTCTATCTGGTACAAAGTGGTCCAATTAATATTGAGGTCTTTAATCCATTTGGACTTTATTTTTGTGCATGGTGATAGATATGGATCTACTTTCATTCTTCTACAGGTTGACATCCAGTTATGCCAGCACCATTTGTTAAAGATAGTTTCCTTCTTCCAATGCATACCTTTAGCCCCCTTGTCGAAAATCAAGTGTTCATAGATTTGTGGGTTAATATCTGGGTCTTCTATTCGATTCCATAGTTCGACTTCTCTGTTCTTATGCCAATACCAAGCTGTTTTCAATACTGTAGCTGTGTAATAGAGTTTGAAGTCAGGGATGGTTATACCTCCAGAAGTTCCTTTATTATATAAGATTGTTTTGGCTATCCTGGGTTTTTTGTTTTTCCATATAAACTTGATTATTGTTCTCTCAAGGTCGGTGAAGAAGTTAGATGGGATTTTGATGGGGATTGCATTGAATCTATAGATTGCTTTTGGTAGAATTGCCATTTTTACTATGTTGATCCTCCCAATCCAAGAGCAAGGGAGATCTTTCCATTTTCTGGTATCCTCCTCTATTTCTTTCTTCAAAGACTTAAAGTTCTTGTCAAATAGGTCTTTCACTTCCTTGGTCAGAGTTATCCCAAGATATCTTATGCTATTTGTGGCTATCGTGAAAGGTGATGTTTCTCTGATTTCCCTCCCTGCTTCTTTATCCTTTGTGTATAGGAGGGCAACTGACTTTTTGGAGTTGATCTTGTATCCTGCCACATTACTAAAGGTGTTTATCAGCTGTAGGAGTTCTTTGGTAGAGTTTTTGGGGTCGCTTATGTATACTATCATATCGTCTGCAAATAACGAGAGTTTAACTTCTTCTTTTCCAATTTGAATCCCCTTGATCTCCTTATGTTGTCGTATTGCTATTGATAGAACTTCTAGCACTATATTGAAGAGTTATTGGGAGAGTGGACAGCCTTGTCTTGTTCCTGATTTCAATGGAATGGCTTTGTGTTTCTCTCCGTTCAGTTTGATGTTAGCTGTTGGCTTGCTGTAAATAGCTTTTATTATATTTAGATATGATCCTTGTATTCCCAACCTCTTCAACACCTTTATTATAAAGGGATGTTGGATTTTGTCAAATGCTTTTTCAGCATCTAATGAAATGATCATATGGTTTTTTTTCTTTCAGTTTATTTATATGATGGATTACATTGATAGATTTGCGTATGTTGAACCAGCCCTGCATCTCTGGAATGAAGCCTACTTGATCATAATGGACAATTTTTCTAATGTGTTCTTGGAATCGGTTTGCCAGGATTTTGTTGAGAATTTTTGCGTCAATGTTCATGAGTGAGATTGGCCTGTAATTCTCTTTCTTGGTTGTGTCTTTATGTGGTTTTGGTATCAGGGTAACTGTAGCTTCATAAAAAGAGTTTGGCAATGACTCTTCTGTTTCTATATTGTGAAATACCTTAAGGAGTATAGATATCAGCTCTTCTTGGAAGTTTTGGTAGAATTCTGAATTGAAACCATCTGGCCCTGGGCTTTTTTTGGTCGGGAGGTTTTTCATAACAGCTTCTAATTCTTTGCAACTAACAGGTCTATTTAGATTGTTCACCTGGTTTTGATTTAACTTTGGTAAATGGTATTTATCTAAAAACCAATCCATTTCTTGTACATTTTCCAACTTTGTGGCATATAAACTTTCGTAGTAAGATCTAATGATTCTCTGAATTTCCTCTGTGCCTGTTGTTATGTCCCCCTTTTCATTTCTGATCTTATTAATTTGAGTGTTCTCTCTCTGCCTTTTGATTAGTTTGGCTAGGGGTTTTCCAATCTTGTTGATTTTCTCCAAGAACCAACTTTTTGTTTCGTTGATTTTTTGGATTGTTTTCTGTGTTTCTATTTTGTTGATTTCAGCCCTCAGTTTGATTATTTCCAGTCTTCTACTCCTCCTGGGAGAGTCTGCTTCTCTTTTTTCCAGAGTTTTCAGGTGTGCTGTTAAGACTCCAATATGTGCTTTCTCTGTTTTCTTTAAATGGGCACTTAGTGCTATGAACTTTCCTCTTAGCACTGCTTTCATAGTGTCCCATAGGTTTGAGTATGTTGTGTCTTTATTTTCATTAAATTCAAGGAAGACTTTAATTTCTTTCTTTATCTCTTCCTTGACCCAGGGGTGATTTAATAGTTGACAGTTCAACTTCCATGAGTTTGTTGGCTTCCTGGGTGTAGCATTGCTGTTGAATTCTAACTTTAATCCATGGTGATCTGACAAGACACAGGTGGTTACTAAAAATTTTTTGTAACTGTGGAAGTTTGCTTTGTTACCGAGTATGTGGTCAATTTTTGAGAAGGTTCCATGAGCTGCAGAAAAGAAGGTATATTCTTTCCTATTTGGGTGGAATGTTCTATAGATATCTGTTAAGTCCATTCGATTCATTACCTCTAGTAATTCTCTTATTTCTCTGTTGAATTTCTGTTTGATTGACCTGTCCTTTGGTGAGAGAGGTGTGTTGAAGTCTCCTACTATTAGTGTGTGTGGTTTGATGACTGCCTTGAGTTCTAGAAGTATTTCTTTTACATAAGGGGGTGTTTTTATATTAGGGGCATAGATATTCAGGATTGAGACTTCCTCCTGATGAATTGTTCCTGTTATGAGTATGAAATGTCCATCTCTATCTCTTCTGATTGATTTTAGTTTGAAGTCAATTTTGTTAGATATTAGAATGGCCACACCGGCTTGTTTCTTAGGTCTGTTTGCTTGGAAAACCTTTTCGAACCCATTACTCTGAGTAGATGTCTATCTTTGTGGTTGAGGTGTGGGTGTGTTTCTTCTAAACAGCAGAATGTTGGATCCTGTTTTCGTATCCAATCTCTTAGTCTGTGCCTTTTTATAGGTGAGTTGAGTCCATTAATATTAAGTGATATTAATGACCAGTGGTTGTTGATTCCGGTTATTACTTTGTGTGTGTGTGTGTGTGTTTGTGTGTGTGTGTGTGTGTAGTAGAGTTTGTGTGTTTCTCTTCTTTGAGTTGTGGTTGTGAAGGGTCGCTAGATGTCTGGGTTATTGTAGGTATGATGGCAATGTTGGATTCCTTGGGTTGCGATTTTCCTTCTATTAATTTCTGTAAGGCTGGATTTGTGGCTACGAATTGTTTAAATTTGTTTTTATCCTGGAATATTTTGTTTTCTCTGTTGATAGTGAACGATAGCTTGGCTGGGTATAGTAGTCTGGGCTTGTATCCATGGTCTCTTAGTTTCTGCAGTACCTCTATCCAGGATCTTCTGGCTTTCATGGTTTCCATAGAGAAGTCTGATGTAAACCTGATAGGTTTACCTTTATATGTTGCTTGACCTTTTTCCTTTGCAGCTCTTAATATTCTTTCTTTAATCTGTGTGTTTTGTGTTTTGATTATTATATGGCGAGGTGATGTTTTTTTCTGATCCAGTCTATTCAGTGTTCTGTATGCTTCTTGCACCTTCATAGGAATATCATTCTTTAGATTGGGAAAGTTTTCTTCTATAATTTTGTTGAATATATTTTCTGGGCCTTTGATCTGCCGTTCTTCTCCTTCTTCAATCCCTATTTTTCTTAGATTTGGTTTTTTTATTGTGTCCCACAATTCCTAAATGTTTTGTGATGAGAATTTGTTGCATTTGCTGTTTTCTTTGGTCAGAGCGTTTAATTTCTCTATGATGTCCTCAGTCTGAGTTTCTTTCTTCTATCTCTTGTATTCTGTTGGTTATGCTTGTTTCTGAAGTCTCTGTTCATTTACCTAGATTTTTCATAGCCAGCTGGCCCTCGGTTTGTGATTTCTTCATTGACTCCATTTCAGTTTTCAAATCTTGAACTGTTTCCATTACCTGTTTGATTGTTTTTTCTTGGTTTCCCAGAATTTCATTTACGGATTTACTCATTTCTTCAACCCTTTTGGTATATTTCTCTTCCATTTCTTTACTCATTTCTTCAATCTTTTTGTTATACTTATCTTCCATTTCTTTTTGGCAGGTTTTCACCTCCTGTTTAAGTTCCTCTATTATTTTCATATAGATCCGCTTAGAGTCGATTCCTTCTATTTCTTCTGGAGTAGGGTGTTCAATTCTTCTCATTTCTTACTCCCTGGATTCTGGAGATGTCATGTTGCCTTTCAGGTTGTTGGAGGAATTCTTGCATTGGCGCCTGCCCATCTCCTCCTCTCTGGATGAAACTCCTCCTCACTCTCTGGATAGAACTCCTCAGCACTCTCTGGATAGAACTCCTCAGCACTGCTACAGGGGTAGCTGATCTTCCCAGGGCCCAGGAGACAAGAGTGCAGTGCAGTGGGGACAGGGAGGGGTCTGGTGAAACATGGAAGACCCTGCTGCAGAAGTTGAGGGGGGAGGGGCTGTGCTCTCTTCCTGGGCTGGCCGCCCAGGCTAGCTCCCACTCACCTCTCCGGGTGGAACTCCTCGGCACTGCTACAGGGGTAGCTGGTCTCTTGGAAGAGTTTTAAAATACATTATAGACTCCTTCTTCAATATCTGGATGTTGCCTGATACTTCATTATTTCTACTGTTGAGGGGTTACTAATTTTAATTGAGTATATTGACTGCTTTCTTTATTGCTAGTTTGTTCTGTAGGGACTGGTTAATCAAGCCTTAAATCTGCAGGATAAATGAATCATGAGCTGTTTACAATATTATGAATATAGCAGGTGCTTATATAGTAGTAGGAAGGTAGGATGGGAATCACACAGACTTAAGCTAAGCTTTTTGTTCACCCAACAGTTAGGAAGATCCACGAGGCAAGGAAAAGCAACTAAAGACCCATATGCTGTTGTGAGTCTCTGAAATTATGAAAGGGCTCAATTCTTTTTAAAAGGCCTACTGCCCTTATACAGATTAAAGCAGTATAAAAATAATAGTTTTTCTTTTCTTTATGAAACTGGGAATGCAATCTGAGGCCTGGTGTATGCTATTTGGATTCTCTACTACTGAGATACAACCTTAGTTCTATGATATACCTTTTGATGAAATTAGATTCAACCGATTATCAATTTAAATTGTACTTCCAAGATCTTTTACATCAGCACCAAGATTAGTGTTAGAATTTGATTGACTACACTTCAAAAGGCATGTACAGACCACAAAATGAGCCCTACCTTCCATTTAGTCCCCCAACTAAACTCCTGGCTGACAATTTTTCCATAGCCACTTCTCCCTTATTAAGAGAAATTTAATAAAGGGAATTCAAATCCTAGGCCCTTCAAATAATCATCACAGACATTCTGCTGTGTCATCTTTGAGAATTGCAATATGCAGCAAGAAAGCCACATGAGGCTGTTTAAATTTAAATGAATTGACATGAAATAAAATGAAATTTTCAGTTTCTTTATCATACTAGCCAAGTTTTGAATGTTAAAAAATCAAAAAAGTGGCCACTGTACTGACAGAGTTACTTCTCATCTCAGAAAGTTCTATTACACAATGACAATTTCAGTATTTTTGCTATTTGGTCTTTTACATCTACATTTGTCTCCTACTCAGAGGTCAAAGTTTCATGGTAGAGTAAGGTATGAGTCACATAGTAATATAGTTCATCGAAGCCCTGTTACTTCCTGAAGCACCCCCAGGTTTGCTTCATTGCTATGGCTGGCACCTTTGTCTTCAGTTGAGAGACTACATGTATGGTGAGCTGAGTGTTCTGTTCTTGTGCTTTTAGTTCATTTAAAAAAATTATCATTCTTTTAGAATTATTTAATTTTAGTGTATGTGTGTGGACGTTTTGTCTACCTGTATGTATGTGATCTACTAGGACCTGGACCCTTTGAAAGTCAGAAAAGGGCTTCATAGTTCTTATTCCCTAGAACTGGAGTTACAGATGCTTGTCATCCACCATGTAGGTACTAGAAATCAAACACTTGTCTGCAACAGCAACGAGTGCTCTTAACTCTCTCCAGCCCCTATAGATTTTTCAAAATTTAAGTTAATTTTTTTTAAAATTTCATACGTGAGTACTGTATTCACATCATCTCACCTTTTTTTCTTCTTCCTCTAACTCCTTCCATCTTCCTTCAAATGTGTCTCAAATTCATGACTTCTTCTTTAATACACAGAGAGAGAGAGAAAGGGAGAGAGAGAGACAGAGAGAGAGAGAGAGACAGAGACAGAGACAGAGAGACAGAGACAGAGAAAGATACAGAGACAGAGAGACAGAGAGACAGATAGGAACCTGTTGAGTTCATTTAATGATGTTCTTATGTATACGTGTTTAGGGCTGATTGCTTGGGATTGATTGAATAATCTATCAGGGGAGTTCATCCCTAGAAGATTGATTCTCCCTTTCATAGTTAGCCAGTATTAATTGCTTATAGATGTCAGTCTAGGGGTGTGTCCTTGTGTGATCTTTCCTACCTACTTTGGGCTGTCAACTGGTGGTGTCACTGTGCAATTATTGTTTAGGTGATCATATTGTTAAGACTTCATAGGTGCAGCTCCCTGATGTATACAGAAGATACCATCTCCCAGCAGATTTCCAATCTCTCTATCTTCTTTCCGTCAATGTTCCCTGAGCCTTATGTATAATGTATCATCACCTGGGGATTGGAACCCCAGAATCAGTTCATTCTCTGCATTTTGACCAGTTGTGGATATCTGTTATGGCCTCTGTCTACTACTGCTAAAAGAAACTTCTTTGATGGGGGTTGAGAGATGCACTTGCCTGTGGGTACAAGGGTAGAATTTTAGAAAGCCGTTAGACATTATACTGGTTTAGGAAAATTGTGTTCGTAAATTCACTTCTATGACTCACAGTAGCAGTCATAAACTACCTCCTTTTGTGTGTGCCTTAAGTTCAATTGAACGGCTATTGCTCATCTCATAATATAGATATAAGTTTCATTATTGAACCCTTTGGGATATCTTACCATGTTTATCATTGTGGTTTTATAGGGTTTACAGCTGGGTAGGAATATTAACTGTTTTTATCCTTTGTGAATTGCATAGCACCTTAGGATATGGAGCCAGTCTTCCTGGAGGATGCTTCCAGGTCAGATCCAGCTTGATTCTTCCAAGTCCTGTGTCTGTAATTTGTAGTGACTTCAGCAATGGTGTCTTACTTTTAAGTTTGGAAGGCAACTAAGAGCGATGACAATAGCCTATATTGTTTTTGGAATTTCTTAGACTATCCTGACTACCAACAATTTAAAAAGAAGTTCATTATGACTGTTTTTTTAACTGTCTATAATTCTTGGGGGAAATATTGTTACCACAAATAAAGTAACTTTATTTAAATTATTTACATATACATTTATATATAATAAATGGATTTTAAAGTAAATAAAAACTGAGTCTCTACAGCTTTTTCAATCATCCTCAGTATTCATTTCATTACCCCTCTTCTTCTCTTCTCGTGCTTTATCCTACCTTTCTTCCCCACATTAATAAGGTCCCCCCCTTCCATTTTTCTAACTTCTCCCTCCAGAGTGCCTTTGTCTTACTACTCTTCTCTCTCCAGACCATTCTACCATTATTAGCTTTCTGTATTCTGGATTCTGTGATTACTCCAGGTTATATACTTAAATCTGAAGATCCTGAGCTATCTTGTGTTATCTACACACAAGATAAAAAGGCATGACATTAATATTTCTCATTCTTAGATACCTCACTTGGCATAATATTTCTAGAGTCATCCATTTTCTTTAAAAGATCATAACACACAAGATAACAAAACATGACATTAATCTTTCTCAGTTTTAGATATGTCAATTGGCATATTTCTAGAGCCATCCATTTTTAAATTTCATTATTTCATTTTTTACCACTGAATAAAATGTCATAGTGTACAAGTACCACATTTTAATCATACATTTATTAGTTGAAGGATACATAGGGCATTTCCATTTCCTAGCTGTTGTGAATAGAGGTAATGTACAGAGCTGGGCAAGTCTATGGAGCAGGATGTTGAAACCTTTGGGAACCTGCTAAAAGTAGTCTATCTGGGTCGTATGGTAGATTTATTTTTAGCATTTTAAGAATTCTCCACACTGATTTCCAGAGTAACTGTATGGGTTTACAATCCCACCAGAAGTGAACCTCCTTCCCCCGAATCCTCTTTAGCACTTGTCAGTTGTTTTCTTTGGTGCTGTTGGTAAGATTTATTAATTTTTGTTAACTGATTGTATTAGCGTTTTGCCTATATATGTGTTTGTAGTCTTTTGAGGTTTTAGAGTATTTTCTAAGGTAGCAATGAACCAAAAAAAAAAAACCCTAATTTCTGCTCCTGGATATCCTGAAGAGAAACTCCGGCCACTTCAGTTTTGCATTTCTGTTTTTAACTCACTGTGTTCTATTAACCACGATTGTCACACCTTTAAAAATGTTTTTGAGTGTTTATGTGTATGAATGTGTTTAGGGTCATTTTGGAATTATATACGAACAATTGCTTCTGAATCTAGTCTTTGAAAGCTAATTTTCAAAGATCCAGAAAGTCTAAATAAATTAAAAACAAAAATAAAAAATGGCAGTCTCATTTAAAATACTAACTGAAATGCCAATTTTAAATTGACTTCATGAAATGATTTAGGTCTCCCATTTTCTATTGTTAGTTATAGAGACACAGGTATTCTTGTTTTTTATTTATTTTTTGTATTGTTTGTCTTAAATCTGATTAATGAATTTGGGAGACATTGCTTAAAGATCAGTAAAAGTATATTTTTATTAATTGCTGAAAAAATATGTACCGATTATTGTACACTAACTTGAAGTGTAAAATTAAAGATTAATTTTGACATTGACCTGTATGCAGAGACGCTTTTGCCCCCGTCCATTTATCTATATATTGACAATGCTGGGGTGGACTAACTTTTGCTTTGGAATTGTAACGTGCCTGGCAACAATGAGGATATTCTGAAGACACTGGTGTTTTTTAATATGAGTATCAGACTGAAAACAGTGGGCCCAAGAAATGAGAATTTCCCCAGTCATCTCATGCTAGGAAAAGCGAAGGGGAACTTGAACTCCAGAAAGAGATTTCACACAGTTTTGTCAGGCCACCTTATAGCATGTGAAATCCAGATAATTGTAGGTTAACAGTGATTGGATTCACACCTCAAGGAGACTATTTAAGTGTGCATATTCTTGGTCAGTTATTGAAATTTGATCTCATTTCAGGATCCTGAAAATGGTCTTGGCAGCTACACTAGATCTCTTTGTCTCTCTTCCCAATGTGACCACATTGGGCAAATTTCAGTTTTCTTCTTTCACTTTTAATTTAGCTCTTTTAAATTTAATTGGCATTCTGAGGATGGGTGTCTGGACCTGACTTGAGGCACAGGTTATGACCCTACAGTCCTATAATACAGTAGTTTCTAAGAGGTTAAACATCATGGTTTAGATTTATTTTCATATCTAAATATGTAACTAGCACGCCATTTCCCTGGTTCTTAGTCTTGTTGATGTGGAAATTTGGAAACAGGGGAAAGAAAAGAATTTGAAAACCATCTGGTTTGAAAAGGGGCCTATGCAGGCTTGATACTGGGACTTGTAGGATCTACTGTCTTTTGCCTCTACCAAAAAATCAGGAGTTAGTAATTGCTAGACGAGATACTTTCATCCAAGTCTCAGCTTAGGAAAAGTTAAATAGAGGCCATGTATCTCACAGAAAAGCAGTCGTCATTTTCAAAGTGTGAGGTGGGCTCAGGAACTTTTATGGGTAATAGATGAAAATTTTGATGGTTATATGTTTTTTGTTATCTGGTGAAAAATCTTTGAAAGGTAGAGGTTTACTCTGACACTTGTGGAGCTTTTTAGGACTGGCAAAACCTTTCATCCATCTTAACAAAGGAATAACAGTGGCAGAATGTCTCCAGAAAGAGCACCAAGGGAGGGAGGATAAGTTTGCAAGTAAATATAATGGTGATCAGTGAGTCAAAGATTAGGTCTAGCCAAGACTCTATGCCTTGTATGTATAGCAATGCTTAGATAGACAGCTACTTGCTGCCTGAAAAGACATATCTCTTTATTTATACATTTATTGTTCTTGTATAATTTTAGTTTATTTTGTTACCATAAACAATAGCAATGTCTAGGATCAGGACAGATATTGGGATCTGGGGTATAACCCTTTGTCATCTCTCTCTCTCTCTCTCTCTCTCTATCTCTCTCTCTCTCTTTCTCATTATCTATCTATCTATCATCATCATCATCTATGTATCATCTGTGTATAGACACACATTTGCCTTGGTCCATTTCAAATATATATATATATATATATATATATATATTTAACAGAAATATATATATATATATATTTCTATATTATAGAATATATATATATTTAACAGAAAAAACCCAGTAAATAACTGCATTGAGGCACAGAACCAAACAGCTTGGTGAAAATGTATATTGTAAAATAGTTAATATAAGCCAGGTGGTGGTGGCGCAAGACTTTAGTCCCAGTACTTGGGAGGCAGAGACAGACGGATCTTTGTGAGTTCAAGGCCAGTTCAGTTTATAAGAGCTAGTTCCAGGACAGCTAGGAATGTTACACAGAGAAACCCTGTCTCAAAAAAGAAGTTAATATAAAAATAGTATCATTCACAAAAGGATTGTATTGGATTTAGAGTTTATATTCATTGGATAATTAAGTTTAATTTTTTACATTTATTGCCAAATATTCTTATGATTATAAATATATATACACATTTACATATGTACATTGTGTAACTGACAATTTCAACATCAACTCCATTTGAGAGCTTGATTTTTCTTTTTTGACTTTTTGATGACTTTTTCTCCATCTCTGTCTGAGAATTTTTTTACTTTTCCTTATTTGTTTGAGTAGTTATATTTCCTTGGAATGTGAGACTTGCATTTCCAAAAATTTGGTGTCATAATAAACTATAACAAGTGTTTGTATATTTAAAACTTTAACATTATGCCTTCCTTCTTCTATTATGACTCTGTGTTTGTTACAAGGTTAGATGAATTACATGTAAGCTGTTAGCAAAAGAAAAAGAAGGAAGGGTTTAGTCAGTATGGTGGTCAACATGTCAGATGTGTTGCTGGATGTGTAAAGGGTTCAGAAAGCTTCTCTTCAAAAATAAAAATTAAAACTATAGGCAAACTCTCAGTAGGGTGCCTGCCTGAACAGCAAAACCTACAAACGACCATGGCCAGTATAACCCCTAATTCAAGTCTAACGAAAGCTTTCTAATACTGTTTTTAAATGCCTTCTCTGAGGTCTGTAGCATCTACTTTGGATTTTTCCCTCTAAGACTGGCTAACATTTCATTGT
Source organism: Myodes glareolus (assembly GCF_982192425.1). Taxonomy (NCBI): domain Eukaryota; kingdom Metazoa; phylum Chordata; class Mammalia; order Rodentia; family Cricetidae; genus Myodes; species Myodes glareolus. Next base: position 138,782,313 of record NC_142053.1, read on the forward strand.
TTTAACTAGTTAGCTTGTTTAAAAATTGTGGCAGTGTGTATGCATATGTATGTGTCTTGAGTTCGCATCCCAGTGCTTGTATGGTTTAGCATATACAGGGTAAGTAATCAACTCATTTTGTAAGTTTTCATTATATCACACCGTGAAAAGTTTGGTACTAAATTAAGGGACTCATTTTATTATTATTAAAACAATAGCTCTACTTAATTGTACCTGTTTGGCTCTTAAAATGTAAGAGAATTTAAGAAAATAATCTGCTTGTCTTTTCAGGATCCGAATCAAAACAAAATAACAAAACAAAAACCACGCACACTCACACACACACACACACACACACACACACACACACACTATATATATATATATATATATGTATATATATATATGTATATATATATATATATATATATGGGTGTGTATTATGGCTGATTGTCATCTTAAAATTTAAAACCTAAATCATTTAATTGATTGAATCTTTCTGCATTTGTTTTGAAAAATTTATCCTTTCTCTAATACAGATTTAGACCCAGTTTAAAATAATTACAAAAGAAAGATGGATATATCACATAAATAAGATTCATCTATTTCAAAATTGTTAATGATCTAATACAATGATATCAATGGAAAACTACAATTTAATTTCTGGGCTTAAAGCAACAAGCCTTAAAAGAGATCGTTTTGCCCATGGTGAACCTAAGACAAGATTTTACGTTTTGTCAAAAAATTGTTTTGCATTTTCTGCTGTTTGCCCAAGTTGAGACCTCCAGAAAGATCACTGGAATCCAGTTAAGTCCAGAATGCAAATGTAAGGTTTATTCTTTCTAGCTAGGCTGGGAGCTCACACACTACATACAGTACAGCACAGCAGGGAGAGCTCCCACTCCTCATTTGGGATTGACATATGTAGGCAAAAACTGCAAGCAAGGTTCACTTAGGGTCAAGAGAGTTGGTCTTGCTAAATGCAGGGTATGGACCATTTCTGCATAACCCCTTCCTCCTTTAAGTGGTTACTTCTGCTTCTGTGCATGCCCATGCCCTCCCCCAAGCAGTTATGTCTGCTTCTGTCTATACCACAAAGCTGGATGTCCCTAACTGCTAGGGACAGTTGGTTTGTACTTTTGCAACGGTTCCTGTTTCCAGCTAATTCTTGATTCTTCAAAGTTTTAAAATTTTCATGTCTTTACAATATCTTTGACTGATGAAGAAATTGTATGAATAAAGTCAAAGTTATTTAAGATTGGTTTGTGTTGAAGTCTTTTGAATGACCCCTTTGTAAACCACTATATTGATTCTAATACAATTAATGCCTTTTGTATCTACAGCTAGAAACGTGTATAGCTGTGTATATAAACTTTGTTAGACACTTTCATAAAAATTTCATTCTATTATTTTCTGAAAGTATTAACTATACATAGGTCGTAACCATGCCCTTCTGTGAACTACACTTAGGGAAAGAAATGTAACACTTCCCAAGGTTGCATTTCATTAATGAGTGTTGGTATACAAAGGCATGGCCCCTTCCTTGAGATGGGAGTATTGGAGCATTTCTTTTCTTTTGCTAGGTTTATTTTATTTTTTGCTTGTGTTTATCTGTGTGTGTATGCCACATGAGTACAGATCCCCTAGAGTTGAAGTTATAGGAAGTTATAAGCTGCCAGGATGGCTTAGGGAAATTAAATTCAGGTTCTTTGAGAGAGCAGTTCATGCTCTTAACCACTGAGTCATCTCTCCAGCCTCTAGATTGAATTTATTTTAAAATCCTTTGGAATTTCCATATTGTTTGGCTAAAGCTGATGGTACAACTATATCCTCTTTCAGCTCCTCATTCTACCCAATCCTGCTTCTTTTGTGCTCCTCCTGATGGGGTGGTCAGCAAAGTGGCAAGCTGTCAAACAGGCAAGAAGGCTGTTCAGCACAACAGAACTTTATAACCAGTAATGATTCAAACTTCTGGAGTCTGAGCCCAAGTACATTTTTTAGGATTATTTAAGTACAGCACAATTAAGTGAAAACTGTTTTTGTAATGATGAACTCAATCCCACGTGCACAACAAAGCACACTAAATTTCCATGAGAAACAAAATAACCTAATGCAGATAAGATTTGACTATGCCAAAACTTTCTGTAAAGTCCATGTGACTCCTTCCATAAGGATAGGTTTTATAGATTGGCTGGGAAAACACACATTTATATGAGTTTGGAAGAGTGTCTAGTGCCAGAAGTCTTTGACTACATAGATTGCACAAAGGTCACCTAAGCAACAAATCTGTAGACCCGAATTCTGAAGTCAAGATACCTTTAAAATATATATGTTGGTTTACCTTAGCAGCCCATACTATGAAATGCCTCTCTGTACTTAGCTCCTTCACAGTCAAAATATTCAAAGAAAACAAAATAGTATGCATAAGTCAGACTTTCTGCCTTTCTGCGTATATTCTATCTTTACAGATCTTTTTTTGGCATATATAAGGATATTATTTATTTATTGATTGATTGATTTATTAAAAATTTCCACCTTCTCTCCTCCCATTTCTCTCCTACTCCCCCCACTTCCCTCCCCCTTCCTCTCCATTCCTAAGAGCAGTCAGGGTCCCCTGCCCTGTGGGAAGTCCAAGGTCCCCCCCTCCATCCAAGTCTATGAAGGTGAGCATCCAAACAGACTAGGATCCCAAAAAGCCAGTCCATGCAGTAGAATCAAAACCCAGTGCCATTGTTCTTGACTTCTCAGTCATTTCTTACTGTCAGCCACATTCAGAGAGTCCTCTTTGATCACATTCTTCATCAGTGCCAGTCCAGCTGGCCTTGGTGAGCTCCTATTAGATCAGTCCCACTGTCTCAGTGGGTGGACGCACCCCTCGCGATCCTGACTTCCTTGCTCATGTTCTCCCTCCCTCTGCTCTTTATTTGGACTTTGGGAGCTCAGTCCAGTGCTTCAATGTGGGTCTCTGTCTCTATCTCCATCCTTCGCCAGATGAAGGTTCTATGGTGATGTGCAAGATATTCATCATTGTGGCTATGGGATTAGGCCAGTTCAGGTATGCTCTCCTCTGCTGCCTAAGGAACAAGCTGGGGACATCTCCTTGGACATCTGGGAACCCCTCTAGAGTCAAGTCTCTTGCCAATCCTAAAATGGCTCCCTTAATTAAGATATCTACTTCCCTGTTCCCATAACCACGCTTCCTCTATCCCAACCATCCCATTCCCCCCAAGCTGTCCCCAAACCTTCCATTCTCCCTTCTCTCTCCCCATCTCCCCTTACCTCCACATCATCCCCACCCACATGCTCTCAACTTTTGTCTGGCAATCTTGTCTACTTCCAACATCCAGGAGGATAATTATATACTTTCCTTTGGGTTCACCTTCTTATTTAACTTCTCTAGGATCACAAATTATAGGCTCAATATCCTTTATTTATGGCTAGAATCCAATTATGAGTGAGTACATACCATATTCATCATTTTAGGTCTGGGTTATCTCACTCAGTAAATTCTTTTCTATTTCCATCCACTTGCATGCAAAATTTAAGATGTCATTGTTTTTTACCTCTGAGTTAAACTCTAAAGTGTATATATGAATATGGGATCAGGGAACAATATATTTCAACTAAGGGAGCCATTTTAGGGTTTACAGGAGACTTGATTATATATGGGATCCCAGGTCCAAGGAGAGATCCCCCAGATTGCTCTCTGGACAGAGGAGAGGGTGCTTGAATCGGCCGTGGCCCATGACCATACTGATGTATATTTTGCTTATCAGCATAGATCCTTCGTCTGGCGAAGGACGGCGATGCAGTCGGAGGCCCACATTGGAGCACCGGACTGAGCCCCCTGAGGTCCGGATGGGGAGCGGAAGGAGGAGGAACATGAAAGACGAAATCAGTACTGAGAGGGATGCTATCACCCACTGATACAAGGGAACGGATCTGATGAGAGTTTACCAGGGCCAGTCGGACTGGGACTGAACGAGGACGTGATCTAGCCAGATTCTCGGAATTTGGCCGGATTCTCTGACTGTGGCTGGCCCGGGGTCTTTCTGAAAAGCCATTGACTATGACACTGGGACCTGTTTCCTCTGCATATGCTGGATTTTGTGGATCCAGTCTGTTTGGACGCTCGCCTTCCTGGACCTGGAGGGAGGGGGAGGGAGCTGGAGCTTCCCACAGGGCAGGAAACCCTGACTGCCCTGGGGGACAGAGGGGGAGGAGGGGGGGAGTGGGGGGAGTGGGAGGGTGTTAGGAGGGGGGCGGAAATGGAAACTTTTATAATTTAATAAAATTTACTTAAAAAAAATAAAGTGTATATATGCCATACTTTCTTTATCCATTCTTCTATTGAGGGGCACCTAGGTAGTTTCCAGATTCTGGCTATTACAAATAGTGCTGCAATGAACATAGTTGAACAAATGCTTTTGTAGTATGATTGGGCATCTCTTGGGTATATTCCCAAGAATGGAATTGCTGGGTCCTGAGGTAGGTTGACTCCCAGTTTCCTGAGAAACTGCCACACTGATTTCCAAAGTGGTTGCACAAGTTTGCATTCCCACCAACAATGGATGAGTGTTCCCCTTACTCCTCATCCTCTTCAGCCTAGGATATCATTGGTGTTTTTGATTTTAGCTATTCTGACAGGTGTAAAATGGTATCTCGAATTTTTTTTTGATTTGCATTTCTCTGTTCTCTAAAGAGGTTGAACATGACCTTAGGTGTTTTTTGGCCATTTGAACTTCTTCTGTTGAGAATTCTGTGTTCTGCTCAGTACCCCATTGTTTAATTGGGTTAATTAGAGTTTTATTGTCTAGTTTCTTGAGTTCTTTATATATTTTGGAGATCAGACCTCTGTCTGATGCGTGGTTGGTGAAGATCTTTTTTTCAACTTTTCCTTTTTTATTATTATTTTATTTCATTAATTTAAAAACAACAATCCAAATTCCCACTTCCTCCCCTCCTCCCACTTCCCTCCCACTCCCTACACACACCCTACCCCCTATGCTGTCCAATCTTTTTTTTTTTTATAAAACTGAATTGCATCTCTATGCAGGAGCAACTATTTTGTATTGTTTTTATTGAGCAATACATTTTTTTCTGCGCTCCTCTCCCTTCCTCCTCTCTCCCCTACTACCCTGTCCCATGATACCACGCTCCCTGTTTATTCAGGAGATCTTGTCTTTTTCCATGTCCCATGTAGTTCCATGTATGCCTCTCTGAAGGTCTTCTTTACTGTCTAGGTTCTCTGGGGTTGTGGGCTGTAGGCTGGTTTTTCTTTGTTTCATATTTAAAAGCCACTTAAGAGTGAGTACACAGGATCTTTGTCTTTCTGGGTCTAGGTTACCTCAATCGATATATTTTTTTCTAGATCAATCCATTTACTTGCAAATTTCAAGATCTCATTATTCTTTACAGATGAGTGGTACCCCATTGTGTAAATGTACTACATTTTCTTTATGCACTCTTTGGTTGAGGGGCATTTAGATTGTTTTCAGGTTCTGGCTATTAAATAACGCTGCTATTAACATAGTTGAGCACATGTCCTTGAGGTATGATTGAGCGTCTTTTTGGTACATACCCAACAGTGGTGTTGCTGGGTCTTTTTTTTTTCTCAAAGTTTATTAAAATATAAGAGTTTCCATTTTCGCCCCTCCTCCCAACACCCTCCCACTCCCCCCATTCCCTTTCCTCTTCCCTCTCCATCCCTAAGAGCAGTCAGGGTTTCCTGCCCTGTGTGTAGTTCAAGTTCCTCCCCGCTCCCTCCAGGACCAGAACGGTGATTATCTAATCAGACTGGATCCCCCCAAATCCAGAATATGCTGAGGAAACAAGTCCCAGAGTCATTGTCAATGACTTTTTAGAAAGACTTCGGGCCAGCCACATTCAGAGAATCCAGCCTCTTCCAGAGAATCTGGTTGGATCAAGCGCTCCTTCAGTCCCAGCCAACTGGCCTTGGTGAACTCTCATTAGATCAGTCGCCTTGTATCAGTGGGTGATCGCTCCCCTTGCCGTTCTAATTTGCTTTTTCATGTTCTTCCTCCTTCTGCTCCTCCTTTGGACCTTGGGGGGCTCAGTCCGGTGCTCCAATGTGGGTCTCCATCTGCATCGCCATCCATCGCCAGATGAAGATTCCCTCTGATCTTGCCCTCCCTGCTCACGTTCTTCTTCCTGCTGCTTCTCGGTTGGACCTAGGGAGTTAAGTCCAGTGTTCCAACGTGGGACCCCATCTCTATCTCCATCTATTGCCAGATGAAGGATCTATGGTGATAAGCAAAATATTCATCAGTATGGTTATGGGCCAAGGCCAGTTCAGGCACCCTCTCCTCTGTCCAGAGAACAATCTGGGGATCTCTCCTTGGACCTGGGATCCCATTTACAATCAAGTCTCTAGTAAACCCTAAACTGGCTTCCATAGTTGAGATATATTCTTCCCTGAACCCATATCTATCCTTCCTCCCTCCCCCCCTCCCAGTCCCCCAAGCATTTCCCATTCCTCCCCTGCTCCCTTCTCTCTAACCTCCTACCCTTCCAACTACCCTCCCAACCCCCCATGCACCCTTGGTTACCTGGAACTCTTGTCTATTTCAAATCTTCAGGAGGAAAACTACCTGAATTTTCTTCAGGTTCACCTTCTTATTTAGCTTCTCTAGGATCACGAATAATAGGCTCAAAGACCTTTAATTATGGCTAGAATCCACTTGTGAGTGAATACATATCTTATTCCTCTTTTTGAGTCTGGCTTACCTGACTCAGTAAAGCGTTTTCTTTTTCTTTTTTTTATTTTTCTTTTTATTTATTTATTTATTTATTTATTTAATTTTTACTGGGAACCCCTCAAGAATCAAGTCTCTTGCAAACCCTAGAATGCCTCTCTTAGTTGCAATATAAACTTCCCTGCTCCCATAACCATCCTTCCTCCCTCCCCCCTCCCATTCCCCCAAGCCATCCCCAATTCTCGCCCTCTCTCCTCACCCTAACCATCTTCCCTTACTTCCACCCCCCACCCCCCATGCACCGACTTTGCTTGGCAATCAGCCTAGTTCTATTATCCAGGAGGATAACTATATAAATTTTCTTCAGGTTCACCTTCTTATCTATCTTCTCTAGGATCACTAATTATAGACCCAAAGACCTTTAACTATGGCTAGAATCCACTTATGAGTGAGTACATACCATATTCCTCTTTTTGGGTCTGGCTTACCTCACTCAGTAAAGCGTTTTCAATTTCCATCCATTTGCATGCAAAATTCAAGATGTCATTGTTCTTTACCGCTGAGTAAAACTCTAATGTATATATGTTCCACACCTTCTTTAACCATTCTTCTATTGAGGGGCACCTAGGTTGTTTCCAGGTTCTGGCTATTACAAATAGTGCAGCTATGAACATAGTTGAACAAATACTTTTGTAGTATGATAGGGCATCTCTTGGGTATATTCCCAAGAGTGGAATGGCTGGGTCCTGAGGGAGGTTGACTCCCAGTTTCCTGAGAAACCGCCACACTGATTTCCACAGTGGCTGCACAAGTTTGCACTCCCTACACACACCCTACCCACTATGCTGTCCAATCTTAACAGAGGGCTAGTCACCTTGCCCTGTCCGAAGTACAAGGTCCTCCCCACTACATCCAGGTTGAGCAAGGTATACATCCAAAGAGAATAGGATCCCAAAAAGCCAGTGCATATAGTAGAGACAAATCCCAGTGCCAATGTCATTGGACACTCAGTCTGCCCAAACTGTCAACCACATTCAGCGGGAATAGTTTGATCCTATGCTCATTGATTCCCAGTCCAGTTTGAGTTGGTGAGCTCCCATTAGCTCAGCCACATTGTCTCAGTGGGTTAACCCCACATAATCCTGACTTCCTCGCTCATACTCTCCCTTCTTCTGCTCTTCAACTGGACCTTTGTAGCTCAGTCCAGTGCTCTGATGTGGGTCTCTGTCTCTGTTTCCATCTGTTATTAGACAAAGGTTCTATAGTGATATTAAAGATAATTATCAGTTTGACTATAAGGCAAGGCCAGTGCAGGCACACTCTCTATTGCTTAGGGTCTTAGCTGGGGTCATCCTTGTGGATTCCTGGGAATTTTTCTACAGCCAGGTTTTTTGCTAACCCCAAAATGACTCCTTCAATCAAAATATCTCTTTCATTGCTCTGATATATGTCATTCCTCCATCTCAATTATTCCATTCCATCAAGCTCTCCCCAATTTTCTTCTTTCCCCTCCTCTTCCCCTTTGCCCTTTCCTTCTACCTCTCACCCCCATGCTCCCAAATTTTGTCAGGCAATATTGTCTGCTTCCAATTTCCAAGTGGATCTATATATGTTTTTCTTTGGGTTCACATTATTACTTAGTTTATCTAAGATCATGAACTATAGGCTCAATGTTCTTTGTTTATGGCTAGTATCTACTAATTACTGAGTCCATACCACATTCATATTTTTGGGTCTGGGTCATCTCACTCAGGTTATTGTTTTCTGATTCCATCCATTGGCATGTGAAGTTCAAGATGTCATTGTTTTGATTTTTTTTCCACTGAGTAGTATTCTAATGTGTAGATATGCCACACTTTCTTTATCCATTCTTCAGTTGAAGAGCATCTAGGTTGTTTCCAGGTTCTGGCTATTACAAAAAATGGTGCTATGAACATAGCTGAACAAATGTTTTTGCAGTATGTTCGAGCATCTTCTGGGTATATTCTCAAGAGTAGTAATGTTGGACCTTAGGTAGGTTGAGTCCCAATTTTCTGAGAAACTGCCACACTGATTTCCAAAGTGATTGCACAAGTTTGCATTCCCACCAGCAATGAATGAGTGTTCCTCTTATTCAACATCCTCTTCAGCATAAGCTATTATTGGTGTTTTTGATTTTATCAATTCTGACAGGTGTAAGATGGTATCTCAAATTTGTTTTGATTTGCATTTCCCTGATAATTAAGGAAGTTGAACATGTCCTTAAGTATATTTTGACCATTTGAACTTCTGTTGAGAATTCTTTGTTTAGTTCAGTACCCCATTTTTTAATTGGGTTATTTAGAATTTTAATGCCTAATTTCTTGGGATATATATATATATATATATATATATATATATATATATATATATATAAAATGAAGATTAGTCTTTTGTTTGATATGGGGTTGGTGAAGATCTTCTCCCATTCAGTAGCTGCCTTTTTGTCTTAGTGACAGTGTCCTTTGCTTTACAGAACCTTCTCAGTTTCAGGAGGTCTCATTTATTCATTGTTGCTCTTATTGTCTGTGCTATTGGGGTTATACTTAGGAAGTGGTCTCATGTGCCCATGTGTTGAAGGCATTTCTTTCTCACTTTTTCCTCTATCAGGTTCAGTGTGGTTGGATTTATATTGAGGTCTTTAATCCATTTGGACATGAGTTTTGTGCATGGTGATAGATACGGATCTATTTTCATTCTTCTACAGGTTGACATCCAGTTATGCCAGCACCATTTGTTGAAGATGCTTTCTTTTTCCATTGTATAATTTTAGCTTCTTTGTCAAAAATCAGGTGTTCATAGGTGTGTGGATTAATACCTGGGTCTTCAATTCGATTCCATTGGTCAGCATCTCTGTTTTTATGATAATACCAAGCTGTTTTCATTATTGTAGCTCTGTAATAGAGCTTGATGTCAGAGATAGTAATGCCTCTGGAAATGCCTTTATTGTATAAGATTGTTTTGGCTATCCTGGGTTTTTTGTTTTTTCCATATAAAGTTCATTATTGTTTTCTCAAGGTCTGTGAAGAATTGTGGTGGGATTTTAATGGGGATTGCATTGAATGTATAGATTGCCTTTGGTAGGATTGCCATTATTACTATGTTGATCCTTCCTATCCAAGAGCATGGGAGATCTTTCCATTTTCTGGTATGTTCAATTTCTTTCTTCAAAGACTTATAGTTCTTGTCAAATACATCTTTCACTTCCTTGGTTAGTGTTACCCCAAGATAGTTTATGCTATTTGTGGCTATCGTGAAAGGTGAAGTTTCTCTGAATTTCCCTCTCTGCTCCTTTATCCTTTGTGTATAGGAAGGCTACTTATTTTTTGAGTTGATCTTGTATCTTATCCTACCACATCACTGAAGGAATTTATCAGCTGTAGGAGTTCTCTGGTAGCTCTTTTGGGGTCACTTATGTACACTATCATATCACCTGTAGATAATGAAAATTTGACTTCTTCCTTTTCAATTTGAATCCCCTTGATCTCCTCATGTTGCCTTATTGCTATTGCTAGAACTTCAAGCACTATAATGAAGAGATATGGAGTAGACAGCCTTGTATTTTTCTGATTTTAGTGGAACTGCTTTGAGTTTCTCTCCTTTATGTTAATGTTAGCTGTTGGCTTGCTGTATATTGCTTTTATTATATTTAGATATGATCCCTGTGTCCCTAATCTCTCCAATACCTTTATCATGAAGGGATGTTGAATTTTGTCAAATGCTTTCATGGCATCTAATGAAATCATATGAAGATCATATGGTCTTTTTTCAGTTTATTTATATGATGGATTATATTAATAGATGTTTGTGTGTTGAACCAGCCCTGCATGTCTGTGATGAAGCCTACTTGATCATAATGGATGATTTCTTTATGTGTTCTTGAATTCGGTTTGCCAGTATTTTATTGAGAGTTTTTGCATTGATGTTCATGAGTGCGATTGTTCTGTAATTCTCTTTCTTGATTGAGTCTTTGTGTGGTTTTGGTACAGGTAACTGTAGCTTCATAAAAAGAGTTTGGCAATGACCCTTCAGTTTCTACTATGTGGTACGCATTGAGGAATATAAGTATTAGCTCTTCTTAGAAGTTCTGGTAGAATTTTGCACTAAAAACCATCAGGCCCTGGCCTTTTTATTGGTTGGGAGGTTTTCAATGTCAGCTTCTATTTCCTTATGACTTATAGGGCTTTTAAATTGCTCACCTGGCCTTAATTTTATTTTTGTATATGCATCTATCTATCTAAAAACTTGTCCATTTCATTTACATTTTTCATTTTTTTTTGGAGTACATACTTTTGCAGTAAGACTCTATGATTTTCTGAATTTTCTCAGTGTCTGTTGTTATGTCCCCCTTTTCATCTTTGATTTTGCTAATTTGGGTGTTCTCTGTTTTTTGATTAGTTTGGATAAGGGTTTTTCAATGTTGTTGATTTTCTCAAAGAACCAGCTCTTTGTTTCATTGATTCTTTGTATTATTTTCTCTATTTCTATTTTGTTGATTTTAGCCCTCAGTTTGATTATTTACAGTCTTCTACTCTTCCTGGGTGAGTCTTCTTCTTTTTTTCTAGATGTGCTGTTAAGTTGCTAATGTGAGCTTTCTTTGTTTTCTTTTTTCTTTGTTTGTTTATAAAAATTTCCACTTCCTCCCCTCCTCCCCATACCCTCCCATACCCCCACTCCTTCTCCTCCCCCCCACACTCCCTGTCCTCCTCCCTCTCTAGTCCAAAGAGCAGTCAGGGTTTCCTGCCCTGTGGGAAGTTCAAGTGCCTCCCCCCCTCCCTCCAGGCCTAGGAAGGTGAGCATCCAAACAGACTAGGATCCCAAAGAGCCAGTACATGCAGATGAAACAAGACCCAGTGCCATTGTCAATGACTTCTCAGTCAGTCCCCATGTCAGCCACATTTACAGAATCCGATTTGATCACATGCTCCTTCAGTCCCAGTCCAGCTGGCCTTGGTGAGCTCTCATTCGATCAGTCCCCTTGTATCAGTGGGTGAACACACCCCTTGCGGTCCTGATTTTCTTTTTCATGTTCTTCCTCCTTCTGTTCCTCATTTGGACCTTGGGGGGGCTCAGTCCGGTGTTCCAATGTGGGTCTCCATCTGTATCGCCATCCATCGATGGATGAAGGTTCCCTCTGGTCCTGCCTTTCTTGCTCACGTTCTCCCTCCTTCTGCTTCTCATTTGGATCTAGGGAGTTAAGTCCAGTGTTCCAATATGTGTCTCTGTCTCTATCTCCATCCATCGCCAGAAGACAGTTCTATGATAATATGCAAAATATTCATCAGTATGGTTATGGGCCAAGACCAGCTCAGGCACCCTCTCTCCTGCTGCCCAGCGAAGAATCTAGGGACCTCTCCTTGGGCCTGAGAACCCCTCCAGAAGTAATTCTCTTTCCAACCCTAAAATGGCTCCCTTAGTTGAGATATATGCTTGCCTGCTCCCATATCTATCCTTCCTCCCCCCATCTCATGCCCCCACGCCATCCCCAATCCTCCCCCTCTCCCTTCTCTCTAACCATCTCCCCTTACTCCCACCCCCCCACCCCCCCACCCGTGCACCCAAATTTGCCTTGTAATCTTGACTACTTCCTATATCCAGGAGGATAACTATATGATTTTCTTCAGGTTCACCTTCTTATTTCGCTTCTCTAGGATCACGAATTATAGGCTCAAAGACCTTTAACTATGGCTAGAATCCACTTATGAGTGAGTAGATACCATATTCCTCTTTTTGGGTCTGGGTTACCTCACTCAGTAAAGCGTTTTCTATTTCCACCCATTTGCATGCGAAATTCAAGATGTCATTGTTTTTTACCGCTGAGTAAAACTTTAATGTGTATATGTTCCACAACTTTTTTAACCATTCTTCTGTTGAGGGACACCTAGGTTGTTTCCATGTTCTGGCTATTACAAATAGTGCAGCTATGAACATAGTTGAACAAATGCTTTTGTAGTATGATAGGGCATCTCTTGGGTATATTCCCAAGAGTGGACTTGCTGGGTCCTGAGGGAGGTTGACTCCCAGTTTCCTGAGAAACCGCCACACTGATTTCCACAGTGGCTGCACAAGTTTGCATTCCCACCAACAATGGATGAGTGTTCCCCTGAAGCAGCAGGGTGATTGATAATGAAATGTCCCCAGACTATCTTGATACAAAATATACAGCTTTAATAAACAGCAATAAGACTTACAACAGCTTACACCAGAATCCAAACGATCCGTCTGGACGCAGGAGCCAGGCGAAAAGAGCGCTAGTGGAGCGCGCTTGCTACGTTTATAGGCAGGCTTTTGCCTGAGGGTGGCACGCCCCCAAAACAGAATATGATTGGCTGAACTCCCCTATCATCTCCCCCTTTTTTCTAAAATAAGACAGAACCAAACCAAATGCAACTATATATAATAGAAGCAAATAATAAATATAAAGTTACAAACAACAAACAATGTTAAGCAAGAAACCTATAACAAACTTCTGCTAAACATTCTGTCTCAGGGAGTCTAAATAATGTAGATGGCAACTATAACTATCTAATCTTCAACTCCATCAAAGATCTGAGAAGGAAAATAATTTTATTCAAGCAGCCCAGAAGTACAAGCGGGAAACTTCCGAAATGTGCAACGAATGGAAGAGACAACTGAATACCTGGGCAATCACCCAAAGTCTCGTATTCAATGTTGAGTCAACCAACTTTGGCTAAGGCCCGATGTAACTGACATGCCATTTTTTAAAGGCAAGAAACCTTTTAGGACTCTCTCATCCTGTCTTGGCAAGATATGACAATCCTGCTTTTATCCATTTACGGATATTCTGTAATTCTGTCAGTGGTTGAGGTATGGGCTTTTTCTTTGCCTAAAGGCCATTTCTGCCAGGAAAAAGACAAGCTCCATGTGGAGTGTCTTTGGTGTTCAACGTTCTCTCAGGAGTAGAGCGGTGATGCCAGGAGCGATTGTGTCTCACAACTATAGAACTATGATTTAGATTAAAGGCCATTTTTCATAGCTCTTCGAAGATGTTGAAGATTATACTGTCTATACTAAGTATGATCTCTATGCATCTAAATAACCTGATTAGCCTAAATATAAATATAATAAACATATATGATTATTGATTTTTATCTATTTAACTTGAAGACTAAGAGAATGAACAACTGTGCAATGAGTGAGGACAATGACCTCCAAATGTAAACAATGTACATAAATATCTTAATCAGAGGTAGGAATGTAAATATATGTATATATATATATATTAATATAAATAGAGGTAGAAACATACTCACATACAACATTCAAAATATCAATGTACAAAAATCAACATCGATACAATTTTCTAAAACCAGTAACTCATAAATACCAATATATTATTATTATTTCAATCAAATTACATAAATATCTCAATCAAAGGTATGTAAATATATGTATATATATCAATACAAATAGAGGTAGAAACATATTCACATACAATATTTAATATATCAATGTACAAAAATCAACACCGATACAATTTTCTAAAACCAATAACTCATAAATACCAATATATTATTATCCCATCACCAATCAATCCCCCCTTTTTTTTAATAAACATTTCCTTCACTCCACATCCTCTCCAGCATAGGCTATCATTGGTGTTTTTATGTGAGCACTTAGTGCAATGAACTTTTCTCTTAGCACTGCTCTCATAGTGTCCCACAGGTTTGGAAATGTGCCTTTATCTTCGTTGAACTCAAGGAAGACTTTAATTTATTTGTTTATTTCTTCCTTGACCCAGGAGTGGTTCAGTAGATGACTGTTCAGTTTCCATGAGTTTGTAGGCTTTTTGCCAGTAGTATTGTTGTTAAATTCTAACTTTACTCCATGGTGATCCAATAAGACACAGATGGTTACTCCATGTTTTTTTTTTTTTTTTGTATTTGTGAACATTTGCTTTGTTACTGAGTATATGATAAATTTTAGAGAAAGTTCCATGAGGTGCTGAGAAGAAGGTATATTCTTTTCTGTTTGGGTGGACTGTTTTATAGATGTCAGTTAAGTCCATTTGATTCCTTACATCTTTTAGTTCTCTTATTTCTCTGTTAAGTTTCTGTCTGTTTGACCTGTCCATTGGTGAGAGAGGAGTGTTGATATCTACTACTATTAGTGTGTGGGATTTGATGTGTGATTTGAATTCTAGTAATGTTTCTTTTACATATGTGGGTGCTTTTATATTAGGGGTGTAGATATTCAGGATTGAGACATCATGTTGATGAATTGTTCCTGTTATGAGTATAAAGTGTCCTCCATCTTTTCTGAATAATTTTAGATTGAAATCAATTTTGTTGGATATTATATGGCCACACCTGTTTGTTTCTTAGGTCCATTTGATTGAAAAACCTTTTCCCAACCCTTTACTCTAAGGTAGTGTCTGTCTTTAAGGTTGAGGTGTATTTCTTGTAAACAGAAGAATGCTGGATCTTGTTTTCATATCCATTCTCTTAACCTGTGCCTTTTTATAAGTGAATTGAGTCCATTAATATTAAGCGATTTTAATGACCAGTGGTTGTTAACTCTGATTATTTTTTGGTAGTAGTGTTTGTGTGTTTCCATTCTTTGGGTTGTGTTTGTGGAGGGCTATCAGATGTCTATATTATTGTGGGTGTTGTTTGTTTCCTTGGGTTGAGGTTTTCCTTCTAGTACTTTATGTAAGGCTAGGTTTGTGGTTACCTATTATTTAAATTTGTTTTTGTCGTTGAATATCTTGTTTTCTCCATCGATGGTGAAGGAAACCTTTGCTGGATATAGTTGTCTGGTCTTGTATCAATGGTCTCTTAGTGTTTGCAGCACATCTATCCAGGACCTTCTGGTTTTCAGGATTTCCATTGAGAAGTCAGATGTAATTCTGATAGGGTTACCTTTATATGTTACTTGACCATTTTTTAGCAGCACTTAATATTCTTTCTTTATTATGTATGTTCTGTGTTTTGATTATTATATGATAAGGGGATTTTGTTTTGACCCAGTCTATTTGATGTTCTGTAAGCTTCTTGTACCTTCATAAGGATATCCTTCTTTAGGTGGGAAAAGTTTTCTTATATAAATTTGTTGAATATATTTTCTGTGCCTTTGAGCTGGAGTTCTCCTTCTACCCCTATTATTCTTAGATTTGATCTTTTCATTGTGTCCCAGATTTCCAGGATGTTTTGTGTTAAGAATTTGGTGGATTTAATATTTTCTTTAACCAATGAGTCTATCTCCCCTATAGTATCTTCAGCGCCTGAGATTCTTTCTTCTATCTCTTGTATTCTGTTGGTTATACTTCTCGCTGCAGTTCCTGTTCATTTACCCAGATTTTTTCACATCTAGCCTTCCCTTGGTTTGTGTTTTCTTTATTACCTTCATTTCTGTCTTCAAGTCTTCAACTGCTTCCTTCACCTGTTTGATTGCTTTTTCTTGGTTTTCTTGGATATCTTTGAGGGATTTATTAATTTAGTCTAACTTTTTGTTTGTCTTGTCTTACATTTCTTTAAGGGAGATTTTTACTTCCTCTCTAAATGTCTCCATCATTTTCATAAAGTTACATTTAAAGTCATTTTTTCTACTTTTTCTGAATTAGGATGTTGGAAGAATTTTTGCTTTGGCCACTACCCATCTCTTCCTTCAAATGAGGCCAGCAGTGTCTTGGCATCTTATTCCAATCTTTGCTATAGCTGTCTGAGTATTTGGGAGTTTTTCCTAGGTTCTCTCAGCATTGGAGCAGGCTGTGTTGCAGAATTCCAAGTACCTCATGGGTGAAAATGCAGGCTTGGGAGCAGGGTGGGTTGGAAGAAGGCCCAGCAGCAGGAACATTCCCTCTGGCTGGCCAGAAAAGCCAGGGAGTTGGGGAGGGGCCTATGTGTTCTGTCCCACTGGTAAGATCCCAGAGAGTGCAATGGCTTCTGGGCACTGACTCACCTCTCAGGTCCCCTCAGCACTGAAGCAGGCTGTGTTGGAGGGTTCCAATGATTTCACAGGCAAAAATGCAGGCTTGGGGGCAGGGTGGATTCAGGGAAAGAAAGACCAACATTAGGAACACACCCCACTGGATAGCCAGGAAAGCTTAGGGAGTTGGGGGAGTCTGGATTCTGTCCCATTTGGAAGGACCCAGAGAGTGGCACTTCTGGCTATCTTGCAATATGGCCACTGACTAACCTCTGTGTTCCCCTCAACACTAGAGCAGGCGTGTTGCAGGGTTCCAAGAATCTCGCAGGTGAAAAGGCAGGCTTGGGGGCAGGATGGGTTGGGAGAAAGAAAGCCCAGCAGCAGGAACACTCCCAGATGGCTCTCTGGTCCCCTCAGCACTGGAGCAGGATGTGTTGCAGGGTTCCAAGGCTTTATGGGTCTTATTTTTCTCTATTCCTTTAATCTATGACTATCTGTATTCTGTTTCTTTAAAGACTTTTTTTATGTTTTAAAACTATTTATTTCCATTTATAACTGTCTATATTCTTTTTCTTCTCTCTCCCAAAACTACACACATTTATCTAACATTGTGACCCATTTAGAGTTCTTTTTAATCTGAAACTATCTTTATTGCATATTCAATAATTATTTTCTGACCAGGAGCACCTTTAAAATGGTAAGCAGCTTGGTTGCAGCAACTCTGGATGCTGACTTTTCCTCTCTCTGCCATTCAATATGGTAGAGGTACCATTACAACCAGCTCTGGGAATGCCAGGTAGGAGCTATGCTCACCATTTTAACTTTGAGAAGGAGCATGCAGCACATAAACCCTTTTAATCTGAGTAATAGCTAAATCTGCCATGCAGCACACTGTATGTTCTGGAGATATCTCTGTGTCTGGCAGTGGGTATCCACCATATACTCCTGCCTGTGCATTCCTAGCAGACCCAATTCCACTGTGTGCCCAGGCAGGGTACACTTCCCACTACGGTGAGCAAGGAATCCCTCCAAAGAGAATGGGTTCCAAAAAACAAGTACAAGCAGTAACGATAAATCCTGGATGCACTGACAGTGGCTGCACAATCGTCCCCGGCTATACAACTGTCACCCATTCCTTCAGAGGGCCTAGTTTGGTCCTATGCTGGTACCTTCCCTGTCAGGCCAGAGTTGGTGGGCTCCCATTAGCTCAGGCAAGCTGTTTCACTGGATATCCCCATCATTGTCTTGACTTCTTTGCTCATATTCTCAGTCCTCCCACTCTTTGATTGGACGTTGGGAGCCCAGCCCAATGCTACCCTGTGGATTTTTGCCTCTGTTCCCGTCAGTTGCTGGACGACGGTTATATGGTAACATTTAAGATAGTCATCAATCTGACTACAGGGCAAGGCAAGTTCAGGCCCCCTCTCCACTATTGCATAGGTTCTTAGCTGGAGTCATCCTTGTGGATTCCTGAGAATTTCTCTAGTGCCAGTTTTTTTTGCTAGCCCCATAATGTCTCCCTGAACAATATGTCTCTTTCCTTGCTTTCTGTATCTATCCTTTCCCCATCTTGACTATCTCATTCTCCAGTAACCCCTTTGCATGAAAATTTCAACATCTCAGAATCTGTTTCTCAAGAATTTTAAACATGTGATACTTCACATAGCAAGTAGTCTATGTAGCAGATTCTAAAAGGGTATTAAAAAGAATAGCAGGTATGTTGGCTGTGGAAAAAAAAAGATCTCAGTGGTGATGATAAGTGAAGTACAGAAAATCTGGTGGTAGCATAATTATGAATATTTTCATCAATAAGAAACTCATGTGAAACACTAAAGGACCAGAATATACTAGGGGGTAAATATCACAAGTATTTGACCTATACAGGGAAAATAGTATTTATTATGTTTTCTGTGATAGAATAGCTAATGTTGGTGACCATCACATTGTATAAAGACATTGCAATATTGGAAGGAAGCAATTGTAATTAAAAATTAAATGTGAAGTCAGGTAGTAGCATACAAAAAATCTCTTTATAGCCATGGAGCATAAGAAGCTGAGAATCAGTTCTGGGACTTATAAGTCACTATAACTTGCATGTATTTCATCCATTCAAAAACATGTTTATTTTAGTTCCTATTATAAGTAACAATGTTAGGAGAGGTAAGGCTAGACAATTATGTGATTAATGCTTAAATTATGTGTTAAAATTCAAGGTAAATCCTGTGTTTTACCCTTTTCATACGTGGTTTCTTGGCCCTCTAATTTTCCTCCATGTGTTCACTCATTACAGAATCCTTGCTGAGGGGGCACCTGGTCTTGGGCTTCTAGGTGCTATAACTAGGTGAACTAATCTTTTTTCCTTTATAAATTGTCTGGTTGTATTCTATAACAACATAGAATGAACATATATCAAACTCTATAAGAAGTTGAATTCAGAAAAAGATGCTAAAAGAGCACAGGTAAAGTTAATGGGAATTTTACAGAAGGCAAATTGAAAATATCATCTTTTAATATGCTTATGAATATAAGTTTTAGTTTCCTCATTTAATCATCTCTGGCTAAATAAACATAGGTGTAAGAAGTTAGAAAGTTAGAGACAAGATGTTGGATTCCCCTGTGTATGCTGTGAATACCATTGGTATTAATAAAGAAGCTGTTTAATTAATAAAGAAGCTGATTAATTAATAAAGAAACTGTTTTGGTCTTGTGATAGGGTAGAGCAGACCTAAAACTAAACTGAATGTTGGGAGAAAGGAGGCAGAGGCAGAGAGACGCCATGGAGCTGCCACCAGAAAAAGATATGCTATAACCTTGCTGGTGGACCAGGATCCTCATGGTAATATATAAAATAATGGAGATGGGTTAATTCTAGATGTAAGAGTTAACCAAAAAAGTAGCTTAAGCTATTGGCCAAACAGTATTGCAAATAATATTGTTTCTGTGTAATTATTTTGGTTCTGCGCTGCCAAGGGGCTGGAATGACCAAGTGGCCTTCTTACAAAAAAATGGCACCAATGTGGCCAACTAAAATCCGCTTAAAACCTGAGAGAGTTTGGAAAGGAAATCTAGGCAAAACAAAACAAAACAAAAACAAAAACAAAACAAAACAAAACAACAAAAACCAGTTAAGTCCGACTTAACACTATGCAGAGGTTTTCTGATTCAGTACTAGCAGAAAAAAAAAAGCTGTGCAGTTTTAAAATGCCTGCTTTCTGGGCCATGTTGCCAGTGCAACCTATGACTCTTTCAGGAGGCTAAGTGTTTAAATGTGGTTTGTGAACAGAGTGCTACAAACCTGCTTCATGGCTACACAGACTGGTTGTGTGTATAAAAATGCAGCTGTGAGCATGGCTCTAGAGGAAGCTCAGCCATGCTGGACTGGGAGGAGCAAGCAGGCAGGGCTTTGTTTGCCCTAGCAAGGCAGCCACTTAAGTTTTTAAGAAACACTTAGCCCTGGTCAGAAAAGGATTAAAGATATGCAATACAGACAGATTCAGGCATAAAAGAACTCTAAATGAGTCACAGTGTTGGATAAATGTATGTAGTCTTGAGAGAGAAGAAAGAGAGTATAGAGAGATTTAAAAAGAAATGGTTTTAAAAAAACAAAGTCTTTAAAGAGACAGAGTAAAGATAACAAAATAAATATTAAAAAGCAATAGAGTAAAATCAAATAAGTCACATAAAGATGGAAAATACACAGAAAGTCTGGATTATGTATACTATTGTGTTTTCTTTGAATTTTTTGACTGTTAAAGAGCTACTTAATGAGAGACATTTCTTGGTATGGACTGTTAAGTATCTTGACTTCAGAATTTGAGTCTAAGGATATGTTGCTTTGGAAAAGAGGTTCTGCTTTTGCTTCCTCAGAAGAGAGAATCTGTGGATTAATTCCAGAGTAATGTAGTTTGATAGACCAAGACCCCCCTGAAAGGTGATCCTGAACACACCTCAAAAAATTGCTTCACCCAATAAACAACAGGAAATAGTTTGGAGAGATCTATGCCCATATTTCCAAATATTTCTTTACATTTAAAGGGGGATATGCTTTAGAAATTTGCGTTGATATGGATCTTGGCTTATTGATACAAATTTAAGGTCAATTTTATTATAGGTATATTTCTGCTATTGATTAAGGTATTGTATTTGTGGATCTCATTTGAAAATGTAGTGTATAATTAAGAAATATAGGTTAATAGATAATCATCTATGATAGTCAACTTGTAGTCATGTTAGTTAGGTTTTCTAGATATATAGAGATATAATTCAGTTAGATAGGTATTCTTCAAATCTTTCAGAGACCTTCAGAATATGGCATTTAAAATGCTTAAAAAGGTAAGACTATTTATGACAGTGAGACACATCACCTGCTCCTGGCAACACCAAGGATATATATATATATATATATATATATATATATATATATATATGTGTGTGTGTGTGTGTGTGTGTGTGTGTGTGTGTGTGTGCCAATAAGAAACTTAAGCTATTGGTCAAGGTGCCAGGAGGCCAGGAAACAAACAAGTTGTCTCCCCAAAACAGAGACATTTGACTATGCTATTAAAAAATTATTTTATAAAATAAACTTGATCTTTAAAAAGGACTTAAAGTAGAAAATCCAATATAGTTTTATCATAAAAGTTATCTTCATTTTCCTTATTTTAATCAACTAGAAAATTTATCCAATTAGTAATTTTTGAGATGCTACATGGAAGATAAAAACTTAAGAAAATCTTTCAAAGAGGTCAGAATAAAAAATTAATAAAACACACTTTGTAATTCAGAGAAAATATAGCTCCCTGATGTTTTTCAATATTAAGTTCTCAAATCACCATAATGGAAAGTATGAAAAATGAAAATTTATTTGAAGGATTAACTGCATATGAAAAATGAAATAAAAACATGGTATAGGGAAAAGGAAATAATTATAAAATGAAAAGTGAAATAAAAGTATGTAGTTACCAAGGTTCTGGAGTTTCATTACTAAAGCTGTTTCATAGGACACCAGCTGATATTGAAAGGAACAATTTCCTAGAAGTCAATATTGACAGAATAATAGAAAAAGATTGCTTTTATTTTCCTCATGAGTGCAATGCAAGACCTTTTTGCAATCACACAAGCCAGGAAGATATTGCTTCTTAGTTTTCCATTATCTTCCTTTTCTAAAATTAAACCAGAATACAGAGATGCCAATAAAAGCTAATACTGAGATTCTTTTGTAGACTTAATTTTTTTCTAAATGCTGAACTCTCTGAAGATGTCATGACAAGCAATTCCTAGGATTTTATATGTGGTAAGACTAAAGATCACCTGGTACTTTTCTTACTGTTTTATAAAACTCTAGGTAAGTTATACACAGTATATCGAATATATTCTTGCCCATCACGTCCAATTGGAAAGGAATTATATCCAAATAGTAGCCCATCTTGTCCTTTAAAAAGAACAAAAGACAGGGGCTAGGTAGATGGCTTTGCAGTTGTAACCCCAGTTCTAGGGAATATGGTATCCTGGACTGACTCTTGCAAACATCAGGCACACATCTGGTACATATAAATACATACAGGAAAAACACATTACAATAAATCTAAAATATTTTTCTAAAAAGCAAAATTATATCTACTACTATATTACTTGGTCACAGTAGTAAAACTTTCAATATTGATGGTATATTGAAATGTATCTGAAAAAGTTCTAATTCATATTGTTTTACCCTACTGAAGTATTTTTCTTAATGACAGAAATGAATATCAGAAACTTCTGTGTAGATATCAGATAGAAAATATAGCTTATTTAGAACTTTAAAAATTATCTTGATTCTCAAAGTATAAAACTATTCTCTAAAGGACTTTTCTAAAACACACACAGAACAACACTGTGGCTGAATTTTATTCAATGAGTCTAGCTTTGGGGAAAATATAACAAGACCAAATTAAAATTGAAATATATATGTAGAAGCTAGTTTTGTTATGCTTTAACACTGAACTATTTAATCCTGGTATATCATTGCAAGGGAAACTATACATATTGTAACGTTAATGCCCTACGTGAAGTTCAAACTTTTTTCATTTAGTTTTCGATAGCATTCATTCCTGATTCTCTGTTCATTGCAGTGTCTGATGTTTGAAGTCCTATGGAAATTGTCTAAGGATAGAGGCTTGCATGAGGTACTATCTAAGCTTTCCATTTGCCACTGTCTTGCATATTTTTTCAACATGTTGTGGGAAATGAATGGATCAATTCACTGGGGGGTATTATAAATGTAATTGATCTTTTCAAAATATAAAATAAAAAAGCAAAACACTAACTTTTATTCTTAAACGGCAATAAGCCATAATACAGATTTAAGTTATGATAATTTGCCATGAAGTAATCTTTCAACTGGATTTTATAGGGTGTTGGGTAGCTATTTACACTGCTCTGAGAAGGTTTCCATTCTCATAGAACTATATGAATAAATTGTAGTACAGATTAAAAGAATTATTAGAAGTCAGCCAGCCAAACTTTTGAGTTTATTTGTATTACTTGAAGAATTTGCTAAAGATTACTGGGTCTCCCAGTAGTATTTCTAATTTAATAATCTTGAGGTAAGACCTCAGTGTCCCTATTTCTACCAACTGCCCATTTATCCTTGAAATTGTTAGTGTGGACTTGCCCTTACAAAAAAGAGTGCATACCAAAACCAGTATGAATGTTAGGGGAAAGGATGAGGAGAAATTTTGAGAAATTTTGTTGTTTTATCTCCCCAAATTTGTTGTATGGGGTAAATGAAAATTTTAAGGAATATTGTTCAAATATTGCTGATGAGAAAAGAGATGACAAGGCAAGCTAAGAATTAATAACTTACCCATATTAACTAATTGATACATAACCTACGACTCCATGCCATTTTATGGGCTGTCAAGATGGTTTCCACATAGCTGTATAGTTGAGTGTTGCAATGAGACTATTAACAGAATAGGAAGAGGATATCAGGCTTCCATTAACTTTAAAGAAATGGTTTAGATGAGCAAGTTCCCGATGAAATTGAAAGAGTAAGATAGAATAACTGAGTGGTCTAGTGTTTGCTTACCCTGAATAAGGTTCTGAATTCCATCCTTAGCACTGTAAAGGATAGTGGGATTGTCTTAGTCAGTGTTATATTGCTGTGAAAAGACGCCATGAATGTTACAAGGAGAGGGGGGCCCTTTATTTGTCCCAGCTGCCTGGCTCGCTTAAACCCAAATAACCACACAGAAACTGTATTAATTAAAACACTGCTTGGCCCATTATCTCTAGCCTCTTATTGGCTAACTCTCACATCTTGATTTAACCCATTTCTATTAATTTGTGTATCACCACATGGCTGTGGCTTACCAGGAAAGATTCAGCATGTCTGATTCTGGCAGCTCCATGGTGGTTCTCTGACTCTGCTTTCTTTTTCCCAGAATTCAGTTCTTCTCTGCCTACCTAAGTTCTACCCTATCAACTAGGCCAAGGCAGTTTCTTAATTCATTGTCCTATGAAAACAACACACAAACAGAAGGAACTGCTACACCATTTCCCCTTTTCTGTTTAAACAAAAAGGAAGGCTTTAACTTTGACATAGTAAAATTACATATAACAAAACAGGTATCAGTCAAAAAATACAATTACCATATTTATATCTACTTTACCTTTTATCATAACAAAGGAAAACTATAATAATAACTATCCATTCTTCAACTCCACCAAAGACTCCAGAAGGATATAATATTACCTAAGTAAACAGGAAGTTCATTGTAAGCAACTTCCGACACTCTAGAAATGACAGAGACATCTCGCTGCCTGGATAGGTTACCCAAAGTTCTTCTGTACCATTGAGGCATCCATCTTCAGCCTAAAGGCCCATAGTATCCAGCAGACTTTTCCATGAAGCAGGAAATTTCAAAGACAGTTCAGTCATTTTCTTCTGTATTCTGCAGAATGTCTCGCAGACTCTTTCCTGAAGCAGGAGCCCTGAAGGTTCAGCTTACCTTTAGACAAGTTCAGCAGTCATTTCTCTGCGGGTACTGCATGTCCAGTTCAGAAGTCTAGGCAAGAGCAGTTTCTTGCACGAATGGCTAGCCTGCTCCATAAGGAGTCTCTTTGATGCTCATCTTACTCTTGAAGTAATTGGTGTTGCCAAGAGCAGATGTGTCTCACTGTCATGAAAATTCCTAAGCTCTTAAACATTTTAAATGCCATATTCTGAAGGTCTCTGAAAGATTTGAAGAATACATATCTACCTGAAATACATCTTTGATCATCTAGTAAATTTAACTTACATGACTACAATCTTGATTATTATAAATGATTAATCTATATTTCTTAATTATACATTACATTTATAAATAAACTACACAATCATAATACTTTAATCAAGAGCAGAAATATACATATAACAAAATTAATCTTAAATTTGTATCAATAAACCAAGGTCTATACCAATGCAAATTATCATATCTTTATCATATTCCCCTTTAAAAGTAAACATTTTACAAACAGTATTTGGGAATATGGGCATAGATTTGTCCATACTGCTTCCTGATTATTGGGGGTGCTGTTAATCAGGTCTTTCATGGTATATCCTGTGTGCTAGGTTCATCTCAGACACCAGTTGTGCAAAGTAATTTTTTGAGGGTGTTCACAGTGGCCTTTCAGGAGGCCTTGGTCCATGAAGCTGTATTCACCTGGAGGCGATCCACAGGTTCTCATCTTCTGTGGAAACAAAAGAATAACCTCTTTTTCCAAACAACATGTCCTTAGACCCAAATTCTGAAGTAAAGATACCTATATAACATACATGCTGGGTTAGCTTAGCAGCTCATACAATAAAATGTCTCTCTGTACATAGGTCCTTTACAGTCAAAAAATTCAAAGAAAACAATAATATACATAATCCAGACTCTCTCTGTATATTCTCCATCTTTACATGGTTGATTTTTCTTTACTTCTTTTAATCTATGACTGTTTGTATTTTGTCTCTTTAAAGACATTTTTTTAATGATTTACTTCTTTTCAAACTTGCTATACTATTTTTCTTCTCTCTCCCAAGCCTATGTACATTTATCCAACACTGTGACCCATTTAGAGTTTTTTTTTATGTCTGAATCTGTCCTATTGTGAATCTGTAATTCTTGGAGCACTTCTTAAAATGTTAAGTGTTTTGTCTCAGTGGCCCTGGGTGCTGGCTCCACCTCTCACCTCTCTCAGGCTTTAAATATGTTTGAGGTTGTTCACCTCAGCTCTAGCACTACCAGGTAGGAGCCATCCTCACCACCTAAATTCTGAATAGCACCATGCAGCAGATGTACTGCAGGGAAATAGTATCTTATGGGCATGGTGTACATATACCCATGAACTCATAGCAGCTATGATTGTCTGTGCAAGTCCTGTGAAAGATCAAGCCAATCAACAGTCCAGCAAGGGTAAGGGAGGAGCTTATAAGACTCTACCCTTAGCTGAGGAGCCATAAACAGTTGATAGATTCTTCGGATATAAAAGCCAGTTTTCTTCAGGATTGAGACCCCCTGAAAGGTTGTCCATTGGAGAGTGACTGGCCCTGTTCCCATACTCATACTTGCAGTACTAATTGGGTTATTAATAGCATATAAGAAGATATGAAATTGGGAGAGTGTTTGGGGGAAAGAGGTCCAGGAAGAGTAGAGGAGGAATGGCAGGTTAATTTGATCAAAATACATTACATACATGGACAAAATTCTCAATGAATAAACAAACAAATAATGTGTTAGTGATGCTACAACTATCAAAGCTGCTGGTAGAAAACAAAATTGATGCAGGGGCTGGAGTGTCACAGAAGAACCTTTAACCAACCAAGGCATCTTCTCTTAGATTTAAGGCTAAATTACCACTGTTGAAAAAGGTGGAAGTGCTTATATTGTTGCCATCAATTGTCTGCTCTAATAGATATGAGCAGTGCAATAGCCAAGAGGTCCTGTTGATAAGGGCCAAGAGAAATAGAACCATGAATACAGTTAAACCATGCATGAGTTAGTGAGTACCAAACAATAAAAAAACAAAGGAGATGAAAGTCACATTTTATAGTCAATTCTTCTTTGCCAAATATTTTCCCTTGTATCTATCAACAAATGTAACAATTTATCAATCTACTAACTTATCTACCTCTTGCTATAGTTTGTGTATGGAATGTTCCTGAAGGTCTCATGTGTTAAAAGCTGGGTACCTCAGTTTAGTGCCATTCACCTCCTTGAAAGATTCAGCACGCATATACTATGACATAAATCTTATGTTTCATTGGCCTTTTCAAGAGAGAGGACCTGAAATTTTTGTTTAGAAAAATCCAAGGCCCTTTCTTCATAGATTTTGTCTTCTATAAGTGTGTGAGCACTTGTATACTTTTGACTACAACTCACATACTCTTATTTTATTTTTTAAAAAATGTGACGTATTTTATGACAAAGTTCTCTCATATGTACAATACATTATGATGCAATTATGATTATCCTCTTTTAGGATTTTCACATTTACATATTTGTTTACTTATTTCTCTTATTATTGAGAGTGTGCAGGTGTGTGCAAGCATGAGGCAATGTGTTTGTATGTGTGAAAGTCAGAGGAAAATTGTTAAAATTGGTTCTCTTCCTCCACCATATGAATCCCAGGGATAGAACACATACAGGCTTATCATCAAGTACTTATATCCACTCACCAATTTCATTGCCCATTCCTATTACCCTCTCTTATCTCTTCCTACATTTGCTGATTTCTTTCTCTTCCCAACTAGGTTCATTCCTACTTTTATATCTTACTTTGTATTTTTACCTGTATTTTCAAAAATATTCATGTCACTGGCTATATAGTATATATGTACTTCAGGTACATACCCAGAGTATAACCTTGAATTCACCCTTAACTAATTTTACTAAAAACTTTATTCCATAAATAGAAGATTCTAATAGACAAGTAGCTATTTCTCTAAAGACTCAAAGATTAACATAGACCATTTGAGAGCCATATATACCCAGTACCTGTTTTTGCATATCCACTCCCCAAATCTTACTGGTATTAATTGCACATTAATTTTATGTTTTGACCTATATTAAGAGACACTGAAGAAAAGCTTAATAAAAGTGTTTGTTGTATGTATTGTAAGATGTTACTGAGAAGGTTTGAAGAGTTCCATTTATTTAAGTGTATTTTCCTTGTGTGACCTTGTGGCAAAGGTTCCTGTTAACTTTTCATGTACAAACACAGGATCCTTTACTTTTTAATTTTTTATTTCCCTGCCATCATGAATGGAATACATTTCTTTCCTCTTTGTACAAGTTAAATTCTGAGAGTTAAACCCACATTTTTGTTTCATGAGATCTTTTACACTAAATATTTTGTTTTCTAAATTCATCTCTGGCTTCAAATTCTTTCCTCTCATATAATTGTTCTCCCTCTATCCCTTCCTCACTTCTTCCCATCCTCTCTTTTCCCCCTCCCCCTCTCTCTTCTTAGTCTTCTCTCTTCCTCCCCCTTCTTTCTCTCTTTCTCCCTCCCTCCCTCTGTCCCCCACCACCCTGTCTCTCACACCCCCCCCCCCGTGTTAAGATGACTGACACTTGCTTCTAAGTTCAAGGCTGTTTGTTTTCTGCTTCTCACCTTTCCCATAGATTCAGCTTCTAGAATGATTTGGGTAGGAGTCTTGGGGTTGAACATAGACTTTATATAACACATTCGGGGCATTCTTTTAGTTAAGCACTTTCACTGAGGTTAAATTGGTACACAATAGAACGAACATATTTATAACATACAATGGATATGTTTTGACTTATACATACATCTATGACATCATCACTACAATCAAGATAACTACCATACCCATGATCCCATCCACCAAATGCTTCTTTACACATCTTCACACCTTTTTTTGCTGTTGCTTTTTGGTTTGGTTTAGTTTTCTATTTGTTTTGAGACAGAATTTCATATGTTACCCAGGCTGACCTCACAGTCCTTATCATTCTGTCTTACCTCTTATGTGCTAGAACAATAAGCATGTGCCAGCATGCCTGCTCTTTATCATGTGCCTTGTTAATCCTTTTATTATGTCTATCCCGACATCATTCCATGATCAGGCAAAATTTCTTTCACTGTAAGTATTTCTCCAGATTTTTATAAAAATGGAATTGCACATTCTTACTTTGGCTTGGCTTCTTTGTCTTGACATAATTAGGTTAAGATTTATTCATGCTGCTGTGTCAATAATTCATTTCTTTATATGGCTGAATGATATTCTATTATAAGAATATATCCTAATTTATTTATTCATTCACTTGTTAATGAACATTTGAACTGTTTACAGTTTTAGGCTGTTAAACATAATTTTCAATGAACATTTGCATGCAAATTTTTGTACAGATATATACTTTTATTTCCCTTGGGTAATTATTAATATTGTCACTTCAACTGTGTTTTTAATAATTTTAAATCATATCTTTTCACTTATTTTCCTTCCAACCTGTGTGTCCTTTTACACATAAGTGTATTTATTGTAGGTATCTTGTTGTTGGCTAGTTTTATGTCAACTTGGTACAAGCTAGAGTTATCTTGAAAGACAGACTCTCAACTGAGAAAATACTTCAAGTCCAAAGTGCATTTTATTAATCAGTGATTGACAAGAGAAGGCCCAGCCTATTGTTATTGGTGCATGCCCTGAGTTGATGGTCCTGGGTGGTATAAGATAGCAGGCTGAGGAAGCCATGAGGATCAAGTGAGTAAATAGTACTTCCAAACATCCTCTGTATCAATTCCTGCTGCCAAAGTCCTACTTTAAGTTATTGAACCTGATTTTCCTCACTGGTGGACTAAACACCTTAAGATGAAATAAACTCTTCCCTATTATTATAGCAAAACAAATGGTAAAGAAGAAAGTACTCTATAGTGGAATTTATTTTTATATGATCTAGCAATGTCTTCTTTTTGATTGGGGAGTTTAGATAATTTGCACTTAATTTAATTATTAATGTAGATAGGTTTCCCTTTCTACCTTGCTATTTGTTTTCTATTTGTCACATTGTTTCCTTTGTTTTTCTCTCCTATTTTTCTTTCTTCCTTTAAATTAGTTGTTTTGGTAATTTTATTTTAATTCCTTTGTTGGATTATTACCCATAACTCTTTGTTTTGCTATTTTGGTGATCACATTAGAATTTATAGTACATATTTTTAATTCATTATAATCTACTTTTATTTAATATTACATCACTCCAAATAATGTATATGCACCTTAAACAGTATTTTCCCACTTCTAATTAACACATATGAAAAACAAAATGAAGGTAAATTTTAATTTTATAAAAATGGAAAAAAGTTTTGGCTATCATTTTTCCAATAATTTTTCTGGCTCCTATGTTTATCTTTTTTAGTATTACCAGTTGCATGTAAGTTAGGCATGTAATGTTTTCTTATAGATCACTGGTAGTATGTTCATTAGTTTTTTATTCTTTTTTCTATTACAAATAGTTCTTATCACTATGTGTGAGGTGCATCATTGATTTCTTCTGGAATCTCTAAGCTGTCATTCATCTAAACCCATGTATTTTTCATTTAATCATTCTTTTCATCTCTCTAGTGTCGCTTTGCATCTTTTTTATTATATCCATTGGCTTTACTTAAAATATTTAATCTTTTCTTTAACTTTGTGCACATATAAAATCCAATTTGATTAGCTGTTTTATTATCATTGTCTGTCAATTCACACCCACATCAGTTCCAGATGTGTTTGGGTTGATTTATGCGTCTCATTATGATCTATATTTTCCCATTTTGCTTTCCTGAGAATCTCTAACAATATAGCACAGATTGTAAAAGTTTCTTTGTTAGTTACCGGAAAATTGTGTCTTCCTATGTATATTCTTGAGTTTATTCTTTCATTCTAGAGAATGAAGTTAAATTACTCAAAAAATGTTTGATCTTTTGGGGTCTTGTTTTTAAGATCTGTTTGTCAGGAACAGAATGGTGTTTAGTCAAAAGCTAATTGTCCTACACCACTGAGGCAAGAACTTTATAGTTATTCTACTAACAGTCCATGAAAGATGAAGATTACATTTTGCCAGTGAGAATAGCAGTCATGTTGATCTTTTTCCTTTTCACTCTGTTGAGGTGTTGCTTCCTGGAGCTCAAGTAATTTTCTTATATGCACATGATGGACAGTCTTATTTCAAATATTTGACATAGAACCAGTTTCTATTTCCAGACCATTTTCTTTGTGCAGCTCGCTATTGCTATTTGCTATTACTGTTTTGTTCATCCAAAACATTTTGCCTTCCTATACCTACTGACAAATTCCTCATCTCAAAGTCTGATGCATTTCATTTGGTTTCTCCAATACTATGCAGTGTCCTGAAAGAACTTTCAAATTACCAAGGTGGTCAATAGGATGCTGAATCTTATTGTTTTCTGCTCTTTGGAACTGGTATAATTGTAACCTTCTGGCCAGTCACTTAATAAGCTTTGTTGGTTTTACAAATTTTTATCTAGTATTTTCTTTTGCTTCAGATGCAAAGATAAATGCAATTTCTGCTGCTCCATTGTTGATAGAAGTGCCAAGTCAACTTTCCTTTGGTTTATAATTGACTGTCTTTGAATTGTTCTTTCCTGTTTAGAGTGGTGGCCCATAACTATAATTACAACACTCAGGAAGGAACATTGAGATTTCAAGGACACCCTGAGCTACAATAGTGAGACCTTGTAAAAAAACAATTTGTCTTCAAGTGTGTGGGCTGACATAAAAGGATAGATACACTCATCTTTGAAGATAATAGGTATTTGTATTGCTATTCTTTGCTTTGCATTAATCTTTTCCTTGCCTCTTTATATACTATCATATGAAATATTGTTGAAGCTCAAGGTAAATTTGTACCTGGGAGAAAGGGAACCTGGGTGCTGACCAGTCTCCTCTGAACTTTAGAGTTTATATAGAAGCACAAAGAAAGTGTTTGTTTCAACATAGATCAAGAGGATCAGAACTCCCACACTGGCTAGTGAGTCCCTTCATGAAATCTGCCTTTCATGACATTAGCTGTTGACTAAGGATTTGGATATTCAGAATTTTATCCAACAGCTCTCCATCCTTCATGACTACTATGGCAAATCTAGTTAGAAATATAGTGGGAAGAAAGAATTTTTACTTAAATACCAGAATTATATTTACCATTATACTTTGCTTTATATTATTATGCTAAAGTATAGTTCTCTCCTAATGGAATACATTTGTTTTATGTCAATCTCCAGGTTTGCCCATTTAAAAGCGTTTGAACTTGGTGGGCCTACATGATAATAGTAGCTCCAATGAACAGAATAAGCAAACAATGTGACAAATCAGTTTATAAGTGAATTGAGTCACTTTTACTGTGCAGTTATATACCTTAGTATATAGATATTTAGTACTCATGCAAATAGACATCAGGAATATGGAACACCTGTTCTTTATTTATTTATACAAAGTTATTATGGTGCTTTCATATGTATGTAGGTTTTTGTACCTTATTCTAACTCACTGTTCTGCCTACCTTCTTTCACTGCTTTCCTTCTGCCCTTGTTTGCTTTCAAGTAACATGTATTCCATTAGTCTCTCACCCCTATTCTTCCTTTCATAGTTCCTCCTTCCCTCTCATGCCTTTGATATTGTCATGAAATATACATGAGTGCATGTACACATGCACACACACACACATTTAACTCTAGACTTGAGTCCAGCTTATTTGTTTTATACAATGATTTTCAGTTCCATTTATTGTCATGAAAATTCAGTATTTTCTTTTAAGATGAATAAAATTTGCATTGTATGTATGAAACACAATCAGGAATATTAATCAATTCACCAGTGGATGAGCATCTAAACTGGTTCCATTTCCTAGCTGCTGTAGATCTTGTAGCAGTAAACATGAATCTATGCATATATCTGTGGGATATTGACTTAGATTCCTTTGGGTATATGCTCATTGTGCCACATCTGGGCCATATGTTAATTCTATTTTTAGATTTTCTTTGAAAAAGAGATTTACAGCTGACTTCCAAAGTAGGTGCATCAGTTTACATTCCTGCAAGCAGTGTAAAAGAATCCATTGCCCCCTCATTCTCACAAGCAACGTTTATTATTTGTTTTCTGTTAACTTGGTTGAGATGGACTTTAAAAGCAATTTAATTTTTATTTTCCTAATGCTTAAGTTTGTTGAAAAGTTGGCAAATATTTCCTCCTGCTCTGTCTCTTCATTCTGATTATTTCCTTTGCTGATCAGAATCTTTTAAATTTTCTGAAACACTATTCATCGATTCTTGGGATTATTTTCTGTGCTATTAAGGTCTTGTTTAGAAAATGCTGATATCTTCAAATGCCTTGCCAATGTTTTCCTTAAGAGTTTCCAATGTCAGATTTTACATTAAGGTATCTCAGCATTTCAAACTGACTTTTGTTCAAGCTAAGAGACAGGGATACATTTTCATGTTTGACATGTGTATAGCTAGTTTTCCTAGTACCATTTGTTGAAGAGGCTATTTTTTCCCAATGTAGGGTTTTTAGCACTTTTATAAAAAAGTTAAATAAGAGGCTGAAAAGATGTTCCAGTTGTTTAAGTCATTTGCTACTCTTATAGAGGATGTGAATTCAATTTCCAGTAACCACACTGTGGCTCACAGATGTATAACTACCATTTCAGAGTTTCTATTATCCTTTACTGACTTACATGGACACTGCACACACATATCTATCTCTTCACCCATGCATTCATCCATCCATCCATTCATATATCAATGCAAAACACATACACACAAAATTAAAGTAGTGGTGTAGATTTAATTCTGGATCCTATGCTCTAGTTCACTGATTTACATGTCTTTTTTGTGCCAATACTATGCAGGTTTTGTTATTATGGTTCTGTACTACTCCATGAGATTGGGTACTATGATGTTTGTAGCACTGTTCTATATGTGTAAGATGGATTTATATGTTCAGAATGTACTGCATGAATTTTAAAACTGCTCCATATGAATTAGAATTTTTCTAGATCTGAGAACAATAGCATTGGAATTTTATTGGAGATTTTATGTGATTTGTAAATCACTTTCATTAATGTTATACTTTTTCAATATTAATTTTGGCATTTCATGAACCTGTGAGATCTTTTTATTTTCTAGCAGCGTCTTCAGTTTCTTTCTTCAGTGTCTTAAAGTTTTCACTGTAGGTCTTTCACCTCTTTTGTTAGGGTAATTCCTAGGTATTTTTGAGATTATCATGAATAAGATATGTTTCTTGATTTCTTTTTCAACAAGTTTGTTACTGATATGTAAAAAGGCTACTGTATATATATATGAAATATATATATATGAAATATATAGGAAATATAAATTACAATTTATTTATACATATTGCTCTGGCTAAAACTTCAAGCACTATATTGAATAAGAGTGAAGTGTGCATTTTTGTCTCATTTCAGACTTTAGAGCTAATGCTTTCAGTTTTTCTCTACCTAGCACAATGTTGTTACTGAAATTATTAAATTCCAAACTTGTAACTTCACAGCCTTATCAGGGTAGGTTTGACCTACCTACAGCACACTTATTTGCTGTAGCCTCATTAAAAAGAAGAACAACAAATAAGGAGATCCAGTAAAATCCTTCCTAGGCCATCACTGGTGATTAGACATGAAGTTTAGCAGAAAGGAAGAGGTATGCATTAGTAAGTAGTACTTGTCAAGATGTGGGCATGCCAGACATTGCTCCATCATTGTCTGGGTTCCAGGTCTCTCTACTAAGGTGGTTGGACAGTTGTTGGAATTGTGTGAGATCTCTTCCTCTGATTGATAACAGCTTTCAGTGCTTTCCTTCTCCAAGAATGAAATTATTTAAATATTCTGAGAGCCAAAAGGAAGAGGCATAGCTGTACATCTTTAAAATATCTTTGTTCTTATCAAGATGTTTAAAACATTGATTATGGATCTGTCATATATAGCCTTTATTATATTGAGATATGCTGTTTCCTAGGTTCGTTGGGGCTTTTATCATGAGCAGATGCTGAAATTTGTTGAAGTTCTCTTCTGCATAGATTGAGTTGACAATGTGATTTTTGCCTTTTATTAAATTCATTTAAATGCTTTCTTATGCATTTACATATGCTAAAGTAATTTTGTATCTCTGATATGAAACCAACTTCGTGATGATGTATTATCTTTTTAATGTATTCTAGAATTCATTTTGCCATAACTTTATTGAAAAGCATTTTAATGATTTAAGCCATAAAAGAATTTATTTTAAAACAAGGCTTTGGTATACATTCAATTTTGCCCTTTATTAAAGAGAAAAGCAAATTTGCATACTAATTAAAGAGATGTGCTTATTCACATTTTATATGAAGAATTAAATCATTGTTGAATATTTGATATTCACAGTGAAGAAAATTTCCAATGTTTTTAAGAGTGGACCACTTAGTTTCATAATCACTGATGCTGAGAACTCTGCTTCACACAAATATATAGTATAGAAAGTACATATTAGTAGTATATTTCAGTCTACTTCAGAAGTCACTAGATATTCTTTTCTAATCCCAACTCAAAATTTGTTTAATGATTTCAAAAACTAATTTTTAAACCTCCATTGTATATATACATGCATGATACTGTGCTACATAAAGGCAATTTCATACACATATATATTGTGTGTTAACAAGATTCTCCATACTCCTTACCCTCTCAGTCCTTCTCCCTCTCTACTTCTGTCTCATTTTTACCCCTAAAGGATTTCATTTGTACTTGCATTTAATATATATGTATATATATATATATATTAAATTAACATGTAAAACATAAATGTATAAATTAAATTAACACATAATTAACTTTATGAAGCTAATAAAACCTAGGAACAAGGTTTGAGAAAATATCGTATTTGTCTTTCTGAGACTGGCTCAATTTGTTTAATACAATTATATTCAGTTGTATTTATTTCTTTCAAATTACATAGGATTCTTCTTTATTGCTGAAAAGAATTCTATTGGGTATGTTGTGTATTTTTACAGCATTTTTCTACAGATTCTGTCGTTGATGGACACCTAGGTTGGTTCTATAACTTAGAGGTTGTGAATAGTGCTGCATAAGCGTTGATGGGCAAGTATCTCTGTGATATGTTGGTTTGGGGTCTTTTGGGTAAATACCTAAGACTTAAGAATGATATTACTGAGTCATATGGTAGAGAAATTTTCTGGCAACTGAAGCTGGGGCTTCTCCAAGAACAATAAGAGTTCTTAACTGTTGACCCATTTCTTCAGACTTTAGATATATTTTCAATTTTGCAAATCCATCATACTGGCTCTACTAATTTACCTTTTGCATCCTCATCAGCATTTATTTTCTTTGGGATTGTCATTCTGACTAAAGATGGAATCTTATTGTAACTTTAATTTGCATTTCTCTGATGGCTAGTGATATATAATTCTGATCTCTAGGCAAGACGTGGCGGTAACTTTGATTATCTGAAGAAGACCTGCATAAGATTGAACCTTTTAGCTTTCTGTTATGGAGTGTGAAACAATCATAAGGTCCCATCCCTTCCATAGAATTCATAGTCAGTTAACATTTGCTAACAGAGAAAGGCTCATGAGTCTCTGTCTCTCCTCATGAATGGATTAACAGTTAACAGTTGTTCAGAATTCATGAGGTCCTGTCTTCCCAAGAATGCATAGACAGTTAATAGTTCCTAAACAGGGAGGGGCTTATAAGTCTCTCTCTCTCTTCTTAAAGTTGTTATGTGGGTATGACTCATAAAATCCCATCTTATTTTTCCCCAAGTATTTTTTTTTGTTAATGATTATCAAAGGACAGGGGCTAATATGTATTACCTCCAAAATATGCAGGCAGGCAATGGTTCTGAGGGGAAGGAGATCATGAGGCTCTAAATCTCTCAAAAATTTGTAACAGTTAGAAGTCACTGGAAGAGATATTTTCTTCAGTGTTGGAGCTTTATATAAGATGACCACACTGTTATAAATAACTACAATTAAATTCACTGTTGTACCAGGCTATATCGATAGAAAACTTTTCCCATCCAATGGTGGATGAGCACATGTGGTATGGAGGTTTCAAGGATGGAGGGCAGATGTTAATAGGATGGGAATGCATGATGTGAAATCCACAAAGAATCAATACAAAGTAAAAGAAAGAAAAATAACATTGTTAGTACATGTTACTACATGTATGAGTAAAAATGAAAAAAATCCATGTAAGATTACTGATAAAAAGGGGGAAGTAACAGAAAAGGTGAGGGAGAAATAAAAAGAAGGCGAACTATAGGAGCAAGGTAGAAGGTATGTTTGAGCTGAAGATAGAATGAAAAGAAAAAGTTCCAGAACTACAATCTGATAAACTACAAGTCCCAGTTTCAGAAGACTGAGATGGGATATGCAGAAATCATGGAAATAAGCTAGCTAGCCTATGACTTTTTGGACAGCATATTAAAAGGAAAGTGAAAATGGATGGGGGGAGAACAGAAAAACATCAAAATTGACATTGATAAATAAATAAAAGACAAAATGTATGTGAGAGCTCTGTGGGATGTCTGAATGAAGTTTTACCTGAATGCAGACTGATACTTTAACACTTGACATTCCTTCTCAGACTCCTAGATGCCTCTCCCCCTCCGCCTTGAGTAGTAACATATGCTGCTCATACCTCTGAGTGCTTCATGTATTACTTTGAAAATATTGTTCTTACCTCTTGGAGATCATCTCCAAGGTTGAAGGTTTGTCACAGATCGTGGTTGCTCACAAATGAGTCATAAATGACAGTCCTATCTGGACAGTCCTTTGGATTACAAATGCTGTTCTTGCTCTTAGAGAGATTTTTGCAAGGTCTAGTCATAAATAATGGTCCTATTTTGTCACAGGTCTGTTGCAAATGTTGGCTCTGACCTTGGGCAATCATTTTAAATGTCCACCATAGTTCTTGGAACCTAAATCTGTGACTTTGATTAGTTTATTTAAAATTAATTTATTATTTAAACCTTTAGAAGAGATTTTTTATTTTATGTGTTTGATTGTTTTGCCTACCTATATGTCTGTGTACCATGTGCATGCAGTGACCATGGAAGTCAGAAAGTGTAAAATTCCTTGAAACTACAGTTAAGATGGTTTTTAGCTGCCATGTGGGTGCTGGGAATTAAATCCAGGTCTTCTGGAAAAACAGTTAGTGTTCTTAACTGCTGAGCCATCTCTCCAGCCCCTTTGATTAGTTTTTGGCCTTTTTGAATAACTGCATAGTTCTTATTCAAATTTAATTCCTCACAACCTGGAAGTATTCTGCTGACCAGGTTTTAGCATATAGTTCCAGGATACTTGCTCCAAGATTTACAAGATGACAAGATTTACAAGATCACAAGTTCACAAATGATCTTCAAGCCACCAAGCAGCTGACCTAGCAGGCATCTTTTAAAGGCATAAAATGTGACATGGTGAGTCACAAATTAAATCCCTTTGTCCATCTCTCTTTACTTGCAAGTGTTCTTGGCAAAGAGACAGTGATCTGGCTTGAGGCCTCTGGTTTCTACTACACTATCAATAATGCACCCTCACTGGGAGTCCTCTGGGATATGCTGTTGTTGCCCTGTGTCATGGAGGTCTCTTCACATGCTCCAGAAGAACACAGACAGAATGGATGCTGGGATGAGCCAACTCATAACCCTGGTTCTGGGCTTGGGTAGTTCCAGGGTTGATTAGCCAACCAGCTCTTTCCCATCCTCACCACCTGGGTGAGCTCTTCAGCATTGCTCTGGCTAGTTCACCCCTTCCTGGCAGCAATGAGCAAGGGGAGGAGCCAGTTCTCCTGATTTTACACCATAGTTTTCATGATAAGATTTTTCATATTTACCATTTTTCTTTTCTTTTTCCTGTTTTTCTCTTAAATTTATTTTATCTTGGGGTGGGAGTTGCAAGGGCAGAGGGTAGATGTAGATTTGAAGGGACAGGGAAATGAATGGGATAGAGATATATGTTGTGAAAGACACAAAGAATAAATAAAAAGGAGGATAAATAAAATAGAATAAAATGGATTCTGTTGGGGAGGTGGAGAAGGACTCAATTTTCTTTAAGGAGCTAGCCCTGAGAATGACCATGCTCCAATGAGTATATGGGCAATACAAGTTGGACTTGGTGTTGTTCATTTTGGGGTGGGGGGACAAGTGTGGGATGTTGGACCTTGGAGGAATGGGAAAAGAGGAAGTTATGTCAGGGAAAAATAATTTTGTATCAATGCATAGTCATCTACAACTTTCTTTTATTGTTGTGTCTTATTCATCAGGGTAATGCTGTTTGGTAGTATGCATTTGATAGCACTCTTTTTAAAACATTACAGAGTAGTTTGAGGGATGTTGGTACTCTTTTTTAGTGGTTTGGTAGATTTCAGCAGTGAATTCATTTCTGGGATTATCTTTTTGGGAAGTTTTCTTTAACACCATCAATCTCATTGCATGTTTTGGATCACTTTAAGTTGTTTATTTCTTAATTTGATTTTGATAGGTCATATACTCAGGAATTTAGCCATTGCTTTAAGATTCTCAACTTTTTGGAGTATAAACTGTCCAAAGATTCCCAATGATACACTGAGTTTTATTAGAATCTGTTACAATATCTCTTTCATTCCTTATTTTGTCAACTGGGATCGCTTTCTCCTTCTTTTGGTTAGTTAGGTTACAACATTGGTTATTTCGTTTTTTCCCCAAAGAGCTAACTCTTTTACTAATTCTATATATTGTTTTTTGGTTCATATCATTAGTTTATCATTAATTTCTTTCCTTTAGTATTTATTTCTATTGTTTTAGCTTTGGGCTGTTCTTAATTTTCTACTACACTGAGAAGTGCCATTAGGTTATTTGTTTGATATCTCACTAACATTTTAGAATAAACCTGCACAGTTACTAGCTTTCTTTCTAAATTGTCTCAATTATATCTTAATTTTTGATTTATTGTGCCAAAAGCATCCAGGGCTGGAGAGATGATGGTTCAGTAGTTAAGAGCACTTAAGGTTCTTTCAGAGGAGGGCTCAGTACTTGTATCAGGTGGCTTACACATGCCAGTTCCAGGGGGTCTGACCTCCTCTGGCCTCTAGACTCTGTAATCAACTGCACACATGTCATTCACTTCTATATATAAACTCACTCAAGCACACATGCGTGCACATAAATAAAAATAATAAATAAATCTTTCAAAAATTCTTCCTTTCTGGTTGCTTCAATAGTTACTTCAGGAGTGTATATTTGTGTATCTTTGGATCTTGGACCTGAAAGAGCTCCTAAGGTGGCTAATAATACAGCTGAGGTGTATTATTATGTTCAATGCTCTTAAGTCCATAAGAACAATCACAGTACTGACAGCTGTAGAGGCAGACAATCTGAATCACTATTTCGAAGACCTAATGAGTAATTTCCTTGCATGTGGGTCATAGCTGTAAATGACAAGTAGACTGATGGAGCTTTTTGTTTTCTCAGGTTCCACAGCAGTGAAATAAAGATAGGTGGCTTCAGAGATCAATTTGCCTGCTGACCTCAGGTTCAAGACTCAAGGTTTTGAGGTTTGCAAGGACTGTGGGATTTTCCTTAGGATAGGATTGTTAGATCTCTTTTCACCCAGGCTGCCTAGATTACCTTTGAGAAGAGGATTTTGCTTCCATCCCCGCCACCAGGGAGCCAGGTGTTTGGAACTATGTTTGACTCAGAAAACTCCATTCCTGTGCATTACTTATCCTATCATGACTTGTGGCTTTCAGAAGTCTTTCTTTCTTCCTCTCTTCCTCTCTTTGTCACTTTGGAATCAAGGCTGCTTTCCTTATTTTGGCTTTTCACCTTCACTGGCACACACAGAGGCAACTTCTAGCTTATCATCATAAATTGAAACCCAAGCACCAAAACCTTACATTTAATATTCCAGGGTGGGGTGGGGATAAGTGGAGATGGGTAGAGATAAATGAAAAGGGGAGGATGGGGAGAGCTTGGGGGAATGGGATGGTTGAGATGGAGGAAGAGTGGATATGGGAGGAGGGAAGTATAGATCTTAATTAAGCGGGCCGTTTTAGGGTTGGCAAGAGACTGGACTCTAGAGGGGTTCCCAGGTCTCCAAGGGGATGTCCCCGGCTAGATTCTTGGGTAGCAGAGGAGAGCATACCTGAACTGGCCTTGTCCCATAGCCACACTGATGAATATCTTGCATATCACCATAGAACCCTCATCCGGTGATGGATGGATATAGAGACAGAGACCCACATTGGAGCACTGGACTGAGCTCCCAAGGTCCTTATGAGGAGCAGAAGGAGAGAGAACATGAGCAAGGAGGTCAGGACCACGAGGGGTGCACCCACCCACTGTGATGGTGGGGCTGATCTAATGGGAAGTCACCAAGGCCAGCTGGACTGGGACTGATGGAGCATGTGATCAAACCGGACTCTCTGAATGTGGCTGACAAGGAGGGCTGACTGAGAAGCCAAGGACAATGGCACTGGGTTTTGATTCTACTGCATGTACTGGCTTTGGGAGAACCTAGTCTGTTTGGATGTTCACCTTCCTAGAACTGGATGGGGTGGGGAGGACCTTGGACTTCCCACAGGGTAGGGAACCCTGACTGCTCTTTGGACTGGAGAGGGAGGGGGAGGGTGAATGGAGGGGGAAGGGAAATTGGAGGAGGTGAAAATTTTTAATAATAATAATAACCTGAAAAAAAAAGAAAAAAAATATTCCTGTCTTTCTCATCTAACTATAATTAACCTTAACTGAAATAGATATTATCAAGGAAGTTTCCTCCATATAGTCACTCATCATTTAGAAAATAATATTTTGAAGTATTAAATAGTGTCTTAAAGGAGAAAAAAAACAACTTTTTATGAGACTATATCTTTTAGGATCGAATGAGTTATAGTAGTCATTTTTTGTTTTCAAAAGATATCAATAATTGAAAATCATCAATTGAAAAAGTATTCTTGAAGGAAGAGACTAATAAGAATATTCAAATAATTGGGGAACACACTAGAAAATAGTGCACAAAATGTTTTGTTTTTCTTCACCCACCTTGTCTTGGAAGCATAAGTAATCAAGTTATTAGGCATTGTGAACAATCTTTTGAGAATTATGAGAGAGTCTGGTCTTAGGCAGAATGGTACATTTCAATATTTAAGCCCAGATCAATCATGAAAACATGCGTATGGAGAGTGACTATAGGCTGAATTGCAGCACTTTTACATGCAGCTTTCCTGCCAAGTTACATGTTTCTTACTCAATAGTTATTGCATGGGCGACTATCAATTACTATGTATCATGAATCAAAAGAATTAAGGACAAAAGTGAATAAGACAAGCTTCGACTAGAAGAGGAGCCTTCAAGTCTTTCCAGTAAGTTACTTAACACATCATTATACCTCATGCTTCTCCTTTGCATCATAATGGTAAGGGAAAAGTTATAGCTTGTATGCCCTTCACTCTATTTGATAAAAAGTTATCAACCTTTAGTGCCATACTACATTCATCTTTCTCATTAATTAATAATCTCCTCAGAGATAGGACTTACATCTAAGATTTCTTATGTATTCCTTTCCATTATTTCCCTCTTTGCCAGAACCATTGATAAAAGAGTATATAAATAATATTATGACCATGCCAAATAGTCAACCCTGAAAATATAAAATATACAAGTAATATTACACAGACTGGTCATGCTGTGTGTGTATATATATATATATATATATATATATATATATATATATATATATATATATATATATACATGCATGCATGCAATAACAATTAGTGCCAAAGAGGCTATGGATTTGAAGGAGAGCATAGAAGGGTATAAAGGAAGGATGGAGAGAGGAAATGGAAAGGAGAAATGTTGCAATTATGCCATAAGTTTCACTGAGTCGTCGTTACCAGGATTCTCCATCATGTCAACTAATATAGGTATCCACTCTAGTTTTGAGTGTTTCCATACAATCCTTATCTGTTTTACAATTATATATTCTTAGAACAGAACAAAGCTCACCCTATCTTAAAACTGATTTCTAAGACAGTGGCATATTGATACAATGTAATACTCATCAGTAAAAACAGTGAGTTAGTGATACATATTACATGGAAAAGTCCCAGTTGCATCATTGTACATGAAAGAAGTATAACTTAAAAGGTTCTGTGCTGTATTATTTATTTTATAGTATATTATAAAATTGCAAAGTCATATGGACAAACAACAGACAGACAATAAGGGAGAAGGGATCTGAATTTCAAAAGGATATAATGAAATTTAGGGACCCATGGAAATCTTTATGTCTACAGCGTACTGCTTACTGGATGTACTTATCAAAATATATAGAACTCTACAATGCAATTGTGGACTTTTTTTATATAAATCATACTCAAATAAAACAGGAATGTGTGTAAATGTGTTCTAGGAAATGGTTAAAGGCCACTCACTTTGAGTCTCCGTGGGAGAAATATTGATAACTGTAGCACATGCACACAAAAATGGAAGATTAAAATGGTAATGCTATTGGTAAAACAGTGTTGTAGGAGAAAGATTGTTCATTTCTGGCTGCCCAGACTTGAAATAAGCAAACAGAAACCATATTATTTGCAATACTGTTTGGTCAATAGCTTAAGTGTATTTCTGGCTAACTCATATCTTAAATTAACTCATCTCCAGTAATCCGTGTATCACCACAAGGCTGGGGCTTACCTGTTAAAGTTCTGACATCTGTCCCTGGCAGAGCTACATGGCTTCTCACTGACTCCTTGTTTTTTCTCCTAGCATTCAGTTTAGTTTTCCCTGCCTATCTCTATTCTGCTCTGCACAGGTCCAAGACAGTCCTTTATTAACCAATGGTATTTACAATATACATAGTGGAATCCCACATAACTTCCCCTTTTCTGTTTAAATAAAAAGGAAGGTTTTAATTTTAATACAGAAAAAAATACATACAACAAAGCAGAAATCAAGCAAGAATTACAAGAAATTTCAAAGACTGTATATTGGTAGTTTTTCAGTAACTTTCTTTTGCATCTTGAAGAATGTCTGACAAACTCTTTGATGAAGCAGGAACCCTGAAGGATGGTCTCATCATTAGGCAATTTCAGCAGTCATTTCTCTGTGTGTCCTGCATGTCCAATTTATATAGCATAACATCAAGCAGTCCAGGCAACAACATTTTCTTGCTCAAATGACTAACAAACTCTATGAGGAGCCTCTGCGATGCCCATTATCCTTTTGAAATAATTGGTGCTGTCAGGAGCAGATGTGCCTCATTGGCATGAAAAGTTCTAACTTCTTAAAATATTTTAAATGCCATATTCCATAGGTCTTTGAAATGTTTGAAGATTATTTATCTAACTAAAATATGTATGTATGTATGTATGTATATATATATATATAAAACCTAACTGACTACAAGCTTGACTATTGTAGATTATTATCTATTAACCTGTATTTCTTAGTTATATATTGCATCTTAAAATGAACTGCACAATTACAATATCTTAATCAAGAGCAGAATTTTACATCAGTAGACCAAGATTCATACCAAAGCAAATTATTCATATCTATATAATATCCCATATTAAATATAAACATACATTTATAAACAGTCATTTAGGGAATTTGGGTGTAGTTCTCTCCAAACTACTTTCTGCTTT
Source organism: Myodes glareolus (assembly GCF_982192425.1). Lineage (NCBI taxonomy): Eukaryota > Metazoa > Chordata > Mammalia > Rodentia > Cricetidae > Myodes > Myodes glareolus. Next base: position 138,826,576 of record NC_142053.1, read on the forward strand.
TTATTGGGTGAAATATTTTGGGGGTGTTCACAACAAACTTTCAGGAGTGGCTTGGTCCATCAAAACACATTAGTCTGGAATTAATCCACAGGTTCTCCTCTTCTGTGGAAACAAAAGAAAATCCTCTTTCCAAAGCAACAAATCTTTAGACCCAAATTCTGAAGTCATGATACCTTTAGAACATATATGCTGGTTTAGTTTAACAGCCCATACAATGAAATGTCTCTCTGAACTTAGCTCCTTCACAGTCAAAATATTCAAAGAAAACACAATAGTATATAAAATACAGACTCTCTGCATATTTTCCATCTTTATGTGCCTTATTTTTCTTTACTCCTTTAATCTATGGCTGTCTGTACTCTGTCTCTTTATAGACTTTACTTTTTTTGAAACCACTTACTTCTTTTTATAACTGTCTATATTATTTTTCTTTTATCTCCCAAGCCTACATACATTTATCCAACACTGTGATCAATTTAGAGATTTATTTTTATCTGAATATATCTTTATTGTGTACCTGTAATTATTTTTTGACCAGAAGCACCCTCTTTTAATGCTAAGCAGTTATGGCTAGGGCCAACATGGCCCTGCCTGATTGCCAGTCCAACATAGTTGAGGCATATTTGATGCCTCTGAGAGCCATGTACATTGTCCCATTTTTAGGCATGCAGTGGGTCTATGTTGCCATTAAACAGGTTGTAGCACTCTGTTCACAAAACCCATTTAAATGCTCTGTAGTCAGATCTCCCACGAAAGAGTCAGAGCCATTTGTGCTGGTGAACCAGTAAGCTGCTACTTTTTTGAAAAAGAAGCTGTAAAGTTTTTAACTGTACCTCTCTTAAAGTAGCCACAGTACCCCTGCTCACCAAAAGCTCATCTAGAAAAAAAAATTGTGGCTACCAAGAAACTGTGATAAACTCTGTTCTTTTGTGTCTAGAATCCTTTTCACGTACTCTCAGGTTTTGAATGGATTTAGCTGGCCACAAGAAGCCCCAATTTGTTGTAGGAGACTGTTGGTTTCCAGGTGCCCAGACATGAAATAATCACACAGAAACCATATTATTTGCAATACGATTTGGCCAATAGCTTAAGTGTATTTCTGGCTAACTCATATATTAAATTTACCCATCTTAATTAATCTGTGTATTGCCATGTGGCTGTGGCTTATCAAGTGAAGTTCTGGCACCTGTCTCCAGTGGGGCTACATGGCTTCTCATTGACTCCTCTTTCTTTTTTCCGCCATTCTGTTTAGTTTCCCCACCTACCTCTATTCTGCCCTGCACAGGCACAAGACAATTCTTTATTAATCAATGGCATTCACAGCATACAGAGGGGAATCCCACATCAAAACAGATGTATGCAAGGCACTTGTCTAAACTTCTTACATTTTATATATATATATATATATATATATATATATATATATGCATATATATTACTTAATTTTCACAACAGCCTTATAGCCTGTGTTGTTACCATCTCTGTTCTACAAATAAGAAAACAGTTATGCAAAGATAACTGAATTACTAAAAAACACACAGTAAATTAGACTTGGATTCAAACCCAGGCAGTTTGGTTCCAGATGCCATGTTTCCATCCACTCAATCCCAATGCCTTTGTAATCATTAGAGAATATTAGGGAGAACACTGGAAAATAATTTTTTTTCATCTAGAATTCAAGTAGAGCTTAATTTGCAAAATCACTTCAAATAACAAAGGGCAATGTTCTGTGTACTCAAATCCAAAGGGAGAAATCAGATAAGTGTTCATAAAGTCATCAATTCCCAGGCTTTTTATATCAAACTATATTAGGCTTTGCTTATGAAAATGAAGAGAAAGAAAAGAAAATATTTTGGGAAAAGATAAATTTTTGTGAGGTTAAAAGAGAGGTTATGTCATAATTCAGAAGTAGCAATAGAACTGCTTTCTCCTCAGAATTAAGTATATCATATAACCTTTTTGTTGCTACCATTTATCTTATCAGCTTCACATATTCCAATATTACAGCAATGTTTGAAAACTACAACCCAGAGCTGGAGATATTGGTCAGTGGTAAGGTGCTTACATAGTGTACAGGAGGCCTTAGGTCCAATGCCCAGTACTACAAAAACCAACAAGCAAATCATAAGCAACAGCAAAAATTATACAACATACACAAATGCCTCAGGGATTTTTCTCTCCTTTGATTTGATTTCAATGAAAATATGTTGAAAATAAATTCACTTGGATATTGTTTATTTATATTTTATCGAAAAATGCATGAGATGTGGCATTTCTCTTGAAAAGACCATAAACATACACATTGAAAAACCCATATTTCTGAAATCCCACCATGGACAACACACTGACCAAATATGCTGCATGTAAGATTCATATTGGAAATCATATCTATCTTCAGGATGCATTTTCTCCTGTTTCTCTTTGTCAAAGCATTTTTAAATGTCATACTAAAAATAATGGATTTTGACATGCATAGCATGTTAACAAAAATAACATTTCTAGAGACACAGAGTGCACATTTCAGAAAATGGAGCTGCATGAAGAAATGATATTTATTGGTTGCTTTGAACTGGCAAAAGTTTTCACTATCTACCTGGCAGTCTGCTGCAGATAGATTTGGTACCCAGTAATAACAATATTTCTCAGTACTTTTTCTGAGTTTTAAGAGATTGTACAATTAAGAATATTCATTCATTCAAGAGACATAAAGAAAAAAATTAGACTGTTTCTTGGATTCTGTGACTCAGTGGAAGAAAAAAGTGGGTCCATTATGGGAGGACCCTCGTGTGTCTTCATTGATGTGTCTTGCTCTGATGTATTGTCCACTAGTATTCTCATGCTTGTCAAAGTTAGTTATATGAACAGAGGAGAGTCCCTACCTGGCTGAGAATTCTCACTCAGATGGGATTTGGTGTGTTTAGTTTTCTCTGGGGAATAAACTTGCATACTTAAGGAGAAGGTTTCAGATGGGACAACTCCTGTGTAACTGCATTGTTACCGGGTATTTTTTTTTATGGATTATTGTTCTCTGACTGTAACTTTAGACTGAATGTTGCCACAGTTCGACTTTATTCTATTAGAGAGGAACAAACAGCAGTTTGGATAGAGCATGCACTACTTGGTTTTTATAGCCTACATTTTTCATGTAGTAAATCCTGACACTTTACAATCATTAAGAATATATAAGAAGACTTGCTCCCAAATGTCTCTCCAGAGCTCAACCTGGGTTATAAAACAAGTCATCACAGAAGCCATACACTCAGGCTCACTTCTCCATGAGCTCAAACTGGCTAAACTAGTTATTTTAGGTAGGAAAGTCATAGCTTGTGTGCATGGAAAGTGATGTTCTTTTGAATCACATGGCTGTTGCTTCCTCCTCATTTACTTCCTCCAAATTAGTTTGCCCTATTTCTCATCTCATTAATAATGTAGCCTCTGTTAAGTGCATAGGACTCAGGTTAGATGGCTCTATTGCAGTTGCTAGGATCCAGCTGGTTTCTACACTGGGATTATGGAGCCCTCTACCAATGCAAGCTTTACCCTCACAGTATATATCTGGATAGCATTAGTCTGAGGAAATTTGAGATAACTACAATGAGCTTCCCTGACCTTGACTGCAGTTGTTGTGGGACCCTTTCATTAGCACCTGTCTTCCCTGCATATGGTCCCTCATATTAGAGCAATGACGATTACACACAGAACTGTTTGGACTGGACAGACAGGAGGAAAGCAAAAATAGGCTCAGGTTTAATTTTTCTACCTGAAAGCGCAATTGTTTTCAAGATATAGGACTTGCACTCTGGATAAAATGAAACCAAGATAGATGGAGTGGGTACACGTCTTCCAGTTTTATGGAGTTCTCTCTTGAAATAGAACAAATGTCTTTCTTCTTCCCTGATCCCAGGGAGCAGCATGAAGAACACAGGAGGGCCATGTTCAGAAGAAACCATATCTTCCAAAGACTGTGTCCTGTTGAAGTTTACTGAGTGCTGGTGCTTACTGGGTCTTGGCTACAATACTTGTCTGGGTATTGTGCTTCACATTATTTCTTAGCTCATTTCATTGTCCCAAGCCCTGTGAAATAAGAAATATTCTTGGAATGCTTAATAAATTATTTTTATTTAGCCCAAGTTTTTTTTCCAAGGTTGGTTCTCTTGCCTGTAATGTGGAAAAAAATTTTAACGTTCAAATTATAGATTTCTTTTTTCCTTCTACATTTTTAATTACATATATTTTCAGTCAAGAATCCCCCATTTTCCTCTTAATATTGTTTCCTTAATACATCCACATAAATCTCTATTTTATAATATTTATCACTCAATTTAATTCAGAAGTCAATGTGATATAGCCTAGGTAGAATCAGCATTTGTTTTTCTATGAAAAGCCATATGATCATTACTTTATGAATTGCAGTATATATGAACAACTCTCAATGATTCAAGTCTTCTGTAATATTATATATAAAAGCAATATATACAATACATAAAAGAATGAGGGTGTTTGTCTTCTAATAAAACTTTATATAAAGAAATAAGAGGATCATGCAATGATAAAACCTGGATTTGACATATATACAGAAACTTTAACAGTGGCAGACACCTGGATGAGTTAAATAGAAGTATGAAATTTAATTACTTTGTGGGCCTTGGATAAGTTTATTTACTGCCCCCAAACTAAGTTATTGTTGTGTGTGGAACAACAGTGATAGGTTTTTAAAGTATTAGAAAAAGTAAAAAAGAGTTTCCATTTAGCTTCTCTTTCAGATTAGTGAACACTAATTATCCTACTTTGATTTCAGTTGCTGTAATAAAAAGCTGGCCAAAAACTAATTGAGGAGGAAAGAGTTTATTTGGCTTACAGTTGCATGTAGTCCACTATAAAGGGACATCATGACAGGAACTCAAGGTAGAAGCTGGAAGCAGAGTCTGTGGAGTACTGCCTTACTTTTCCTGGTTGGCTCAGTTATCTTTCTTTTTCTCTTTTTTTTTTAATTTATTTTTTTTATTTGTTTGTTTATACAAATTTTCACTTCCTCCCCTCCTCCCCATACTCTCCCATTCCCCCCACTCCCTTTCCTCTTCCCTCTCCAGTCCAAAGAGCAGACAGGGTTTCCTGCCCTGTGGGAAGTTCAAGTTCCTCCTCCCTCCCTCCAGGCCTAGGAAGGTGAGCATCCAAACAGACTAGGATCCCAAAAAGCCAGTACACGCAGATGAAACAAGACCCAGTGCCATTGTCAATGGTTTCTCAGTCAGCCCCCATGTCAGCCACATTCAGAGAATCCAGTTTGATCACATGCTCCTTCAGTCCCAGTCCACCTGGCCTTGGTGAGCTCTCATTCGATTAGTCCCCTTGAATCAGTGGGTGAACACACCCCTCTCGGTCCTGATTTTCTTTTTCATGTTCTACCTCCTTCTGTTGCTCATTTGGACCTTGGCGGGGGGGGGCTCAGTCCGGTGCTCCAATGTGGGTCTCCGTCTGTATCGCCATCCATCGATGGATGAAGGTTCCCTCTGGTCCTGCCTAGCTTTCTCACGCTTTCCCTCCTTCTGCTTCTCATTTGGATCTAGGGAATTAAGTCCAGTGTTCCAATATGTGTCTCTGTCTCTATCTCCATCCATCGCCAGATGAAGGTTCTATGGTGATATGCAAAATATTCATCAGTATGGTTATGGGCCAAGGCCAGCTCAGGCACCCTCTCTCATGCTGGCCAGGGAAGAATCTGGGGACCTGTCCTTGGGCCTGAGAACCCCTCTAGAAGTAAGTCTCTTTCCAACCCTAAAATGGCTCCCTTAGTTGAGATATATGCTTGCCTGCTCCCATATCTATCCTTCCTCCCCCCATCACATTCCCCCACGTCATCCCCAATCCTCCCCCTCTCCCTTCTCCCTAATCATCTTCCCTTACTTCCACCCCCCACACCCCCCCATGCACCCAAGTTTGCCTTGCAATCTTGACTACTTCCTATATCCAGGAGGATAACTATATAATTTTCTTCAGGTTCACCTTCTTATTTAACTTCTCTAGGATCACGAATTATAGGCTCAAAGACCTTTAACTATGGCTAGAATCCACTTATGAGTGAGTAGATACCATATTCCGTTTTTTGGGTCTGGGTTACCTCACTCAGTAAAGCGTTTTCTATTTCCACCCATTTGCATGCGAAATTCAATATGTCATTGTTTTTTACCGCTGAGTAAAACTCTAATGTGTATATGTTCCACACCTTCTTTAACCATTCTTCTATTGAGCAGCACCTAGGTTGTTTCCAGGTTCTGGCTATTACAAATAGCGCAGCTATGAACATAGTTGAACAAATGCTTTTGTAGTATGATAGGGCATCTCTTGGGTATATTCCCAAGAGTGGAATTGCTGGGTCCTGAGGGAGGTTGACTCCCAGTTTCCTGAGAAACTGCTACACTGATTTCCACAGTGGCTGCACAAGTTTGCATTCCCACCAACAATGGATGAGTGTTCCCCTCACTCCACATCCTCTCCAGCATATCATTGGTGTTTTTAAGATTAGTTATTCTGACAGGTGTAAGATGGTATCTCAAAGTTGTTTTGATTTGCATTTCCCTGATCACTAAGGAGGTTGAGCATCACCTTAAGTGTCCTTTGGCCATTCGAAGTTCATCTGTTGTGAATTCTCTGTTCAGTTCAGTACCCCATTTTTTAAATGGGCTAATTAGAGTTGTAGTGTCTAGTTTCGTGAATTCTTTGTATATTTTGGAGATCAGGCCTTTGTCTGATGAGGGGTTGGTTAAGATCATCTCCCAGTCAGAAGGTAGTCTTTTTGTCTGACTGACAGTGTCCTTTGCTTTACAGAAGCTTCACAGTTTCAGGAGGTCTCATTTATTCATTGCTTCTCTTATTGTCTGTGCTATTGGGGTTCTACTTAGGAAGTTGTCTCCTGTGCCTATATCTTGTAGACTACTTCCCACTTTCTCTTCTATCTGGTTCAAAGTGGTCAGATTAATGTTGAGGTCTTTAATCCATTTGGACTTGATTTTTGTGCATGGTGATAGATATGGATCTACTTTCATTCTTCTACAGGTTAACATCCAGTTATGCCAGCACCATTTGTTAAAGATGCTTTCCTTCTTCCAAGGTATGCCTTTAGCTTACTTGTCAAAAATCAGGTGTTCATAGGTTTGTGGGTAAATATCTGGGTCTTCTATTCGATTCCATAGGTCGACTTCTCTGTTGTTATGCCAATACCAAGCTGTTTTCAATACTGTCGCTCTGTAATAGAGTTTGAAGTCAGGGATGGTAATGCCTCCAGAAGTTCCTATATTCTATAAGATTGTTTGACTGTCCTGGGTTTTTTGTTTTGCCATATAAACTTGATTATTATTCTCTCAAGGTCTGTGAAGAAGTTTGATGGGTTTTTGATGGGGATTGCATTGAATCTATAGATTGCTTTTGGTAGAATTGCCATTTTTACTATGTTGATTCTCCCAATCCAAGAACAGGGGAGGTCTTTCCATTTTCTTGTGTCCTCCTCAATTTCTTTCTTCAAAGACTTAAAGTTCTTGTCAAATAGGTCTTTCACTTCCTTGGTTAGAGTAACCCCAAGATATTTTATGCTGTTTGTGGCTATCTTGAAAGGTGAAGTTTCTCTGATTTCCCTCTCTGCTTTTTTATCCTTTGTGTATAGGAGGGCAACCGATTTTTTGTAGTTGATTTTGTATCCTGCCATATTACTAAAGGTTTTTATCAGCTGTAGGAGTTCTTTGGTAGAGTTTTTGGGGTCGCTTATGTATACTATCATATCGTCTGCAAATAACGAAAGTTTAACTTCATCCTTTCCAATTCGAATCCCCTTGATCTCCTTATGTTGTCTTATTGCTATTGCTAGAACTTCAAGCACTATATTGAAGAGGTATGGAGAGAGCAGACAGCCTTATCGTGTTCCTGATTTTAGTAGAATGTCTTTGGGTTTCTCTCCATTCAGTTTGATGTTAGCTGTCAGCTTGCTGTATATTGCTTTTATTATATTTAAGTATGATACTTGTATCCCCAATCTCTCCAACACCTTTATCATAAAGGGATGTTGAATTTTGTCAAATGCTTTTTCAGCATCCAATGAAATGATCATATGGTTTTTTTCTTTCAGTTTATTTATATGATGGATTACATTGATAGATTTGCATATGTTGAACCAGCCCTGCATCTCTGGAATGAAGCCCACCTGATCATAATGGATGATTTTTCTAACGTGTTCTTGGATTTGGTTTGCCAGGATTTTGTTGAGAATTTTTGCGTCAATGTTCATGAGTGAGATTGTCCTGTAATTCTCTTTCTTGGTTGTGTCTTTATGTGGTTTGGTATTAGGGCATCTGTAGCTTCATAGAAAGAGTTTGGCAATGACTCTTCTGTTTCTATATTGTGAAATACATTAAGAAGTGTAGGTATTAGCTTTTCCTGGAAGTTCTGGTAGAATTCTGCATTGAAACCATCTGGTCCTGGGCTTTTTTTGGTAGGGAGATTTTTGATAACAGCTTCTAATTCTTCACGACTGACAGGTCTATTTAGATTGTTCACCTTGTCTTGGTTCAACTTTAGTATATGGTACTTATTTTAAAAATTGTCCATTTCTTTTACGTTTTCCGATTTTGTGGCATACAGGCTTTTGTAGTAAGATCTAATGATTCTCTGAATTTCCTCTGTGTCTGTGGTTATGTCCCCCTTCTCATTTCTGATCTTATTAAGCTGCATGTTGCTGTTTGATTAGTTTGGCTAGGGGTTTGTCAATCTTGTTGATTTTTCTCCAAGAACCAGCTTTTTGTTTCATTGATTCTTTGAATTGTTTTCTGTGTTTCTATTTTGTTGATTTCGGCCCTCAGTTTGATTATTTCCAATCTTCTACTCCTCCTGGGTGAATCCGCTTCTTTTTGTTTCTAGAGCTTTCAAGTGTGCTGTTACGTCTCCAATATGTGCTTTCTCCATTTTCTTTAATTGGGCACTTAGTGCTATGAACTTTCCTCTTAGCACTGCCTTCATAGTGTCCCATAGGTCTGAGTATGTTGTGTCTTTATTTTCATTAAATTCAAGGAAGACTTTAATTTCTTTCTTTATTTCTTCCTTGACCCAGGGTGATTTAATAGTTGACAGTTCAACTTCCATGAGTTTGTTGGCTTCCTGGGGATAGCATTGTTGTTGAATTCTAACTTTAATCCATGGTGATCTGTCAGGACACAGGTGGTTACTAATATTTTTTTGTATCTATGGAAGTTTGCTTTGTTACCAAGTATGTGGTCAATTTTTGAGAAGGTTCCATGGGCTACAGAGAAGAAGGTATATTCTTTCCTATTTGGGTGGAATGTTCTATAGACATCTGTTAAGTCCATTTGATTCAATACCTCCAATAAGTCTCTTATTTCTCTGTTGGGTTTCTGTCTGATTGCACTCTCCATTGGTGAGAGAGGTGTGTTGAAGTCTCCTACTATTAGTGTGTGTGGTTTGATGACTGCCTTGAGTTCTAGAAATGTTCTTTTTACATAAGTGGGTGCCTTTATATTAGGGGCATAGATATTCAGGATCGAGACTTCCTCCTGATGAGTTGTTCCTGTTATGAGTATGAAATGTCCATCTCCATCTCTACTGATTGATTTTAGTTTGAAGTCAATTTTTTTAGATATTAGAATGGCCACACCCACTTGTTTCTTAGGTCCGTTTGCTTGGAAAACCTTTTCCCAATCCTTTACTCTGAGTAGATGTCTGTCTTTGTGGTTGAGGTGTGTTTCTTGTAAACAGCAGAATGTTGGATCCTGTTTTCGTATCCAATCTCTAAGTCTCTGCCTTTTTATAGGTGAATTGAGTCCATTGATATTAAGTGACATTAATGCCCAGTGGTTGTTGACTCCGGTTATATTTTTTTGGGGGGACGAGTAGAGTGTATGTTTTTCCCTTCTTTGAGTTGTGCTTGTGAAGGGTTGCTAGATGTCTGAGTTATTTTAGATGGTGTTGGGAATTTTGGATTCCTTGGGTTGTGATTTGCCTTCTAATACTTTCTGTAAGGCTGGATTTGTAGCTACATATTGTTTAAGTTGTGTTTATCCTGGAATATTTTGTTTTCTCCATTGATAGTGAACGATAGCTTGCCTGGGTATAGTAGTCTGGGCTTGCATCCATGATCTCTTAATTTCTGCAGTACCTCTATCCAGGACCTTCTGGCTTTCATGGTTTCCATAGAGAAGTCTGGTGTAAGTCTGATACATTTAACTTTAAAAGTTACTTGATCTTTATCCTTTGCAGCTCTTAATATTTTTTTAATCTGAATATTTTGTGTTTTGATTATTATATGGCGAGGGGATTTTTTTTTTGATCCAGTCTATTCGGTGTTTGGTATGATTCTTGAATCTTCATAGGGATATCATTCTTTAGGTTGGGGAAGTTTTTTTTCTATAATTTTGTTGAATATATTTTCTGGACCTTTGATCTGCAATTCTTCTCCTTCTTCTACCCCTATTAATCTTAGATTTGGTTTTTTTATTGTGTCTCACATTTCCTGAATATTTTGTGATGAGATTTTGCTGGATTTGCTGTTTTCTTTGGTCAGAGCGTTTAATTTCTCTATGGTGTCTTCAGAGTCTGAGATTCTTTCTTCTATCTCTTGTATTCTGTTGGTTATGCTTGTTTCTGAAGTCTCTGTTCATTTACCTAGATTTTCCATGGCCAGCCAGCCCTCGGTTTGTGTTTTCTTCATTGCGTCCATTTCAGTTTTCAAATCTTGAACTGGTTCTATTACTTGTTTGATTGTTTTTTCTTGGTTTCCCAGAATTTCATTTACGGATTTACTCATTTCTTCAACCTTTTTGGTATGTTTCTCTTCCATTTCTTTACTCATTTCCTCAGTCTTTTTGTTATACTTATCTTCCATTTCTTTACGCCAGATTTTCACCTCCTGTTTAAGTTCCTCTATTATTTTCATAAAGATCCGCTTAGAGTCGATTTCTTCTATTTCTTCTGAAGTAGGGTGTTCAATTCTTCTAGTTTCATGATCCCTGGATTCTGGAGATGTCATGTTGCCTTTCAGGTTGTTGGAGGAATTCTTGCATTGGCGCCTGCCCATCTCCTCCTCTCTGGATGAAACTCCTCAGCACTCTCTGGATAGAGCTCCTCAACACTCTCTGGATAGGACTCCTCAGCACTCTCTGGATAGAACTCCTCAGCACTGCAGCAGGGATAGCTGGTATTCCTAGGACCCAGGAGACAAAAGGGCGGCAGCAGTGGGGGCAGGGAGGGGTCCCGTGGAACATCGAATACCCTGCTGCAGAAGCTGAGGAGGGAAGGCCAGTGCTCTCTCCCGGGACAGACCGCCCAGGCGAGCACCCACTCACCTCTCTGGATAGAACTCCTCAGCACTGCAGCAGGGATAGCTGGTCTTCCCAGGACCCAGGAGACAATAGGGCCTTATCTTTCTTTTTTATGGTTTTCATTGCACTTTATATTTTTCTCCTCTCCCCTCCCTTACTCCAATCTCTCCTTCTACCATCTTCTGTAACCCCCATGCTCCAAATCTGCTCAGAAGATCTTGTCTTTTTCTATTTCTATTAGATCAATGTATGCCTCTCTTGGGGTCTTTGCTTTCTTGGTTCTCTAGGATTGTGAATTGCAGGCTGGTTTTTCTTTGTTTTATGTCCAAAAGCCACTTACAAGTGAGTACATATTATATTTGTCTTTCTGGGTCTGTGTTACCACAATCAATGTGGTTTTTTTCTAGCTTCATCCATTTGCCTGAAAATTTCAGGATGTCGTTTTATTATTTACTGCTGTGTAGTACTTCATTGTTTGAATGTATCACATTTTCTTTATTCATTCTTCAGTTGAGGGGCATATAGGTTGTTTCCAGGTTGTGACCATGACAAATAATGCTGATATGAACATAGCTGAGTACGTGTCCTTGTGATATAAATGAGCTTCCTTTGTGTATATACACAAAAGTGATATTGCTGGGTCTTGAGGTAGATTGTTTCCTAATTTTCTGAGAAATCACCATAGTGATTTCCAAAGCAGCTGTACACGTTTGCACTCCCACCAGCAATGGAGAAGTGTTTCTTTTACTCCATATCTTCTCCAGCATAAGCTGTCATCAGCATTTTTGATCTTGGCCATTCTGAAACGTGTAAGATGATATCTCAAAGTTGTTTTGATTTGCATTTCTTTGATGGATAAAGATGCTGAACATTTTCTTAGGTGTCTTTCAGCCATTTGAGATTCATCTGTTGATAGTCATCTGTTTATGTCTGTACCCCATTTTTATTGGATTATTTTTTCTTTTGATGACCTATTTCTTGAGTTTTGTGTGTGTGTGTGTGTGTGTATGTGTGTGTGTGTGTGTGTGTGTGTGTTTGGAGATCAGTAGTCTGTCTACTGTAAGTTGGTGAAAATCTTTTCTCATTCTGTGAGCTGCCGTTTTTGTCATGTTAACTGTGTTCTTTGATTTACAGAAGCTTCCCAGTTTCCAGAGGTCCATTTATTAACTGTTGCTCTTAGTGTTTGTGCTATTGGGATTATATTTAAGAAGTAGTCTCCTGTTCCAATGTCTTTAAGTGTACCTCCCACTTTCTCTTCTATGAGGTTCGGTGTGGTCGGTTTTGTATTGAGGTCTTTGATCCATTTGGGCTTGAGTTTTATGCGTGGTGATAGATATGGATCTATTTGAATTCTTCTACACGTTGATATCCAGTTATGCCATTTGTTGAATATGCTTTTATTCCATTTTATATTTTTAGCTTCTTTGTCAAAAGTTAGGGGTTTGTAGGTGTGTGAATTGATATCCAGGTCTTGGATTCTATTCCATTGGCCCTCCTGTCTCTTTTTATGCCAATACCAGGTGGGATAGTTCTATAGTAGAGTTTGTGTCAGGGATGGTAATGCCCCCAGAAGTTCCTTTAATATACAAGATTGTTTTAGATATCCTGGGTTTTTTCTTTCCCATGTGAAGTTGAGTCTTGTTCTTTTGAGGTCTGTGAATAATTTTCTGGGAGTTTGATGGGCATTGCATGGAATCTGTAGATTGATTTTGGTAAGATTGCCATTTTTACTATGTTTATTCTACCTACCAAAGAGCATGGGAGATCTTTAGTTTTCTGGTGTCTTTAATTTCTTTCTTCAAAGATTTAAAGTTCTTATCATTCAGGTCTTTTACACATTTGGTTAGAGTATTCTCAAGATATTTTATGTTATTTGTGGCTATTATGAAGGGTGATGTTTCTTTGATTTCTTTTTCAGTCCTTTATCATCTGTATAAAGGGGGGGTACTAAATTTTTGAGTTAATTATGTATCATGCTGTATTACTGAAGGTGTTTATGAGTTGTAGAAGTTCCCTGATAGAAGTTTTGGGGTCATATATGTATAGTATCATATCATCAGCAAACAGTGAGAGTTTGACTTCTTTTCCAATTTGTATACACTTGATCTCCTTTTGTTGTCTTATTGTTCTAGTTAGAACTTCAAGTATTATATTGAATAGATATGGAGAGAGTAGACACCCTTGTCTTGTTTGTGATTTCAGCAGGGTCACTTTGAGCTTCTCTCCATTTAGTTTGACGTTGACTGTTGGCTTGCAGTATATTCCCTTTATTATGGTTGGGTATGTTTCTTGAATCCCTACTTTCTCCAAGACTTTTATTATGAAAGAGTGTTGAATTTTGTCATGGGATTTTTTTCAGCATCTAATGAGATGATCATTTGGTGTTTTCTTCTTTCAGTTTGTTTATATAGGGGATTACATTGACAGATTTTCATATGTTGAACCATCCCTGCATTTCTGGGAAGACACCTACTTGGTCATTGTAGATGATTTTTCTTATGTGTTTTTGGATTCAGTTTGCCAGTATTTTATTGAGTATTTTTGTATTAGTGTTCACAAGTGAGATTTGTCTTTTATTCTCTTTCTTAGTAATGCCTTTGTGTGGTTTATGTATCAGGGTAACTGTAACCTCGTAAAAAGAGTTTGGCAATGTTCCTTCTGTTTGTATTGTGTGGAACAATTTGATGAGTATTGGTATTAGTTCTTTCAAAACCTTGTAGAATTCTGCACTGAAATCAACTGGTCCACAGCTTTTTTTTTGGTTGGGAGACTTTTGATGACTGTTTCTATTTCCTTAATGGTTATAGTTGTATTTGATTTGCTTATCTGGTGTTGATTTAATTTTGGTAAGTGATATTTACCAGAAAGTTTCCATTTCCTTTAAGCTTTCCAGTTTTGTGATGTATAGGTTTTTGTAGTATGATCTAATGATTCTCTGGACTTCCTCTGTGTTTGTTGTTATGTCCCTCTGTTCATTTCTGAAGTTGTTAATTTGAATATTCTTTCTCTGCCTTTTGATTAGTTTGGATAAAGGTTTGTCTATCTTGTTGATTTTCTTGATTCTCTTTGTCTCATTGATTCTTTGTATTGTTTTCTTTGTTTCTGTTTTGTTGATTTCAGTTCTCAATTTGATTATTTCCTATCATCTAGTCCTCCTGGGTGAGTTTTCGTCTTTTTGTTTTAGAGTTTTCAGGTGTTCTCTTAACTTGCTAGTGTGGGATTTTTCCATCTTTTTTATGTAGCCATTTACTGCTATGGACTTTTCTCTTAACACTGCTATTATTGTATCCCGTACGTTTGGGTAGCTTGTGTAATGATTTTTGTCGAATTTTAAAAAGTTTTTAATTTCTTTTTTTACTTCTTCCTTGACCCTTTGGTGATCCAGGTGAGCTTTGTTGATTTTCCATGTGTTTGTGTGCTTTCTGAAATTAGTGTTGCTGTTGAACTATAACTTAAAATCATGGTGATCCGATAAGATACATGGGGCTATTCCAGTTTTTTTTAATCTATTGAGGTTTGCTTTGTGACTGAGTCAATTTTTGAGACTGTTCCATGAGGTGCTGAGAAGGTATATATTTTATGTTTGGATGGAATGTTCTATAGATGTCTGTTAAGGACATTTGTGTCATGGCATCTGTTAGTTCCCTTATTTCCCTATTAAGTTTCTGCCTGACAGACCTGTCCAGTGGTTAATGTGGAGTGTTGAAGTCTCCCACTATTAGTATGTGGGGCTTAATGTGTGATTTAAGCTTCTTTTACATATGAGGATTCCCTTGTATTTGGGGCATAGATGTTCAGTACTGAAATTTTCTCTTGGTGGATTTTTCCTGTGACAAATATGGAATGTTCTTTGTCTCTTTTGACTGATTTTAGTTTGAAATCTTTTTCTTAGATGTTAGGAAAGCTATACCATCTTGTTTCTTAGGTCCATTTGATTGGAAATTCTTTTCTCAACCCTTTCCTCTGAGGTGATATCTGTCTTTGAGCTTAAATTGTATTTCTTGTATGCACCAGAAAGATGAATTCTGTTTTTGTATCCAAACTCTTAACCTGTGTATTTTTATAGGTGAGTTGAGTTCATTTTTATTAAGGGATATTTTTGACCAGTGATTGCTATTTCCTGTTATTTTAGTTTTCATTGTTGGTGATGTTATTGTGTGTGTTTTTCCCATCTTTGGGATTTGTTGCTGTGAAATCATCTATTGTCTATGTTTTTGTGGGTGTATCTGACTTCCTCAGGTTTTCCTTCTAGCACTTTGTGTAGGGCTGTATTTGCATCTAGGTATTGTTAAAATCGGTTCTACATGGAATAATAATCTATGGTGATTGAAAATTTTTATGAATATAGTAGTTTCTTAATGTCTGCATAACGCTTGACAAAGATCTCGATTTCATTGTTTCTCATTGAGAAGTCTGATGTAATTCTGATAGGTTTGCCTTTCTATCTTACTTGGCCTTTTTTCTTCACAGCTCTTAATATTCTTTCTTTATCCTGTATGTTAAGTGTTTTGATTATAATGTAGCGAGGGAACTTCTTTTGTTGTGGTCTTATTTGGTATTCTGTAAGCCTCTTGTATTTTCATAGGCATATCCTCCTTTAGATTGGGAAAGTTTTCTTCTATGATTTTGTTGAGTATATTTTCTGTGCCTTTGAGTTCGACTTCTGCTTCTATCGCTATTATTCTTAAGTTTGGTGTTTTCATGGTGTCCCAGATTTCCTAGATATTTTGTGTTAATCTTTTGTTAGATTTAATATTTTTTTTTTACCAATGAGTCTATGTCCTCTCTCAAATCTTCAACACCTAAGATTCTTGCTTCCATCTCTTGTATTCTGCTGTTTATGCTTGCATTTGTGTTTCCTGTTCATTTACCCATATTTTCTATTTCCAGAATTCCCTCAGTTTGTGTTTTCTTTATTGTCTCTATTTTGGTTTTCAAGTCTTGAATTATTTCTTTCACTTGTTTTATTGCTTTTTCTTGATTTTCTTGATGTGTTTTGTTGATTTCTTCCAATTTTTTGTTTGTCTTTCCCACCACTTATTTGAGGGATTTTTTTATTTCCTCTTTAAAGACCTCAAACATTTGCCTAAAGTTATTTTTAAGGTAGTTTTGTTCTGCTTCATCTGTTTTGGGGTGTTGTAGAACCACTAATTTTTGGTGATGCCTTGTTGCTCTTTGTGTTGTTGAGTGTTTTCTTTCCTTGTTGTCTATTGATCTTTTTCTCCAATTGGTGTAGTTGAGACTCTTTCTCTGATGATCATTCTTCCCAATGCCAGTGCATCCAAAGTTCAGATGGTTGCTCCTTGAGGTGGAGTAGGGGCTATGGTTCCAGTCACTAGGTGTTCCTGGAGGTGGATCAGGGCTTCCTACCTGCTCCTGGAGTTTGCTATGGCCTTGCTTGCCTGCTCCTGGAGGTTGCTTGGCTCATAAACCTATTTTATAACCAAATTTTATGAAAATATTGATGAAGATGCAGGCTAATTGCTGTTGTGTAGAACAGTAAATCCCTGACTGGATTTCAAATCCATTATCTAGTTTGGCAGCAGACTGAGAAGGGACTTCAGGGAGAGCCCACAAGGAGAAAAGAAAAGAAAAATCTAGCCAGTTGGGCATTGACTCTAGCTGAGTGTAGCTCAGGCCTATGCCGGTGGCTGTAAAGCCATAGGCAAACAGCTTTTTCATGAATGTGTACCCTAAACTTTGGTTGCCAAATCAAGCATGAACAATAAAAGCCCAGAGACAGTTATCTTCAACCTGAAGATCAGAAAAGCAAAGCAACCAGATATTGGCTCTCACCTCTCTACCTCAGACAAAAAATAGGCAAGATCCTGCCTCCACCAATCCTGAAGACTACACACCCCACACTCCACACTCCCCAGTTATCTTTCTTATATAGTTTCAAGCCTAGGGTGACTCCAACTATAGTGGGATGGGTTTTGCTACATCAATCATTAAGCAAAAAAAAAATTCTAGTCATGGCCTTGGGTCAACCTGATAAAAACAGTTCATCAAATGAGATTCCCTTTTCTCAGGTATGTCTAATTTTGTGTGAGGTGACAAAAATTGTAACATTCTACTCTATATCAACTTTGGTATATTAACACAACACTTCAATACATACCCTTTGAATTTCTTGTTCCCAAGATTTCATGTTAATATCACATGTGAAAAGTGTAAATATTTCATGTTAATATCTTGTGTGTAAATGTATAAAGCATGATATAACTTTAAATGTCCCACAGCTTTTATAACTTTTGGTGCTTTAAGAATCTGTTTAAAAATCTAAAGTCTCTTTATTCCACAATTGAGATTCCTTTCTCTCAGATATGTGAAGTTGGTGTCACATTGACAAGAATTAACTATGACACCAATTACTCATTTTAAGCACATGATTAAATAATGATAATATAGTCATAGACAAAATCCTTTTTAGTTTACCACCATCCAGGGATTCAAGGACCATTAGTCCCACCTCAAATAATAAAGAATAAAGAAGGCATACAGGGTTGACCTTGAAGAATGATTGGATCTTCCTTCAGGACTTCCTTTCTTTCTTAGAATCAAAGAGAGGACATTCTAAGAAGCAATATCTGGGTATAAAGAGATAAAACTTGTGTATGTAGTATTTTCAGAAAACTGAAAAATTGGCTCATTTAGCTATAAAACATGCTGATAAACAGTGAAATAGACTACAACTGTCAAGTCACCTTCTTTACTCAAAGATCTATTATTTCATACAAAGCAGAATATGTATCTAGTTAAAAAACATTGCATTCTTCAATTTCCTTTATAGTGACAGATGAACAGTTTGGAACAATGAGCTCTAGGGAGATGTTTTAGGAAGAACTTATTTTATAAGTAAATAGAAAGGATCTGTAAGAAGAAAGCTTCTTTTCTGAACTGGAAAGTGGATATAATAGTTGGAGATTTGCCAACCTATTTGCAGTCATGAAAACGATAGCAACATATTGTCAGCACCACTGCAAGGTGGGGGCATAAGACACACAATATGACATAAAAAAGCCTGTGCTCCCTGTGATTTTACTGAACTATCACATCAGCCCTAATTACATTTTTCCAGACTTTGATCATATAAGAAAATGGTAGTCTCCTTACTGGTTTTAGCTTCTGTGCATATACTTTTCACTGTTCATGAATGAATAACTAACACACAATGACTTTTGAAGTGATAGAGAGTACACTGATAAAGTAGTTTAGATATATATATTTTAGGAATCCAAGTAGGTTACAAGTTGAATATTGCATAATACAAAAGTCTGAAATCTGAAATGCTCCCAAATCCAAAAAGGTCAAACCTTTTTGATCATTGACATGATAACACAAGTGGAAATTTCCACACCTGACCATGTCTAATAGATCATGGTAAAAATGTAGTCATTTCAAAAATATTCTGTATTCTTATATACAAGTTTTATATTGGCATAAGTATTTTGTGTCTAGCTGTATGTAAAAGCAAATAGTATAAAACTTTTAAAAAGTCAAAAACACTTTTAGATGTAAGCAGTTTGAATATGGAAACTCAACTTGGAGTGAAGACTTCAGACTAAAACCTATGAATAATATCAGGAGAAATAGCAGAAAATTTTTATTTTTTCTAAGGAGAGAGCTAAAATGCTTGACTAAAGATAGTTAACTCTAAGAATAGGCCAGCTATACAGGAGACCAACACCTGTAAACAGTCTTGGGGCAAACTAATAAATGTAATTACAAGCATACCCAATTTTGCATTTTTCTGTGTTATACTATAGTGGCTCATTTTTAATGCCAACCTGACACATGTCAGAGTCATCTAGGAAGAAGGAACCTCAATTGGTAAAAATTCTTCCATTAGATTGATCTGTGGGGACATTTTCTTAGTTGATGATTAATGTGGGAGGCTCGAGCTCACATTCTGGTGGTGCCATACCTTGACAGGTGGTCCAGTGTTGTATAGGAAAGCAGGCTGAGAATATCACGGAGTATAAACTGGTAAAAAGTGTTTCTCCATGTCTTCTGCATCAATACTTACCTCCATTTTCCTGCCTTGAGCATCTACCCTAAATTTATTTGAGGATGGATTGTGATATGGAAGGCAAAGTGAAATAAACTTTTTTCTCATATTACTTGTGCTCATAGTATTTTGATCACAGCAGTAGAAACTGTAACTAAGACATGTGCTTTACATATGTTGTGTTACAAGTTGAAGTTTTCTGGCAAACTTTCAGGGAACTGTTGTAGAACTATCTTTTTGTATACTGTGAAGATGTGTTGCTCTCATTGGTTTAATAGAGAGCTAAATGGCCAATAGTCAGACAGAGAGAACTCTAGAAGAAGGACATATCACTAGTCAGGAGAGGAAGCAAGATATGCACAAGGGCAGGTAAATGCCACAAGTCATGTGGCAAAATGTAGATTGATAAAATGGGTTAATTTAATTTGTAAGAGCTAGGTAGTAACAAGCCTAAATTATCTGCCAAGATTTTATATTTAATAAGAAATCTCTTGTGGTTACTTTGGAGATGGTTGGCAGGACAGAAATGTCTGCTTACAGGGAACCACTCTACCTACAATATTTCTCGAGTAGTTTCAATGTCCATTTGCATTGTTTAGTAACAATGTAATTTTAAAATACTATTTCACATTTATTCATTGAATGTGACACACATGTATACAATTTATCATGATTATACTATCTTCTGTTTCTCCCTCCAACCTCTCCCAAGACCCTCTCATCACATCTGTCTCCAAATTTCATTGCTTAGAGCAAAAATAATTTTTAATGAAGGCACATAAAGTATTTATATTCAATGCAATGACATGCTTAAATTATAGCATCATACATGTACAAAATTTTCACAGTTATTTTTCAGTCAAAGAGGACATTATTAATGGTGATGAGATTTTGTAGAATGTATATTTCAGTAATTAGTAGGAAATTTAAGTTTGAATCGTTTTTTTGATGATCTATAAAGTATTGATGTTAAAAGAATATATTTTATTAATTCTTTGAGAATTTCACATATGTGTGAAATGTATTTTGATCATATTCATTCTCCTATTCACTCTTCTCTTTGATGTCTCTCAGAGTCACCGCCCTCCCTTCTCCCAACTTCATGCCTTCTTGCACTGTGAATGTTTGAAACAGCCATATGAAAACTATTTTATAAGCATATATACGCATATATATGTTATGTACTGGGATTCCTTCTCTTGAGTTGTCAGGAGAGCCCCCATGCTTCTCTCTACCAGTTTGTTGCCATGCTCTTTATTGCCCATCATAATTTGACATGATCTTATTGCTGAAAACAGCACATATTTTAGTCACAGGGCCTGGAGAAATTAAGATGATAATGAATTGGAGGCATTCTCTATATTGGCTAGCTTTTCTAGTACCAGAAGTACCTGTATAGGCTACTGAGTCGTCAACAGTCTCATCTAACTATGAGCCCTGTGACATACATTTACAACCAGTATAGCAATACATGCCCATAAGTATAATGTTGATATAAATATTATACAAGTGTTGCAAGTGGCAGCCACTTGTTCATCCTGGCCAACCAGAACTGATATAACCACACAGAAACAGTATTAATTAAATCACTGCTTAGCCCATTAGACCTAATTTCTTATTGACTAACTCTTACATCTTAATTTAACTCATTTTTATTAATCTGTGCATCACCACGAGGTCATGGCCTACCAGAGAAGTTTCAGTGCTGTGGGAACTCCTTCTGCTCCTTCAGCCAATCGCTGCTGAGTTACCAGCCCACTGGGGTGTGGTCTCTCTCTCTCTTTAAAAAAAAAAGCAGCAGTTGTCCTTCTCTCTCTCTCTGGCTTCCGGCTCCGCTTCTGGCTCCTGGACTCCTTTCCTGTTCGTGCGGAGGGGCTGTTGTCTGGGACGATAATCTGTAAGTTTTTTCCCCTTTGAATAAATAACCATTCTATTAATCATAATTCCAAACTGGTGTGGGATTGTCTGTGACTTATGCCTTCATCTGGTGCCCCACGTTTGGTTGTAGAACCCCCGCTTCCCCCCCCCCCCTCAACTGCTTGCTGCCAGCTCGGCTAGTCACGAGACCTCCCTCAGCTGCAGCCTGTGTCCTGTGTGTGGAGCAGCAGTTTAATTAAATCCCACGCCTCCCAAGCTCCACAGGCTTGGGACAATCTCTGCAAGCCTGGTTTGCTCTTTTCTGAGTTGTTTTTAAATTCTCCTTGTAAGTGCGGTGCTTTAGTGGTGTGAATCAGAACGACTCGGTAACATGGAGACATACGCGGCTTCCGGGTTTCTCTTTTCTACCCCTGGATTCTGGGTTTCTGGTTCCATGTATGGAATTGATTTAATTACATTTTCTTTGTTGAGAAACTTATATTTTCTAGTTTTTAGCAAATACTAAGGCAGACACTGAAACAGGACCCATTTCCGTCACCTTTGCAGTGGTTCTAGTCGCAACTTGGCAACAGCGCCACCAACTAGACAAGAGGTAATATGGCAGTTTTTGTTTCCAATACCAATTTTACCGTTTTCTTTATTAATACAATGGATTATGTCATGCAAGGTTTATATGACTATGGGGATATATTAATTTACTTGTTACTAGGTTTCAGTTTTCTTTTCAATATTTTATCATTAAGAAAGATACTATTTTTACTGACTAATATTGAACAACTAGTTGAAAGGATTAAAATTATTGAAAATCAGGGGTTATCTGAACAAGTGGATACTATGATAGACAAAATTGACTCCATGTCCAAGGGTACTAGGAAGTTACCTGAAAGGGTTCAGGCTGTTGAATTTGATGTTCAGACGTTACCACAAAGTTTTGATAAGGTAACAGATAGAATGTACCTCCAGAATGGGAACCAAGAAACTGATACCTTAGTGAAATGCCTAGAAACACGGGTAGGTCAGGAGATTCAAGATTTAAGGGAGAGAATGATAAAAAGATTAGAAATTATTGAAGAAATTATTGGAGCTGGTGAACAGAGTAAGAAGGCACAAGGACAGGATACAATGCCACCACCAGCTGTTAGAACTGGCTTACCCAGGGTTCTAACAACATACCCTGTAATTTATTCTGACAAAGGGTCAACTTCTAAAGGCTCAAAGGGAGTTAAAGAAGCTAGAGGGACACCAATAGCAATGAATGATTTAAAAGAAATTAAGCAAGCTGTCGTTAATTATGGCTTGCACTCTGCATTTGTTAAGGAAATGATAAGGACTTGGGCTTCTAATGTCAGAGCTACCCGCCATGATTTCTCTCAGCTAGTGTCTGCAGTTTTAGATGATGGACCTTCCTTGATGTTTGGAACTTATTTCAGAGAAGAATCCAAACATATGGAACAGCAAGGAAGAGCAAAAGGTGTGGAGGTTTCCCAAGATCAAATTCTTGGTGTAGGAGCATATGCTGATCCAAAGGTCCAAACTCTTTATGACGAAGAAGTGCTGTCCTTATGTCACAAAGCAGCCTTGAATGCTTTGAATAGAATAAAAGATCCAGCAAAAAGGGTCAAATCATATACCAGGGTTAGGCACGGACAGAGAGAACCCTTTACTGACTTTGTGCAAAGATTAATTAAGGCTCTGGACATAGGAGTAACAGACCCAGAAGCTAGACGAATACTTCTTGAATCTCTAGCTTTTGAAAATGCAAATACCGAATGTAAAAAGATAATTGGGCCTTTAAGATCTAGATCAGCACCTATGGAAGAATGGATACAGCATACAATGAATGTTGAGATGTTTAGCTATAATGATGAATCCTGGGTAGGAGAAGCGATTTCCAAAGCTATGAAGAGACATCAAACTACCAGGTGTTTTAATTGTGGTAAATTATGACATCTGAAAAGGGATTGCAGGCAAAGAAATTCTAGGAATAATATCTCCTCTGGGAATGACAAAAGTAGGAGACCTCAGCCTTCAGGTATATGCAGGAGATGCAGTAAAGGCCAACATTGGTCCAACGAATGCAGGTCAACAACAGACAGACAAGGCAACCCGATACCATCAGGAAACTCCTTTAGGGGCCTCTCGCAGGCCCCCAAGCCAAAAGTGGCCCAGTCATTCCCAGTTACAGTCGAAAATGTGTCTCACCAAGAAAATTAAAAACTCCAATGTCTGCCGGAAAAAGTAATACTGGTCTAAATGATGAATTACATGTGGAGAATGAGTCAAAACATTTAGTAGGACAGAGTAAACGTATATTTTGGCAAACGTATATTAACGATCAAAGACCAAAGCTAAGAGTCTGTATAAATGGCATTTTTATTGAAGGCTTATTAGACACAGGTGCGGATGTAAGTATAATTACTCCAGAATCTTGACATCCAAATTGGCCTCTTCAAGAGGTAGATTTTCAGTTCCTGGGAATTGGAACCCTATCTCGTGTAAAACAAAGCACAAGATGGGTGGAATGCATAGGGCCTGAAGGGCAAATAGGAAGACTAAGGCCATATATAGCCAACATTGCAATAAATTTATGGGGCCGTGACCTGCTACAGCAATGGAATACCCAGATTAACATTCCTGTAGTTCCAGGAACTCACAATTCTGGGAAGGATATAATGAGGTATTATGGAAAAAGGTCACCAGCCATTCAGGCTGTACAAGAACATACAGCCAGTAGCAAACCTTTAGAGGTACCAACATCCCTACCTTTAAAATGGCTAACTGAGAAGCCAATATGGATCAAGCAGTGGCCTCTAGCTGAAGATAAGTTACAGGCTTTGGAACAGCTGGTACAAGAGCAACTAGATGCTAACCATATTGAAGAATCAACCAGCCCTTGGAACTCTCCTGTGTTTGTTGTAAAAAAGAAATCTGGTAAATGGAAAATGGTGACAGATCTAAGAGCTGTCAACAAGGTAATTCAGCCTATGGGTCCGCTACAATCTGGAATTCCTTTGCCTTCTCTATTACCAAGAGGATGACCTCTTATAGTTATTGATTTGAAAGATTGTTTTTCACTATACCTTTGCAAGAAAAGGATAGAGAAAAATTTGCCTTCACAGTGCCTACTTATAATAATTCTCAGCCTACTAGGAGATATCAATGGACTATCCTCCCACAGGGGATGCTCAATAGTCCCACATTGTGTCAATATTTTGTTAATAAGCCACTGGAAATAATTCGTAAGCAATTTCCCAAGTCCATAATTTATCATTACATGGATGACATTTTATTATCTGATTCAAATAAAGATATTTTGGAAAGTATGTTTGAAGAAGTAAAGAAAGTTTTGCCTAGGTGAGGATTACAAATTGCCCCTGAAAAGATTCAAAGAGGAGATTCTATCAATTATCTAGGTTACAGAATAGGGTTAGAGAAAATTCGAACGCTAAAGGCACAAATTAGGAGAGACCGGTTATGGACTCTTAATGACTTCCAAAGATTGTTAGGTGACATTTCCAGTCTACGACCAGCCATTGGGATAACACCTGATCTAATAGTTCATTTAAACAAAACCTTAGATGGTGATAAAGATTTGAATAGTCCCAGAAAATTGACAGTTGAAGCAGAAAAGGAACTGATAATGATTGAGGAAAAATTACAGGAGGCACATGTGGATAGGGTCAACCCGAATCTTAGTTCCATCCTAGTCATACTGCCTTCCAGAATTTCTCCTACAGGGATTTTAATGCAGAGGGAAGATAATATTTTAGAGTGGATATTTATACTTCATAAACCAAGTAAAAATTTAAAAACTTATATAGAAAAAGTCTCTGAATTAATTATAAAAGGTAAACTGAGTCTTCATCAACTAGCAGGTATAGACCCAGCAGAAATTATAGTGCCTTTTACTACTGAGGAAATAAGAAAGTTATGGAAAGATAATGAACCATGGCAAAGAGTTTGTGCTAATTTTTGGGGAGAAATTAACAGCAACTATCCCAAAAGTGATAGACTTAACCTCATAAAGAGAACTTCTTGGATTCTTCCTAGAATTGTACGTGATGCTCCAATAACTGGAGCCTGGACATTTTATACCGATGCAAATAAATCAGGGAAAGCAGGTTATAAATTGGAAGAATTGAGTAAGGTGGAACAAAGTCCTTATAATTCTGTCTAGAAGGCAGAATTATATGCCATTCTTATGGTGCTAAGGGATTTTAAAGAACCTCTTAATATAGTTACAGATTCACAATATGCAGAAAGAGTTATTTTGCATATTGAAACCACTGAATTCATACCAGATGAAACAGAGTTGACTTCATTGTTTATCCAGGTACAGGACATAATTAGGAATAGGCTTTGTCCAATGTACATAACACACATCCGGTCCCATACTGGTCTGCCTGGCCCTCTAGCACAAGGTAATGCTGAAATTGACCAATTATTGATTGGAAACGTTCTGCAGGCCTCAGAATTTCATAAAAAACATCACGTCAATAGTAAAGGCTTAAAGAAAGAGTTTTCCATTACATGGCAACAAGCTAAGGACATTATAAAGAGATGTCCTACTTGTTCTTTCTATAATCAAACACCGTTGCCTGCAGGGAGTAACCCAAAGGGTACTCAAAGGAATGAAATCTGGCAGATGGATGTGTTCCACTTTATAGAATTTGGTAAATTAAAATATGTACACCATACCATAGACACGTATTCAGGTTTTCAATGGGCAACTGCCCTGAGCTCAGAAAAGGCTGATTCGGTAATCACACATTTATTGGAAGTTATGGCCATCATGGGTATACCTGTACAAATAAAGACAGACAATGGTCCAGCATATGTATCTAAGAAAATGAAACACTTCTTTGCTTATTATAATATTAAACACGTTACAGGTATACCAAATAATCCTACAGGTCAGGCAGTTATAGAAAGATCAAATCGTACTATAAAGGATATGCTAAACAAACAGAAAGGGACGAAAGATACCCCCAGAAATAGATTGCATAATGCTTTATTAACCCTGAATTTTCTTAATGCTAATGAGAAAGGAACAACAGCAGCAGAGAGGCATTGGATAATGGAAAAAACTTCTGAACTAAACCAACCTGTTTATTTCAAAGACGTGCTGACCTCTCAATGGAAGCCAAGAGATGTGCTACGTTGGGGAAGGGGCTTTGCTCTTGTTTCCACAGGAGAAGAAAAATTGTGAATACCATCAAAATTAATAAAGGTTCGATTTGAAGAGGAGAAACCTCTTGGAAAGGAGAAATGACAGCTCATCTACAATGATGATATTCATACAGTTGGTAAGAAAAACATATAGAATGGGGGCAGGGTTCTGTTCTTATCTCCACAGGAAAACACTGATCTTTGAAAAGTTCAAGGGACCCTGGATATTTGAATACTGACAGATGGAAAATAATGGCCCAATAGGGACTATCAAGAAAACTGAATAGGTTCTGTAAGTACAATATACTAAATCATATTTCTAAATTTATAGAGCTGGTTTTGGAGTTGGACTCTGGCTCAGTCCCTCTCTAATTCCAAGCCTGTTGTTTAAAGAAAAACCCAGAGTTTCTGGCGTTTCGTCTCATGTCAAGAGCCATGATATGGGACAGAAAGAAATATGAGTTTAGAAAACATCTTTACTTTTCTTCATATCTATCATACCTTTCATTAAATATATCTATCATGTCTTTCATTGAATATATGTATGTCTGTATATGTCTATAAGATTAATGTTTAAGTTTTCCACAATGAACAATGAATTTTTCCTGCAGTGACATTTGAAGTTTCCAGGAAGAAGATGGGGCCCCATAACAACAACTCTATCTGGTTGATATGACGTCATGATACTGATAGCGCTACTACAAGACCTGTTTTGGGTACTAGCTGCACAAGATGGTTCCAACGTGCTGAAATGGTGCACATCTTGTACAACATTCTGGCCAGACCTCCACAAAGTACTCAGACTATTTGCAATTTTAAAAGACATTGATCTTGAAATTTAACCATCATTTTACTTTCACAGGATCCCCCAGAAAGAACATCGCCCCCATGACAGCTGGAAGTAATTCTAGAGAATGACGTCCCCTCTCCTAGTAAAGTTTGTTTTTGGGTTTAGGGACATCATTTAGGGGTTGGTTATAATTAGTATATGGTTGATGGTTGGAGGAGGAATTTTATAAGTGCAGGAATCTTTAAAAAAAAAGAGGGATAATTTGATTATGGGATAATAGATTTGTACTTGTGAGTTATTGTTTTTAGACAAACATATTGGTATCAATTCTTATATATTGATAGAAAGTTAAATTATGTTGACTATTTTATGCATGCATGCTTCTACCTCTGTTTAAAACATTTTTATGTATTGGTATATATATATTGTATTGATATATGTATATTTACCATATTGCATTGTACACTTCTACCTCTGATTAAGATACTTATATATTGTTTATGTATTGATATATATATATTTACCATATTCCAATGTATACTTGCACATTGTTTATATTTGGAGGTCACATTGTCCTCATTTATTGCACAGCTGTTTATTATCTCAGTCTTTAAGTTAGATAGATATTGAGAATTATATAGATCAACAGTCATCTAAGTTTCTCATTTATAATTAGACTAATCAGGTTCTTTAGATACATAGAGATTATATTCAGTATAGATAGATAATCTTCAACCTCTTCAAAGAGCTATAGAAAATGGCCTTTAATTCAGAGTTCTGTGGTAGGGAGACACAATCACTCCTGGCAACACTGATCTATTCCCGAGAGAATGTTGAGCACCAAAGACACTCCACCTGGAGCCTTTCTTCTTGGTAGAACTGGCCTTTGAGTAAAGGAATACTTATGCCTCAACTACTGACAGAGTTACAGAATATCTGTAAATGGATGAAACAGGACTGTCATATCCTGCCAAGACAGGGTAAGATAGTTTTGAAGTTTCTTGCCTTTGGAAAATGGTATGTCAGTTACATCAGGCCTTAGCCAGAGTTGGTTGCTTCAACGCTGCAAACATGACTTTGGGTGTTTGCCCAGGTAGCCAGTTGTCTCTGTGATTTGTTACATGCTCTGGAAGTTGTTTGATTGCACTTCCTAGTTACTCAGTTATTTCCCTACTCAGATCTTCGACGGGATTGAAGATTATATAAATGTAGTTACTTTCCTTTCATGACTTGGCCAAGTTATTTGTTATACGAGACTTAAGCTAGTTAGGATAGGATATTTGTATTTATTGTATATAATTTCGTAGGTTTGTACTTATTGTATGTAATTTCGTAGTAGGCTTAGAACTCTCTTACTTAAACAAAAGGGGGAGATGCTGTGGGAGCTCCTTCCACTCCTTCAGCCAATCACCGCTGAGTTACCAGCCCATTGGTGCATGTTCTCTCTCTCTTTTAAAAAAAAAAGCAGCAGTTGTCCTTCTCTCTCTCTCTCTGGCTTCCAGCTCCGCTTCCGGCTCCACTTCCGGCTCCTGGACTCCTTTCCTGTTCGCGCGGAGGGGCTGTTGTCTGGGACGGTAATCTGTAAGTTTTTTCCCCTTTGAATAAATAACCGTTCTATTAATCATAATTCCAAACTGGTGTGGGATTGTCTGTGACTTACGCCTTCATTTCAGTATGTCTATCTCCAGCATTGGTGGCTCCATGGCATCTCCCTGACCCCACACTACTCCTCCCATGCTATAGGCCAATCCAGTTTTCTTTATTCATTAACCAATAAAATTAATACATAAACAGATGGACCTCTCACAACATTTCCCCTTTTCTGTTTAAACAAAAAAGAAAGGCTTTAACTTTAACATAGTAAAATTACATTATAACAAAACAGATATCAAACAAGAATTATAGTTACAATATTTATATCATAACTAAAGAAAGCTATAACTAACCATTCTTCAACTCCATCAAAGACTTCAGAAGAATATAATATTATCTAAGTTGACAGGAAATGCATTATAAACAACTTCCAAAATTCTAGAATTGACAGAGACATCACACTGCCTGAAAAGTCAACCAAAGTTTTTCTGTACCATTGGCACATCCATCTTTAGGCCACAGGCCCAAAAGACTTTTTCATGAAACAGGAAATTTCAAAGACAGTTCCACCTATATTGACAGTTGACCAATCACTTTTTCCTGTGCCATGCAGAATGCTTGGCAGACTCTTTCATGAGGCAGCAACCCTGAAGGATCATCTCACCTTTAGGCAAGTTCAACAGTCATTTCTCTGTGGATCCTGCATGTCCATTTCATCTAACAAACTCCATAATGAGCCTCTTCGATGCCCATATTCCTCTTGAAGTAGACTGGTCCTGTAAGGAGCAGATATGTCTCACTGTCACAAAAAGTACTACATTTTTAAATCATTTGAATGCCATATTCTGAAGGTCTTTGAAAGATTTGAAGAATACCTAACTAACTGATATATATGCCTATATATCTAGAGAACCTAACTAACATGATGACTATCTTGACTATTTTAGATGACTAGATGACTATCTATTAACCTATATTTCTTAATTATACATTACATTGTTAAATGAACTACACAATCATAATACCTTAATCAAGATCAGAAATACAAATACACAGTATAACAAAAATTGACCTTAAATTTATATCAATAAACCAAGATCCACACCAATACAAATCTCTATAGCAAACCCCTTTAAATGTAAGCAAACATTTATAAACAATATTTTGGAATAGGGGCATAGTTTCTGTTCATACTGCTTCCTGATGTTTGGGGGACATTGTTAATTAGGTTTTTCACAGTGTATCCTGTGTGTTAGGTTTATCTTAGTCAGCAGTTGGGTGAAGTAATTTTTTGGGGGGTGTTCTTGGCAACCTTTCAGGAGGTCATGCTCTATCAAACCATATTGGTCTGGAAGCAATCCACAAGTTCTCATCTTCTGTGAAAACAAAAGAAGAACCTCTTTTGCAAAGCAACATATCCTTATATCCATTTTTGGAAGTAATGATGCCTTTACAACATATATGCTGGTTTAGCTTAACAGCCCATTCACTGAAATGTCTTTCTGTACTCCTCCACAGTCAAAAAATTCAAAGAAAATACAATAATGTACATAATCCAGACTCTTTGCATACACTCCATCTTTATGTGGTTTATTCTTTTTTTACTCATTTTAATCTATGGCTACCTGTACTCTGTCTCTTTAAAAACTTTACCATTTTTTAAAAACATTAACTTTATTTCATGACTCTATATTCTATACTCTTTTTCTTCTCTCTTCCAAGCCTACGTACATTTATCCAACTCTATGACACATCTGGATTTGTCTTTATTGCATATCTGTAACTCTTTACTGTCTTGGAGAGCTTTATAAAATATATATGGTACTGCCTGCTTACCTGCCCAGTCTAAAACTTAAGCTGCACCATTAGTATGCTATATATGGTATTGTCTGCTCTCTCCACACAGTTCAGCATGGCAGAGCTACTAGTGCCTCTGAGCTGTGCACACCACCGCAGTTCCAGGCAGAAAGCTGGTCCATGTTGTCATCAAGCAAGCTGCAGCAGTCTGCTCACAAATGCTTGGTCTCCTGAAAGAGCCAGAGTTCATGCTAACAGCATGGCCCATGGCCAGGGAACTGCCATTTTTGAAACTGTGCAGCTGCTACTGCTGAATCAGTAATACCTCTCTTAAAGGAAATGTGGCACACCACCAGTACGAAGGTATGTTAAACTCTTTATTTTTGTTACTAGATTTAAGCTCTCTCAGGTTTTTAAGTGGAGTTTAATTTGCCACATTGGCAACAGTTGTTGCAGGGGGTGGCAGATTTTTCATCCCAGCCACCTAGAACCAAAATAACCTCTCAGAAACTGTATTAATTAAATCACTGCTTGACCCATTAGCTCTAACTTCTTATTGACTATCTCATACATCTTAATTTAACCCATCTTCATTAATCTGTGCATCACCACAAGGTCGTGGCCTACCAGCAAAGTTTCAGCATGTTTATCTCCAGTGATGGCTGCTCCGTGGCATCTCCCTGACTTCACCCTCCTCCTCCCAAGCTATAGGCCAAGCCAGTTTTCTTTATTCATTAACCGATAAAATCAGCACATAGACAGAAGGACCTCCTACACTATATGGGTAACCAGAAGCTTTCTCATTGGATTTAAGGCTCACTGCACAGTAGGAGATGTGTGCTGAGTACTGTAAATATGGCCAAAAACCCATGAGTGGGAAGTTCATAGACCCCAAAGGAAAATCTATTACTATTTTTAATCATTCATTTTTATTTTATGTACAGTGATGTTTTGCCTCCATGTATGTCTGTGTGGAGGTGTCAGATAATGGAGTTACAGACAGTAATGAGCTTCCATGTGGATGAAGGAAATTGGACCCAGGTCTTCTGGAAGAGCAGTCAGTGCCCTTAACCACTGAGCAATCTCTTCAGCACCAACCAATTACTATTATTCTGCTAAATGGAGATATGTATCAAACTCCTTCCTAAATACTTCTGTAATCATATGCTTATGTGGCTCTCAGACATTATCAGAGAATTTTTTTAATGCAGTGGACAACAATTAATGTGGCAACTCACAACTGGCTAAAGTACAGAGAACAAATTTCAGTGAAATGCTCAGCCATAACTGGGACATCTATATCACATCCGTCTACCTAAAAAGTAAAGGAACATCTCAGAAGAGAGGACAGAAGGCCGTAAGAGATACAGATCAAAGAGAACCAGCACCAAACAGAGTTTTCTGCACATGGCAGGGTGAGCTACTACACTCACTGTTGGGCCAAAATTATCTCAGGGCCTGTACCTCAAGGCCTGTAGGACAGAGAAAAGCCTGGCTTGACTTTGAGAGAACTGAGTGAGGATGAGACAGCAAAAACTATGTAGATGCCCCTCCAGCAAGAGGGAGGGCTTGGCTCTTTCTCATTGCCTGGAGGTACCCCACATCACGCAATGTCACTTAGCCTATATAAGCTGATGCTCACATTAATAAACTGAGTTCCTGCTTTTACCTGACTCCTTATTGTGTCTGATAGTCCTGCCTCATGAAGCTGCAGGTCTGATTGTCCTGCATCATGGGACTGCAAAATGGGCAGATAGTGCACTCACCTTTCCCTGGAGAATAAGAAGGCTAAGGCAGCCTAGCAACTCAAAGCAGCTTTGGTTGCTTTTACTAGATGAAGCTATTTAATAGTTCATTTTGCATGAAGGAGTTCATCAGTCCCATTCTTAGCTGAAGAGTTATGGTCAGTTGCTGGTGGGTGAGGGAGAGCTAGTATCTTTAAAGTTATTTGTCAATTATATTCCAACTGAAGGCTCCACACCATGTGTATATAGATACCGTAAATCAGAATCAATGAGCTATAAAAATATGCACAGGTAAGTCAAAACCCATATTTGTTTGTAGTGGCTGGTTTTGCGTGTCCACTTGACACAAGCTAGAGTCATCAGAGAGGAAGGAGCCTCGGCTGAGGAAATGCTTCCATAAACTCCAGCTGTAAGGCATTTTCTTAATTAGTGATCAACAGGGGAGGTCCCAGACCATGATGTGTGGTTCTACCTCTGGGCTACAGGTCCTGGGTTCTATAAGATGGTTGGCTGAGCAAATTATGGGAATCAAGTTAGTAATCAGCTGCCCTCCATGGCCTCTGCATCAGCTCCTGCCTTTAGGATCCTGCCCTGTATGAGTTTCTCTCCCTATTTCCTTCAGTGATGAACAGAATTGCTGTAGAGTAAGCCAAATAAACTCTTTTATTCCCTACTTGCCTTTTGATCATGGTATTTCATCACAGCATTAGAAATTCTAAGACATTCATGATATTTGCTTTACTATAGTAATCTGGAATAGAGCCCACAATATTTCTGAGCTATGCTTATTTTAAAAATGATAATGTCTTATGAAACAAGTGATTTTATTGAAGAGTAATCAGACTGCCCTATTTTAGATATGGTAAGAAGACTTCTTTCAGAAGAAACCATTGAGTTTAGATCTAAAAGATAAAATGAAATTGGTTATACAAATACCTATAACAGCATTTTAAGCAGATGGGGCACTATTGGTAAAGGCTCTGAAACAGAAAAGTGTTTAGCATCCTATAGGCACTTTGAACAGCAAAGTTGAGAAAAACACAGCTTATTACAGTAGCTGGGAGACCAAGGTTTGAAATGTTGGAAGATATACAAGGCCGGTGTAAGTCTATGGCATAGAGTCATAAATGAAATAGGAAGCCACTGAACAAGCAATATAGCCCATCATATTTTGTTTATTTAACTTTGTGAGCCTTTTATTTAACATGGAGCCTTAGTTAGCTTTAAATTTATGATCTTCCTGCCTTGACCTTTTGTCCTTCCTTGGACTACTGAATGCTAGTAATATAAAAGTACATGCCACCATACTTAGCTCAAGATTCTTTTAGATATCTACTACCAGAGAGGCTATAGTGCTAAAGTCTGTGTTAGATATGATGAGGGAATGATGGTACCCTGGAGTAATGAGAACATGATGGGGACTATATTCATTAGTTTTCTTGTTCCTTTGACAGAATATCTGGCAAAAATAATTAATGGAGGAATGGTGTATTTTCTGGCTTATTCACTTCTAGGTGATGTGTAACATGTTGGCCTGCTTGTCAGAGTTTCTGTCCTGCCCAGTTCCCACAGCTGTTTAGCCCCAGAGAAAATCACACGGAGGTCTCCATAAGATTATAAACTGATTGGTCCATTAGCTCACGGTTCATATTAGCTCTTATAACTTATATTGACCCGTTATTCTTACCTATGTTAGCCACATGGCTTGGTACCTTTTTCATCTGGCAGGTCACATCTTACTTCTTTCGTGGTCTGAGCAGGACTGCGAAAAAAGCTTCCTTCTTCCCAGAATACTCCTGTTCTCATTGCCTCACCTCTACTTCCTGTCTAGTTGTCCCGCCTATACTTCTCAACACTGTGTTTAGTCATGTGTTTCTTCATTTAACATTTATCCTAGTGTGCTTTCTCTTTCTGTGATAAACACCATGACCAAAAGCAACTAAAAGAGAAAGTGTTTATTTCAACTTACAATTTATAGTTCATAATGTAAGGAAGTCATAGAAGGAACTCATGGAAGGAATCTGGAGACAGATACTAAAGCAGAGCTCTTAGAAGAATGTTTCTTAGTGTTTTTTTTTTTTTCCTGTGGCACGCTCATCTTGCTTGCTTATAGCTCCCAGCACCACTTTCCCAGGAGTGGTACTGTGTCAGGGCCCACAGATGTGAGTCCATTTCATCTTGACTAGTGGTCAGAGAGTTTGAGCTTGCTTTGCTCTCTCAGAATTGTTGACTATAGGTGGCTACAACACAGAAAGATCCTGACCTAGCATGCAGTTAATTAATATTTTGAGTATAGCAGTATATTTATTCTACCTGGACCAAAGTTTGAAGATCCTCTGTAATTCTTTGTATCATGTTAATGAAGCCTGTTGCTTCCTCCCTCCTCTTTTGAGATGGTTATAAAAAGGAATGGAAAATGAACAAGAGCAGATTCAGGGTTCAATATTCACTGGATTTCCCTCCTGGGGCTATTCTGTTTTGTCTCTTATTTTTCTCTTATGTCTCTACTCTTTTTTTCTATAATTCTAATTTAATACATTTCCCTCCAAGAAAGAATGTATAAACTGGGCGGAACCAAACAGCAGACCTTGTGGTCCAGACAAGGACCCCGACATAATGGCACCCCAACGTGGTACCCCCAACATTTCTGCCCACAGTGTACAGGGTCTTTGCACAATAATCATTGGTCAAAAAATGCTCTACAGATTTGCCCACATTACAATTTGAGAGAGGTATTTTCTCAACTGAGGTTCTCTCTTTCCCTATGATGGCTTTAGCTTTTGTCAAGTTGCTTTAAGTAAATAAAAAAAAAAAACTAACAATTATGTCACTGTTCACTTGAAGGAGAGGATTCTATAACTAAGTCGGAGAATGGCATGTGTCCAGCGTATCCCACAAAAATATTTAGAATGAATCTCATAAAGGGACTGGTAAGGATGAGGGAGATGATTGATAGGGATGAGAGGAAAAAAGAGAATGGCGATGGAGCATGGAAATTTTTTAATATGATACACACACACACACACACACACACACACACACACATATATATATATATATATATATTTGAAGCTATCAAAGAACAAAATTGATCAAAAATAGAATTTATAAACCACAAACATTTGGGATAGAAAGTTTTTGCTGTGGGGGATTTACTTGAGAACTAGAGAATGCTTTGCAACATTCCTGGTCTCAATTCATTAGATGATTGTAGTACTGATATCCAATTATGACTACCAAAATGTCTCCAGACATAACTAGTATGGTTGAGGACTGTTGGCTGCTGGTCCCTAATATAGACTGTTTGTGTAACCAGATAAAATAGCAATAATTCTTACAGTTAATTGTAGCATTAAATACAACTTTAAGACTAGGCTAGAGCTAAAAAGGAAATGTAATATAATATGTCACAGGATAAAGTCAAGCCAATGTAAGTCAGTTTCTCACTAAAAAAATGGAAGGTTTAAAAATATTTTTCAACTGAAGAAAAGCTATAATTTATTCATTATTGAATATTATAATAAAATCTTCTGATCAGATGATTTATGAAGTGATTAGCATCTGCCTGAAGTATTGTATAACCATGTATACTCAAAAATGTTCCATTTTTTTGCTGTAATAAAATAAATTTCGGGGTTAAAGTGTTTGCTATTGAACAAGAGAGCTTGTAAAAATAGGAGAATGCAACTTCAGAGCTCATGACCAACGTAAAAATCCAGGCAAGCATGTGGGTTACAGGCCACATATGTGCCTGTAACCCAAACATCTTGAAGTGTAGATGTAATAGATTTGCTGAGGTTTTCTCTATGCCAGCGTAGTTCCAGATTCAGTGAGAGAAAGAAATAAGGTGGAGGGACTGTAGACATGGTTCAGTGGTTAAGATGACACTTGCTATTCTTACAGAGGATCTGGATTTGGATTCTAGAACCCACATGGTGACTTGCAGCCATCTATACTTCCTGTCTGAAAGGATACAGTGCTTTCTTCTGACCTCTACAGGCACCAGGCACACATGTTAACAACATGCATGCATACAGGCAAGTATTCATGCATATAAATTAAATAAACCTGAAAAAAGAGAAATAGGATTTAAGACAAGAAAGGTAGAATATGGTAAGTGACAAAGTAGAACACTGAGTGTCTTCTATATGGGCACACACACACACACACACACACACATACACACACTCTCTGGTGGTTTGAAAGAAAATGCCCCCAGAGGAAGTGGCACTATTAGGAGCTGTGGCCTTGTTGGAGGAAGTGCTGTTGGGGCTGACTTTAAGGTCTTTTTTCTCAAGCTTCATTTAGTGTGACACTCAGTAGCCTTTCTGTTGCTTGCAAGATATAGCACTCTCAGCTCCAGCACCACATATGCCTGCACACTCCTGTGCTCCCCATCTTGATGCTAGTAAACTGAATCCCTGAAACTGTAATCAAGCTACCCCAGTTAAATGGTTTCCTAATAAGAGTTTCTGTGGTCATGGTGTCTCTTCACAGCAATAAAACTCTGATCATGTGACAAGAACTGTATTCTATCTGCCTTTGAAAGAATATAATATGCTAGAGAACTTCAAAGATGGCTCAGTGGGTTAAAGCAATTCACAAGCAAGTCTGACTACTTGAGTTTGATTATC
Organism: Myodes glareolus; assembly: GCF_982192425.1. Classification (NCBI taxonomy): domain Eukaryota; kingdom Metazoa; phylum Chordata; class Mammalia; order Rodentia; family Cricetidae; genus Myodes; species Myodes glareolus. The sequence goes on from NC_142053.1 coordinate 138,863,511, forward strand.
AGAAAGAGCTAGATGTCAAACAATATATCTGTAATTCCAACATCCCTAAAGTGAGATGGATGATAGGTGAATCATCCAGAAGCCCTTGGGCCAGCTATCCTATGTTATGTCCTACAGCACCAGAAATAGCAAGAGACCTTGCTTCAAAAACGCAAATAGAAAGAAAAAAAACAGCCCCTGAAAAACTGTCTTTTGATCTACACATACAAACACACACACTCGCGCGCGCGCGCGCACACACACACACACACACACTATGAGGACCTGACTTTACAAACTCCATTTTAAAGAAAAGGCTTCATCTTAAACAGCTGGCTGATCTCAGCTCTAGAAATGTGCTGTGATAGTGGAATTTGAACAGATATCCTTAAAAAAGCCAATTAAGGAGATAGGGAGCAGGGTCATAAAATTTAACGAGGTCCAGATGTTTCTAAGAGGCATCCGTTCTTTGAAGATACCTTGTCAATTATTAATGGCTCTTTGTTAGGCTTTTGGGCCCAAAAACAGACCAATGGTTTTAGGAACTACTTTATCATCTGCCTTCCTTACCCAATCCCAAGACAACAGGACATGAACTCCCCTGATTACAGAATTTCTCCTTTAAAAGTTCTCCCCTTTCCCAGCTTGGCACTGCACTGCTCTCACCCACAATATTGGTGTGCTTGAGGTGTAGTCCAAACTCAAGTTTGTATGTTAAAAACCCTCTTGTGGTTTATATCAGAATCTGGTCCCATGGAGTTTCTTTTTTTGGGATAAATAATTTGGGCACAACAACACACACACACACACACACACACACACAAACACACACACATTGTACCATGTGCATGGCAACACTCATACTCACACACATTAAAATAAAATAATATGATACTTTTATTACTAAATGTATATAATATCTTATTTTCCATGTGTGGATGTTTTTCATGTATTTGTGTATGTGTACCATCTGTGTGTATTGTGTCATCAGAGGCAGAAAAGGGCATCAGATTCCCTGGAAATATAGTTACAGATGGTTGTGAACTGCCATGTGTTGCTGGGAATCAAGAACCTGGGTCAATTACAAGAGTATCAAGTGTTCTTAACCACTTTAGCCCCTAGTATACCATTGTGTTCATTGCCTACATTTCATTTTAGAAATTCCAGAACATCAGTTCCTTCTCTAGTTACTCTCAGTCTAATTTTAAGAAGTTTGTTGTCCTTGAGACTGGAGAAATGACTGGTGATTAAGAGCACACACTGATCTTTAGAGGGCTGGAGTTTGGTTCGTAGTACCCAGGTTTGGTGGCTCCCAAATGCCTGTAAGTTTGCCTCCAGGACATCTAAAGTCCTCTACCATTGTCCATGAATACCTACACCTACATAGCACATTCTCACACACAAATGCTCAGAAATAAAGCTGTAAAAGATCATTTAAAGAATTCTATTGTTCTTGCTAGTGGAATTAAATGCAAAGTAAGCATACAGCTAGGTATTTCTTCTATGTGTGATTTGACGTCAGTCAGAGAGGAGGAATGTTTGAAATGTTTAATGGAATTAACTTCCCGTAGATACACATACCTTGCCTCTAAACCAGATTATAAAACTAATATTGGAAAATAATAGGTGATTTATGAAATCACAATTGCCAAGATGCCTTTCATTTTATTGTGTATATCTATTATCTTTCTCTTGTGCATGTTAATATATATATTATATATATATATATATTATATGATATAAAAGTCTCTAGGCTAGCACAACAAATCCATATTCACTCTTCATATAATAACACATTTTTAAACAATTCTACTTTAAGTGATATTTGCTTTGTCTATTAAAATAATTTTAAATGAAAGCATAGGCAGAAATGCAAGATGTTTCCATGATGTCCAAAACAGAACTTCAAATATTGCTCCTATATCCATGAAAACTCCCTGCAATGGCTTCCCAGCCAACATCTATCCCTTCCCTGCTATTCAGTGCCCAACATATTGTAAATGTTCTCAGTGACTGTGGAATATATTTTCCTTTTTATAGGATTAAGTGTGCTGGTGTGTTGTTGGTTTAGTATGGGTCTGTTTCTGAAACAGATACTCCTTTTCATCCATAAGTTCTTCCAGTAAACACAGACTGGAAGAGATATAAGTTGCACCAAAGATGCTTAGATTTAGAATCTATGAGGATGATATTCGAGAACGTGTGGGAACAGGAAACAGTTCTTGTTCAAAAACAGAAAGGACATTAAGTGTTCTAAAGTAGGCTTTTATTCCCTGGTGCAAGGCTCATCTTGCCAGCTACTTGGGAAGCTGATGCAGGATGATTGCAAATTAAAGGACTGCCTAGGATACAAAACAAATGTCAGACTGAGAAATGATGCAAATTAAAAATTCAGTTGTAATTCAGTGGTAGAGCACTTACCTATCATGTGTAAGACCCTGTGTTGAAGGCATTGTAAAGACTGTGATGTAAATAACAGCTTTTTAGTGTATAATAGCTGTGAAAAAGGATTTTTTTAATCATGACATCTCTCTCTCTCTGTGTGTGTGTGTGTGTGTGTGTGTGTGTGTGTGTGTGTGTGTGTGTGTGTGTGTGTATGTGTGTGTGTGTGTGTGTGTGTGTGTGTATGTACATTTGGGGAGGCCAGAAGACAATCTTGCTGTTCAACTTTATTTTTCAAGTTAGTTTTACTTAGGGGCCTGGAGTTCACTGAGTGAAATAATCTATTTTGACTGTCTAGTAAGACTCAGGGACTCCCGTACATCTGTTTCCCCAGTGTTGGAATTAAAAACATATAACACCATGTCTAGATTTTTACATGGGTTCTGGGGATTAAACTCAGATCCTAGTGTTTAGGTAGCAAGCACTGTATGAACAGAACCATCTCTCCAGATTTCATCATAATATTTTGTAAAGAAATCAAATTTTAAAAATACAGCACAGAACATTAAAGTTGTAAAGGTGTTTGTGAGAAATTTGTTGGAATAGAATAGTATTGCTGTAAACTAAACTTTGAAAACTACAGAATTTAACACTGAACTATTAACTTGGCCAGTTCAGCTTAGCTAGCAGGATGAGAGCTTGTTTATACCTGTATATATTCACATATATAAAAATTGTTGAAAGGAATAACATGAAATCCTGCTGATCCAATTAGGGAATAAAGAAGTAACAAATAGGAATATCACAGATGGAGGCAAAGTTATATGTTTAAGGAGACCTCTATTGTAGCTCCCTTGTTATTGTTTTCCAAAGCATTTGTACATGTGAGAAAACCTCCACCTCCCACGTCCTGTTTGTCCATAGTACTGAGATGTGAATTCTAAGAGCCAGCCTCTGTGCAGTTAACAACATGATGTCAGTCCCATGAGACAGATATATCTGTTAAAGACTTACATTTTGAAGTAAGACAACAAAAAATAGTCTTTGTATGGAGTTTATTTTTGAGTAAGTACAGATAAATGTTAAAGCATTTATTTGTAAGCTTAAATTCATGTGTTCAGATGTTTGTTGTTGTTGTTATTATTATTATGTGATGTATGTGGTGGTGTGGGGGAATATGCAGAGGTAAAAAGACAGACATCCTTGTAGAGTTGTTTCTCTTGTTCTCCCCTTTATACATATTCCAGGTATTGTACTTGAATCATTGGGAATTCATGGCAAGTTCTTACTTGCTGAGACATCTTGCTCACTCATGCTTAAATTATTTTTAAATTTTTTTATGAGAATTCATATATGAGAGCAGTATTTAGATCATTTCTACCCTTTCTGTTCCTCCTTCCAAGGCCTCCATATCCTCCTTCAGTCCTCCATTCTTTCTAAAATTAATTCTTCCCTAATTATTCACTGGTTCTCAACCTTCCTAATGTTGCAGCCCTTTAATGCAGTTCCTCATGTTATGGTGACCCCCAAATGTAAAATTATTTTGTTGCAACTTCATAGCTGTAATTTTCCTACTGTTGTGTATTATACTGTAAATATCTATGTTTTATGGGGTTTTGGGGGTTGTGGCCCACTGGTTGAGAGAATCACTGAATTACATAAACACACACACACACACACACACACACACACACACACACACACACACACACACACCCTACTGGGTTTACTGTGGGACGTCCTTCTGTCTATGTGTTGCTTTTATTGGTTAATGAATAAAGAAACTAGTTTCTCTGTGATTATTTCTGGAGTCTAGGCATCTGGGAAACAAACTAGTGGTCTCTTACAACAAATTGACACCAACATGGCCAACTAAAATTCACTTAAAACCTGAGTGAGTTTGGGGAAAGTTCTAGGGACAAAAAAACAGAGTTAAGCATGGCTTAACACCTCACCTCCTTTAAGAGAGGTCTTCAATATTCAGTAATAGCAGAAAAAAATCCACATGGTTTTCAAACGGCCACTTCCTGGGCCATGCTGCCAGTGTGAACTCAGGCTCATTAAGGAGGCTGAGCATTTAAATGGGTTTTGCTGGCAACATACTGGAAGTTACTTGGTAGCAGCATGGGCCAACTGGTTACCAGAGTTGAAGTGGTTAGTACAGTTCCCACCTGGCAGTCTCAGAGGCAGTGAATGGACTTATTGCATGTTGAATTTGGTAAAGCAAGCAAGCAGGGCCATATTTGTCCTAGCAATGCCATCTATTATGTTTTTAAGAAGTACTTAGCATTTTAAGAAGTTGTCCTGGTCAGAAAAGGATTGTGGATATGCAATAAGGATGGATTCAGACATAAAAGACCTCTAAATGAGAAACAGTGTGTTTAAAAAATGTACATAGGGTTTTCTATTTCCATCCATTTGCATGCAAAATTCAAGATGTCATTGTTTTTTACCGCTGAGTAAAACTCTAATGTGTATATGTTCCACACCTTTTTTAACCATTCTTCTATTGAGGGGCTCCTAGGTTTTTTCCAGGTTCTGGCTATTACAAATAGTGCTGCTATGAACATAGTTGAACAAATGCTTTTGTAGTATGATAGGGCATCTCTTGGGTATATTCCCAAGAGTGGAATTGCTGGGTCCTGAGGGAGGTTGACTCCCAGTTTCCTGAGAAACCGCCACATTGATTTCCAAAGTGGCTGCACAAGTTTGCATTCCCGCCAACAATGGATGAGTGTTCCCCTCATTCCACATCCTCTCCAGCATAGGCTATCATTGGTGTTTTTGAGTTTGGCTATTCTGACAGGTGTAAGATGGTATCTCAAAGTTGTTTTGATTTGCATTTCCCTGATCGCTAAGGATGTTGAGCATGACCTTAAGTGCCTTTTGGCCATTCGAAGTTCATCTCTTGTAAATTCTCTGTTCAGTTAAGGGATGGAATAGAAAACGCTTTACTGAGTGAGGTAACCCAGACCCAAAAAGAGTAATATGGTATGTACTCACTCATTAGTGGATTCTAGCCATAGTTAAAGGTCTTTGAGCCTATAATTTGTGATCCTAGAGAAGCTAAATAAGAAGGTGAACCTAAAGAAAATCTTATAGTTATCCTCTTGGATATTGGAAGTAGACAAGATTGCCAGGGAAACTTGGATGCAGGGGGGGTGGGGGAGTGGAAGTAAGGGGAGATGGTTAGAGAGAAGGGAGATGGGGAGGATTGGGGATGGCTTGGGGGAATGGGAGGGGGGGAGGAAGGATGGATATGGGACTAGGGAAGTATATATCTCAACTAAGGGAGCCATTTTAGAGTTTGCAAGAGTCTTGATTCTGGAGGGGTTCCCAGGCCCAAGGAGAGGTCCCCAGATTGTTCCCTGGGCAGTGGAGAAGAGCATACCTGAACTGGCCCTGGTCCATAACCATACTGATGAATATTTTGTATATCACCATAGATCCTTCATCGGGCGATCGATGGAGATAGAGACAGAGAAACATATTGGAACACTGGACTTAACTCCCTAGGTACAAATGAGAAGCAGAAGGAGGGAGAACATGAACAAGAAAGGCAGGACTAGAGGGAACCTTCATCTGACCATAAATGGAGATAGAGACGGAGACCCACTCTGGAGCACTGGACTGAGCCCCCAAGGTCCAAATGAGGAGCAGAAGGAGAGAGATCATGAAAAAGGAAATCAGAACCGTGTGGAGTGCATTCACCCTTGGATACAACGGGACTAATCGAATGAGAGCTCACCAAGGCCAGCTGGACTGGGACTGAACGAGCATGTGATCAAACCAGAGTCCCTAAATGTGACTGACATGGGGGCTGACTGAGAAGAGATTGTCAATGGCACTGGGTCTTGTTTTGTCTGCATGTACTAGCTATCTGGGATCCTAGTCTGTTTGGATGCTCATCTTCCTAGACCTGGAGGGAGAGGGGAGGAACTTGAACTTCCCACAAGGCAGGAAACCCTGACTGTTCTTAGGACTGGAGAGGAAGGAGGGGAGGGAGTTGGGGGGGAGGAGGAGAGGGAGTGGGGAAAATGGGAGGGTATGGGGAGGAGGGAAGGAAGAGGAAATTTTCATAAACAAGCAAACAAATTAATTAATTAATTAATAAAAAATGTACATAGGCTTGGGAAAAAAAGAAAAATAGTAAGGAGACAGTAAAAGTAATTTAAAAAATACAGACAGCTCATGGAACCTTCTCGAAAATTGACCACATACTCGGTAACAAAGCAAACTTCCACAGATACAAAAAAATATTAGTAACCACCTGTGTCGTGTCGGATCACCACGAAATAAAGTTAGAATTCAATAACAATTCGAACACCAGAAAGCCTACAAATGCGTGGAAGTTGAACAGTCAACTACTGAATCATCCCTGTGTCAAGGAAGAAATAAAGAAAGAAATTAAAGTCTTTCTTGAATTTAATGAAAATAAAGACACAACATACTCAAACCTATGGGACACAATGAATGCAGTGCTAAGAAGAAAGTTCATAGCACTAAGTGCCCAATTAAAGAAAATGGAGAAAGCACATATTGGAGAATTAACAGCACACCTGAAAGCACTGGAATAAAAGAAGCAGACTCTTCCAGGAGGAGTAGAAGAATGGAAATAATCAAACTGAGGGCTGAAATCAACAAAATAGAAACACAGAAAACAATCAAAAAATCAACGAAACAAAATATGGTTCTTGGAGAAAGTCAACAAAATTGACAAATCCCTAGCCAAACTAATCAAAAGGCAGAGAGAGAACACTCAAATTAATAAGATCAGAAATGAAAAGAGGGACATAACAACAGACACAGAGGAAATTCAGAGAATCATTAGATCTTACTACGAAAGTTTATATGCCACATAGTAGGAAAATGTACAAGAAATGGATTGATTTTTAGATAAATACAATTTACCAAAGTTAAATCAAGACCAGGTGAACAATCTAAATAGACCTGTTAGTCACGAAGAATTAGAAGCTGTTATCAAAAATCTCCCGACTAAAAAAAGCCCAGGGCCAGATGCTTTCAATGCAGAATTCTACCAGAACTTCCAAGAAGAGCTAATACCTGTACTCCTTAAGGTATTTCACAATATAGAAACAGAAGAGTCATTGCCAAACTCTTTTTATGAAGCTACAGTTACCCTGATACCAAAACCACACAAGGACACAAACAAGAAAGAGAATTACAGGCCAATCTCACTCATGAACATTGATGCAAAAATTCTCAACAAAATCCTGGCAAACTGATTCCAAGAACACATTAGAAAAATTACCCATTATGATCCAGTAGGCTTCATTCCAGAGATGCAGGGCTGGTCCAACACACGCAAATCTATCAATGTAATCCATCATATAAATAAACTGAAAGAAAAAAACCATATGATCATCTCATTAGATGCTGAAAAAGCATTTGACAAAATCCTACATCCCTTTATGATAAAGGTGTTGAAGAGATTGGGGATACAGAGATCATACCTAACTGTAATAAAAGCTATTTACAACAAGCCGACAGCTAACATCAAACTGAAAGGAGAGAAACTCAAAGCCATTCCATTGAAATCAGGAACAAGACATGGCTGTCCACTCTCCCCATACCTCTTCAATATAGTGCTAGAAGTTCTACCAATAGCAATAAGAAAACATAAGGGGATCAAGGGGATTCGAATTGGAAAGGAAGATGTTAAACTCTCGTTATTTGCAGACGATATGATAGTGTACATGAGCGACCCCAAAAACTCTACCAAAGAACACCTACAGCTGATAAACGTCTTTAGTAATGTGGCAGGATACAAAATCAACTCCAAAAAACAAGTTGCCCTCCTATACACAAAGGATAAAGAAGCAGGGAGGGAAATCAGAGAAATTTCACCTATCATAATAGCCACAAATAGCATAAAATATCTTGGAATAACTCTGACTAAGGAAATGAAAGACCTATTTAACAAGAACTTTTAAGTCTTTGAAGAAAGAAATTGAAGAGGATACCAGAAAATGGAAAGATCTCCCTTGCTCTTGGATTGGGAGAATCAACATAGTAAAAATGGCAATTCTACCAAAAGCAATCTATAGATTCAACTATCCCCATCAAAATCCCATCAAACTTCTTCACAGACCTTGAGAGTATAATAATCAACTTTATATGGAAAAACAAAAACCCAGGATAGCCAAAACAATCTTATATAATAAAGGAACTTCTGGAGGTATAACCATCCCTGACTTCAAACTCTATTACACAGCTACAGTATTGAAAACAGCTTGGTACTGGCATAAGAACAGAGAAGTCGACCTATGGAATCAAATAGAAGACCCAGATATTAACCCACAAACCTATGAACACTTGATTTTCGACAAGGGGGCTAAAAGTATGCAATGGAAGAAGAAAAGCATCTTTAACAAATGGTGCTGGCATAACTGGATGTCAACCTGTAGAAGAATGAAAGTAGATCCATATCTATCACCATGCACAAAAATCAAGTCCAAATGGATTAAAGACCTCAACATTAATCTGACCACTTTGAACCAGATAGAAGAGAAAGTGGGAAGTAGTCTACAAGACATAGGCACAGGAGACCACTTACTAGGTAAAACCCCACAAACACAGACAATAAGAGAATCAATGAATAAATGAGACCTCCTGAAACTGAGAAGCTTCTGTAAAGCAAAGGACACGGTCACTAAGACAAAAAGGCTACTTTCTGACTGGGAGAAGATCTTCACCAACCCCTCAACAGATAAAGGCCTGATCTCCAAAATATACAAAGAACTTAAGAAACTAGACACTAAAACTCTAATTAACCCAATTAAAAAATGGGGTGCTGATCTGAACAGAGAATTCTCAACAGAAAAACTTCGAATGGCCAAAAGACACTTAAGGTAATGCTCAACATCCTTAGCGATCAGGGAAATGCAAATCAAAACAACTTTGAGATACCATTTTACACCGGTCAGATTAGCTAAAGTCAAAAACACCAATGATAGCCTATGCTGGAGAGGATGTGGAGAGAGGGGAATTCTCATCCATTGTTGGTGGGAATGCAAACTTGTGCAGCCACTGTGGAAATCAGTGTGGCAGTTTCTTAGGAAACTGGGAGTCAACCTCCCTCAAGACCCAGCAATTCCACTCTTGGTAATATACCCAAGATATGCCCTATCATACCACAAAATCATTTGTTCAACTATGTTCATAGCTGCACTATTTGTAATAGCCAGAACCTGGAAACAACCTAGGTGCCCCTCAATAGAAGAATGGTTAAAGAAGGTGTGGATCATATATACATTAGAGTTTTGCTCAGCGGTAAAAAACAATGACATCTTGAATTTTGCATGCAAATGGATGGACATAGAAAATGCTTCACTGAGTGAGGTAAGCCAGACCCCAAAAGAGGAATATGGTATGTATTCACTCATAAGTGGATTCTAATCATAATTAAAGGTCTTTGAGCCTATTATTCGTGATCCTAGGGAAGCTAAATAAGAAGGTGAACCTGAAGAAAATCATGTAGTTATCCTCCTGGAGATTGGAAATAGACAAGAGTCCCAGAACCTTCATCTGGCGATGGATGGAGATAGAGACAGAGACCCACTTTGGAACACTGGACTTAAATCCCTAGGTCCAAATGAGAAGCAGAAGGAAAGAGAATGTGAGCAAAGAAGGCAAGACCAGAGGGAACCTTCATCTGATGATGGATTGTGATACAGACGGAGACCCACATTGGAGCACCGGACTGAGCCCTCCAAGGTCCAAATGAGGAGAAGAAGGAGGAAGAACATGAAAAAGGAAATCAGGACTGCGAGGGGTGCAAGCACCCACTGATACAAGGGGACTGATCTAAAGAGAGTTCACCAAGGCCAGTTGAACTGGGACTGAACAAGCACGTGATCCAACCAGATTCTCTGAATGTGGCTGGATTCTCTGAATGTGGCTGGCCCGGAGTCTTTCTGAAAAGCCATTGACAATGACACTGGGACTTGTTTCCTCTGCATATACTGGATTTTCGGGATCCAGTCTGTTTGGATACTCCCCTTCCTGGACTTGGAGGGAGGGGGGAGGAACTTGAACTTCCCACAGGGCAGGAAACCCTGACTACTCTTAGGGATGGAGAGGGAGGAGGAGAGGGAGTGGGGGAGTGGGAGAGTGTTGGGAGGAGGGGTGAAAATGGAAACTTTTATAATTTAATAAACTTTGAAGATGAAAAAAAATAAAAAAAATAAAAATAAAAAATCCAGACAGTCATAGGTTAAAGAAGTAAAGATAATAAAATAAATTATAACATGTAGAAAAGATAATAGAGTAAGAAAAATCAGCCAAGTAAAACGGAATATATACAGAGAATCTGGATTATATATATTATTGTGTTTTCTTTGAATTTTTTACTGTGAAGGAGCTAAGTACAGGGAGACATTTCATTGTATGGACTGATAAACCAACATAAAGATATCTTAATTTCAGAACGTGGGTCTAAGGATATATTGCTTTGGAAAAGAGGTTCTTCTTTTGTTTAATTCCAGATTAATGTGGTTTGATAGAACAAGAGCCCCCAAAAGGTTACTATAAACACTTACAAAAATTACTTTGTCCAATCAAAAGCAAGAGTGGTTTTGAAAGATCTACACTTAAATTCCCAAATATTGTTTTTAAATGTTTGTTTACATTTAAAGGGGGATATGCTTAGAGATTTGCATTGGTATGGATCTTGGTTTATTGATACAAATTTAAGGTCAATTTTGTTATACTGTGTATATGTATTTCTGGTCTTAATTAAGGTATTTTGTTTGCACAGATCAGTTAAAAATGTAATGTATATTTAAGAAATATAGGTTAATAGATAGTCATCTATAATAATCAAGCCTGTAGTCATGTTAGTTAGATTTTCTAGATATACAGAGATATATTTTAGGTGGATAGGGATTCTTCAAATATTTGAAAAACCTTCACAATATGGCATTTAAGATGATGAGATGTTAGGACTTTTCATGACAGTTGGAAACATCTGCCCCTGGAAGCAACAATCTACTTCAAGTAGATGGACATCAAGAGTCTCCTCATAGAGTATTTAGCCATTTGTTCAAGAAACTGCTCTTGCCTGGACCTACAGGACCCACAGATAAATGACTACTAAACTTGCCTAAAGGTAAGACAGTCATTCAGGGTTCCTGCTTCATGAAAGAGTCTTCTAGACATTCTGCAGGACACAGAAAAAAGTGACTGACAAACTGCCAATATAGATATAACTGTGTTTGAAATTTCCTGCTTCATGGAAATGTCTACCAGATACTATGGGCCAGTAGACTGAAGATGGGATCCCACAACATTACAGAAAAACTTTGGGTGGCTGTCCAAGTATTGAGATGTCTCTATCAATTCTAGAGTTTTGGAAGTTGCTTACAATGCACTTCCTGCTTACTTAGGCAATACTATATCCTTCTGGAGTCTTTGATAGAGTTGAAGAACAGATAGTTATAGTTATAGTTTTCCTTAGTTATGATAAAAAATAAAGTATATATAAATACTGTAAGTATTGCTTGGTAACTGTTTTGTTCTATGTAATTTTTCTGTGTTAGAGTTTGAACTTTCCTTTTATTTAAACAGAAAGGAGGAAATGATGTGTGGGGTCCTTCTGTCTATGTGTTGCTTTTATTGGTTAATGAATAAAGAAACTGTCTTGGCCTTTAATAGGGTAAAAGAGTAGAGCTAGGCAGGGAAAACTAAACAGAATTCTGGGAGAAAGAAGGAAGAGTCAGAGAGAAGCCATACAGCCTGGCTGAGACAGATGGAGAAACTTTATGCAGTAAACCACAGGCTCATGATGATACACAGATTAATAGAAATGGGTTAAATTAAGATGTAAGAGTTAGCCAATAAGAAGCTAGAGATAATGGGTCAAGCAGTGATTTAATTAACACAGTTTCTGTGTGATTATTTTGGACTAAATATCTGAGAATGAACAAGCAGTCTTTTACTGTATGGATTTCTTTGGTATTGTTTATGTGAATATGTGTTTTAGTATTTATGACTGGCCACTTGGGGTTGAATAACCTATCAGGGAACTCGTCCCTTTAGAAAACTGATTCTCCTTCTCCTAACAATTGCCTGTATCAAAGTGGGGCCTCCTGAGATTTCCAAGATTCTTGGTGTAGGAATAATATTTTTGGCTGGTAGCAGTCCTAGTGTGGGGTAAGATCAAGTTATTAACATTTAGTGTTTGGCTTGGCATGGGGGCAGTATAGGAACTTTTTCTTTAGGTCATAGAATATCATCTTGACATTCATATATGGAAGGATTGTTTGAGTTGCTTAATACCTGTAAATTTACTTTCCAGTCAAAACAACCAAAGTAGAGTCTATGATTTGCAACTCTCCTATACAATTCTACAAATATTCTCCATTGAGTTTAGTAAGAAGATAAAAATTCAACAATCCAATTTAAAACTATTAAGAAATAGGGAGAGTAAATATGGAATGAAATAAAAATACAAATTGGGCATGGTGATTCACTATATTTGAAAAGTGAAGTTGGGTATGATGGATCATGACTGCAATCTTAGAACGTGGAAGACTGAGTCAGAAAAATCATGTTGAGTTCAAAGACAGACTGGGATACATAGTGAATTTCACAACAGCACAAATTCCTAATTGAGACCCTGTCTCAATACATCAATTAACCAATTGACAAATAAATGTGAATAGGTGAAAAGTACCTTTAAAATGGATTTCCTGTGGAATGAATGCAATATACTTCTAGTGGATTTATTTCAAGAACAGAAAAATTTGTTCAAACTCTATCACTTTTCAGGAGCCAAAATTATGGCAAACCTTCTTTTTTTTTCTTCCTAATTTTCATTTTTAAAAGGACATCAACAATAACTAGGTAAATAGTGAAAGGGAACAAAGAAATTTACATCTCTTCCTTTTTTAAAAAAATGCACATTGGGGAATGGGGAGAAAAGAATGGCTACTACTAAAACACCTCTGAGATAGAATAGTGTGCTTTCTCTGAATTCCCTTGGCAATTCTCCAAATTATTTAAAGATTCTTTTCTAATGGACTTGCCCATTCTATCTCCACTGAACAGCAGACTCAGATTTTTATAGGGTCCAGGGAGTAGCTCTTTCTCTAGAACTGTCTACCCCAATTTGTTTTCATTAGTGTAGAAATGAAAACAAATGGAGTCCCTAGTCACCCTACGCAGAAGAGATACTGCGTTCTCCCATCACTTCTTTCTGCAGACTTGTGAGCTCACACAGGAAGCTTTCCAAGATAAGGATCCCCCTTCAGGGGTTTGTGCACGTTAATTTGAATTATTTCAGACTAGTCTGTCAGCAATCAAAATTAATCACCATAAGTTCATTTTTAACCAAATGGAGGCTTTGTAGTTTCAGAGTCCCCTCAAGATCTCACCATTTAAAGGATGCTTGCCTCCTGGCTTGAATATAGCTGCTCTGTTCATATAACATCACATTCCTGTTACTGTTTTTAGAATCTGCATGAACAAAAGATCTCATAAATAGTTGTGGTTAATTTTTGGAATTTGTGTTTACTGAAGTTCCTTGCCTGTTGTGCAAACTCAGACTCAGCTCTGCAGCCCTGGGCAGCTGCTTCACCTTGGCACATTTTCTCTCTGTCCATCACTGGCTGTGCTCTGTTGATGACAGAAATCACAAAACAATTCCACACTAGTTCAGAATTATGAATAATAAAAGGGTTATTCATTTAAAGGAAAACTTACAGATCACTGTCCTAGATAATAGTCCTCTGCACAAACAGGAACAGACTCTAGCAGCTAGAAGGGGAAGCAGGAAGCAAGAGAGCAGGCACATGTTTACAGCAGTTTTACCGTATAAGAGACCATGCCCAAATGGGCTGGTATCTTAAAGGCTATTGGCTGAAGGAGCAAAATGTGCTCCCACAGCACCCTGTGCTCTCATTTGTGTCACTCTGCTCCCCTCTTTCACAACACAGCCTAGAATTGTGATTTCTCCTTCTTCTTATATAGTCCTCTCTACCTCCACATCCACGTTACTTCACTCCACAACTACAGCTACCGAGTTCTTATAAGCTTTGCAATCTGTAGCTGAGCACCATGCTTGTGATTGTGGAGCACACAAAGATGTGAAAACAGAATCTATCACTTTCCTTATTTCCTGCAGTGCTATCACACGTTACCCTCTATTGCAGTTATTTGTGATTTCATCGCTCTTCACAGTTGGACATTAAAAGCAATGAGGACTTAAAACCTTCAATTTCTTTTCCTGGCACCACATCTCTGTACTTAAGCACTCATGTCACAGTAGAAGATGGCACCACCAGAAAAATCAAGTCAGCCAGCATGGATGTCTTTGAGTAATATTTGACCCCTTCCTCTCTTCTCTGTCTTTTGTAGATAATCACTACCTGCTTCTGCATTGCATTTTCTTCTAGCCAGACTCGGTGCCACCATCTTCATTGGTCAGCATCTGGGGCCTTCATCATTCCAGAAGCGTTTTTTCAACTGCGAGGAAACCTTCAGGGACCAGAATTTAGAGAAATCCCTGATAAGTTTACAAATAGGGAGAGAGCTCACAAACTTCTGGCTTTTTCCTCACTCATTAGAGACAAAGGGAGCTTGAAACAAAGACCTAGTCTTGCAAATTAAAGGTCAGTACCAGGATGTGCTTGAACAAAAGCCCTAGGCTATTAGCCCTCCTGTCTTTGTTCAAACTAATTTGGGAAGAAAAAACCCTCAAAGACCCTGCAAATCCCAAGCCCTCTGGAGAGGCCTGACAATGGCTTCCTGAGTGCCTCTGATTTGCAAAACAGAGGATCTTTTCTCAGGGTGCCTGCTGTGTGCATGTTTTTTTTTTTGAAAGTAATTTTATTAAATTATAAAAGTTTCCATTTCCACCCCTCCTCCCAACACCCTCCCACTCCCCCCACTCCCTCTCCTCCTCCCTCTCCATCCCTAAGAGCAGTCAGGGTTTCCTCTAAACTTGGAAGTTCAACTTCCAACTTGAACGTGGGAAGTTCAAGTTCCTCTCCCCTCCTTCCAGGTCCAGGGAGGTGAGTGTCCAGACAGACTGGATCCCGAAAATCCAGTATATGCAGAGGAAACAAGTCCCAGTGTCATTGTCAATGGCTTTTCAGAAAGACTCCGGGCCAGCCACATTCAGAGAATCCAGCCACATTCAGAGAATCTGGTTGGATCACGTGCTTGTTCAGTCCCAGTCCAACTGGCCTTGGTGAACTCTCATTAGATCAGTCCCCTTGTATCAGTGGGTGATCGCATCCCTCGCAGTCCTGATTTTCTTTTTCATTTTCTTCTGTTATGAGTCTGTAAGGACAAATAAGTCCAGGAATGTTAGGAGACAATATTAAATGAAATGATATGAGTTTATAAAAATAAGCCCAGAAATGTTCGACACAATATTAGGTGTCACACACAAAATGAAACTAAAAAGCATGAAGCAATGTGTGCAGTGGTGATAAGAGTTTGAGCTGGTGAACAAATGTGACGTAACTATATGATAAGCAGACATGTGTGCTAATCTAAAAAGAAAAAAAGTACCATAGCCACAAAATAGTATAAAAACTTGAGGTTTACGACCAGTAGACATTCTCAAAATGACTTGCTAGGCATGCTGTCAGAGCGGTCATAGAGAATCCAACGAACCAGCAACTTCACAGCTGAGACCGTCCAAGAGCCAGAGAACTAGCTCTTGCCTGCGGATCAAGACTTGCTGACTGGCTGGCTTGCTGACTTGCTGATAGACCTTCCAAGAGCCAGAGAACTAGCTCTTGCCTGCAGATCAAGATTTGCTGATCCAGAGGCCTACATCGAGAGCCATGGACCATTATCAGGTCGTATACACAAATGCCTCAGTAAGATAGGATAGAAGACCTTGCCTAGGACACATAGGAACCTTTGCTGAATGTGTGATGTGATTGAAGGTTTGATGTGATTGATTGACTAGGATTGCTATTGGTTTGATGTTTACTTACTTATATCTGCCATAAGAATAATTAGAGATTTAAATGATTGTTACAGTTTTGATGTTTTCCCATACCTGCTAACAATTGGAGATGTGACTATTGGCATAATAAACTTGTTCCTAGAACAAACACTGTGGTCATCCTGAGTATTTACTTGCAGACCTCTAAGTAAGGGCAGAATGCCCACTCAGGAATAAGGCTTCCTCCTTCTGCTCCTCATTTAGACCTTGTGGGGGCTCAGTCCGGTGCTCCAATGTGGATCTCTGTCTGTATCACAATCCATCCTCAGATGAAGGTTCCCTCTGGTCTTGCCTTCTTTGCTCACGTTCTCTTTCCTTCTGCTTCTCGTTTGGACCTAGGGAGTTAAGTCCAGTGTTCCAATGTGGGTCTCTGTCTCTATCTCCATCCATTGCCAGATGAAGGTTCTATGGTGATAAGCAAAATATTCATCAGTATGGTTATGGGCCAAGGCTGTCTCAGGCACCCTCTCCTCTGTCCAGAGAACAATCTGGGGATCTCTCCTTGGACCTGGGATCCCATTTATAATCAAGATTCCTGTAAACCCCAAAATGACTCCCTTAGTTGAAATATATTCTTCCCTGATCCCATATCCATCTTTCCTCCCCCCATCCCAGTTCCCCGATCTTTCACCATTCCTCCCCTACTCCTTTCTCTCTAACCCTCTCCCCTTCCAACAGCACCCCCCCGTCCATGCACCCGAGGTTACCTGGGACTCTTGTCTATTTCCAATCTCCAGGAGGATAGCTACATGATTTTCATCAGGTTCACCTTCTTATTTAACTTCTCTAGGATCACGAATAATAGGCTCAAAGACCTTTAATTATGATTAGAATCCACTTATGAGTGAATACATGCCATATTCCTCTTTTTGGGTCTGGCTTACCTCACTCAGTAAAGCGTTTTCTATGTCCATCCATTTGCATGCAAAATTCAAGATGTCATTGTTTTTTACCGCTGAGTAAAACTCTAATGTATATATGTTCCACACATTCTTTAACCATTCTTCTATTGAGGGGCACCTAGGTTGTTTCCAGGTTCTGGCTATTACAAAGAGTGCTGCTATGAACATAGATGAACAAATGCTTTTGTGGTATGTTAGGGCATCTCTTGGTTATATTCCCAAGAGTGGAATTGCTGGGTCCTGAGGGAGGTTGACTCCCAGTTTCCTGAGAAACTGCCACACTGATTTCCACAGTGGCTGCACAAGTTTGCATTCCCACCAACAATGGATGAGTGTTCCCCTCATTCCACATCCTCTCCAGCATAGGCTATCATTGGTAGGTTTTTGAGTTTGGCTATTGTGACAGGTGTAAGATGATATCTCAAAGTTGTTTTGATTTGCATTTCCCTGATCGCTAAGGAGGTTGAGCATAACCTTAAGTGCCTTTTGGCCATTCGAAGTTCATCTGTTGTAAATTCTCTGTTCAGTTCAGTACCCCATTTTTTAATTGGGTTAATTAAAAAATATGGAACACTTCACGAATTTGCGTGTCATCCTTGCGCAGGGGCCATGCTAATCTTCTCTGTATCGTTCCAATTTTAGTATATGTGCTGCCGAATCAAGTACTGCTGTGTGCATGTTTACTCAGGTCAAATAAAAGTTTCTCTTCACTGGTTAATTCTGTCTGCTTTGTCTGTGAGTTCAATATTTTTCCTGTTTTTTTTTTTTAATTCTTTAACTGTCACAGGAAATGAGCCCTATCAAAACCTGCAGTTTACAGCATATTTAGTGAGAAAATGCTTGTAGATATACATTTTTTTGTCCATTGTTTCTGGCCTCTAGAATGTTGTTTGTTTTACAAGGAGAAACAGTCTTTTATCTGTTTTTCTCTAAAGGGTCATGTGATCAGATTCCTCTTCTGTAGGGGAGTTATAGAAGGTTCAAAAATGGGAAGTGTACCAAGAGGGATTATCTAAAACAGGTCATAATTCTGGGATCTGGGTGTCAGTTTATTTACTAGTGACTATGTGTAATAAACCAAATGTTAACCTTGGTCAATAAACTAGTGTGTACCAATGCACCATGTTTGATGAGACAGGACACATTGAGAAGTGGATATTAAGTCTCTTTCTGTACTCATTTACTGCTGGATTGAGTGTGTTCCCTGAAAGTTCTTGTCTCAGAAACTGTATTCCACAACCTGATAATGCTGGGAGGTGAGGAATATTTTCCATGGCTTTGGTGGTCTCATGAATTTCTTAATGCCTTCCTCCTATAATTTTATCTTTGGTATATTTTAACCTGTGGCCCATAGACCACACACATCTAAAAGTAGCTATGAATGTATGTCAACAGACATTCATAGGTAACAATGCTGTATTGTAATGTCAGAAGGTTGGCACACATGCTAGTGGGATCAAATTAGTTACTGAATGATTGTTTAAAGCAAATGCAAAGTCTGCAATTTGCCTTCTTTCCTTTTGCATGAGCCTATACCTCTGTCTTTTTGGTCCATGAGTTGAATCAATATGAGGCTTGTATCAAATGTAGATGCCTCATACTTATCATGATTACTATAACTATGAGCCAGTCAACCTCTTTTCTTGGTAACTACTCAGTTTTCACTATTGTGTTACAGCAACCTTCTTCTCCAGTAGTCATGTGCACAGATTACCCTACAACAGCTGAGAACTAGGAAGGTCATGGTGGCTCCAAAGTTCATCTAATCATATATGTTGATGTATATGTTCTATAGGATTTTAAATACTGCAGGTTATTTACATTGTCCACCATCCCATCCCTCCCCATGTACCTGAGTGTTTTTCAAGCCTGAGTGTACATTAGAATTGGAAAATTAAATTATTAATGAAACTCCTGATTATTTGAAATGATAAATTTCATGCTATATATAGTTTACTCTTCCAAGTTTTAAAACCAAGTAGTTTTCTACACAAGGAAATGGAGCAAATATCTCTACTCCTCAGTATAGGGTATATACAATAACTTTCTTTCAAAAGAGATTAAAGAGTACTGCAAAAATGAAAGAGAAGAATCTATTAGTTGGAGAAACCCAACAAACCTCAGGCAAGTTATGAAGGCATAAAAGATGTCAACAGTGATGGGCCATGTTATAGAAAGTACTATTGACATCATACCATAAAATGGCACTTTACTTGTGATCTTCCTAAGATGTATAATCCAAATATAAATGTGAGAAAAATATTAGAAAATTCCTAAATGAGGGACATTATGGTAATTTCCCAGTTGAGGTTCTCTCTTCCTCTCTTTTCCCAACTGATTCTGCTTTGTTAAAACATAGCAAAAGCACCAATCACCATACTAAGAAAATAGGAGTAAGGTATGTACATTGCTTAATGTATCAACACTGGATCATTAATTGCCCCCAACTGTCCTATAATAATATGTTAATAGGGGAAATTGAAACAAGGGAATAGAGGAACTATTGGTATTATCTTCACGATAACTAATAGCATTCGTAAATCAACAATATTTTAAAAACTTTTACTTACTTCATAAATACTAAACAAATAAATTTACATATTACCATAGGCAACATTATTGTTTTATTAACTCTCCTGTGGATTCCAATCTGATGCAGAGTGGGATTCAAGAATCATTGGTGCATCTGGCCTTGCAAGTCAAGATAATTGTTAGCCTGTTCCTTTTCACTGACTTTTGTTTCTCTTACCTCTTATAAGTACATTTATTGACGGACCCTATGTCTTAGCTTAAGCCCAGCCAATTTCCTCAATCAAACCTGAGGAAACTGAGATATTCAGTTTAATGTGGGAGGGACCTCAGGCTAGGATTAGATTTTTTAACATGCCTCAGTCAGACTTAGGACAATATCTAGTACAGCCAGCCCTCTGTATTAGCAGGTTCTATATCTGCACATATAGAAATAAAAAACACTTGAAAATAAAAATAAATACTTGGGAAAATAAATATGTATAAAGTCCCTAAATAATGACATATAGCATTTATTTAGTTTTACATTTCATTTTATATAAAATAAATTTTAAATTTTATTGGGTAATAAAAGCAATCTGAAGATGGTACAAAGTGTATAAGAGGATGGACATAGTTTTTATGCAAATACTTAAAATAATTATAAAATTATTTTAACTAAGGGACATAAGTGTGGATTTGGGCATTTGGATGGTGGGTATCCTGGAAGCAATCAAACATGGAAACAGAGACAAAACTGTCCTCCCTGGATTTCCCCAGTTAAACCATGCCATTATCTGTAGACATATGTTTCCATGTCAATTGCAATATGATCTTCTTGAAGAATGACTCATATTAAGACTTGGTCTTTGTGAGGATACAAGACTTTCTTGTTCTTTAAGATTTTAGGCCCCTGCTTTAGTCACTGACTGGATATAGAAGGCAGTGGGAAAACCTCCAAAATGATTCTCCCTAACTCCTGTTTCTTTGCCTTCTTTCTCATTTTTTTAAAGTTTTTTCCTAAGAGGCTTCATCTGCAGTGTTAGACTTCTAGAACATTGTGACCATGGACCACCCAAATTCTTCCCTTAGACTACAGTTTTCAAGTAAGGTTTTCTAGATAATATTGGACTGTTGGAAATGATCTTAGTTCAACTTCATCTTGAACTTTTGTATTGTTGCTTGCTGACACTTTTTTGTTCCATGTAGTTCACTAATATGTGAATTTGCTTCCATTATGACAATATAGTACATCTGTCAAGCCAACCTTCTCTTTTGATTGACAGCCAAATTTTTCCCTCCAATGGGCTTGGCACATGTTGTACAAATATTATGAGTCTAGGAACAACTTTTTCAAATCTATTGCTCTCTATTGAACTTTACCTTTCTTCTATTTTTGCCCCTATTTAATATATTCTTCTTGATCTTTATTTCTTCCAAAATAGAAGGGATTCTTCTAACTCCTCCTCCCTACTTACCAATATTATCAGATATTTGAGAAAAAAATGCACTCTGAAAAAGAAGCAGAATAGAAACAAACTGAAAAAAAATGAATTTAGAAGAAACAGAGACAACACAGAAGTAGAAAACTTAAAAGAAGAAAGTTCTTAAAACTGATGAAAATGTATCTATGTTACCAAAACAATAATTTTGGAAAAAAGGATTTTTTAAAGGAAAATCATATCTGAAATATTGCATATGCATAAATTTTTCAAGATGACATATTAGCCGGGACTGGCCCTGAGCACACTATAATCCTCCACTTCAAATTCTAAAGTGCTAGAATTCTAAGATACTGTGGGCAGCAGAAAATTTAACATTAAAAATATAAAGATAGCTTTGGTGTTCACCAGGTCGCTTCCCTGCCCCCACTGTCACCCTTTTGTCTCCTGTGTCCTTGGAATACCAGCTGTCCCGATTTCAGTCCTGAGGAGTTCTAGCCAGAGAGTACTGAGGAGTTTTATCCAGAGAGGGTTGCCCTTCTGTCTCCTGTGTCCTTGGAGTACTGGCTGTCCCTGCTTCAGTGCTGAGGAGTTCGATCCAGAGAGGAGGAGATGGGCAGGTGCCAATGCAAGAATTCCTCCAACAACCTGAAAGGCAACATGACATCACCAGAATCCAGGGATTATGAAACTAGAAGAATTGAACACCCTACTCCAGAAGAAATAGAAGAAATTGACTCTAAGCAGAATTTTATGAAAATAATAGAGGACCTTAAACAGGAGGTGAAAATCTGCCGTAAAGAAATTGAAGAGAAGTATGACAAAAAGATTGAGGAAATGAATAAAGAAATGGAAGAGACATATAATAAAAAGTTTGAAGAAATGAGTAAATCTGTAAATGAAACCCTGGGAAACCAAGAAAAAACAATCAAACAGGTAATGGAAACAGTTCAAGATTTGAAAACTGAAATGGACGCAATGAAGAAAACACAAACAGAGGGCTGGCTGGCTATGGAAAATCTAGGGAAATGAACAGAGACTTCAGAAACAAGCATAACCAATAGAATACAAGAGATAGAAGAATGAATCTCAGACTCTGAAGACACCATAGAGAAAATATACACTCTGACCAAAGAAAACAGCAAATCCAACAAATTCTCATCACAAAACATTCAGGAAATGTGGGACACAATAAAAAAACCAATTCTAAATATAATAGGAGTAGATGAAGGAGAAGAATTGCATATCAAATGCCCAGAAAATATGTTCAACAAAATTATAGAAGAAAATGTCCCCAACCTAAAGAACAATATTCCTATGAAGGTTCAAGAAGCATACAGAACATCGAATAGACTGGATCAAAAAAAAATCCCCTTGCCATATAATAATCAAAACACAAAACATTCAGATTAAAGAAAGAATATTAAGAGCAGCAAAGAAAAAAGGTCAAGTAACTTATAAAGATAAACCTATCAGACTTACACCAGACTTCTCTAGAGAAACAATGAAAGCCAGAAGGTCCTGGATAGAGGTAATGCAGAAACTAAGAGACCATGGATGCAAGCCCAGACTACTATACCCAGCCAAGCTATCATTTACTATCAATGGAGAAAACAAAATATTCCAGGATAAAAACAAATTTAAACAATACGTAGCCACAAATCCAGCCTTACAAAATGTATTAGAAGGAAAATCACAACCCAAGGAATCCAACATTGCCAATACTGCCTACAATAACCCAGACATCTAACGACCCTTCACAAGCACAACTAAGAGAAGGCAAACACAGAAACTCTACGACCGCCCCCCCCCCAAAAAAATAATAACCAGAGTCAACAACCACTGGTCATTAATATCACTTAATATCAATGGACTCAATTCACCTAAAAAGAGGCACAGACTTAGAGATTGGATATGAAAACAGGATCCAACATTCGGCTCTTTACAAGAAACATACCTCAACCACAAAGACAGACACCTACTCAGAGTAAAGGGTTGGGAAAAGGTTTTCCAAGTAAACAGACCTAAGAAACAAGTGGGTGTAGCCATTCTAATATCTAATAAAACTGAATTCAAATTAAAATCAATCAGAAGGGATGGAGATGAACATTTCATACTCATAACAGGAACAATTCATCACTAGGAAGTCTCAATCCTGAATATCTATGCCCCTACTATAAAGGCACCTACTTTTGTAAAATAAACACTTCTAGAACTCAAGGCAGTCATCAAACCACACACACTAATAGTAGGAGACTTTAACACACCTCTCTCACCAATGGACAGGTCAATCAGACAGAAACCTAACAGAGAAATAAGAGAATTATTGGAGGTATTGAATCAAATGGATTTAACAGACATCTATAGAACATTCCACCCAAATAGGAAAGAATATACCTTCTTTTCTGCAGCTCATGGAACCTTCTCGAAAACTGAGCACATACTCGGTAAAAAAAGCAAACTTCCTTAGATTAAAAAAAATATTAGTAACCACCTGTGTCTTGTTAGATCACTATGGATTAAAGTTAGAATTCAACAACAATGCTACCCCCAGGAAGCCAACAAACTCATGGAAGCTGAACAGTCAAACACTGAATCACCCCTGCGTCAAGGAAGAAATAAAGAAAGAAATTAAAGTCTTCCTTGAATTTAATGAAAATAAAGACACAACATACTCAAACCTATGGACACTATGAAAGCAGTGCTAAGAGGAAA
This sequence comes from Myodes glareolus, assembly GCF_982192425.1. Classification (NCBI taxonomy): domain Eukaryota; kingdom Metazoa; phylum Chordata; class Mammalia; order Rodentia; family Cricetidae; genus Myodes; species Myodes glareolus. The sequence continues at coordinate 138,887,423 of NC_142053.1, forward strand.
GTTCATAGCACTAAGTGCCCAATTAAAGAAAACGGAGAAAGCACACATTGGAGACTGAACAGCACACTTGAAATCTCTAGAAAAAAAAGAAGCAGATTCACCCAGGAGGAGTAGAAGATTGGAAATAATCAAACTGAGGGCTGAAATCAACAAAATAGAAACACAGAAAACAATCAAAAGAATCAATGAAACAAAAAGCTGGTTCTTGGAGAAAATCAACAAGATCGACAAACCCCTATCCAAACTAATCAAACAGCAGAGAGAGAACAGGCAAATTAATAAGATGAGAAATGAAAAGGGGGACATAACCACAGACACAGAGGAAATTCAAAGAATCATTAGACCTTACTACAAAAGCCTGTATGGCACAAAATTGTAAAATGTAAAAGAAATAGACATTTTTTTAGATAAGTACCATATACCAAAGTTGAACCAAGAACAGTTGAACAAACTAAATAGACCTGTTATTCATGAAGAATTAGAAGCTGCTATCAAAAATCTCCCGACTAAAAAAAGTCCAGGACCAGATGGTTTCAATGCAGAATTCTACCAGAACTTCCAGGAAGAGCTAATATCTATACTCCTTAATGTATTTCACAATATAGAAACAGAAGAGTCATTGCCAAACTCTTTTTATGAAGCTACAGTTACTCTGATACCAAAACCACACAAAGACACAACCAAGAAAGAGAATTACAGGCCAGTCTCACTCATGAACATTGACATGAAAATTCTCCATAAAATACTGGCACACCGAATCCAAGAACACGTTAGAAAAATTATCCATCATGATCAAGTAGGCTTCATCCCAGAGATGCAGGGCTGGTACAACATACGCAAATCTATCAATAAAAACCATCATATAAATAAACTGAAAGAAAAGAAACATGATCATTTCATTGGATGCTGAAAAAGCATTTGACAAAATTCAACATCCATTTATGATAAAGGTGTTGGAGAGACTGGGGATACAAGGATCATACCTAAATATAATAAAAGCAATATACAGCAAGCCGACAGCTAACATCAAACTGAATGGAGAGAAACTCAAAGCCTTTCCACTAAAATCAGGAACGCGACAAGGCTGTCCACTCTCTCCATACCTCTTCGATATAGTGCTTGAAGTTCTAGCAATAGCAATAAGACTACATAAGAGGATCAAGTGGATTCGAATTGGAAAGGATGAAGTTAAACTTTCGTTATTTGCAGATGATATGATAGTGTACATAAGCGACCCCTACCAAACTCTACCAAAGAACTCCTACAGCCAATAAACACCTTTAGTAATGTGGCAGGATACAAGATCAACTCCAAAAAATCGGTTGACCTCCTATACACAAAGGATTAAGAAGCAGAGAGGGAAATAAGAAAAACATCACCTTTCATCATAGTCACAAACAGCATTAAATGTCTCTAACCAAGGATGTGAAAGTCCTATTTGACAAGAACTTAAAGTCTTTGAAGAAAGAAATTGAGGAGGATAACAGAAAGTGGAAAGATCTCCCTTGCTCTTGGATTGGGAGGATCAATATAGTAAAAATGGCAATTCTACCAAAAGAAATCTATAGATTCAATGCAATCCCCATCAAAATCCCATCAAACTTCTTCACAGACCTTGAGAGAATAATAATCAAGTTTATAAGGCAAAACAAAAATCCCAGGATAGCCAAAACAATCTTATACAATAAAGGAACTTCTGGAGGCATTACCATCCCTGACTTCAAACACGATTACAGAGCTACAGTATTGAAAACAGCTTGGTATTGGCATAAGAACAGAGAGGTCTACCTATCGAATCGAGTAGAAGACCCAGATATTAACCCACAAACCTATGAACACCTGATTTTCGACAAGGGAGCTAAAAGTATACAATGGAAGAAGGAAAGCATTTTAACAAATGGTGCTGGCATAACTGGATGTCAACCTGTAGAAGAATGAAAGTAGATTCATATCTATCACCATGCACAAAACTCAAGTCCAAATGGATAAAAGACATCAACATTAATTTGACCACTTTGAACCTGATAGAAAAGAAAGTGGGAAGTAGTCTACAAGACATAGGCACAGGAGATCACTTCCTAAGTAGAACCCCAGTAGCACAGACAATAAGAGAATCAATGAATAAATGGGACCTCCTGAAACTGAGAAGCTTCTGTAAAGCAAAGGACACGGTCACTAAGACAAAAAGGCTACATTCTGACTGGGAGAAGATCTTTACCAACCCCTCATCAGATAAACGTCTGATCTCCAAAATATACAAAGAACTCAAGAAACTAGACACTAAAACTCTAATTAACCCAATTAAAAAATGGGGTACTGAACTGAACAGAGACTTCTCAACAGAAGAACTTCAAATGGGAAAAAGACACTTAAGGTAATGGTCAACCTCCTTAGCCATCAGGGAAATGCAAATTAAAACCACTTTGAGATACCATCTTACACCTGTCTGAATAGCTAAACTCCAAAACACCAATGATAGCCTATGCTGGAGAAGATGTGGAGTGAGGGGAACAGTCATCCATTGTTGGTGAGAATGCAAACTTGTGTAGCCACTTTGGAAATCAGTGTGGCAGTTTCTCAGGAAACTGGGAGTCAACCTCCCTCAGGACCCAGCAATTCCACTCTTGGGAATATACCCAAGAGATGCCCTATCATACTACAAAAGCATTTGTTCAACTATGTTCATAGCAGCACTATTTGTAATAGCCAGAACCTGGAAACGACCTAGGTGCCCCTCAATAAAAGAATGGTTAAAGAAGTAGTGGAACATATACACATTAGAGTTTTACTCAGCGGTAAAAAACAATGACATCTTGAATTTTGCATGCAAATGTATGGACATAGAAAATGCTTTACTGAGTGAGGGTTGACTAAATTCACATAAAACTTGGGAAGGAATCCTAGATACATAAGAAGATAGCTAAGCATGACTTTTTGGTAGCAGTATTTTCCTCAGTCAGCTCTGTTTGCTAGAAGCAAGCAGAGGCATGATCCCTTTAAAAAGAAGTTTTCCTGATTCAGTGATAACAAAAAAAATAGTGGTTTCAAAATGGTGAATTCCTGGGCCATGTGGCCAGCACAAACTCTGACTCTTTCCAGAGGCTGAGCACTTGAATGGGGTTTGTTGGCAGCGTGCTACAAGTTACTTGGTGGCAGCATGGGACAACTGCTTACCAGAGTTGAGGTGGTGAACCTGGCTCCCACTCAGCAGTCTGGTCAGAATAGTATTTCAGATACACAATAGGATATATTCAGACATAAAAGACCTCTAAATGAGACACACTGTGTTTAAAAATGTATATAGACTTGAAAGAGAGAGGAAAAAGATATACAGTTATAAGAAGAAGTAAAGTCTTTAAAGAGACAGAGTACAGACAGGGATAGATTCAAGGAATAAAGAAAAATAAGCCACAAAAAATAAAATATACACAGAGAGACTGGATTATGTATATTGTTGTGTTTTCTTTAAATATTTTGGCTTTGAAGGAGCTAAGTAAAGAGAGACATTTCATTGTATGGGCAGCTAAGCTAAACCAACATATATACTTTATATATTTTAAAGTTATCTTGACTTTAAAATTTGGGTCAAAAGATTTGTGGCTTTGGAAAAGAGATTCTTCTTTTGTTTCCACAGAAGATGAGAACCTATGGATTTCTTCCAGGCTAATGTGGTTTGATGTACCAAGTTCTTTCCAAAAATCCCCACAAACACCCCCCAAAATTGCTTTGCCCAACAAAAAGTAGAAAGTAGTTTTTAGGGAACTACATCCAAATTCCCAAATATTGTTTATAAATGTTTGTTTACATTAAACGGGAGTATGCTATAGAGATTTGTTGACTGAGGTTTCTGTTCTACCAAGTCTACATTAATTATAAACTGATTGGCCCATTAGCTCAGGTTTCTTATTAACTCTTATAACTTATATTCACACATAATTCTTGTCTGTGTTAGCCACATGGCTTGGTACCTTTTTAGGTGAGGAAGACACATCTTGCTTCCTCTATGACTGGGTCATGACTACTGCTGAATCTTTCCTCTTCTCAAAATTCTCATCATCCTGCCTCTACTTCTTGCCTGATCACCCTGCCTTTACTTTCTGCCTGGCTACTGGCCAATCAGCATTTACTTAAAATACAAGTGACAGGGTAAGACCATTGTCACACAGCAGAGATTTTCATTGGTATGGATCTTAGTTTATTAACAAAAAATTAAGAGCAATTTTGTTATCTCTCTCTCTCTCTCTCTCTCTCTCTCTCTCTCTCTCTATATATATATATATATATATATATATATATATATATATATATATATAAATGTGCTTGATTAAGGTATTGTGTTTGTGAAGCTCATTTAAAAATGTAATGTATAATTAAGAAATACAGGTTAATAGATAGTCATCTATAATAGTCAAGATTGTAGTTATGTTAGTTAGGTCTTCTAGATATATAGAGATATATTTCGGTTAGATAGGCATTCTTCAAATCTTTCAGAGTTCATCAGAATATGGCACTTAATATATTTTAAGAGCTTAAGACTTTTTATGACAATGAGACATGTCTGCTCCAGGCAGCACCAATTACTTCAAGAGGATGATAGGCATTGAAGAGGCTTCTTATCAAGTTTGTTAGCCATTTGGGCAAGAAACTGCTCTTGCCTGGACTGCTTGCCTGGACTTGCAGGACCCATAGAAAAATGACTGCTGAAGCTGCCTAAAGAAGGTGAGATAGTCCTTTGGCGTTTCTGCTTCATGAAAGAGTCTGCCAGGCATTCTGCAGGAAACAGAAGAAAGTTACTGACAAACTGCTAATATAGGTGGAATTGTCCTTAAAATTCCCTGCTTCATGGAAAAGTCTGCTGGACACTATGGGCCAGTAGGTATAAGATGGGTACCCCCAGCATTACGGAAGAACTTTGGGTGACTGTCCAGGCAGTGATACGATTCTGTCAATTCTAGAGTTTTGAAAGTTGCTTACAATGCACTTCCTCTTTACTTAGATAATATTATAGCTTTCTGGAATCTTTGATGAAGTTGAAGAATAGATAGTTATAATTATAGTTTTCCTTAGTTATGCTAAAAGATAAAGTAGATATAAAAATTGTAACTGTAATTCTTGTTTGATACCTGTTTTGTTATATGTAACCTTGCTATGTTAATGTTAAAACCTTCATTTTTATTTAGACAGAAAATGGGAGGTTATGTGGTAGGTGATGTATGCTGTGAACATATTTATTGCCATTGGTTAATAAAGAAGCTGCTTTTGACCAATGGCTTAATGGTGTAAAGTCACGCTGAAAATTCTTCATTCCCTGTCACTTATGCTGGATCTCATTCTTATTGTAATCCCCCCCCCCAATATCAACCTATACTAAAAATTACCATTTAAATCTATGGGAATAAAATTCTCTAAAGGATATGTATCCCAATCTTAGTAAGGTTTACATAATCAACTTATTGTAATATTTTAGGCTTAAAGATGCTTTTACTCTCCCTATACTACTTCTTCCTCCTTTCTAATCCAAATTTTGAACAGAGAAAAATTGAAGGTGACTTTGTAGGTGAGTATAGTAAAATAGTTAGTATGTTCATAATATGCATAAATGAATACCTTGTTTCACAGAATCAAGGTGGAGCAACAGTTCTTTAGTTTGAGTTGTTTCTGCAATAAATAAATAATTTATCTACTCCAGGGTTTACAAAGCTATTTCGCTTCAAGGGCTAGCAGGAGCTGGAAAATAATACTAGTTCCAAGTCTTTGGGTTTCCATAGAATATACACAACAAGGATGGATATGAAGATGTAACTCCACAAGAGAACATACACAGACACTCTAAAAGCTGAATAGAAAGTCTGCATTGCTGGCTGGCTTTTGCATGGGGAAATTTGCCCAAATAATATAGCCCTGAGCCTCACTATCCTTTATCTTTTATGTACAAAACCCGCATACTGATTGACAGACATTGGTTAATAAGAAGCATCAGTGAAAAGCAAAACCACAAAAACCCAAGACAAAATTAGTACACTTAAGTACTTTCCTGGATTCTGCATTTGTGTACTATGCCTTTGATGGATTAAGTCTTTGCTTGCATTTTGGCATGTCTAAGGTCAGAATAATGTCTACGACATGGCACCAATTGTGGTATGGTCTAGGGCCCTGTTACAAAGGGAGAGCTTTGCAATTCCTTGCAACACATGTACAAAGCAAAAACATAAGGCATCAGCAACTTATCAAATTTCCAGTTTATAATGCACATCATTATCAATTACTTATTATGGTGCAGTCCATATGTGAGAGTTCAATATGTATTATCTAGCTTATCATTATAAGTACTTTTTGATACAAGTCTGTTTTCTAAATAAAGACACTGCAATGTAGGGACATAAATCATGTTTCCATGAGTAGATAATCCAGATGTTGAGATCTGAGATCTGAGCACAGAACTGAAATGATTCCCATCAACATCTGCTCTCAAATCCTAGAATACTTCTAATTCTCTACACAGGATCAGCCTGTGAGTGAGTATTAGTCAATCAAACCCTTTCCAAATATACAGAGGATGTTTAATGTCAGTATCATTAAATCATGTTGAAAATTCCACACTGCAGACAATGTTCCTTCCAGTTGAACTTTAGAATACTCTAACAGCACTGAAAACAAGGGATTTAAATCTAGCTTTCAGACCCCCACACACTGGTAAAGTTTGTTAATTACAAATAGAATGTCAATGTGAAAAACCTAATAAGAAAAAAGAATTCAGGAAAATGGTTTATCCAACTAAATAAAATGATGTGGTATATATAAATATTTGAGACCATGAGAATCAAGTATCACTTTTAACTATAATTGAAAACTATGTATATGAACTACTATTCTACAGCCCATGATATGTCTTTAATTCATATGTGTCTGCACATACAGGAAATACATATTCAGTTCTATAACTCAGAATTTTCATTGTTTCAATGAAAATTTACCTATATCAATCTTATTTCGTAACCTTCTAATCAAGTAACCTCAAACTGAATGATTAAAGTGTGTGCTATTCTTTTACTAAAAGCAGTGCTAATGTATGGGCTATATGGCCAAGAACAGACCACTTTATTTTTTTATTTCATTTGATTTTTAAGCTTTGATTATTTCTTGGTTAAATTTAAATTAGAGGAGCCTGAAAGATGGCTTAGTAATTAAGAGCACATACAGCTCTTTTAGAGAACCCAAGTCCACAATTTCCAATACTGGGTGTAGCGCTTTGCAATTACTTGTAACTGTAGCTCAGAGAATCTGACATCTGTCACCTCCATGTGCACCCACACTCATGTGCCTCCATATCCATACACAGAAAACATACATATATAGAGTTTTTAAAAATGATTATTTATTTATTTATTTATTTGTTTGTTTGTTTATTTATTATGGTATTCTGTCTCTTTGCATGCCCACATGCCAGAGGAGGGCATCAGATCTTATTCTACATGGTTATTTGTCGCATGACTAATAAAAACTCAGAGACAGAAATTGGGATTCAACCTGAAAGTAAGAAAAGTAAAACAGCCAGCCACTGGCCCTTACCTCTACCTCAGTCTGAAATGACAATCCTGCCTTCAGGAATCTCTGCATGAGAATGTGTGTGAGAGCTGTCTCTTCCCATCTTATATTCTTCCTAGTGCTGGGATTAAAGACATGCACCACTGTTACCTGGTTTCTATGGTAAACTAGTGTAACTACTGGGATTAATGGTATGTGATCACTGCCTGGTGAGGCTAATTTTTCTTTCTGATCTTCAGGTAAATTTTATTTATTAAAATAAAAATAAAATATCACTACAGTTGTGAACCACCATGTGGTTGCATGGAATTGAAGTCAGAACCTCTAGATGATCACTCAGTGCTCTTAACCTCTGAGTCATCTCTTCAATACACATATATAGGGTTTAAAAAAAACACAAGTCCTAAAAAGGTTAAATTAGAACCCCCATCTCATTTTTTCTTCCTCAGCATCTTAAATGCTAGTAGGAAATCTTGCCTGTCTATCTCACTTATATCATGCCAAGAACACAAGGCTTGTTTAATTACTTATTTGAAAAAATTATTTTCTGAAGGATGGACAGGACATAGAGAAACCACAATAGGTTTAGTAAACACTAGCAGATGTTATCCTGTGACTATCAAAGAATGACCAGTCACTGATATCTAAAAACCCATCACACTGCATTTGATGGCTACTGACAAGCCCTTCCCAAAAGGATCAAGAAAATAAACTCTCAGCCTTCCTCTTTTCCTTCATTCATCCTAGCAAGAAGATAGCCCAATAGGTGTTCAAGGAGCAAAAGAGACTCTCAATGGTTCACCTCTGAGGGTATGGACTTGGCAATAGAGTACAATGTAGGCATTGGTCCCCTTTGTTTCACTATCTTCTACACATAGCAGGGCTTGTTTAAGGTGGGATGGAAAAGTAATTGTTCTTATTAGAGAAGAACACTTCAGTGCAACGTAGAGATATTGGCTTATTCCTAAGTGTTCTAGCTAGTTTTAAGTTAATTTGACATAAGCTAGAGTCTTTTTGGGAGAGGCAACCTCAATTGAGAAAATGTCCCCATGGGTTGGAGAGATGGCTCAGCCATTAAAGGCTAGGCTCACAACCAAAAATCCGAAGACAAAACGTCCCTACCAGATTGGCCTGTGGGTAAGCTTTTGTTGCATGTTCTTGATTGATATTTGACCACTGGTGACTGATGGTTAATGTGGGTGGGACCTGCCCACTCTGTATGTTACTACCCCTGGGCAGTGATTTTTTAAAAAGTGAGAAAGCCATGGAAAACAAGCCAGTAAGCATCGTTCCTCCACGGTCTCTGCTTCAGTTCCTACCTCCAGGTTCCTGCCTTGAGTTCCTGCCCTAACATCCCTTTTTGGTGGAGTGCAAATTGTAAGAGAAAGTAAGCCCGTTCATCCTCAAGTTTGTTTTGTTTGAGGTGTATTATTCCAGCAATAGAAATTGTAAGATACTAAGTGTATTGGCTAGCTTTACCCTGAAATCTGCTACACTGATGCTTTCTCAAAGACAGAAACTGATGGGCCAACATAATATTCATGTTTTTAGAGTTGTTTGGGTTTAGACATGCAGTTTTTCCATCAATGTTTTTTGCCTTCATTTGTTCTGATTTAGTGTCTACCTGTTAATTTTTGACACTAAAGTCATCTCATTTTGAAACATTTTTTTTCTTTTCTTCTTTTCACTGTTGGATCTTCTCTCCATCTTTTCCTCTCTCTGTTTTATTCCATATCCCATTTGGTGACTAAGATAGGGGCAACACTACTACCTGGTTTCTATGGCAAACTAGTGCGGCTACTGGGATTAATGGTATGTGACCACTGCCTGGTCTGTAAGGCTGGCCACTGAGGTTGCTTAACTCTCTGATCTTCAGGCAAACTTTATCTGTTAAGATACAAATGAAATATCATACAATTTGTGAACCATCATGGGGTTATAGGGAATTGAACTCAAGACCTCTGAAAGATCAGTCAGTGCTCTTAACCTTTGAGGCATCTCTTCAATACACATATTGTTGAGTTGGCTTGGTACCTAAAGGTGCTGATCACGAGCCTTGAGTTTGATTCTTGGGACCCAAATGGTAGAAGAAGGGCACTGACTTCCACAGGTTGTCTTCTGACTTGCACACTCACATTATGGCACACATATACTCATAAAAACACAGGGGAATAAATAACAAACAATATTTTTTTTAAAAAAAGAGAATCCACTTGAGACATATTGTAGCAGGAGGAGTGGGCTGTGTCCCGCCACCTGGCTAGCTTAACCTCCGAAATAACCACACAGAAACTTTATCCATTTAAATCACTGCCTGGCCATTAGCTCTAGCCTCTTATTGGCTAACTCTCACATCTTGATTTAACCCCTTTCTAATAATCTATATTTCCCCACGAGGTTGTGGCTTACTGGGAAAGATTCAGCATGTCTAACCTGGCAGCTGGCTCCATGGCGGCTCTCTCTGTCTGTCTTCTTCCTCCCAGCATTCAGTTCTGTCTTCCCGCCTACGTAAGTACTGCCTTATCAAAAGGCCAAGGCAGGCCTCACTTCTTGTTTTGCATTAAATTCTACACAGTCTCCAGTCATCCAGCACCTCCAGTACACTATGATTTTCTCCCATAGGGTCAAAGTGGAGGCATTTGATCAGAAATGCTTGCCTGGATATTGTTGTTTCTTTTAACTCTTACTCTTTGAGGGGCCACCACACAACTCCCAAGTAAACAAACATGAAGTCTTATTCTTACTTATGAATGCCTAGTCATAGAATGGTTAGCTTCTAGCTAGCTTTTTAAAAATTATCCTGTCTACCCTTTGCCTCTGGACTTTTGTCTTTCTCTGTTGTCTATACCTTTCTTTACTTCTTATTCCACGGCATGCTGTGTAGCTGGGTGGCTGGCCTCTGATGTCCTCCTCCTTCTCCTTTTTCTCACTGCTTGATCTTCTCCTCGGAGATTTCTCCTCCTGTATATTCTCTCTACCTGATAACCCTGCTTATGTCTCTCTCCTGCCCAGCTATTGACTGCTAAAGTTTTTATGAGACCAATCAGATATTTTAGACAGGCAACGTAACACAGCTTCACAAAGTTAAACAAGTGAAACATAAAATAATGCAAAACATCTTGCATCATTATCTAATGCTCCACAGGATAAACAAATGTAACACATCTCATAATAAGTACTGTGCAACAGTCTATATCTCACACTCATGTACAAAAGGGTTGGCACTGGGCAAGGGTTACAAGAGCCTATAGGACAAACTGCCATCTGGTATTTTATCTTGTGTATGACTAGATTTGAAAGGAGTTTTGCTTTCTTTGGTGCATACCTTTTCCTCTTACCAACATCCAAGCATCTCTTTATTAATTTCTGAAAATAATCATTACTCTACCCATTCCCTTCCCGTCTTTCTATGTCAATTTAAACAGTATCCACTGGACATATAGTTGTGAAAGCTGCTAAAACATTATCATCTTACCTAGCTCTCACTTCTTCATCTATCCTACTGTTGTCTTACAGTCCAGACTCTCCCATTTAATTCCACCAACCCATCTGCTTACTGGAAATGTTTCCTCTCTTTTCTTGTCCACAAAATTATTTTCTCTCTCCCTTTGGCTAAATTTCAAATCTTCATTATGCTGCATAATTAGTAACTCCCCTTTTATTCACTCAATTCTTTCTTTTTATTATGTTTTAATATAATTTTTCACATAATATATTTTGATCATATTCTTTCACTTTCCCAACTCCTCTTAGATTTTTCCTGCCACCCTACCCACCCAACTTTATGCTCTCCCTGTCTCTCAAAAAAATTAACAAGCAAACTAAAGAAATAAACCCAGTAACACTAAAGGAAAAAAATAGAAAACAAAAACCAATTTCATCAGAGAAATTTCTTTTTTTGTGTAGAGGGAAGTTATCACAGAGACCTCCAGTTGACTAATGTGCAGGAAGTGAGAGACTGGAGAACTGAGTCCCAAATGGGGTGTCTGTAGCACTCCTCTCTTTTCAAGGTACAGAGATGTCTGTAGAAAAGGATGTGGAAGAAGGTAAGAGCTGGAGGTAGTGATGGACATTAAGGAACAGTGTCTTCCAGACACAATAGGCTTGATTAACACAAACTCACAGAGTCTATGACCACATGCACAGAATCTGCATATGTACAAACCAAGCAAAATGTCAGCACTGATAAAGTAAAGTGGGTACAAAGACACACAAAAACAATAAGTTCTTTGCAATTCCTATCTGCTGAGAAGGAGAAAATCAGTTTTTTTCAATGTTGTGGCAGTGAGTGTATCAACCACACTTCACGGCAGGCTCCATGCCCAGGAGTAGTTTACTAACAGGTAACAGACTTGTGTTCTTTTGTTTACTTGTATGTATTCACTCAAAACTTAAGTGATCATTCTGAAGTGATATATTTCACATTATCATGCTGGTAACGAATGTTATTTTTGTAATAAATAACATTTATTATTATTATTATTATTAAAAATAAATAATTATATTTATGTCAATGAGTATCATCATTATTGTCTTTATTTGTTTTATTCATAACACTGAAGAGTGAGTTTCTGGTAACTACACTCTTTGTTGTGTCTTATATTGTAGGAGATATGTTGCCTGGCTTTTAAACTCTGAAACCAAAAGTACTTCAGAGGTGGCTTTGTGAACACACATTGTATACTGATGAAAAATTAAGTGCTAAGTGCTGTTAAACAGCAACAAATAATCTAAGAGGCTCAGAAAAGAAACAATAAACAAAACTACAAGAAAAACCAACAAAGTTTGCACTTTAAAAGGTAAGCAGAAAATCTTAGAAAATTCCACCTCTCCCTCACAACAATAGTTAACTGCCAAATATAGTCCCTCAGAGAGGACGTTGGCCTCTCTGGGGACCCTCCCCTACCTGTGATGGAAGTTGATGAGCTCAATCTTGTGAAGATATCCACAGCTGCCATGAATTCAAGAGTACAACTATGCCATGTTTATTGAGTAGGCTCCCTCACTAGGCTCCAACAGAACAGGCTAAAAATAAAAGGGGAATAACTTACAATGAGGTTCCACACCACCAAGCTGAGACTAGACTGTTTGGTCCTCTAAGAAGTCCTCTAAGAAGACAAGTGACAGTCAGATTTTTCCGTTTTACCAAGCACGATAGGAAAACTCCCTCTCCCTAGTTCTTATATGCAAGCTCATGCAAGAGTGCACATGTGTCTACACACACACGCAAACACACACACACACACAAACACACACACACACCACATACAGACACATACACCATACACGTACATAGACACACATAGCACACCCACACAGAAACACATACACACACACATACATATACACAATACACCACATAGACACACAGCATACATATACATACACATACACCTAGACACAGCACACAAAACACACACACACACACATTCCAACATAGACACACACAGCACACCCACACAGAAACATACACATACACACACATATACCACATAGACACACAGCATACATATACACACACATACACCTAGACACAGACAGCACACATAACACACATACACATTCCAACACACACACACATACGCACCGCACATACATATACACGGAACACAAACATACACACCATACATATGCATACATACACACACTACACACATACACGGGGTGGGAGAGAGAGAGACAGACAGAAACAGAGCCAGTGAGAGGAGATAATATAAAGTCACTTACTGCTAACAAGTTTTTTCTACTGTGCTGTCTTACTGTTATTTTAAATGACTAATCTGCTTTTTACTTTTATTTCTGCTTTCTTCAATCCTTTCTAGTTTATCAAAAGAATACCCTCTGCTCCACTCATTAAAACATGTTGTATTTTATGGAATGAAATGTTACCTAGGTCTAAAGTTGAAAATACAGGAAATTGAGGTTTGCAAATTAAGTTAGTGTAATTTTGCTTTTTAATCAGAATAATTGGTAAAAAATGAAACTGTGAACTTTTGTTTGGTTTTCTGTCTGGCTTCTGAGGCCCCCCTTTTTTATACTGAGGCCCCCCTTTTTATACTTTTAGCAAAACCTACCTAGAAATGAGGTATCTTCATAGAGCCACCATTCATTTTCTTCTGCAGAAGTATGTATTTTATTTCCAGGTTAAATGCAACAGAAAGTCATGGTAAAGCTGGAGCCAGCACTTGTTTTATGGATTGCAAGTCCTGCTACCATGCTGAATGCCATTGTCAAACTGGAGAGTCTTTTGCTTGTAGATGAGTACAAAAAGGTTTTGGACCAACTTTGCAAACATGTCAGAAGGAAATAGTGTAGTTTGCAAAAGGAATATAGAAAATAATCACCCAGGCATCCTGCTACTCAAAATTGTCAAATATCCATCAATTAAAAGGATATCATTGAAAATAAACTAATTTTCTCAAAGACTCAAAGCTATTATCTTTATACACGTATACACTTGCTTGGTCAGTGATCTGAGCATCTTACTATAAAATAAGCCTCATCTTCACCATGAGTCGTCATTTGTCAGCCTGGCATGAATCAGCTCCTCGACACACTAGCCTAGCATGTCTTTCTCTATGCCTCAGATCTTTTTGAAAGGAGTATTAAAATAATGCACACCTTATTAAGCTATAAGAGTAAATGACAGAACACACATAAATTGCTCAAGTGTTTGCGTAGCACTTTCTGTTCTAATGGCATCCATTACTTGAGTCATTGTAATTATGATCACTGCTTCGTTCACATTTGTTGCTGTGTGAAACTTAAATGAACTATTATTACCCTAATTTTCCAGGTGAAAGAAATGAATCACCAAGAAGGTCTCCAATTCTTAGGGTAACTCCACTGATCCCTGGGAATATACATATCTTAGCAATCTACCCAGCATTCTTTCATTTGAGTATCACTAGTTCAGGGCCAAGGAACAACTAACTGTTTCATTGATGTTGAGAATAGACTTTTTTTGGTGTATTTACTTATACAGTGGCATTAGATTTAGAGAAGGGTCCCTGTCTCTGGGTTTCAATACACCGTGTTTCCCATTCTCCCATCACAAGTCCTCCTCATGACAACTAGAGGTTGTAGAATGAGAGAGAATGGTGAGGGTGGTAAGACAGTAGCAGTCAGAAACAGGCTGGAGGATGTACCCATAAACTTTGTCCATTTAGGTTTAGACTCAGAATGCAAATGCTCAACTCAGCTACAGCAGCAATTCATCTCATAAATCAATTTGGCAAGGCATCGGCTGTAAAATCCATTACATTGAATCAGGAATAGAGTTTACAACTAATATACTAACAGGGCACCCTTAAAGGGCAATGACCTTTTAAAGTGGCATAAACCAATGATCTAGCTCAGGTATACATCCTTCCAATGCCAATGAGTTTGTGACGTTAGTTCTCACAAGAAAAGGGCAGACAGGTTGGTGCAGATCCTCCATGGAAAAATAGATATTAGCCGAATAAATCTGTTTCATATTCTAAATGATCTCTTCAACTTGTACTGACCATAATAACTGCCAGTGAATTGTTTCTTTTAACAGAAAAAAGTTTGATATCTGTTTTTTTAACGGTATGCTCATTTGGCATTTACTTACAAATTTGACTGCCTCCATCAAATTTCATAAACATTGTTTTCTGCACAACTAGATGCCAAAAGCTAAATCCTATAAGTTTGTGCTTATGGTATTTGGTAATTTTTTTCAGCATTGAATTTGAACTGATTTTCCTTTCTTGAAAATCCGTGTTTTCTTCTCTTCTATAATATTCCAATATTTTTAATTAATTTATTTATTTGTTTTTTAAAACTACCTTTTCTCACTTTATGTACCAATCCCATATCACTCCCTCTCCTTCTTCTGCTGCTTTCACCTTCCCCCATTCCACCCCCATGGACTCATCAAGGAGACCAAGGCTATGTCCACTATATCTAGGCTGAACAAGGTATCCCTCCAAAGAGAATGGGTTCCAAAAAGCCAGTACAAGCAGTAGGGATAAATCCTGGTCTCACTGCCAGTGGTCCCAAAGTCTGCCCCAGGCATGCAACTGTCACCCACATTCAGAGGGCTTAGTTTGTTCCTATGCTGGTTCCCTCGCTGTCAGGCCAGAGTTGGTGGGCTACCATTAGCTCAGGAAAGCTTTTTCATGAGTATCCCTATCATGATCTTTACCTCTTTGCTCATATTATCATTCCTCCCACTCTTTGACTGGACTTTGATTCCAGTGCTATGCTGTGAATCTCTACATCTGCTTCTATCATTTGCCGGATGAAGGTTCTATGATGACATTTAAGATAGTCATCAATCTGTCTACAGGGCAAGACCAATTCAGGCACACTCTCCACTATTGCTTAGGGTCTTAGCTAGAAACATCCTTGTGGATTCCTGGGAATTTCTCAACTAGTTTTTTCTTGCTAGCTCCATAAAGATTCCTTCAATCAATATATTTCTTTCCTTGCTCTCAATATCTGTCCTTCCCCCATCCTGACCATCCCCTTCCCTCAAATTCTCCTCCCTCTCCCCTTCTTCCTTGCTTCTCTTCTTCTGCCCTCCCTTCCCACCCCTACCCACACACTCCCAATTTTCTCAGGAAATCTTGTATATTTCCTCTTTCTAGGGGAATCTATGTATGTTTCTCTTAAGGTTCTCCTTGTTACTTGGCTTCTCTGGGGACATGGACTACAGGCTCGTTTTCCTTTGCCTTATGGTTAATATTCACTTATGAGTGAGAACATACCATGATCATCTTTCTGGGACTGAGTTAACTCACTCAGGATGATTTTTTTCTAGTTCCATCCATTGTATGCAAAATTTCAAGATGTCATTGTTTTTTTTTACCAAGTAGTACTCAAGTGTGTAAATGTACCACATTTTCTTTATCCATTCTTTTATTGAGGGGCATCTTGGTTATTTCCAGGTTCTGGCTATTACAAAATATGCTGCTGAACAAATGTCCTTGTAGTAAGATTGAGCATCCTTTGGGTATATGCCCAAGAGTGGTATTGCTGTGTCCTGAGATAGGTTGACTCTCAATTTTCTGAGAAACTGCCATACTGATTTCGAAAGTGGCTGTATAAATTTGCATTCCCATTAGCAATGGAGGAGTATTCCCCATACACTGCATCCTCTCCAGCACATGTAAAATTTCAAGATGTCATTGTTTTTTTTACCAAATGAGTAGTGTGCAGAAATAGGAGGAAGGATAAAGGCAGACAGATACTTCTGGAGACAGAGATAGGAATTTAAATTCTTTTTGGAGTCTAATGGAAACTATTAGAGAATTTTAAAAATTGTTTTGATTGAGCTATATTTTTTTCTCCAATCACTTCCCTTCCTCCCATCTCCCTTTCTGCCCTCTCCCAATATCCCCATGCTCCAAATTTACTCAGGAGATCTTGTCTTTTTCTAATTCCCATGTAAATTAAATCCATGTATGTTTCTCTTGGGTTCCTTTGTGTTGTCTAGGTTCTCTGGGATTGTGAATTGCATGCTGATTGTCTTTGTTTTATGTCTAAAAGCTAGTTATGAGTGAATACATATTATATTTGATTTTCTGGGTCTGGTTTACATCACTCAATATGATATTTTGTAGATCCATCCAGTTGTCTGCAAATTTCAAGATGTCATTATTTTTTTCCACTGTATAGAGCTCCATTGTGTAAATGTATCACATCTTCTTTATCTATTCTTCAGTTGAGGAACATTTAGGTTGTTTCCAGGTTCTGGCTATGACAAACAAAGCTGTTATGAACATAGTTGAGCACATGTCCTTGTGGAATGATTGAGCATATTTTGGATATATACCCAAAAGTGGTCATACTGGGTCTTGAGGAAGATTGTTTCCTAATTTTTTGTGAAATCACCATACTGATTTCCAAAGTGACTGTACAAGTTCACACTCTCACTGACAATGCAGGAGTGTTCCCTTTACCCCACATCCTCTCCCACATAAGTTGTCATCAGTGTTTTTGATCTTGGCCATGCCTACAGGTGTAAGATGGAATCTCAGAGTTGTTTTGATTTTCTAAGGATGTTGAGCATTTCCTTAAATGTCTTTCTTTCAGCCATTATAGGTTCCTTCATTGAGAGTTTTCTGTTTAGGTTTAAAATCCATCTTTCATTGGATTATTTGGTTTTTTTTTTGATGACCAGTTTTTTTGAGTTCTTTGTATATTTTGGAAATCAGCCCTCTGTCTGATGTGGTGTTGGTGTCATTTTTTTCCCATTCTGTAGGCTGCCATTTTCTTTTGTTGACCTTGCTTTAGAGAGGCCTCTCAGTTTCAGGAAGTCTCATTTATTAACTGTATCTCTTGGTGTCTGTGATATTTGCATTATATTTACAAAGTGGTCTCCTGTGCACATGTATTGAAGGCTACTTCCCACTTTCTCTTCTGCGAGGTTCTGGGGGTTGGTTTTATATAACATACTTTCATGATAAAGGTCTTAGAGAGAGCAGGGATATAAGGAACATATATAAACATATTAAAGGCTATATACAGCAAGCTAACAGCCAAAATCAAACTAAAAGGAGAGAAACTCAAACAAATACCACTGAAATCAGGAACAAGACAAGTTTGAATATACTCAATACAGTACTTGAGATTCTAGTTAAAGCACTAAGACAAAAAAAGGTGATCAAGGGGATACGAATCAGAAAAGAAGTCAAACTCTCACTATTTGCTGATGATATGATAGTTTACATAAATGATCCCAAAAATTCTGCCAAGGAACATCTACAACTTATAAACACCTTCACTATTGTATAGTAAATTACAAGACTAACTCAAAAAAATCAGTAGCCTTCCTATACATTAATGATAAATGGGCTGAGAAAGAAATCAGAAATCAGAGAAATATTACCCTTTAGGTGCCCCTCAATGAAAGAATGGATAAAGAAGGTGTGGCCCATATACACATTAGAGTTCTACTCAGCAATAAAAATGACATCTTGAATTTTGACATGCAATTGGATGGAAATAGAAAACGCTTTACTGAGCGAGATAACCCAGATCCAAAAAGATGAATAAGGTATGTACTCATTCATTAGTAGATTCTAGCCATAAACAAAGGACATTGAGCCTATAGTTCATGATCTTAGATACGCTAAATATTAAGGTGAACCCAAATAAAAACGTATATTTATCCTCCTGGAAATTGGAAGCAGACAAGATCGCTGGGCAAAAGTTGGGAGCAAGAGGATGGAGTAGGGTGGGGGGGAAGGGAAGAGGGAGAGAAAGGGAGAGAGAAGGGAGCATGGGAGGATTGGGGAGAGCTTGGGGGAGTGGGAGGGTGGAGATGGAGGAAGAGTCCATATGGGAGCAGGAAAGAAGATATCTTAATTAAGGGAGCCATTTTAGAGTTGGCAAGAGACTTGGCTCTAGAAGGGTTCCCAGATCTCCAAGGGGATGTCCCCAGCTAGGTTCTTGGGTAGCAGAGGAGAGAGTGCCTGAACTGGCCTTATCCTATAGCCACACTGATGAATATCCTACATATCACCATAGAACCTTCATCTGGCGATGGATGGAGACAGAGACAGGGACCCACATTGGAGCACTGGACTGAGCTCCCAAGGTCCAAATGAGGAGCAGAAGGAGGAGAACATGAGCAAGGAAGTCAAGACCGCGAGGAGTGCGTCCACCCACTGAGACAATGGGACTGATCTAATGAGAGCTCACCAAGGCCAGCTGGACTGGGACTTATGGAGCTTGTGATCAAACCGGACTCTCTGAATGTGGCTGACAATGAGGGCTGACTGAGAAGTCAAGGACAATGGCACTGGGTTTTGATTCTAATGTACATACTGGCTTTGGGGGAGCCTAGTCTGTTTGGACGCACACCTTCCTTGACATGGGTGAGGGGGGCTTGGACTTCCCACAGGGCAGGGTACCATGCCTTCTCTTAGGCCTGGAGAGGGAGGGGCAGGGGGGGCAGAGGGAAGGAAATGGAAGGAGGGGAGGAGGTGAAATTTTTAATAAATAAAAAATAAAAAAAACAATAGCCACAAAGAACATAAAATATCTTGGAGTAACTATAACTAAAAAAAATTGAAGACCTGTATGACAAGAACTTTAAATCTTTGAAGAAAAAAATTGAAGAAGACACCAGAAAATGGAAAGATCTCCCATGCTCTTGGGTAGGTAGAAGTAACACAATAAAATGGGAACCTAACCAAAAGAAATCTACAGATTCAATACAACGCCCATTAAATTCTATAAAAATTCTTCTTAGACCTTGAAAGAGCATTACTCAACTTCATCTGGAATAGAAAAAGAAAACCAGGATAGCCAGAACAATCTTTTTCAATAATGACCTTTCAGAGGCATCATAATCCCTGACTTCAAACTCCACTGCAGAGCTACAGTATTGAAAACAGCCTGGTATTAGCATAAAATCAGACAGGAGGATCAATGGAACCAAATGGAAGATCAGGATTTCAGTCCACACACCTACAAACACCTGATTTTTTTTTTATGAAGAACCATTAGAGAATTTTTAACTGGGGATTGATGTGATGTTATGATCTGTTCTATAGTTTATAAAAGTCTCTGCTTGTTCCATAAGAATAAATTGAAAGTGGAGAGAAGATTGGGAAAGTAACTACCAAATAGATCTAGCTTGACTTACAGAGGTAATGGATGGAGGTCAACACCAGGATAGATTTGGAAGATAGAACTGATAGGGCATGAAAGGATTGATGCAGAGGACTAAAAGGAGAGCTGAGGACAAATACGAAACATTTGAATTTTGGTCAACATTTCTTTTCACTTGTTCTTAAACACCATATCAAACCTATTCCCATGCTATACTTCAAATCTACTTTTTTGATTCCATGTCAGCACAAACGTAGTTCACAGATAATACGTTAAACTCTAAGGCCCATAGCAAGCACCCATCATCTCTGATAGAGTGTAACAACATTCCAATTGGACAAATTCCTTTCATTTCTATACTGTTCTTTAAAATTTACTCTGTATTGTGCTTCTGGTCATTTGAGCCCCTTTCGTTAATTTCAAATCCATTTAAAATAAAACTTCAATTATCCATGATTTCTTCTTTTTCTTTTTTGTGTCATGTTTTCTAATGTTCAGCATGGTCCAGTCCCAACTCACATCAAACTCCATCCAAGCCAACCTTCCAAACCTTTGATCATACTAAGTTTATTTTCAACTTTGAATTTTCCATTTGTTATTTCCTCTACTGAGAACTTGCACCCCTAGCTTTTCAATCGACTGACCATTTCTTTTTTATTATTATTATTAATTAAAAAACCCCACCTCTTCCCCTCCCCACCTCCCCCTCCCTCTCTAGTCTTAAGAGCAGTCAGGGTTCCCTGCCCCGTGGGAAGTCCAAGGTCCATCCCCATCCATACAGGTCTTTAAAGGTTAGCATCCTAACAAACCAGGCTCCCACAAAGTTAGTCCATGAAGTAGGATTAAAACCCAATGCCATTGTCCTTGACTTCTCAGTCAGCCTTCATTGCCAGCCACGTTCAGAGTGTCCATTTTGATCACATGCTCCATTACTCCCTGTCCAGCTGGACTTGGTGAGCTCCTATTAGATCAGTCCCACCGTCTCAGTGGGTGAACGCACCCCTCATGATCCTGACTTACTTGTTCACATTCTCCCTCCTTCTGCTCCAAATTTGAACCTAGTGAGCTAAGTCCAGTGGTCCAATGTGGGACTCTGTCTCTACCTCCATCCATTGCCAGATGAAGATTCTATGGTGATATGCAAAATATTAATCAGTATGGCTATGGAACAAGGCCAGTTCAGGCACCCTCTCCTCTGCTGCCCAGGGAACAATCTGGGGATCTCTCCTTGGACCTGGGAACCCCTCTAGAATCAAGTCTCTTGCAAACCCTAAAATAGCTCCCTTAGTTGAGATATTTACTTCCCTGCTCCCATATCCTTCCTTCGTTCATCCCACCCATCCCATTCCCCCAAACTATCCCGAATCCTCCCCTTCTCCCTTCTCTCTACCCATTTCCCCTTATATCCACCCCCACCCCATCACGGGACCCAAGTTTGCCAGGAAATCTTGTAAACTTCCAATATCAAGGGATAACTATATGATTTTCTTCAGGTTCAATTTCTTATTTAGCTTCTCTAGGATCATGAATCATAGACTCAAAGACCTTTAGTTATGGCTAGAATCCACTTATGTGTGAGTACATACCATATTCCTCTGGTTGGGTCTGGGTTACCTCACTCAGTAAAGCGTTTTCTATTTCCATCCATTTGCATGCAAAATTCAAGATGTCATTGTTTTTATCGCTGAGTAAAACTCTAAAGTATATATGTTCCACACCTTCTTTAACCATTCTTCTATTGAGGGGCACCTAGGCTCTTTCCAGGTTTTAGCTATTACAAATAGTGCAGCTATGAACATAGTTGAACAAATGATTTTGTGGTATGATAGGGCATCTCTTGGGTATATTCCCAAGAGTGGAATTGCTGGGTCTTGATGGAGGTTGACTCCCAGTTTCCTGAGAAACTGCCACATTGATTTCCAAAGTGCTCTCACAACTTTGCATTCCTATCAACAATGGATGAGTGTTCCCCTCACTTCACATCCTCTCCAGCATAGGCTATCATTGGTTTTTTTGAGTTTAGCTATTCTGACAGGTGTAAGATGGTATCTCACAGTGGTTTTGATTTGCATTTCCCTGATCACTAAGGAGGTTGAGCATGACCTTAAGTGTCTTCTGGCCATTCAAAGTTCTTCTGTTGAGAATTCTCTGTTCAGTTCAGTACCCCATTTTTAAATTGGGCTAATTAGAGTTTTAGTGTTTAGTTTCTTGAGTTCTTTGTATATTTTGGAGATCAGACCTCTGTCTGATGGGGGGTTGGTGAAGATCTCCCAGTCAGAAGGTAGCCTTTTTGTCTTAGTGACAGTGTCCTTTGCTTTACAGAAGCTTCTCAGTTTCAGGAGGTCCCATTTATTCATTGATTCTCTTATTGTCTGTGCTACTGGGGTTCTACCTAGGAAGTGGTGTCCTGTGCCCATGTCCTGTAGACTACTTCCCACTTTCTCTTCTATGAGGTTCAATGTGGTCAGATTAATGTTGATGTCTTTAATCCATTTGGACTTGATTTTTGTGCATGGTGATAGATATGAATCTACTTTCATTCTTCTACAGGTTGACATCCAGTTATGCCAGCACCATTTGTTAAAGATGCTTACCTTCTTCCATTGTATACTTTTAGCTCCCTTGTCAAAAATCAGTTGTTCATAGGTTTGTGGGTTAATATCCGGGTCTTCTATTCGATTCCATAGGTCAACTTCTCTGTTCTTATGCCAATACCAAGCTGTTTTCAATACTGTAGCTCTGTAATAGAGTTTGAAGTCAGGGATGGTAAAGCCTCCAGAAGTTCCTTTATTCTATAAGATTGTTTTGGCTATCCTGGGTTTTTTGTTTTTCCATATGAAGTTGATTATTGTTCTCTCAAGGTCTGTGAAGAATTTTGATGGGGATTGCATTGAATCTATAGATTGCTTTTGGTAGAATTGCTATTTTTACTATGTTGATCCTCCCAATCCAAGAGCAAGGGAGGTCTTTCCATTTTCTGGTATCCTCCTCAATTTCTTTCTTCAAAGACTTAAAGTTCTTGTCAAATAGGCCTTTCACTTCTTTGGTTAGAGTTACCCCAAGGTATTTTATGCTATTTGTGGCTATCGTGAAAGGTGATGTTTCTCTGATTTCCCTCTCTGCTTCTTTATCCTTTGTGTATAGGAGGGCCACTGATTTTTTGGAGTTGATCTTGTATCCTGCCATGTTACTAAAGGTGTTTATCAGCTGTAGGAGTTCTTTGGTAGAGTTTTTGGGGTCACTTATGTAAACTATCATATCGTCAGCAAATAATGAAAGTTTAACTTCATCCTTTCCAATACGAATCCCCTTGATCTCCTTATGTTGTCTTATTGCTATTGCTAGAACTCCAAGCACTATATTGAAGAGGTATGGAGAGAGTGGTCAGCCTTGTCATGTTTCTGATTTTAGTGAAATGGCTTTGAATTTCTCTCCATTCAATTTGATGTTAGCTGTCGGCTTGCTGTAAATAGCTTTTATTATATTTAGGTATGATCCTTGTATCCCCAATCTCTCCAACACCTTTATCATAAAGGGGTGTTGAATTTTGTCAAATGCTTTTTCAGCATCCAATGAAATGATCTTTCGGTTTTTTTCTTTCAGTATTTATATGATGGATTACATTGATAGATTTGCATTTGTTGAACCACCCATGCATATCTGGGATGAAGCCTACTTGATCATAATGGATAATTTTTCTAATGTGTTCTTGGATTCGATTTGCCAGTATTTTATGGAGAATTTTCACGTCAATGTTCATGAGTGAGATTGGCCTTTAATTCTCTTTCTTGGTTGTGTCTTTATGTGGTTTTGGTATCAGGGTAACTGTAGCTTCATAAAAAGAGTTTGACAATGAATCTTCTGTTTCTATATTGTGAAATACTTTAAGGAGTATAGGTATTAGCTCTTCCTGGAAGTTCTGGTAGAATTCTGCATTGAAACCATCTGGTCCTGGCCTTTTTTTGGTAGGGAAATTTTGACCATTTCTGATCATTTAAGCCTCAACCCAAATGTCACATTCTCAACACAGCTTTGTCATGAAATACAAATTGAAGTAGACAGCCTTTACTCCTAACTTATCTTAGTCAACAGCACATTTCCCATATTTTCTTTATCCCTGTTAGATTTTACTTTGTTTGTCTACTTCCTGACTTGCTTCTCTGATGTCTCTGTTCTAGAATGCTGTTTCTACAAGAGCAGTACATACCTTTATTATGTCCCTGAAATATGCTCAGGGCCTAAAAACTTGATACATTGTCAGCATTCATCAATATTATTTAACAACTTCCAGAGGCTTTCTATGGTTAAATATTTACTTCATCCACGAACTGTTTATTTGCCTGCCCCACCTCCTACAAACACCAAAGTATTATTACATAACATACCACCATTTAAACTTATTAGACTCATTTTTTGTACTTAATTTCTTCTCTTGCACTTCTACTACTATAAAGCCAATCTGAGTTGGGGAAACTAGAAAAACATTTGACTATTATAATAACTTCCCAGATCTGTTCTGAAGAAAAGTAACATACTTTCAACATAAAAATTATTGATATGAAATTATATTTAAGGATCCAAAGTCCAAATTTACCACTAACACATTTCAAAATATTGACTTAGCTCTCTACAAAAGATACAAAACATCTATCTCTCTCTTACACATACATAAACAAATAAGCTTATCTCACTAACCAATTTATAATCACTGTATGTACCTATCAGAGAATATTTTTTAAGCTAATTGTTATTTATTACATAAATATTTGTTTCAAAAGGTTTGTACTTTTATTTCCTGGAAACACACACACACACACACACACACACACACACACATCATTTCTGTATGTCGTTTACTGGGCGATTTGGGGATAATGGTTGGTGAAAGTACCCATTTTTAAAAGAATCCTGCTAAGATTAAAAGGTTAGTAATGGCTAAGAATTGCAGGCTGGTCTACAGCAGGTTTTCCTGTGATCCATCAAGCAGCTCCCAAATCATGACAGGGAGACTTAGTTTTAGTCATGGGTGCTCAGCTTATGCTTGGTTTTGGCTGGCTTTTCCATTTAACTTAAATCAAACAGTTTCTCTTCGTCTATGTTTTGCCTTGGACCTTTTTACATTTCTTTTATTCTGTGTGTCCTACTCTGTGTCTGTCTGTCTGGTAGCTGCCTGAATGGACATGGGGGTCTCCCTCTCTTTCTCTCTCATTCTATCTCTCTTTTCTCTCAGTCTAAATTCCTGCCTGCCAGTCCCACCTATCCCTGTACTGCCTAGATATTGGCTGTTCAATTGTTTATTAAACCAATTATGCACCTTAGACAGGCAAAACAAAACATCTTTACATCTTTAAACAAAAGCATCACAAACAAATGTAATACACCTTTACATAGTTAAAGTAATATTCCAAAACACTGCACAGTTCGTTGATTTTTTTCTTATTTAGAACATAAATATTCCTTTATTTTCACTGTAATTGATGTATAATAGAATGATCTCAAGGTACACAATTGAACTCCCTCTACGTAGGAGAATATATGCCTTTATAAATGGAAATCTTGTTGCTAATTTAAAAAGGAAATTATAAGGGTTGAAATTAATGATTTCCATTTGTTCTATAGAAACATGTTATCATCATTCTCATGACTAAAAGCTCACCCAGAAGACAAGTAAAACTGACAATAAGTTGATGTGTTTATATAAAGGTTTACATGATTTTTTGATTGTTATATGCAGATCCGCTCTTCTTCAAATGATGGAAAATGAAAGTCCTTTTACGATTTTATTTCTAAGGAGCATAGATAGTATTTTTCTTTCAGATTACTCATAATCATGCTAAGGAGCATAGGTAGGATTTTTCTTTCAAACTCTTCATAATCATACTATCTATAATTGTCCTGTTCAATTCTAAGTCTATGAATCTTTACACACATTAATTCTCTCAGTGCCACTATGTAGTAAGATAGGTTGAGCTGACAGATTAATTAGTCAGTGCACATGTTGTGAGGACACTGAAGAAATTCCTGGCTTTAAAAGAATTGCCTTTTCTTACTGTGTTTTCCCTACAGAATAACTAGTTATTAGTCACTTCTTGGAGAAATTGTACTATTTATTTCTGAAGTAGATCAAACCTATTGGCAGTGTTGAACTAAAATTCTAATGATATTGTATTAATTATGATCAATGTATTAGTTGTATGTGAAAAAGTTAACCAAACTAGTTTATCTCCAGGATTCTGTTCAGTTGAACTTCCCAGATCACATACACCCTAAATTCAGATGATGATTATTCATGAACCAAGGCTTCAGGTGCAGTTGGAAGTTTAAGATTAATTAAAGTTGGTATGTTTTGTTGATGAAATATGTCAGTAATCCTTTTTTTTTTCTTTTTGAAGGAACTCCAAACTGCTTGTAGGTGTCAAAGGAAGTGAAATAAATATGTTTTTCAGAAAGTATAATACTTTGGAATTTGCAAAACTCATAAAAACTTTCTGTATACTAACTCTTTTCTGCTATAAAGTAAAATGATACTTAGAGAATAGGATTTTTATTTGCTGGGGTGGAATATAATAAAATTCCAGTCGAGAGTTGGGTATGCTGGTATACCCTTAATTGCAAAGTCAGGAGGATCATGAGCCTTGGTTACATTATGGAGACCTTTTCTCAAAATATGTCAATAAGTTAGTTAATAAAAATAAATAAAATTCCAGTTAAATTCTCATTGGCTGGCCTTCCTAACACAAATCCTTCAGCTTGGGAGTCAACATTTTAATTAACATCATAATCCTGAAAGGTGATTAACAGATGAAAACAAAATAATTGCCCAGATATTTATATATTAATGCAGATATTTAATAGCTATTGGCTTTTGCTATGTAATGAAATAGCCCAAGTTTAATGATTTAAAATGGAAACAATTTAATGAGTAAATAATTTGGGGGTTTGGCAGCTTAAGTTATGTTCTTCTGAGTAATTTGGTACCTGCTGGAATTGTTTATGACTTTGTGGGCTGGCTGGGTGTTGACTTTTCTCAAAGCACTTCTTGTTCAACAATTCATATCTCCTTTGTGTACTGTCATACTTGAGTAGGATGTTGAACAGTTCTTCAAAAGGACAAGCATAAGCATTCAAATCCTCCTGAAGTCTATCCTCAAACATAGTACCATTTCTGTTGGATGCTACTGGCCAAACAAAACCCTCGAAAAAAGGATTGAGGACTGGTAAATTCAGGAAGAGTTGAAGATGTCAAAGTAGTTAGTTGCATGGATAGAAATACTCTGACCCAAGAAACTGTTTAAATTATGGAGTGTGAGGCTATTTGGGCTTAAACACAGAGAAATTGTACTCCTGTTATAACCTCATGCTCAAAGTGCAATCTTCCAATTTTTGTTTTGGGTTTGGTACACTGACAATTCCCTGACCAATATACTCTAGGGACAGTAATATTTGTTGTAAATAAACATGTTGACACTCAGCTACATTTAACTCTTCCTTGTCATACCATTTTCTTTTCTTCCTCACATTACAGAAAGTAGCTTCATTCTTCCTCTGTACCTTGAGTACTATGGTGCCCAAATATTGGGGGTATGGACTTAATTTTTGCAGATTATTCCTTGTGTCAACATCACTGGTTATGTCCCCTCCCTCTATGATCAAGGGCTCACAAGCTTGACCATGTTTTCTCCAGCAGTAGTATCAGTTCAATATCCAAGTCTGATCACCTAGACTCACAGAGATTATTATACCTTTCCAATGACTGTATTGGAATAGGCATGGGTGTTAATTCCTACAGGGTGAATTTGAACTAATAAGACAAGAGAAAAGAAGGAGTTTGCCTTTAAACTCCTGGCCCACTCTTCCAACCAAACCAGATGTTTCAGGGAATCCAAAACTTCACAAAGTGTGGGAAAAAATTCCTGCACAGCTGATCAATTAGCCAGGTTTCTTGTGCTTTGTCAATGACTCATTGCCCTTTATCAGATTTGCCCCTTCCTTGACTGCATCTCCCCTTTCTTCATTCAATACATCATGCCCAATGAACATGTCCATAAAGTGGTGTGGTTCTAACTGTTTTATTTTATTGGGGGGTAACAGGAAAAAACAAAAAAAATCATGAAAAACAGAAACTGTCATGCAGTTGTTATTTTCAGCTAAGTAAACGTGGAATTGGAGTACTTCTTAGTTTTGAGTTTTATCCAACAAAAGAATGATGGTTGTATTTAGGAATAGTCTTTATTGTCTGAAGCATATTGTAGTTTGTTGCTTTGCTGAAGCTTAACTTACCCTGTGCTTTGGGACAGATTGCAGAGTTACCTAGCTAGATAACGTCTGCAGCCTGCCTACAGCAATGCCAGTTTCAACAAAAATATATTCTGTGTTAAGACTTTTTTTAACTCCTAAAGAAAAGAGACAATTTTTACTGGCTCATCATTGTGACAGAAACACTTTAAAATTATAATGGCCTATAATTGCATATAAATACAAACCCAAGGATAAACTCTTTATGATATTATTCCCTTTATAATGATGCAATATAAAAGTTGAATTCACTGTATCATGTGACTAATAAAATTTAAGCAACACTAATCTGTTACTTAAGTTTTTACTAAAGGTAAACCAGTACATTAATATTAGATGCCCAAATAGTATAGTCTGTCATTTCATGGACTGAGTTTCCTACCACTTATTATATTTAGAGAATTTTAAAGATAGTATTTAATTTTTTCATCATATAGAATGGACTATTCACATACTGGTTTTGCTTTTGTGTTTTACATGAGCCCCAAATAATTAATGAATAATATTCTGTAAAGCACAAAGTAGATTTCAGAGTATCACAACAGACTATTATGTAAATAAATATTAGTGAAAATAGAATACTTTCAAAGGCTAATAGTTTTATTATTATTATTTATTATGTGTGCTTCTGTGTACACATACAGACATACAAAGGCCACAATATTCATGAGGAATTAGAGGACAACTCGAGCTAGTCGATTTTTCTTCAAACATGTTGACCCTAGTGTCTGAGCTCAGGTAATCATTCTTAGTGACTAATCAGGATAGGTGGAAAGTGCTCTTATAATGATCCACGTCACTGTTATCTACTAAAACATTTATTAAAACAAATTTTTTACCTTTTAGAGTATAATATAATTACATAACTTCCCTTTCCTCTCTGAAACCCCTCCCATGTACACTTCCCCAAACTCTCATTTAAATTGACAAACTCACTTTAAAAAATGTTGTTATTGTATGTATATGTGTGGTGGTGGTTGTGGTGGTAGTGGTGGTGGTGGTGGTGTGAGTGTGCGTGTATGTGTATTCCTAAATATATCAATTCATCATGCTCAGTCTGTATAATGTTATTTGTATGTATATATGTTTTCAGCGCTGACGATTTAGTATTAGATAACCAATTGGTATGCTATTCCTTAGCTGCCTGTAGTTATTTGACTAGGGACGAGGCCTTGTGAACTTTCTTCTTTCCATGTTACCATGTCTATTGGTGCTATCCTTTTTCATATCATATTTAGGCAGCTAAATTGGTGAGGATTTATGGGTGTAACTTCTCTGACATTTCTCAGAAGGACAATTTCATAGCAAACTTCCTGTTCCACTGAATTATACAATCTTTCTGTCACCTCTTAAACAATTATCTCTGAGCCTTAGTTATGTGCAGGAGTTTTGTTGTAGAAGAATTAGTAGGGCCTGGGCTTCACAACTCTGCATTTTGGTGAGCTGTGGTTTTCTGTAATGGTGTCCATTTTCTACAAAGAGAAGTTTCATTGATGAAGGATGAGAACTATACTTAACTGTGAATATAAAGACAAATATTTACAATGTGGTTAGAGACCATACCGTTTTAGTAATGTTGCAGTTGTAGGTTCTCCTCCAAGATCCATGACTTCACTATCTCTGGGTGAGTGCCTACGTTTCTGTTGCCAGACATGATTTTTCCTTTTGTTGAGTGGGTCCTAAGTCCAACTAGAGAGTTGGTGGTTACTACTAAGGCATGTATGCCATTAGTGCACCCTAAGGGTTATTGTTCCATGCTGGTGGTTGTTGTGGTTATTAACAGTTTTAAGTAAGGGAAGCATAATTTGCTTATTTTGGAATATTGTATCAAAAGATTCAGCACACAGTCACTTAGCTCCATGTTCCATGGCAAAGAGCCATGGTCGCAGGGACCTGTGTCAGACTCTTCCCTTTAGGAAGCAGACATACAAACAATATTTTTTTCTAAAGCAAAAATTTATAAAATTTTTTCCCTAAAATTTTTTAAGGGAATCAGTGTTTATGCAAAAGTAATGGCTGAATATTTTCTTTGAGGTATTTGTAAAAGCTACCAAGTGTAAAGAGATGGGAAGAGATTATATCACAAATAGAGCAATTGCCTGGCATACGCAAGACTCTGGATTCTATCAATAACAAACATAAGAAAGATCAAAGAGATGTGTTTAGGGGAATATAAAAATGCAGATATGTACATTTCATAGATTTTATGTGTAGTCACCTAAGTAAAAGTGCAAACATACATATTGAAATAATTTAGGTGATAGTTTCTAAGGTGGTCATTCAGAAGAACTGGAATATGGTGTTCTTATTAACTTAAAATATGATTAGAATGATAACCCACATTTTTAAAAGGCACTGTGGTAGCATATATCTATAATATTAATACCCAGGAAGGTGAGGCAAGAGAATAAGAAGTTTAGACTGTGTTACAAAACCCTGTCTTGAAACACACACACACACACACACACACACACACACACACACACACACACACACTTCATAGCAAACTCAAAAACATAGAAAATTATTTCTTTAAACTCCCAGGAAGACAAAGTCTCCTTGCTGAGGTGACATTCTCAAGAGCTGTGTTGTTATTTGCTTTTTGTCTTTTCAATTTATTTATCATCTCTTTGTCAATCAGGTAAAAGTCCATTAATCCTTCCTGTTATGAAAATTCATACATGTGGTGACTGGAGAGTTGGCTCAGAGTTTAACTGCACTGACTGTTCTTCTAGAGAACCAAGGTTCAATTTCCAGCACCCACATGCCATATGACAACTGTCTCTAACTCTGGTTCCATAATATCTGACACCCTCATACAGATATACATGCAGGGAAAACTCTGATTCACATAAAAAATAAAAATAAAAGAAATCATAAAAATATATACATGTGAATACATAATAGTTTGAATATACTTAAGGTAAGGTGATCAAAATCCTTATGCTAGCCTAAGGATGAAAAAAGTGAAAATTTTTCATTGAATTACTCAAATTTTCATGGTGCCATGTAGAGAAATCTCATTGTAGCATATTCTCTATATACACAAGCTACTATCCAACCCAGTTCTGCAACCGTTCAGTCACAAAAAACACACAGTGGCTAATACTCATTATAAATTCTTTGGTCTGTTGCTCATGCTTATTACAAACTAGCTCTTAAAACTTAAATTAAACCATAATTCTTGTTTATGCTTAGCCACATGGCTTGATACTTTTTCTCAATAAGACATTCTCAATTTTCTTCCTCTGCATCTGGCTGGTGATTGATTCTCTGCCTTTCCTCTTCCCAGAATTCTTAGTCTGGTCGTGCCACCTATATACTTCCTGCCTGGCTATAGGCCAATCAAAGTTTTATTAAACTAATACAAGTGTCAAATCTTTACAGTCTACAAGTGCATTATCCCACAACATTCTCACTTCTATTTGTTAATTGTTTTTCACTCAACATTCCCTTAGAAAACTTATTTCTTGATACTGAAATACTGATGACCTTATCAGTTACTTTTTTTAGAATCTGCTTTTTATCTTTAGAGCTAAGACATTTAACTAAAAAATATTTTGATCTATTGAACATTTGAACATATTTTCAACCTTTTTAGTTGCCATTTCTTTCACTTATATTTCTTTCTTTCATTTCTATTCTACATTTATCATTTTGTCTATATTAACTTCATATCTTATTTCCTTTTTAAGATTTTTGCCTGTTGTGTCTTATTTTTAATTATGTGTATGTAAATGGGTATGTATATTTGAGTACAAGTACCCTTGATGACCAGAGGCATAGGATCCTCTCAGAGTTGAAGTTTCAGGTAGTTGTGAGACACCTGACATGGGTGTTGGGAGCAAACTCAATCTTAACTGCAAATTCACCTCTTCAGTCCCCTGATTTCTTTTCAATTTCACATTTATATCTGCGACTACTTGCATTTATTTCTCATATGTTTCCTGTTGATTCTCTTGTTCTCATCACCTGCTTAATTTCTTTTCAAAAATGAGATTTCATGGTACTGAAAAGACTGTTTACTGGTTAAAAGTAGTTCTTGTTCTTTCAACGGACCCTGGGTTCAGTTCCCAGCACCCACATGGTGGCTAAGCCTAGTTCCAGAGGAACCAATACCCTTTTTGGCCTGCAATGGCATTACATTCACATGGTACACAGTCAAACATTCAGATAAAACATCCATACATATAAAATAAAAATAAACAAGGCCTTTAAACGTATTTAAAAATACAGTTACTGTGTACTTTTTACAAATTACAGATTTATTTTTAATCCTTAAATTTAAGTCATACTTATTGTAGCATATGTTCATTACTTTACTTTTTTTTTGAAAGTAAATTTTATTAAATTATAAAAGTTTCCATTTCCGCCCCTCTTCCCAACACCCTCCCACTCCCCCCACTCCCTCTCCTCCTCCCTCTTCATCCCTTAGGGCAGTCAGGGTTTCCTGCTCTGTGGGAAGTTCAAGTTCCTCCCCCCTCCCTCCAGGTCCAGGAAGGTGAGTATCCAAACAGACTGGATCCCCAAAATCCAGTATATGCAGAGGAAACAGGTCCCAGTATCATAGTCAATGGCTTTTCAGAAAGACTTCGGGCCAGCCACATTCAGAGAATCCGGCCAAATTCCGAGAATCTGGTTAGATCACGTCCTCGTTCAGTCCCAGTCCAACTGGCCTTGGTAAACTCTCATTAGATCCGTTCCCTTGTATCAGTGGGTGATAGCATCCCTTGCAGTCCTGATTTCGTTTTTCATGTTCTTCCTCCTTCTTCTCCTCATTTGGACCTTGGGGGGCTCAGTCCGGTGCTCCAATGTGGGTCTTCGTCTGTATCGCCGTCCTTCGCCAGATGAAGGATCTATGGTGATAAGCAAAATATACATCAGTATGGTTATGGGCCACGGCCGATTCAGGCACCCTCTCCTCTGTCCAAAGAACAATCTGGGGGATTTCGCCTTGCACCTGGGATCCCATATATAATCAAGTCTCCTGTATACCCTAAAATGACTCCCTTAGTTGAAATATATTCTTCCCTGATCCCATATTCATCCTTCCTCCTTCCCGCCCATCCCAGGCCACCGAGCTTTCCCCATTCCTCCCCTACTCCCTTCTCTCTAACCCTCTCCCCTTCCATCAACCCTCGCACCCCCCCATGCACCCGAGGTTACCTGGGACTCTTGTCTATTTCCTACCTCCTGGCGGATAGCTAAATAATCTTCATCAGGTTCATCTTCTTATTTAGCTTCTCTAGGATCACGAATAATAGGCTCAAAGACCTTTAATTATGGTTAGAATCCTCTTATGAATGAATACATACCGTGTTCCTCTTTTTGGGTCTGGCTTACCTCACTCAGTAAAGCGTTTTCTATTTCCATCCATTTGCATGCAAAATTCAAGATGTCATTGTTTTTTACCGCTGAGTAAAACTCTAATGTGTATATGTTCCACACCTTTTTTAATCATTCTTCTATTGAGGGGCACCTAGGCTGTTTCCAGGTTCTGGCTATTACAAATAGTGCTGCTATGAACATAGTAGAACAAATGCTTTTGTAGGATGGTAGGGAATCTCTAGGGTATATTACCAAGAGTGGAATTGCTGGGTCCTGAGGGAGGTTGACTCCCAGTTTCCTGAGAAACTGCCACACTGATTTCCACAGTGGCTGCACGAGTTTGCATTCCCACCAACAATGGATGAGTATTCCCCTCACCCCACATCCTCTCCAGCATAGGCTATCGTTGGTGTTTTTGACTTTACCTATTCTGACAGGTGTAAGATGGTATCACAAAGTGGTTTTGATTTGCATTTCCCTGATCGCTAAGGAGGTTGAGCATGACCTTAAGTGTCTTCTGGCCATTCGAAGTTCATCTGTTGTGAATTCTCTGTTAAGTTCAGTACCCCATTTTTTAATTGGGTTAATTAGAGTTTTAGTGTCTAGTTTCTTGAGTTCTTTGTATATTTTGGAGATCAGACCTTTGTCTGATGAGGGGTTGGTGAAGATCTTCTCCCAGTCAGAAGGCAGCCTTTTTGTCCTACTGACAGTGTCCTTTGCTTTACAGAAGCTTCTCAGTTTCAGTAGATCCCAATTTTTCATTGTTTCTCTTATTGTCTGTGCTACTAGGGTCCTACTTAGGAAGAGGCCTCCTGTGCCCATGTCCTGTAGACTACTTCCCACTTTCTCTTCTATCAGGTTCAAAGTGGACGGATTAATGTTGATGTCTTTAATAAATTTGGACTTGATTTTTGTGCATGGTGATAGATATGGATCTACTTTCATTTTTTTACAGGTTGACATCCAGTTATGCCAGCACCATTTGTTAAAGATGCTTTCCTTCTTCCATTGTATACCTTTAGCTCCCTTGTCGAAAATTAGGTGTTCATAAGTTTGTGGGTTAATATCTGGGTCTTCTATTCGATTCCATAGGTCGACTTCTCTGTTCTTATGCCAATACAAGCTGTTTTCAATACTGTAGCTCTATAATAGAGTTTGAAGTCAGGGATGGTAATGCCTCCAGAAGTTCCTTTATTGTATAAGATTGTTTTGGCTATCCTGGGTTTTTTGTTTTTCCATATAAACTTGATTATTGTTCTCTCAAGGTCTGTGAAGAAGTTTGATGGGATTTTGATGGGGATTGCATTGAATCTATAGATTGCTTTTTGTAGAATTGCCATTTTTACTATGTTGATTCTCCCAATCCAAGAGCAGGGGAGGTCTTTCCATTTTCTGGTATCCTCCTCAATTTCTTTCTTCAAAGACTTAAAGTTTTTGTCAAATAGGTCTTTCACTTCCTTGGTTAGAGTAACCCCAAGATATTTTATGCTATTTGTGGCTATCATGAAAGGTGATGATTCTCTGATTTCCCTCTCTGCTTCTTTATCCTTTGTGTATAGGAGGGCCACTGATTTTTTGGAGTTGATCTTGTATCCTGCCACGTTACTAAAGGTGTTTATCAGCTGTAGGAGTTCTTTGGTAGAGTTTTTGGGGTCACATGTACACTATCATATCGTCAGCTAATAACACAAGTTTAACTTCATCCTTTCCAATTCGAATCCCCTTGATCTCCTTTTGTTGTCTTATTGCTATTGCTAGAACTTCAAGCCCTATATTGAAGAGGTATGGAGAGAGTGGACAGCCTTGTCGCATTCCTGATTTTAGTGGAAAGGCTTTGAGTTTCTCTCCATTCAGTTTGATGTTAGCTGT
Source organism: Myodes glareolus (assembly GCF_982192425.1). Lineage (NCBI taxonomy): Eukaryota > Metazoa > Chordata > Mammalia > Rodentia > Cricetidae > Myodes > Myodes glareolus. The sequence goes on from NC_142053.1 coordinate 138,923,048, forward strand.
CGGCTTGCTGTATATTGCTTTTATTATATTTAGGTATGTTCCTTGTATCCCCAGTCTCTCCAACACCTTTATCATAAATGGGTGTTGAATTTTGTCAAATGCTTTTTCAGCATCTAGTGAGATGATCATATGGTTTTTTTCTTTCAATTTATTTATATGATGGATTACATTGATAGATTTGCGTATGTTGAACCAGCCCTGCATCTCTGGAATGAAGACTACTTGGTCATAATGGATAATTTTTCTAATGTGTTCTTGGATTCGGTTTGCCAGGATTTTATTGAGAATTTTCGCGTCGATGTTCATGAGTGAGATTGGCCTGTAATTCTCTTTCTTGGTTGTGTCTTTGTGTGGTTTTGGTATTAGGGTGACTGTAGCTTCATAAAAGGAGTTAGGCAATGACTCTTCTGTGTCTATATTGTGGAATACGTTAAGGAGTATAGGTATTAGCTCTTCCTGGAAGTTCTGGTAGAATTCTGCATTGAAACCATCTGGTCCTGGGCTTTTTTTGGTAGGGAGATTTTTGATAACAGCTTCTAATTCTTCACGACTAACAGGTCTATTTAGATTGTTCACCTGTTCTTGGTTCAACTTTGGTATATGATACTTATCTAAAAAAATGTCCATTTCTTTTACATTTTCCAACTTTGTGGCATATAAACTTTCATAGTAAGATCTAATGATTCTCTGAATTTCCTCTGTGTCTGTGGTTATGTCCCCCTTTTCATTTCTGATCTTACTAATTTGCATGTTCTCTCTCTGCCGTTTGATTAATTTGGATAGGGGTTTGTCAATCTTGTTGATTTTCTCCAAGAACCAGCTTTTTGATTCATTGATTCTTTGGATTGTTTTCTGTGTTTCTATTTTGTTGATTTCAGCCCTCAGTTTGATTATTTCCAGTCTTCTAGACCTCCTGGGTGAATCAGCTTCTTTTTTTTCTAGATCTTTCAAGTGTGCTGTTAAGTCTCCAATGTGAGCTTTCTCCGCTTTCTTTAATTGGGCACTTAGTGCTATGAACATTCCTCTTTGAAGGCGTAAGTCACAGACAATCCCACACCAGTTTGGAATTATGATTAATATAATGGTTATTTATTCAAAGGGGAAAAAACTTACAGATTACCGTCCCAGACAACAGCCCCTCCGCGCGAACAGGAAAGGAGTCCAGGGGCCGGAAACGGAGCCGGAAGAGAAAGAGAGAGTGGAGGACAGCCGCTGCTTTTTTTAAAGGGAGAGACCACGCCCCAATGGGCTGGTAACTCAGCGGCGATTGGCTGAAGGAACTCCCACAGCATTACCTCACCTTTGTGGCTTCTATTTTAGTTTCCTGAGTCCTGGGGATATAGGCCTATGTAACCATGCTGGACATAACAATTAGTTTTACCTTAATACTTATAGAATTTTTACTTCCCATATATTTGTATGATTCGGCATAGTTGGTAAAATGTGAATGAGGAAAAATAAATTAAGGTTTACTAATTAAAATATAGCTATCTCAATTTTTCTTATAGCTTGTTTTATGAATAGGTCAGTGTTATGTGGTTTGATGACTGCCTTGAGTTCTAGAAGAGTTTCTTTTACATATTTGGGTGCCTTTATATTAGGAGCATAGATATTCAGGATTGAGACTTCCTCCTGATGAATTGTTCCTGTTATGAGTATGAAATGTCCATCTCCATTTCTTCTGATTGATTTTAGTTTGAAGTCGATTTTGTTAGATATTAGCATGGCCACACCCGCTTGTTTCTTAGGTCCATTTGCTTGGAAAACCTTTTCCCAACCCTTTACTCTGAGTAGGTGTCTGTCTTTGTGGTTGAGGTGTGTTTCTTGTAAACAGCAGAATGTTGGATCCTGTTTTCGTATCCAATCTCTAAGTCTGTGCCTCTTTATAGGTGAATTGAGTCCATTGATATTAAGTGATATTAACCACACACACTAATAGTAGGAGACTTCAACACTCCTCTCTCACCAATGGACAGGTCAATCAGACAGAAACCAAACAGAGAATTGAGAGATTTATTGGAGGTATTGAATCAAATGGACTTAACAGACATCTATAGAACACTCCACCCAAATAGGAAAGAATATACCTTTTTCTCTGCAGCTCATGGAACCTTCTCGAAAATTGACCACATACTCTGTAACAAAGCAAACTTCCACAGATACAAAAAAATATTAGTAACCACCTGTGTCTTGTCAGATCACCATGGACTAAAATTAGAATTCAACAACAATGCTTCCCCCAGGAAGCCAACAAACTCATGGAAACTGAACAGTCAACTACTGAATCACCCCTGGGTCAAGGAAGAAATAAAGAAAGAAATTAGTCTTCCTTGAATTTAATGAAAAAAAAGACACAACATACTCAAACCTATGGGACACTATGAAAGCAGTGCTAAGAGGTGCTGTGGGAGTTCCTTCAGCCAATCGCCGCTGAGTTACCAGCCCATTGGGGCGTGGTCTCTCCCTTTAAAAAAAGCAGCGGCTGTCCTCCACTCTCTCTTTCTCTTCCGGCTCCGTTTCCGGCCCCTGGACTCCTTTCCTGTTCGCGCGGAGGGGCTGTTGTCTGGGACGGTAATCTGTAAGTTTTTTCCCCTTTGAATAAATAACCATTATATTAATCATAATTCCAAACTGGTGTGGGATTGTCTGTGACTTACGCCTTCATCTGGCGCCCCACGTTTGGTTGTAGAACCCCCCCTTCCCCCCCACTCAACTGCTTGCTACCAGCTCGGCTAGTCACGAGACCTCCCTCAGCTGCGGCCTGTGCCCTGTGTGTGGAGCCAGCAGTTCAGTTAAACCCCACGCCTCCCAAGCTCCACAGGCTCGGGACAGTCTCTGCCTGCCTGGTTTGCTCTTTTCTGAGTTGTTTTCAAATTTCCCTTGTAAGTGCGGCCGCTTTAGTGGCGTGAATCAGAACGACTCGGTCACGTGGAGGCATACGCGGCTTCCGGGTTGCTCTTTTCTACCCCTGGATTCTGGGTTTCTGGTTCCGTGTATGGAATTGATTTAATTAAACTTTCTTTCTTGAGCAACTTATATTTCCTAGTTTTTAACAAATACTAAGGCAGACACTGAAACAGGACCTGTTTAAGTCACTTTTGCAGTGGTTCTAGTCGCAACTTGGCAACAGCGCCACCAACTAGACAAGAGGTAATATGGCAGTTTTTGTTTCCAACGCCAATTTTACTGTTTTCTTTATTAATACAATGGATTATGTCATGCAAGGTTTATATGACTATGGGAATATATTAATTTACTTGTTACTAGGTTTCAGTTTTCTTTTCAATATTTTATCATTAAGAAAGATACGATTTTTACGGACTAATATTGAACAACTAGTTGAAAGGATTAAAATTATTGAAAATCAGGGGTTATCTGAACAAGTGGATACTATGATAGACAAAATTGACTCCATGTCCAAGGGTACTAGGAAGTTACCTGAAAGGGTACAGGCTGTTGAATTTGACGTTCAGATGTTACCACAAAGTTTTGATAAGGTAACAGATAGAATGAACCTCCAGAATGGGAACCAAAAAACTGATACCTTAGTGAAATTACTAGAAACACGGGTAGGTCAGGAGATTCAGGATTTAAGGGATACAATGATAAAAAGATTAGAAATGATTGAAGAAACTATTGGAGCTGGTGAACAGAGTAAGAAGGCACAAGGACAGGATACAATGCCACCACCAGCTGTTAGAACTGGCTTACCCAGGGTCCTAACAACATACCCTGTAATTTATTCTGACAAAGGGTTAACTTCCAAAGGCTCAAAGGGAGTTAAAGAAGCTAGATGGACACCAATAGCAATGAATGATTTAAAAGAAATTAAGCAAGCTGTCGTTAACTTTGGCTTGCACTCTGCATTTGTTAAGGAAATGATAAGGACTTGGGCTTCTAATGTCAGAGCTACCCCCCATGATTTCTCTCAGCTAGTGTCTGCAGTTTTAGATGATGGACCTTCCTTGATGTTTGGAATTTATTTCAGAGAAGAATCCAAACATATGGAACAGCAAGGAAGAGCAAAAGGTGTGGAGGTTTCCCAAGATCAAATTCTTGGTGTAGGAGCATATGCTGATCCACAGGTCCAAGCTCTTTATAATGAAGAAGTGCTGTCCTTATGTCACAAAGCAGCCTTGAATGCTTTGAATAGAATACAAGATCCAGCAAAAAGGGTCGAATCATATACCAGGGTTAGGCAGGGACAGAGAGAACCCTTTACTGACTTTGTGCAAAGATTAATTAAGGCTCTGGACATAGGGGTAACAGACCCAGAAGCTAGACGAATACTTCTTGAATCTCTAGCTTTTGAAAATGCAAATACTGAATGTAAAAAGATAATTGGGCCTTTAAGATCTAGATCAGCACCAATGGAAGAATGGATACAGCATACAATGAATGTTGAGATGTTTAGCTATAACGATGAATCCTGGGTAGGAGAAGCGATTTCCAAAGCTATGAGGAGACATCAAACTACCAGGTGTTTTAATTGTGGTAAATTAGGACATCTGAAAAGGGATTGCAGGCAAAGAAATCCTAGGAATAATATCTCCTCTGGGAATGACAAAAGTAGGAGATCTCAGCCTTCAGGTATATGCAGAAGATGTGGTAAAGGCCGACATTGGTCCAACGAATGCAGGTCAACAACAGACAGACAAGGCAACCCGATACCATCGGGAAACTCCTTGAGGGGCCTCTCGCAGGCCCCCAAGCCAAAAGTGGCCCAGTCATTCCCAGTTACAGTCGAAAATGTGTCTCACCAAGAAAATTAAAAACTCCAATGTCTGCCGTAAAAAGTAATACTGGTCTAAATGATGAATTACATGTGGAGAATGAGTCAAAAAATTCAGGAGGACAGAGTAAACGTATATTTTGGCAAACGTATATTAACGATCAAAGACCAAAGCTAAGAGTCTGTATAAATGGCATTTTTATTGAAGGCTTATTAGACACAGGTGCGGATGTAAGTATAATTACTCCAGAATCCTGGCATCCGAATTGGCCTCTTCATGAGGTAGATGTTCAGTTCCTGGGAATTGGAACCCTATCTCGTGTAAAACAAAGCACAAGATGGGTGGAATGCATAGGGCCTGAAGGGCAAATAGGAAGATTAAGGCCATATATAGCAAATATTGCAATAAATTTATGGGGCCGTGACCTGCTACAGCAATGGAATACCCAGATTAACATTCCTGTAGTTCCAGGAACTCACAATTCTGGGAAGGATATAATGAGGTATTATGGAAAAAGGTCACCAGCCATTCAGGCTGTACAAGAACACACAGCCAATAGCAAACCTTTAGAGGTACCAACAGCCCTACCTTTAAAATGGCTAACTGAGAAGCCAATATGGATCAAGCAGTGGCCTCTAGCTGAAGATAAGTTACAGGCTTTGGAACAGCTGGTACAAGAGCAACTAGATGCTAACCATATTGAAGAATCAACCAGCCCTTGGAATTCTCCTGTGTTTGTTGTAAAAAAGAAATCTGGTAAATGGAGAATGGTGACAGATCTAAGAGCTGTCAACAAGGTAATTCAGCCTATGGGTCCGCTACAATCTGGAATTCCTTTGCCTTCTCTATTACCAAGAGGATGGCCTCTTATAGTTATTGATTTGAAAGATTGTTTTTTCACTATACCTTTGCAAAAAAAGGATAGAGAAAAATTTGCCTTCACAGTGCCTACTTATAATAATTCTCAGCCTACTAGGAGATATCAATGGACTGTCCTCCCACAGGGGATGCTCAATAGTCCCACATTGTGTCAATATTTTGTTAATAAGCCACTGGAAATAATTCGTAAGCAATTTCCCAAGTCCATAATTTATCATTACATGGATGACATTTTATTATCTGATTCAAATAAAGATACTTTGGAAAGTATGTTTGAAGAAGTAAAGAAAGTTTTGCCTAGGTGGGGATTACAAATTGCCCCTGAAAAGATTCAAAGAGGAGATTCTATTAATTACCTAGGCTACAGAATAGGGTTAGAGAAAATTCGAACACAAAAGGCACAAATTAGGAGAGACCGGTTACGGACTCTTAATGACTTCCAAAGATTGTTAGGAGATATTTCCAGTCTACGACCAGCTGTTGGGATAACACCTGATCTAATAGTTCATTTAAACAAAACCTTAGATGGTGATAAGGATTTGAATAGTCCCAGAAAATTGACAGTTGAAGCAGAAAAGGAACTGACAATGATTGAGGAAAAATTACAGGAGGCACATGTGGATAGGGTCAACCCGAATCTTAGTTCCATCCTAGTCATACTGCCTTCCAGAATTTCTCCTACAGGGATTTTAATGCAGAGGGAAGATATTATTTTAGAGTGGATATTTATACCTCATAAACCAAGTAAAAAATTAAAAACTTATGTAGAAAAGGTTTCAGAATTAATTATAAAAGGTAAACTGAGACTTCGTCAACTAGCAGGTATAGACCCAGCAGAAATTATAGTGCCTTTTACTACTGAGGAAATAAGAAAGTTATGGGAAGATAATGAACCATGGCAAAGAGCTTGTGCTAATTTTTTGGGAGAAATTAGCAGCAACTATCCCAAAAGTGATAGACTTAACCTCATAAAGAGAACTTCTTGGATTCCTCCTAGAATTGTACGTGATGCTCCAATAACTGGAGCTCGGACATTTTATACCGATGCAAATAAATCAGGGAAAGCAGGTTATAAATCGGAAGAATTGAGTAAGGTGGAACAAAGCCCTTATAATTCTGTCCAGAAGGCAGAATTATATGCCATTCTTATGGTGCTAAGGGATTTTAAAGAACCTCTTAATATAGTTACAGATTCACAATATGCAGAAAGAGTTATCTTGCATATTGAAACCGCTGAATTCATACCAGATGACACAGAGTTGACTTCATTGTTTATCGAGGTACAGGACATAATTAGGAATAGGCTTTGTCCAATGTACATAACACACATCCGGTCCCATACCGGTCTGCCTGGGCCTCTAGCACAAGGTAACGCTGAAATTGACCAATTATTGATTGGAAGCGTTCTGCAGGCCTCAGAATTTCATAAAAAACATCATGTCAATAGTAAAGGCTTAAAGAAAGAGTTTTCCATTACATGGCAACAAGCTAAGGACATTATAAAGAGATGTCCTACTTGTTCTTTCTATAATCAAACACCGTTGCCTGCAGGGAGTAACCCAAAGGGTACTCAAAGGAATGAGATCTGGCAGATGGATGTGTTCCACTTTATGGAATTTGGTAAATTAAAATATGTACACCACACCATAGACACGTATTCAGGTTTTCAATGGGCAACTGCCCTGAGCTCAGAAAAGGCTGATTCGGTAATCACACATTTATTGGAAGTTATGGCCATCATGGGTATACCTGCACAAATAAAGACAGACAATGGTCCAGCATATGTATCTAAGAAAATGAAACGCTTCTTTGCTTATTATAATATAAAACACGTTACAGGTATACCAAATAATCCTACAGGTCAGGCAGTTATAGAAAGATCAAATCGTACTATAAAGGATATGCTAAACAAACAGAAAGGGACAAAAGATACCCCCAGAAATAGATTGCATAATGCTTTATTAACCTTGAATTTTCTTAATGCTAATGAGAAAGGAACAACAGCAGCAGAGAGGCATTGGATAATGGAAAAAACTTCTGAACTAAACCAACCTGTTTATTTCAAAGACGTGCTGACCTCTCAATGGAAGCCAGGAGATGTGCTACGTTGGGGAAGGGGTTTTGCTCTTGTTTCCACAGGAGAAGAAAAATTGTGGATACCATCAAAATTAATAAAGGTTCGATTTGAAGAGGAGAAACCTCTTGGAAAGGAGAAATGACAGCATCTACAATGATGATAACCATACAGGTGGTAAGAAAAGCATATAGAATGGGGGCAGGGTTCTGTTCTTATCTCCACAGGAAAACACTGATCTTTGAAAAGTTCAAGGGACCCTGGATATTTGAATACTGACAGATGGAAAATAACGGCCCAATAGGGACTATCAAGAAAACTGAATAGGTTCTGTAAGTACCATATACTAAATCATATTTCTAAATTTATAGAGCTGGTTTTGGAGTTGGACTCTGGCTCAGTCCCTCTCTAATTCCAAGCCTGTTGTTTAAAGAAAAACCCAGAGTTTCTGGAGTTTCTGTCTCATGTCAAGAGCCATGATATGGGACAGAAAGAAATATGAGTTTAGAAAACATCTTTACTTTTCTTCATATCTATCATACCTTCATTAAATATATCTATCATGTCTCTCATTGAATATAGGTATTCATGTATATGTCTATATAATTAATGTTTAAGTTTTCCACAATGAACAATGAGTTTTTCCTACAGTGACATTTGAAGTTTCCAGGAAGAAGATGGGGCCCCATAACAACAACTCCACCTGGTTGAGATGACGTCATGATACTGATAGCGCTACTACAAGACCTGTTTTGGGTACCAGCTGCACAAGACGGTTCCAACGTGCTGAAATGGTGCACATCTTGTACAACATTCTGGCCAGACCTCCACAAAATACTCAGAGACTATTTGCAATTTTAAAAGACATTGATCTTGAAATTTAACCATCATTTTACTTTCACAGGATCCCCCAGAAAGAACGTCGCCCCCATGACAGCTGGAAGTAATTCTAGAGAACGACGTCCCCTCTCCCAATAAAGTTTGTCCTTGGGTTTAGGGACATCATTTAGGGGTTGGTTATAATTAGTATATGGTTGAGGGTTGGGGGAGGAATTTTATAAGCACAGGAATCCAAAAAAAAAAAAAAAAAAGGAGGGATAATTGGATTATGGGATAAATAGATTTGTACTTGGGAGTTATTGCTTTTAGACAAACATATTGGTATCGATTCTTATATATTGATACAAAGTTAAATTATGTTGACTATTTTATGCATGCATGCTTCATGCTTCTACCTCTGTTTAAAACATTTTTATGTATTTGTATATATATATTGTATTGATATATGTATATTTACCATATTGCATTGTACACTTCTACCTCTGACTAAGATACTTATATATTGTTTATGTATTGATATATATTTACCATATTGCAATGTATACTTGCACATTGTTTATATTTGGAGGTCTCATTGTCCTCATTTATTGCACACTTGTTTATTATCTCAGTCTTTAAGTTAGATAGATATTGAGAATTATATAGATCAACAGTCATCTAAGTTTGTCATTTATAATTAGACTAATCAGGTTCTTTAGATATATAGAGATTATATTCAGTATAGATAGATAATCTTCAACCTCTTCAAAGAGCTGTAGAAAATGGCCTTTAATCTAATTCAGAGTTCTATGGTAGGGAGACACAATCACTCCTGGCAACACTGATCTATGCCCGAGAGAATGTTGAGCACCAAAGACACTCCACCTGGAGCCTTTCTTCTTGGCAGAACTGGCCTTTGGGTAAAGAAATGCTCATACCTCCACTACTGACAGAGTTACAGAATATCCGTAAATGGATAAAACAAGACTGTCATATCCTGCCAAGACAGGGTAAGATAGTTTTGAAGTTTCTTGCCTTTGAAAATGGTATGTCAGTTACATCAGGCCTTAGCCAAAGTTGGTTGCTTCAACGCTGCAAATGTGACTTTGGGTGTTTGTCCAGGTAGCCAGTTGTCTCTGCGATTTGTTACATGTTCTGGAAGTTGTTTGATTGCACTTCCTAATTACTCAGATAACATTATTTCCCTTCTCAGATCTTCGATGGGATTGAAGATTATATAAATGTAGTTACTTTCCTTTCATGACTTGGCCAAGTTATTTGTTATACAAGACTTAAGCTAGTTAGAATAGGATATTTGTATTTATTGTATATAATTTCGTAGGTTTGTACTTATTGTATATAATTGCGTAGTAGGCTTAGAACTCTCTTACTTAAACAAAAGGGGGAGATGCTGTGGGAGTTCCTTCAGCCAATCGCCGCTGAGTTACCAGCCCATTGGGGCGTGGTCTCTCCCTTTAAAAAAAGCAGCGGCTGTCCTCCACTCTCTCTTTCTCTTCCGGCTCCGTTTCCGGCCCCTGGACTCCTTTCCTGTTCGCGCGGAGGGGCTGTTGTCTGGGACGGTAATCTGTAAGTTTTTTCCCCTTTGAATAAATAACCATTATATTAATCATAATTCCAAACTGGTGTGGGATTGTCTGTGACTTACGCCTTCAAGGTAAAACTAAGGTAAAGCATTTGATATTATTCCAGCAACACGAGGTTTCTTTAGAAAAGTTATATGAGTATTTTCTATGTTCTCTTTTTAAGTGTTTTTATTATTATACTAATGGTGTTTATTTTGTACAAAAAATATGGTTGAGCTTCATTTCTTTTCAAATCTCACAGTTCAATGCCTTTCTAAAATTGGATTAAAGAATTATTGGGCAAGAGGAAATCCATGCTGTAAATCTGGCTAAATGTCCCTTGCTTTGAGGTCCTAGGCCCTAGAGTAGAACCTACCCACTAGCAACTCAGTGAGGTTATTTTTAAAAGAAGACATGAAGTTGGAATGTAGGGCTGGGGAGTTCTGAGAGGAGATGAAGATAAAATGGAGGATGGATATGACCTAAGTATATTAGCAATAATAAATTATAAAAACCTCAAAAGGCCCAGATGGGGTGCATGCCTTTTATCTCAGCACTCAGGGGGCAGAAGCAGGGAAACATTCTAGGCCAGTGTGGTCTGGTCTACATTGTGAATTCCAAAACAGCCAGAGCTATAAGTAAGGCACTGTCTCAAAATAAAAGCAACCAAACAACAACAACAAAGAGCATAATGTCCAAAGTATTCAAACCATTTACATGTAATGTGATTGTTTAAATATTTGCTTTCTATATAATAAGTGTATTTTAGTTTTTCTTTCCTTTCTTGTTTTCTCTGCATTAAATACATATTGTTTTTTATTCTACTTCTTTTATGAAATTTCTATTGGGTTTTTACATTTATAGTTTTTAGTTATTTTCTGGTCTCTAATAGAAGAACTACAAATGGCTTCCTTTTTTAGAAGGTTGGTTTTTGGTTTTTGTTTGATGGTGCTTAGAATGTAACCAACATTCTATAATATACCTCTACCACTGAGTCATACTCCCAGCCCCACTGTATGTGATTATTGATGGTTTAAAGCACTGGATTATCATTTGTTCCTTCAGTGAGGATGTGCCTTTGTTTCTGTATGGCAGTGATGTTCGAATACCCAACCAATCAAGTATGGAGCTGTTTTAAAGCTGGCTATCAGTAATTCTTAAGGCTTAACTATTTACTATTCAGTTTTATTTTAAAATTATGTGTCTTTGAGGTAGTTCATTCCTCACAGGTTGCAATCTGAAATATCGCTCCCACATGTTGAAGCCTAGCAACCTTCCAGTAGCCTTAATGTTTTCAGTTTCTCAGCCACCATTACTTGCATTGTGTTTGCTTTGCAGGTGTATTCTCCCTAGCTTCTGAGTCTAGACAAAGTCAGTGTTACATTTTTAAATGTGTAGAAGTAAGTAGTAACTTCCTATAGGACTAACGAGAGTGCTTTCTTATTATCCTAGGACCCCATGGATTAAGAATCCAACTTCATAAATTCTCATTTGATCTGCAAACGGAAAAGATCTAACCTAAGCCTAGAGAACAGACAGCAACAATCTGTTTAAGTTGAACCATGTTGCTCGCTGCTTTGAGTCTGCAGACAATTATGGTACCTACATCTTGTCTGAGGAAATTTTGGACAAGTTTGTTAGGACTACTTAGATAAACTCAGTGAGTTTAGCAGCAGGAATTTAATATCAGTCCAGAGGTCAGAAGCATGAAATCAAAGTTTTATCAAGGTTGGTTCCTTCAGGAGGCTGTGAGAGCCCACTTATTTTTTCTGTCCTCTGGCTTCTGGTGACTGCTGGCAGCCCTTGGCATTCCTTAGCCTGCAGCTGTGTCACTATCTGCATCTATGCCCAATTCCTCCTTCATGCAAGGAAACCAGTGACATGACTACAGGCCACAAGAATTTATTATGACCTTATATTAACTTGATAGCACCTCAAATCCCTTATTCTACCTTCAGAAGTACCAGGGGAGTAGACAAATATTTTTGAAGGACACATTTTGTCTTACAAAAGCCGTTAAATGCCAGATCACTGTCATCTTGGAGTTCCTTCATTCTTGTATATAGGACTTCCAACTTTGTGGTAGCAGTTCCCATAGTAATTACTGATGTGGAATGAACAGTCAGCACTATGCAAAAAGTGTTCTGTCACAATTCTGTTTGGGAGGGTGTGCAGACTTAGTGGAAAAAAAACACTGACATTTCAACATCATAAACCCTCTGGTTGGAGCTTTAATCACAAACTTCAAATCTCTTAGAACAGTGTGGAAACAGTTTTGTTGTTGTTGTTATTTAACTGCCCCTATCTTTGGTGTTTTGTTGTGGCAGCCTAGGATGACTAACACAGGCTGAGTCAGTAAATGCTGCACATAATATTCCTATCATTTTGACCTTATATTTTAAGAATTGACTGAAATGCTATTTCCTAGGTGTTCAACCACATAAAACAGAGAATCATGTGATTGGAGTTATTTGTTGATATCGCCTTTTTTGAGACAGGGACTTACATAGCCTATAGCTGAGTATGATCTTAAACTCCTATTCCTCCTGCATCTATCTCCTAAGAGCTAGATGACAGGCAGGAATTGCCATACCTTATACAACTGTACTGTTCTTTGGTTTTCAAAGAAGCACCTAATGGGTCACACTTTGACCTTCGCCTTTGTGGTTCACTGGAACTAAAGTCTAGGTAGAAATGTAGTAGCAAAGATGATTGTGGGCTATAGGGTCAGTTCCTTACAAGTTAACCCCTTTACTAAAGAAAAAGATAGGCTGACCTCCTCAGAAGTTACTAGAAGAGCCGATTTTGCTGGCAAAGCAGAACTTACAATGGTTAGAGGTCTCTGCCTTACTAGGAGCATCTAAAAGAATTGCCTTCCAGCTTTAAAATCTCATTCTTCCCACAAACAAGCTCTAAGTTTATTCCTAGAAGTGTTGTGACACTGGGAATTTAGTTTGATTATTCAGAACTTCAGGAAGAAACTGTCTTAGCTTTTCAGAAATCTCAGCCTTTGAGATACAAAAGAGAAACATTATTTCTGGTTAGACAAAACCACTCTCCCATCCTCTCTGTGCAAATTGATATGAGAGTTTAAATCTCTTGAGTTAATCCTTTCTTTCCGTCTTTTTCCCAGCACAGTTAAGAGAAACCAACCAATCCTTTTGTACTATTGGATACATCGTATTCTAAGGTGCCAAATATATGTTCAATTCAATCCATGCTTTCTATATGGTATTATTTTATGTATCTCTAATTCTGTATTGCTGTTGATTCTGAGTGCCTTCCTATCCACTGGAATATGCTCATTAGTGCTTTGAACACTAATCTTACTTTTCTAACACTCAAAGTCATACTCACTTATGATCCTATTGCTCCAGAACCGCATTTGGTATAAAAATCTGTATCTTTTTGAGTTTAATCAAAGGAAAATCAGTAATACTTATCTCTTGTTATGTTGCAGGAGGCTGCTTGTTTGTTCCCAGTTGCCCAGACTCAAAATAACCACTCATAAACTATATTATTTAAATCACTGCTTGGCCAATCACTTAAGTGTATTGCTAGCTAACTCTTAAATCTTTGGTTAATAAATAAATAAATAAATAAATAAATAAATAAATAAATAAGTAATATTTCTATTATTTTATATTTTACCATGAGACTTGTGGCATATTGTCAAGGTTCTGGCCGGTGGCTTCATGGTGTCTCCTGACTCCGCCTTCTTTCTCCCAGCATTCAGTTGAGGTCCTCCTAGCTATGTTCTGCCCTGCTGAAGGCCCAAAGCAACGGTAATAAAACATATACATAGCATACAGTGAGGAATCCCACATCATCTCCCCTTTCTGTGTAAATAAGAAGGAAGGTTTTAACTTTAATATAGCAAGATTGCATATAAAAAACATGTATCAAGCAAAAACTACAGTTATAACATTTATATCTACTTTATCTTTTATTTTAACTAAGAAAAACTATGACTATAACTATCTATTCTATAATTCCATCAAAGACTCCAGAAGGGATATAATATTACCTAAGTTTGGTTGACCATTTGAGCAAGAAATTGCTTTTGCTTGTACTGCTTGATGTTATGCTGTATGAATTGAGCAAGCAGGACCCACAGAAAAGTTACTGCTTAACTTTCCAAAGGATGGGATGGTCCTTCAGGGTTCTTGCTTCACGGAGGAAATGACTAGACATTCTGCAGGACACAGAAGAAAGTGACTGACAAACTACCAATATAGGTGAAACAGTCTTTCAAATGTCCTGCTTCATGGAACAGTGCCAGATACTATAGGCCTGTAAGTTGAAGATGGATGCCCCAATATTACAGAAGAACACTAGGTGACTTTCCAGGCAGTGAGATGTCACTGTCATTTCTAGAATGTTGGGCATTGCCTACAATGGACTTCATGTTTACTTAGGTAATATCATATACTTCTAGGGTCTTTGATGAAGCTGAAGATACTTTTCCTCAGTTATAATAAAAGATAAATTAGATGCAAAACTTTAGATGTATAAAGATAAGATAGATGATAGAATATTTTCTTTAATTTTTGCCTAATACAAATAGACTAAGTATTATAACTGTAATTCTTGCTTGATATCTATTTATTTTGTTATATATAATTTTACTGTGTTAAAGTTAAAATCTTCTTTTTTATTTAGACATAAAAGGAGAGATGATATGAGATTTCCCTCTTTATGTTATGAATATGTTTTATTATCATTGGCTTATTAATAAATAAGTTGCTTTGACTTATGGTAGAGTTGAATATAGGTAGGCAAGAAAACTAAACTGAATGCTAGAAGAAAGAAGGCAGAAGCATGTAGCTGCCAAAGAAGAAAGATGACAGAAATTTACTGGTAAGCCACAGCCTCGTGGTGATACACAGATTAATAGAAATGGGTTAATTTTAGTTGTAAGAACTTGCTAAGAATATGCCTAAGTTATTGGCCAAACAGTGTTGTAATTAATATAATTTCTGTGTGATTATTTGGGTCTGAGCAGCAGGAAAACCAATGTGCAGTCTCTTCTTACTGTTTATCTTCAACAAAACTCATGCAGAAACTTAGTCTCTACCATGGCAATGCTTAATTGTGGTGGATCATGGAATCATTAGTCGTGGGGGGGATCTGTATTATGGGAGTAAGTTAGTTTTATGGGACTTAAACGACCATGTTTTCCATGAAAATATGTTGTTGCTGAGTTTTGTGTCCTTTGCTCAGCCAGATTCCCATACACCAATGTTATCTCTTTTGAGTATGCTTGCTTCCCCTTCTGCTTCTCTGCCAAACTGTAATGTAATTTGCACTGTTATAGTAATACCAGATGAAGAAAATCAACACCCAACATACAGTACTGTTTCTTACCAAGCTGATATTCACAAACCTAGGAATGGTATGATACCTCTTGCTGTAAATGCTAATGACACATTGGCAAAAGTCTGATTTTCACTCCAGTTAGTTAAGTCTGGTGGTATGGGGTCCTTAGTTATAAAGATCAGTATGCTTTTTAAAGTATACTGGGTATTTTTTTTATCATAACTCTGGCCAAATAGCTATCATACATAACTTAAGAGAGAAGTTTTATTTCAACTTGTGGCTTCAGACGATTCAGCTTTTGCTCCAAAAGGTTGTTTTGCACTTATAGCACACCAGCAACTTCAGGGTAGTGGGGACATGGGAAGATTAGTGAATGAAAAGAGTTTATGTAGGCCCACTGCTGCACTTTTGCTTTGAAGTGTGATCATGGTTGGTAACAAAGCTCCTCCTTCTGTTTCTTCTTGTCAGTCCTGGATGAAGTCACCACAAGCCCTGTGTGAGTAGGTGTAGCCACCAACTGACTGTGATTTGCAGGATGACTACAAAACTCATCATTACTTAAAGTACTCATGATACAAACAGGACTCATTGGATGACCTCTATCCACTCCCAAGCAGAACACTGTTTTCATCTAGGATGTTAGTCATTTACCCAAATGCACAGTAATCACATTGACTACATTATGCCTAGTGACTAAATGAAAATGTCTCTTGCTGTGAGAGTTTTGCATGGGGTAGTTGAGTAATCATCACACAGCAAATAGTCAGAAAGTGGGTGTAGAGGGTTTTGATATGATAAAGAGAGGCAGAATGGGTGAGGTTGGATGGGATGAACTATTTATGCAGGTTGGGTACAGTGAGTGTGCTAGGGGAAATGGACAAAGCAGGAGGACAATAATAAAAAAGACTAGGGTGAAAGAGTGGGGTAGAAAATGAGGAAGTCAGAACATGGAGATGACTCAGCTGTAAAAGCACTTGCTGTGCAAGTCTGTATACCCATATTGAATCCCCTCAGAAGCCATGAGATAGACCCAGGTCTCCCTAGGTTAAAATGGGAGATATAGACAAGAGAATCTTGTATGTGCACTGCTCATGTTTTAAAAACAAGGCAGAGGGAGAAAAATGGCTCCTGAAAAATTGTCCTCTGAATTTCATACATAGGTACTCAAATTCAGACACTCCCCCCCCCACAAACCCCACACACCTTAAAGGAATAAAATGGCATCAGATTCTAGGGATATTATGAAATAGACATTAGATATCTTTATAGGTGAACTATCAAGTGAGAGATAAAGGAAGAAATCAAATAAATGTAATTACTAGAAATGTAAATAAAACATTTAATTTGTCTCATGTGTTCTTCTTTTATATTCAAGAGAATCATCTTTTATGGGCTATCATCCCAACATTGTCATCTGGGATGCCTGAATCCTTACCACACACCCATCTGATTAAATGCTATGTGTGATCCAACCTCAACTTGCATCCTGCTCCTCTTTATCCTATCAAAATCCTCTACACCCACTCCCTGACTATTTGCTGTGTGATGATTACTCAACCACCCCCATCCAAAACCCTCACAGCATGAGATATTTTTATTTAGGCATTAAGTAGAAAATATTCGATGTGATTACTGTGTATTTGGGTAAATGACTAACATCCTAGATGAAAATAGTGTTCTGCTCAGGATGGGGTGAAGGTCACCCAAATGAGCCACCTTCTTGTGATGAATACTTTAAGTAATGCTGAGTTCTATAATAACCTGCAGATCACAGAAAGTTTGTGACCACCCCTAACTGCACACTGCTTGTGACGACTTTGTCCAGGGCCGCCAAATTTTGCTTAAGAAGAAACAGGAGGATGTGAAGGAGCAGGAGCAGGAGGAGCATTGTTTCCGGCCATAAACACACCTCAATGCAAAAGTGCAGCAGTTGGCCTGCACTCTTGCCCTTCATTAATCCTTCCATGTTTCCAACACAGTTGCTGGTGTGCTACAAATGCAAAATAGCCCCTTGAAGTCAATATTACATATTGCTACTTTGCCTTGTGGGCCCCTGGCAAGAATCCCAAAATTTTGTGTACAATATTGTGGTTTGAATATGGTTTGTCCTCTCCAAAACTCATGTAGAACCTTAGTGCCTACTGTGGCAATGTTTAACAGTGGTGTCAACCTTACGAAGTGTTTTGCAGCATGAACCCATTAGTCTTGGAAGGCCCTAATGCCTGTAGTTTAGGAGTAAGTTAGGTTTTGTGGACCTAAAATTACTGGGCGTACCATTATAGCATGTTTTTGTTGAGTTTGCTAATCTTTGCTCTCCTAAGCTTCCTGACTTTCCATGTGATTTCTTCTTATCACACTTCTGCTTCTCTGAAAATAATTTTTGCACTGTTATAGTAATACTAGATAAAGAAAATCATCATTCAACATATGGTACTGTTTCTCCCCAAGCTGATATTCACAAATTCAGGAATGGAAATGAGAGTGGTACCTTTTGCTGTTAATGCTAATGACACACTGGCAAAAGTCTTGCTTTTACTCTGGTTGCTTCAATCTCGTGGTGTGGGGGCCTTGATCTTAAAGATTGGGATGCTTTATGAGGAACATTGGTTATTTTTGTCAATAATGTAACCAAACGCTGTCATAATCAGGGAGAATTTATTTCAACTCACCAACTTTGGAGGGTTCCATGTGTGCTTGCTTATTCCCACTTGATTGAACAGCATATTATGACATATAAAGAACATGGCAAAGGAAAAAATGCACACTTCATGTCTAGAAAAAAGTAGAACATGGAATATAGGAATGGGCCACAATTTGTAACTTTAAGTGCATGATTTCACTGACCTACTTCTTCCAACTATGCTCCAAATCCTTCTCCCTCACCTTATATAATGTTATCAATTAAATTAAGAATCTCTGAATGGATTCATGTAGTGACTAGATCTGAGTCCAAAACATCAAGAAGTCAATATTTGGAGACTATGGATGACATTTCATATTCAAGTTATACTAGTTAGGAGCTAAATATGAGTCCTTTGAACTGGAAGTTGAAACTACTGCTTTGTCACTCACTCTGAGAAAGAAGTTATTGGGTTGTGTCCACTATACAATGGGTCAAGAACAAGATAATTACAGCTAGGAGGTCCCTTGATGTATTCCATGGCCATTACAGCTATGGATATCACAGGGACCTGGAAAGCAGGGTAATGGTAGACAGAGACATAAGACTCTGAGTTAACTTCAGGAATAGAAATAAGCAAGTCCTATTTTTCCCACTGCTGATTAAATATTGTTTAGCTAGCTATCAAGGATAGCACTGCAAGCAGAGCTTAAGTAAACAGTCCCTTTGACCCCATTATCTGAGTTCTTTTTTCTGCAGTTCCCTGCCTTGTGTCTTTGTTTTGCCCTGTGGACAATCCTCATAGGCCTTATCTTGTGTCTGCAGTTTTCAGCAGAGTGAGAAACACTGTCTGGGTCAATGTTTGTGCTTGAGAAAGGAACTAAAAACCATCCTGACCCCAACTGATATGCTACTCCATACTCCTAGGTCCTGTAGTGAAAGTTAATGGTAAACTAGAGCATCCTAATTTAGGCAGGAATGCTAATAGAGCACATCTTTCACCAATGAAATTTTAAATTCCCCTACAAGGTAAAGGACCAAAAGAACTGAAGCATTTATTGAAGGTGAAAGAAATATGAGCTATTTACTGAAAGATGGCAATTTTAAATGCCTGTTTATACCTTCATGGCTATTATAAAAATGAAGACTATAATTTTACATCCCAATTTTACTATTTTACTTTAATTACTTGATTTTATAATGTTTTAGAATTTTATTCCTTTATTTGTGTCACCTCCCTATCATCTAAGAAAAGATTTGCCAGTAATAGTTAACTATATCCTACCTAATTTGCAACACAAAATAGAGAAAGTGGACCAGTCTTTATATGTATCTGAAAGAGTATGGGAGAGGTTTATTTTCATCTGGTTGATATGACGTCATGATACTGATAGTGCTATTACAAGACGTGTTTTGGATACGAACTGCAGAAGACGGTTCCAACTTGGTTAGCTGAAATGGTGCACCTCTTTTACAACATTCTGGCCAGACCTCCACAAAATACTCAGAGCCTATTTGCAATCTTACCAGACATTAATCTTAAAATTTAACCATCATTTTACTTTCGCAGGATCCCCTAAAAAGAACATCGCCCCCCATGACAGCTGGAAGTAATTCTGAGGATGACATCCCCTCTCCCAGCAATGTTTGTCCTCAGGCTTAGGGACATCATTTAGGGGTTGATTATAGTTGGTATAGGGTTGAGGGTTGGGGGAAGAATTGTATAAGCTCAGGGATCTTAAACAAGGGGAGGAATTGGTTGATGGGATAATATATTGGTATTTGTGAGTTATTGTTTTTGCACAATTACTTTGGTATAGATTCTTGTATGTTGATACAAAGTTAAATTATATTGAATATTGTAGGCTTGTATGCTTCTACCTCTGTTTAAAACATTGCTTATGTATTGATATATATATATATATTTACTCTTTGCAGTGTACATTTCTACTTCTGATAAGATACTTACACATTGTTTACATTTGGAGGTCTTTGTCCTCATTTATTGCACAGTTGTTTATTGTCTTAGTCTTTAAATTGCATAGGTATTAAGAATTATAGATCAATAGTCATCTATGTTTGTCATATTTATAGTCAGACTAATCATGTTCTTTAGATACATAGAGATTATATTCTGTATAGATAGATAATCTTCAACCTCAGATGTAGAAAATGGCATTTAATCTAACTTAGAACTCTATGGTGGTGAGACACAATCGCTTCTGGCAACACCGATCTATTCACGAGAGAATGTTGAGCACCAAAGATACTTTACTGGGAGCTTGTTGTCTTCTTGGAAGAACTGGCCTTTGGGCAAAGAAATGCCCATACCTCAACCACTGACAAAGATACATAGAATCCGTAAATGGATAAAGCAGGGCTGTCATATCCTGCCAAGACAGGGTAAGATAGTTTTGAAAAGTTTCCTGCCTTTAAAAACGATATGTCAGTCACGTTAGGTCTTAGTTGGTTGCTTCAACATTGCAAATAAGACTTTGGGTGATTGCCCAGGTAGACAGTTGTCTCTGTCATTTGTTGCACATTTTGGAAGTTACTCGATTGCACTTCCTGGTTACTCAAGTAATATTGTTTCCCTTCCCATATCTTCAATGGGGTTAAAGATTGGATAGTTGTAGTTAACTTCCTCATGATTTAACCAAGCTTAATTTTAATGCAAGATTTAGACTCCTCAAAATAAAACGTTTAGTAAAACTTTTGTTATGTGTTCTTTGCTTAATATTGTTTATATTGTTTGTAATTTTATATTTGATATCTGTTCCTATTGTATATAGTTGTATTGGGTTTGGATCAATCTTGTTTAAACAAAATGGGAGATGATGGGGAAGCTCTGTTACCCAATCATGCCTAGTTAAGGCATGGCTGCCTGAAACCTAGGAAGAAAACTGGGACGGACCAGGTGCATGCTCTCTCTGAGCAATTCCCGCTGGACACAGAGGAAGTCAGACTCCCCATTCTTGTGGCATTAGTTTCCGATTATAACCATTAAAATATAATTATTATCCTTAAGCTAGCCTGGTTATTTCCCATATCGAACTAATTTGCAACACTGGATATCTGGAGAAAAGTTGCAGTTTGAGTCCAAAGCTAGTGGGGATATGGTTGCAGAATTCTTTGCTAGAGGCAGCGAGTTTTTGCTCTCTCAAACTTTCATCTGAATGTTTGATTCTGATCAACATTATGAAAAGTCATTTGCTTTAATTAAAGTCCGCCAGGTTAAGCCTTAATCTTAGTCACATAACACTTTTATAGAAACATTTATATAATAATGTTTGCCAAAATATCTGAGAACCATGGCTCAGACAAGTTGACCCAAACTTAACCCATACGCTAGTCCTCGGGATCCTGCACAAGAAGCACATTTATCTTGGGAAAATGAAGTTCTGTCCTGAAATGAAAGACGAATAGCATGTTCTTTGTGTGAATGTACAAAGCTATGAATTGACACCCTACAAAGTACTTGAACTGCCTCCATCAGGACTTCTACATGCCAGACTCTGAAGAGAAATCATTCAGAAAATCAGTTAATTGTTCTGTTACAAGGCTTTTATCTTCCTAAGTCATTCTTTGTAGAGACTTCAGTTCTGCTCCAAGTAAAAATAGCTACAGCAAACAGGCCATTTTCACATTCCCATTCTCTGGGGACAGAATGATTTCTGATGCACAATCCATCTCAAATGTCAGTATTCAAAGACCATTGAAGTTCCTCGGTAAAGGTGAAAATCACTGTAAAAAATCTGAAATTTCAATAAACCACTGGACTTTGGAAACCAATGTTGAGAATTAGAACAACAAAAGAGGGACATGGAGATTTGAGATGGTATGCCCATGCGAAATTACATCCACTAAAAATGTAAGAGCATTACACAAATGTCTACTTTCATAATTAATAAGATTGTACCCATTGAGAGAATAATAGATAACATTCAAATGAAGCCTAGAATTACTAAGTTTAAACATGCAATGGAAGTGGGAAAATGGGTCGAAATACACAAAAAATGTAGTTCATTCAGAATAATTAGGAAAACGATGAAAGACAAAGAAATTGAAGCTATGAAGGAAATGAATGAATGAATACATGTGGTGTTTCCTCCATATGTTCTACAAAAACAGTTGATGCAAAAGAAACACCATAAAAATTTCAGGCACACACTCTGTTTTCCTTCTCCATGTCTACACAGGGCTTGTTTTCATTGAATAATAGCAAGTTCATAAAAGGAAATAATAAGACATGATATTAAAATTGTTTTAAAAATACTGCAAAAGTGTTATAGGCTATAACTGTCTCAGAAAACTGGATTCTGATTTCTTATCTCCTCGTGGTTTTTAGTAGAAATAATAGGATAATTATGGTGCTGTGAGATTTGTATGTTGTCCAGTGGAAGAATCAAAAAGGAAATCTATCTGGAGCTGAGTGTGGAGCTCAGTGTTAGAACACTTGTCTAGAATATGTGACATTAGTGAGGCCTGAGTTTGATGCTTTACACCAAACATAGACACAAAAATAAGGAAACAAAAAAAGGAAGATATCAAAAGAATAATAGATCTCCTCAAGTAAAAACTGAAATCAGTTGCCTTACCAAATGAAATAAATCAAAATGAAAAGCAAATAACAAATGAATAAAATATTTACAAAATATATTACAGACATAAATTTGATAGCCTTAATATGAAAAAAATTCTTCTAAAATAATGAGAAATTACAAATTGTTACAACAAAACAATAGGCAAAAATGCATAAAGTATCATTTCACATTAAAAGAAATATTATGGCCCACAGGCATATAAGATATTCAAATCACTAGTGGTAATAAAGAATAAAATTAAGATTTTTTTTTGCTTCTGGCCAAGATGCAGTAACAGGGACTAGATTTTTTTCTCATACTTGAAACAATTAAATAAATGAAAATGAAAATAAATGAGAAATGGCATTCAAGACACTGAATATTAGGCAATAAAGGACAATGATCTTTATGAGACCAGGACGAAATGAGGGAAATCCTGTGACTGTATTAATTTACTGCTTGGATGAGAACCCCTGGGAAAATGTGGAGAGTAAATTTAGGATACAGAGCTGGGAGGTCAGGTAGTCCAAGAAACATAGAGATCATAATGCAAACTTCTAGGGTAAAGATTTACAGAGAATCCTAAAGATAGAGTTCTATAGAAGTCCTTCCTTAAGTCTTTTTTAAAGGATATTCTCAGTATATTCATGGTAGAAACTACCCAAGGCCAGGGAATAATCATTTGGAAAGGTTAAAGTACAGGGGACTTTTACTCAAGACTAGGAATAGTGCCCCTTCCTACCAATTAGATTAAAAAGACTTAAAATTCACTGTACATTGCATGGACTGGTTTGAGAATTTTTTTTCTCCATCCAGAGAAATAATTGGGCCTTTATTCTTCACTGCACCATGCCTAACAAATCATAAAAGCAAGATACAAGGCATCTTATGTTTTAGCCTCTAATCATGTCAGTAAAAAAAAAAGTCCAGAACCAAAAAAGGTAAAGCCATAATATTTACATAAGATTTAGTCAGGTTTACTTTTGTTGTTATATTGAAACATCTTGTAAAGGTCACTTATAAGATAAAGAAGGTTTATTTAGTTCAGTTTGAGATAATCAAATTCAAAGACTGTTTGGGAGGTGGATGGATGAATATTTTTCTGGCCTCTGATTAGGGCAGAAGGTGACAGTGTGTTGCATGTGAACTGCTGATAAGGTCATATGGGAGGCATCTCATGTGCACAATGACCTAAGAACCATTGACTAGGTTCTTACATCAGGTTCTTGCCTCTGCAAGGTTCCACCAACTTAAAAAAAAAAAACACAATCCTGGAAAGAAAGTAAGTCTTCAATCACTATAAACCTTTAGGAGCCACAAAGTGTGACCAAATTATAGTAGCATCAAATCACATCTTTGTAAGATTACAAAGAAGGAGGAAAGACTTATTTGAATTGACCCACATGTTCATTATCAATCAAGGGGAATAATACAAAACTAACTTCGATGCTAACATTAACAGAAAAGAGTGTGGCACTCACGAGAAGTGTATTTTGTGTGTTGACAAAGCGGGCAGACGGTATGTGTCAAATACTCCAAATCAACTTATAGAAAAAACATCTATAAAAGATGAAAAGAGAGCTGGGCAGTGGTTGCACATGCTTTTAATCCCAGCACTAGGGAGGCAGAGTGAACTCTGTGAATTAGAGGCCAGCATGGTCTACAAGAGCTAGTTGCAGGACAGGCACCAAAGCTACACAGAGAAACACTGTCTGGAAAAACCAAAAAAGAAAAATATGAGAAGAAAAATATGCTAGGTCACATTAAAATATGCTAGTCATTTAAAAAATATTACTAAAGGATATGGGTTCAGTAGCTAATAGTGTATGAAAATGAATTTATTAGAATGAAGAAAACAATGCAAACTATAATGCAAAAAACAGATTTAGTTTTTAAAGCAGAAGTTCAGTTTTACTTATACAGATTTATTTTTAAAGGAGCCAGTGCTCTTAACTACTGACCCATCTCTCCAGTACCCTTTAAATAATTTAGTGTATCTGCTCTGCATGTTCAGGTGAAGCCAGAAGACAGTGATGAATTCCTTGAAGATGGAATTATAAGCTAAACTCCCCAAAATAGGTGCAGGGAACCAAACCCCTGTCCTCAGGAAGAGTGTCTGAGCCTTATCTCTAGTTTCTTGGCTTTTGCTTTTATACACAGAATTTTTCAGGACATAATTCTATGCTAGTAAGCTTTTTACTAGTGCCAAAGGAAGGAGGCTCATAAGCTCCAAGCCTTCAGTGGTTGGGGCACCCTATGAGGTGCCAAGACAACAGAACAATCTGTTTCCAGAATGAGAGAATCTCTCAATTCATAACAGAGAATTTAAAAGAAAAAAACCTAATGGCTTCTTTCTGCAAGGGAGGAATGGAAGAAGAGAAGGAAGGAATCTATATGTACCCAATAGTTTATACAAAAGTCAACTCAAGGAGGATCTTGGGCCTAAATGTCAAACAAACCTCTAAGGCTTTCCAAAGAAAATACAGGCAAAAACCTGTCCTTGGGTTAAAAGCATGATTCATGAACTAAAGAAAATATGTCAAGTTGAACTTTATAAAAAAAAATGTCAAGTTGAACTTTATAAAAATTAAAAACATTTACTTTGCAAAAGGCATCGCATGCAAAATGAAGCTTCCGAGTGGGAGAAAATATTTGTGAGTTATGTATTAAATAAAAGACTTGTATGTAGGTTACAAAATCAATTTAACAAGAAGCGAACAACCCCATTACAAATATGCAAAAAATCTGAACAAATATTTTGTTTAAAAAATCCATATAAATAGCAAACAAACATATTAAATGATGCTCAGCATCACTTGGTATTGGGAAAACGCAAATTAAAACAACAGTGAGATACAACCACAGGAAAATGAAGGAGGCCATTACTATCTGGCAATCTCACACGCTGGCAAGAACATAGGGGAATAGGAGCTTTCATATGTTGGTAGCAGACATGGAAAATAGTGCAGCCCTTTAAAGAAAATGGTTTGAAAGCTTCTTACCATATGACCCAACAAGTATACTACTAGGTATTTATCTTATGGCTTATGAAATTAAAGAAAAACTTGCATCCTTTTAAAACCTGTCGATGAACATTTGTAACAATTTGAGTCATAGCTACACAAATCTGGATATAATCCAAATGCCTGTCAAAAGTTTAATAATTCTCATCTATAAGAAGGGACAATTCATAATATTGCTAAATAAATGGATTATAAAGTTATTCTACATTGTAAAAATGTCAGTCCCAAAAGATCATATATTCTAAATAATTATGTCTGTATATGTATAATTAAAAACGAAGAGATCATGAATTTGAAAAGGAGAAGAGAGGAGGACACAATAGGAGTTGGAAGAAGGGAAGGGAGAGGTAGAAATGATATGAGCACAGTACTTATGTGTGCAATTCTTAAAATAATAATAAAAAGATTATATATTTTTTCTGTGAGCCTAGCCTTTAACAGCTGAACCATCTCTCCAGTGATATTCAGAACTTGGAACCTCAGGTAACTATTTTGAATTACAATTGATGAAAATTTAAGGTTCACACAATCTGCAAAATAAGCATTTGAAAACTGAAAAAAATAAGATTATATATTTGATTAGTCTATTTTTGTGGCAATTAGAAAAAAATAAACTTGTAAGGATAGGGGTTCATCAGTGGTTACCAGTGATTATGGCTGGATGAAAGCAGGGACTATAAAGTAGCAGCATAAAGGAAGTAATAAAACCATTTTCTATCTTAATCGAGGTGATAGCATATATAAATCTATACATGTGTTCTAATTCATAGAACTATCCATACATGATAATGAAAAACCACTATACAGAGAAACAAATGCAAATTATTAACTGATAAGACCTAAAATTTTATATAGTACTCATACATATTTGGGAAATAATAGTAAAAGTCTACTGTCACTTACTGAATTTGAACATATTCAATTCCACCACTTTTACTCCTGCATATATAGAGTTACGTGCATATATCTATATGCATAGAAGTATTAGAATGCAGTTAAATCATAAATGGAAATATCTCAAATTTTTACCCACAGAAAAGGAAAATAATTCTTCAATATTTTAACATAATAAAATACTAATTGGTGTGAAACTAATAAATTTCCAGAGACTTGGAGTTTTTGAACAACTGACATTTATTTCTTTCAGCTTTGCAGCCTAGGAAATGTAAGATCAAGTTGCTTGAAGATTCTATTTGGTAAGGATTCTTTTGTTAAAGGAAGGGACATTTCCTCATGGCCTTAGATGTTTGAGGGGCAATCTAGTTTTCTGTATTTTCTTTTATAAAGACATTAATGTCATTTATGAAGTTAGAACTTTCATAACCAAATTATCTGCTAAAAGCTCTGTATTTTATAACACTTAAAGGTATAGGTATTCGATAAATGTAATTTAAGGGGACAAAAACATTCAGACCACAAAAAAAACCTGATAACAACAAAGGGAATTAACAAATCCATGTTAAATCTACCAATACTGGTGAATGTCAAAAATATAAGATGGAGTAGAGTAAAGCATATAAACATGCTTGTCATATAATTTTTTTTTAGAAATCAAAAAGGGACAAGTTTGATATATTACGGTCAACATAGGGATTACCTTGGAAAGTTTTTTATTATTATTTTTTCCATGTTACATATCAACCCCAGTTGCCCCTCTGTCCTATTCTTCTTCCACTGTCTCTCCCCATATCACACCCCATCTACTCCTCAGAAGCAACGGTAAGGCCTCCCTTAGGGAGTCAACAAAATCTGACATACAAAGTTGAGGCAAGACCAAGCCCCTCTCCGTGTATCAAGGCTGACCAAGGTATCCCATCATAGAGAATGGCTCCAAAAAAAAAAAACAGTTCATACACCTGGGATAAGTCCTGGTCCTATTGTCAGGGACAGCCCAACAGATCAAGCCATATAACTGTCACCCATATTCTGAGGCCCTAGTTGGGCCCCATGCAGGTTCCCCAGGTGGCAATCCGGAATCCCTGAGCTCCTTCTAGCTCAGGTCAGCTGTCTCTGTAGTTTTCCAAATCATGATCTTGCCCCCACCCCCTTGCTCATGTAATCCCTCCTGCCTCTCTTCAACTGAGCTCAAGGAGCTTTAACCTAGTGTTTGACTGTGGGGCACTGCATCTGTTTTGATCAGTTACATTCTATGATAACAATCATATAATAACAATGTTATAATCAGTACATTCTATGATAACAATTAGGGTACCCACTAATCTGATTATAAGGGAAAGCCAGTTCAAGTACTTTCTCCACTATTGCTAGGAGTCATAGCTAGGTATCTTTGTAGATTCCTGGCAATTTCCCTAGCACCCAGTTTCTCCCTAACCACAGTATGGCTCCCTCTATCAAGATATCTCTTTCATTTCTCTTTCTTTTCATTCCTCTCCCAACTAAGCCATCTCAACCCTTCACGTTCCCATTTCCCATTCCTTCCCTTCTACCCCTATCCCAGATTACCCAGAAGATCTTAAGTATTTCCTCTTCCTGGGTCCCTCTATGTGTGTCCCTCTTAGGGTCTTTATTTTTAAACCTAACTTCTCTGGGGTTCTGGATTGTAGCATGGTTAGCATGGTTATCCTTTGTTTTATGTCTAATATCCACTTATGAGTGAGTACATGCCATGTTTATCTTCCTGGGTCTGGGTTACCTCACTCAGGATGATTTTTTCTTAGTTCCATCCATTTGCCTGCAAATTTCAAGGTGTCATTGTTTTTTACTTGGAGAAATTCTCCATTGTGTAAATATACCACATTTTCTTTATTCATTCTTCAGATGAAATGGCATCTAGATTGTTTCTAGGTTCTGGCTATTATGAACAGTGTTGCTATGAACATAGTTGAGCAAATGTCCTTGTGGGTATGAGTGTTCATCCTTTGGGTATATGCTCAAATTTGGTATTGCTCAGTCTTGAAGTAGATTGATTCCCAATTTTCTGAGAAACTGCCATACTGATTTCCAAAGTGACTTTACAAATTTACACTCCCACTACCAGTGGAGTAGTGTTCCCCTTACTCCACACGGTCTCCAACATAAGCTGTCATCAGTGTTTTTGATCTAAGACATTTTGACAGGTATAAGATGGTATCTCAGCCTTGTTTTGATTTGCACATTTCCCTTATGGTTAAGAATGTTGAGCAGTTCCGTAAATGTTTTTTTTTTTGGGCATTTGAGTTTCTTCTTTTGATAATTTTCTGTTTAAATCTGTACTCCTTTCTAAATTGAATTATTTGGTATTTTGATGTCTAATTTCTTGAGTTCTTTATATACCTTATAGTTCATTCCTCTGTCAGATGTGGGGATGGTGAAGATCTTTTCTATTTTATAGACAGTCATTTTGTCTTATTGGCAATGTTCCTTGACTTACAGAAGCTTCTCAGTTTTAAGAGGTTCCATTTATCATTGTTGCTCTTAGTGTCTGCTACTGATGTTTTATTTAGGAAGCAGTTTCCTGCACCCATGTGTTCAAGGCTACTACTCAGTTTGTCTTCTATCAGTTTCCATGTAACTGGATTTATGTTGAGGTCTTTGATTCATTTGGGCTTGAGTTTTGTGCATGGGGATAGATACGGATCTATTTGCATTGCTCTCTATGTCAGCATTCAGTCATGCCAGCACCATTTGTTGAAGATGTTCTCTTTTTTCTACTGCAAAATTTTGGATTCTTTGTCAAAAATCAGGTGTCAAAAAGAAAATGATGAAATCTTCAAATAGGTGGATTACAATTCAGCTTTGAAATACTATCTTTATCTGTGTAGGGTAATACATGCTTATAATCTTATCTGCCAAGGAGGCAGAGGCAGGAGGATCATAAATTCCAGGACAGCTTTGGCAATATAATAAGACATTGTCTTTAAACAAATAAGTTATCTGTTGTGTAACAGTTACTTTTGAGGTTAAAACCTTCCCTCTTAGGGAGAAACTGGATAAGATGTGAAAGGGGGTTGGAAAAAGCAGGATTTTTTTAAATATAGGATGATTCCAGGAAAGGTAAAACAGCAGGATGTTCTAAGGAGAGGTAAAAATTTCATCATACAGAGAATTTAGTTAAGATAGGAAGTAAACAACTCACAATAGTTTTAGGAAGTCCCTAAAACTGGCTAGACTCACTAGAGCCTTCCCTCCTCAATATTGTATGAATAGTAAACGCCTCTGAGAGTTACTCACAGACCAGCTGAACTGCATGGGAGAATCTTAGTTGGAATAGATGTAAAGAATCAGAGAACAACAGTTTCCTGGAAGAAACTGACCAGCTGAGCTACATAAAAAAAGCTTGGACAAACTGAGTCGTTGGTAAAAGACACCCTCCAACCTATTGAGCTGCCAACAGTTTGAACAGTGTGCTTGATTTTTGGCATTCATGCTTTGACATGGAGTAGGCTTTAATAATGCAAATGTCTTTGAGTTATTTCTCCTCATATAACTCACACTCACATTCCTATAAATAACCCTAGTAAAACTCAATGGTTGACCAAGTTGAATTTTGTGATCTTATCCTGTCTGTGATTGGTTCCCTATCTGGGATGAATAGACATTTGTCTAAATGACACAATATACTAACTTCAGTTTAAATAAATAAATAAATAAACAAACAAACAAATACGGGTTTTGAAGGAGGCCAGACATGGGGAGGTAATCAGGAAAATCATAGTAAATAAAGGTAAAGTGCATTATACAAACTCAAGTCTTGTCAGTTCTATTTATTCTCCATTGATTAAGAGTCTCTGGTAACTTCAGACTGCTTTCTCTTCTTGGCATTGAATGGGAGGAGGCATATGCTGGTGGTTTCCTTCATTGACATAAATTAACTTCACAAATGAGTTTTAGTCTATTTTCAGAGCTTTTCATATGTCTGCAATTTCTCAAAATAACCCTTATGCCTGAGGCATATTTTGGGATGGTATATTCTAGTCTTCTGCAGTACCAATAAAACCAAAATCTAAATACTGCATATAGAACAAATAATATAGAAATTGTCAATATGCTTCTAACACAGTAAAGAAATGTTGAAATTTATACAACTTTCACCCACCACTGGAAAATATGTATGCCTATAGTGATCACATGATGCAGGGGAAGAACGCTCCATTGTAGGAGAGCCTTTAGCTAGGATCAACTGATATAAAATTGAGTCTCAAGAATGAGATTAGATCTCCCTTCCATGTTTAATTTGTTTGTGAATTGCTGTTCAGGAAGACGGTCATAGGTCAAAATTTAAGGAAATAGTTTCTTGGGTACTTCTTCCATTTCTTGAGTACTTAATTATCCTAAAACATTTGGCTTTACTATTTCAAGACCTATTTAAACATAGGACAACTTCTTGACCTTTTTATTGTGCATACTGTTTTTTTTTCATTCTAAATTCTTGTCATGAATGTCACACATATTAAAAATCTAGCAATCTAAATTTAGTCTCTAAGAGTAGAAACAAAGATGAGAATAAGACATAGAAGCATGTTGCAAGGAGTTGCTTGTTCATCCTGGCCACCTGGCTGGCTTAGCCCCAAAATAATCACACAGAAACTGTATTTATTAAATCACTGATTGAACCAATAGCTCTAGCATCTTATTGGCTAACTCTTACATCTTAACTTAACTAATTTCTAGTAATCTGGGTATCACCACATGACAGTGGCTTACTGGTAAAGTTTCGGCATGTCTGACTCTGCCAGCTCCATGGTGTCTCTCTGGCTCTGCCCTTCTTTCTTTAGCATTCAGTTCTGTCTTCCCCACCTACCTAAGTTCTATCAATAGGCCAAGGCAGTTTCTTTATTCATTAACCAATGAAAGCAGCACACAGACAAATGCATCTTCCATACCATTTCCCCTTTTCTGTTTAAACAAAAAGGAAGGCTTTAATACAGTCAATTAGGTATCTAGCAAGAATTACAGTTACAATATTTTTATCTACTTTATCTTTATCTAAGAAAAACTATAACTATAACTATAAATTCTTTAACTTCATCCAAGACTCCAGAAGGATATAATATTACCTAAGTAAACAGGAAGTGCATTGCAATCAACTTCCAAAACTCTAGAATTTACAGAGACATCTTGCTGCCTGGACAGTCATCCAAAGTTCTTCTGTACTGTTGGGGCATCCATCTTCAGCCTACAGACCCATAGTATCCGATAGACTTTTTTCATGAAGCAGGAAATTTCAAAGACCGTTCAGTCACTTTCTTCTGTATCCTGCAGAATATTTTGCAGGCTCTTTCATAAAGGAGGAACCCTGAAGGATCATCTCACCTTTAGGCAAGTTCAGCAGTCATTTCTCTGTGAATCCTGCATGCCCACTTCATCTAACAAGCTCCATAAGGAGCCTCTTAAATGCCTATCATCCTCTTGAAGTCGATTGGTGCTGCCAGGAGCAGATGTGACTCATTGTCATAAAAAGTCCTAAGTTATTAAAACATTTTCAATGCCATATTCTGAAGGTCTCTGAAAGATTTGAAGAACAACTATCTAAATGAAATACATCTCAATATATCTAGAAAAATCTAACTAACATGGCTATAAGCTTTACTATTATAGATGATTATCTATTAACCTATATTTCTTAATTATACATTGCATTTTAAATGAACTGCAAATCACAATACCTTAAAAAAGCAGACATATACATATAACAAAATTGACCTTAAACTTGTATCAATAAACCATGATACATACCAATGCAAATCTCTACAGCATATCCCTCTTTAAATGTAAACAAACATTTATAGGCAATATTTGGTAATATGGGCACAGTTTTGTTTAAACTTTTTTGTTGTTGTTCTGTTAATCAGGTCTTTTATGGTACATCCTGTGTGCTAGGTTTACCTAAGTTAGCAATTGGGCAAAGTAATTTTTGTGGGAGAATTTAAAGCAATCTTTTAGGGGATCTTGTTTCCTGAAACCATTTTGGTCTGGAAGTAATTCACAGGTTCTCATCTTCTATGAAAACAAGAAAAGAAGTTTTTAAAAGCAATATATCCTTAGACCTCAATATTAAAGTCATGATACCTTTATAATATACATTCTGGTTTAGCTTAGCAGCCCATACAATGAAATGTCTCTCTGTATTTAGCTCCTATATTGTCAAAAAAATTAAAGAAAACACAATATATAATTTAGACTGTGAATTTTTTATTTTTACATGACTTATGTTTTTTACTTCTTTTAGTCTATGACTGTCTGTACTCTGTCTCTTTAAAGACTTTATCCCTTTTTAAGCATTAACTTTATTTTATGATTTTTATACTCTTTTTTAAGCCTACGTACATTTATCCAACACTATGACTCATTTGGATTTATTTTTATTGTATATCTGTAATTCTTTACTGTCTAGGAGTACTTTTTTGAACTTAAACTGTGCCATTTTTAGGGGAAATATGGACAGTGCTTGCTTGCCTGTCCAGTCTAAAACTTAAGTCAAGTCATTATCATGCTATATAAGGCACTACCTGCTCTCTCTGCACAGTATAACATGGCAGAGCCACTTGTGCCTCTGAGTTGTGCACACTGCCCCAGTTATAGGAACAAAGCCAGTCCACGTTGCCATCAAGCCAGCTGTAGCACAATGCTCACCAACCCCATCTAAATGCTCTGTCTCTTGCAAGAGTCAGAGGTCATGCTGGCAGTATAGCCCAGAAAGCTGGCATTATAAAAGAGCCACTTTTTTTCTGGCTGAGTCAGGAAAATTTCTCTTAAAGAAACAGTGGCATGCTGCCAGGACATGTAAACTCTATATTTTGTGTCTAAAATTTCTTTTTAAGCCCTCTTAAGTTTTACATGGATTTAACTCCATGTTGGGTGCTAATTTGTTGCAAGAAATTGCTTGTTTGTCCCAGTCAACCAGCTAGCTTAGCCCCAAAATAATCACACAGAAACTGTATTTATTAAATCACTGATTGGCCCATTAGCTCTAGCATCTTATTGACTAACTCTTACATCTTAATTTAACCTATTTCTAGTAATCTGTATATTGCCACATGTCAGTGTGTAACATGAGGGGGCCCATTTGTTATTTGGGTTTTCTGTTCCACCCTGTCCCCTAGCTATTTTAGTCCCAGAGAAAAATCACACTGAAATCTCTGTAAGTTATAATGCTGATTGGCCCGTTAGGTCAGGCTACTTATTAGCTAACTCTCACATCTTGATTAACCCATTTTTCTGATCTATGTTAGCCATCTGGCTCAGTACCTTTTTCAGTGGGGCAGCTCACATTCCGCTGCTTCGGTGATCTGGGCAGGAGTGGGAGGAATCAACTTCCTCCTCCCCAGAATTTTCCTGCTCTCCTTGCATTATTTCCACTTCCTGTCTGGTTTTCCCACCTAAACCTCCTGCCTGGCCAATCAGCATTTATTTAAAACATGATTGACAGAATACAGACAATTCTCCCGCACCATCAGTGGCTTACCGGCAAAGATCCATCATGAGTGACTCTGGTGGCTCCATGGTGTCTATCTGGTTCCACCCTTCTTTCTTCCAGCACTTCCTGTCTTCCTGGCCTACCTAAGTTCTATTGACAGGCCAAGGTAGCTTCTTTATTCATTAACCAATGAAAGCAACACAGAGATAGATAGACCTTCCATACCAGAAGCATGTTTCTTAGGAGTCCTATGAAAAAAAAAGTTATGTTTGGTTTTAGGGTGAAAAGAACTCCCTACTTTCTGAAAATTTGACCATTTGGATATATAGAATATTGGAAGCCTAGATTGGCAAATAAAAATTTCATAAAAGTTTATTAACTTTGCAAGTGTCCAGGAATCATACAAGAGTATGAAACTCCATGCAAGGTCAGAGTTATGAATATTATATGCACACTTATATGAGGAACTTGAATGGGCTCTGTAGAGAACTTTAAAGAAACAACAACTAATTTTGAGGAGAGAGAAATTCTCCCCATAGAAAAGACACTAACAGGAAATGAACTTTGCCTGTGATCTGGCATAGTGTCAACTGGAATTTCTTCTGAAGCGTGCGCCCTTTTAGCAGACAAATTACTTTGAGGGTGTTTTTGGAGGCAGAAGCTTAAAGATTGTAAATTTAGGGCCAGGCTGATCTACAATGCAATAACTTTTCTCAAATAGCAGAAAAAAGAAGGAAAGAATAAAGAAAAGTAGAAAATGGACAGAGTAGGGGGAGGAAAAAAGGGGGAGGAGACAGAAGGCAAACAGGGAGGGATGATGGAGGGTATATTTTAGAGGAATAAAGGAAGTCATGCCCATGCTCCAGGAGAGAAAGAGAAATAAAAGAAATAGAGATCAGGAGAAAGTCAGAAAAGTCCTGAGGGTATTCAGTTAAAATTATCAGCATTCCAATTATAATACTTTGGGGTAGAATTTCCCAAGCCCCCTGAATAGCAATAATGCAACATTTGAAATGGAAACACTCCCTAAAAGTCCTAGAGTTGAACAATGACATGAATCTTTATATAAAAAGGCATTCAAGTAACAAACAAAAGGATTCAAAATAAATTATCAAGATACATCTTTTGGAAATAAGAGAAACCAAGAATAAAGATGAAAATATTGAGAGAGAAGAAAGGATTCTCTTTCCCTAGAAAAACGAATGTCCAGATGGTATCATAATTTTGTGCATTAAAATATCTACTCTGTTTCAAGTACATAAAAATGATGGATAATATACTAAAAAAGAACATAAAGATATAAAATTCAGGGTATGAGCATGATACACATTTCCAAAACAAATACACACAAGGTAAAACAGACAGTAGGAATGAGCAAAACTGAAAACGCATACTGGCTAAATAGTCAGTCTGAAATCCAAGATGACCAAAGTTTTGGTGACCAATGACAGCAAAGATATATATATCATTTCCACTTTCATGTTAGCCAAGATCAAGACCCATCTCTGAAATCACCTCACCCCCCTGAATGGAGAAGGAATACTGTTTCTTCCAGGTGTCTGCTCATGACCCACAGAAGTACTGGGACATCAGATTATGGAACTGCTAGCCCTCTATGCAGCTAAATCAGCCATATGCCCAAAATTATTATGAGAGAAGCCCTGCCAGTTGCCAAGTTTGAATTAGTTGCAGATGGGAAGATTATACAATTCTCATTGCGGATTTAAGGGGAGAGAGATAAAAGGAAAGAAAAAATCAAGGAATAGTTTTTGGTAGGCTTATATTGAAAGAATGGTCTTCTTGCCTACTGCTGTCAAAGGACAAACTGTGAGCCAACTCATTTTTGGCTCATAGAGGATAAACCCACTAAAACCTCCAGGAGTTCTAATTCTCTTTTCAACAGTGGCCTTGGTAAATACTGTTTCCTCTGCTTCTTCCCATGAAATATAATCCCCTGGGGGATCTTCTGGTTTCATGAAATTCTTCCATTCTGACATGCCTCTCTCAATGACTCCTATCCTTTCTTCCTCCACTTTTTGCCTCGGCAACATAGACACAGCCACTTTGTTCAACATGTTCTGAATTTTGGCTCCTAAGAGATACAACAGCAGAAATTTACTCCATTCACTGCAATCTTTGTCTGGGTATTGCTTTATTTGTACTAAGAGAATGGTTTCCATGTTAATAAACTCCTGATTGTCTTTAGTACCTAATCAAATACCCTTAAAGTCCAATCCCATATGTATTTCTCTGGTTATTGCCAGCAATGATAGCCAATTCGGTAGCCAATCCCTGTGACTCTTCTGTTTCAGTCCTTTTTTTTTATTTTATTAGGTTGAACTTAATAATGTACTTCCTGGGTACATTAGAATGTATCTCTAGTATCAGTTTAGAACCCAAGAGAGACAATATCACAGCTTGGTACTTTGACAAATACCATGACAAGGAGAAACTTAGAGAAATAATGGGATTATTTCATCTTATACTTCCAGAACACAGTCTATAGTTGAGGAAAGTCAGGGCAGGAAGTCAAGCAGGAAATTGAAGCAGAAACCCTACAGAAAGGGTGTGTGTTGGCTTGGCTCTCTTGCTGACCAATACTTCTCCAGTTTTCTTTTGTAACCCAGGACCATCTTTTCAAGAAATTGCAATGCCCACAGTAAGATAAATCCTTACACATCAATTAATAATCAATACCATGCCTCACAGATATACTCACAGGCCAATCTGATATAGACAGTTTCTCTCTAAAGTGATTCCAGGCTCTATCAAATTGACAGTCAAAACTAACTAGGACATTGATAGAAGCTTCTGGGACAAGTACCCTACAAGCTTAGGGGACTCAGGATATTTTCACACAAGAATGGGTATCTTTCAGTATACTTCTGTAGGCTCTTTAGGATTCAGAGAAGTTATCAGTTTTTTTTTAAACATTCACCTAGAAACCTACATTGCACATGTCAGATTTCCAGATTTTTCCAGGTGATGTGTTGACTATAGTCTTCACTGTTTAAGATATCTAATTCATTGTAATCATGATGGAAAGCATGGCAGATCACATGCAAGCACTGAGTCTGTAGCTGAGAGCTACATCCTGATCCACAGACATAGCCTGGGCTCGATGGAGACTTTTTTAACCTCAAAATCCACTCCAGTAATACAGTCCCCCAAATTAGGTCATACCTACTCAAAGAAAACCACACACACGCACACACACAAAAATAAATAAAAAAGAAAAAAAAAAGAAAACCACACATCCTAACCCTTCTAATATTTTCAAAGAGTTTGATTCCCTGGTGACTATGCATTCAAACATATGAGTCTATGGAAGCCATTCTTTTTCAGACCATGAAATTACACTCCATGACCCCTATAGGCTTGTTCTAATGCAATAATGAAAAACTGTATTCAGTCCCACTTCAGTCCACATAGTCTTTTACTGTCTCAAGGCTGCTTTAAAGTCAAACGTCTCTTCTGAAACTCTTGGCAATCTCTTAAATTGCAATCCCCTGTAAAACAAGATCACATATTTTCAGCATAAAATGCATAGAATATAAATTATCATGTCAAAAGGGGATAATGGTAACATAGTGAGGAAATACTGGACCAAAGCAAGACCCAAAACCAGCAAGGCAAACTCCAAATTCTGTATCTATATGTCTGATGTCAAAGCATTATTTCCAATTCTTTTCTGCTTTGTTGCCTGAAATACAATTCTCTCTCTTGGGCTTGTTCCAACCTGATCTTCAGCTTTTCTTGGCAGGTATCCCATGAGTCCATCATCTCAGACATATTGGAGTCTCCAACACAATCCAGTCTTAACCTTCACAGCTTCATACAATAGCCTCTCTGGCCCTCAAGGAAGGAATATCCCTAACACATGTTTGACTTTAGGAACATTGTTTAGAAGTGGAGAAATCTTCCACAACCCCTTTGTTGTATCTTTGACTCCAAAGTCAGTATTACACGGCTGGAGCTGTCAAGTTCTACTGATTCATGATGCTGGAATTTAGAAGCCTCCTTAAATTACATTTACATTAGCCTTTTGTGTTTTATGGTCTCCTTCATTGCTTGAGATTTTCTATAATTCCTTTGCACAAGTTGGAAACTTAGCTGTATGGGGTCCTGTCCTGAACTTACCACTCTCTTTATTCCATTTAGCATTGAACTTTTCTTTAAACATTTTTCATCTTCTTGAGCAAGAAACTTAACTCAATTGGACTTCCTGATACTACTTTCTTCTCAAATTGAGTATTTTTAAATCTTTATCCAGTTTGTTCCTTTTGTTTATAGATCTGCATAAGAGTAACCACTAGTAACCACATAACACAGTATAGGGTATCTTGATATATGCTCTGCCAATGACACTTATCCATAACTCTTCAGTTTAGCCACAGACAGACTTTTAGGATTAGGGTAAAAAGCAGACACATTCTTTGCAAAATATCACTAGAATGGTCTCTATATGATTTTCCTAATCACATGTCCACATCTGTCCACACTTCATAAATGAATTTAAACATATAATACTGTATTTCCTGACAATTTAGGTCTTCAATATGAAGGCTCCTGTGTCATGTAAAAGTTTATTATATTTTTTCTTGTTAACCTACCATTTACTGTGTGAACATAAACCAATAATTATTCTTATGATGGGTGAGATAACTAATTTTGTACCATTTCACCCCCACAATGCCCCTCCAAATGAGCAGTGAGTCTTACATACATGCATGAATGGCAACTCAATGTACAAGTTGTGATTATGAGTGGCAAAAGGTAAGGAATTCTATGTTTTTGTTGTTGTTGTTGTTGTTGTTAAGATCATTAAGTGGTTGAGCATTTTAGTGAAAAGCAGACTTGTGGGAAGAAATTCACTTCTTTCAAATTTGCTATAAGGGTTTATTAATTTGGGTTTAAGTACAGAACTTAATGGAAGTGAGATAGCCACACTGAGCCACAACAGCTGATGCATAAATTGGAATGGCTTTCATTTTCCACTGTCCTTAAATTCATAAAGTAAGGATATCTGCGAAACATAATCTCAGAGCAGAAAATGACTGGACTTTTACTATGCTTAAGCTCGACTATTCTTAAACTGACATCACTAGTCCATAGATTAATAAACTATACTTATGTTTAGGAAATATTCACAGTACACACAGACACACAGACACACACACTAGCTTACTTTTATAAAACTACATTCAACAAGAATTAAGTCACAATCCCTTGTCCAGTGAGAGAAAGAAAATCATTACCCAAGTCAATATTTTTGCCCACATCAGACCAGTTTACTAAAAGTATATATCTCCACATACCACCGCCTAAATCTGGTATAATACCTTTTTATTTCCATTGGGCTTTGACACTATATTTTATTTGGGACCAGGATCTCAGATATTTTCCCATAGTTATCCATATAAAAACAACTAATATATAAAAATATGTAATATGTAAAATAATATATAATACAAATTTTTTATAATATTATTATAAATTCTAACTAGAAGAGAAAATTAAGTGTGTAAAAGAAACCAAAATATCAAAATTATTTCTAAGGGAGTATGCATGTTTAAGACTTTTAAGGTCTAATTGTAAATGGCTCTATCAAGCAAAACAGTAATACAATGTAAATAAACAAGAAAAATTGTTGTAGCAGGACAAGTTAGGAAGAGTAAAAGATTAAACACATGGTATAGACTAGGAGAAAAATATTTGCAGTACATGCAAATAGCAAAGTACTAGCTCTGAGAACGTTTAATGAAGCCTACAAATCAATAAATAATGCAAATAGCTCAATAGCTAAATGGAAAAAGAATGTGAGCAAGCAATTAACAGAAGAAGAATTTCAAATGGTAAGCAAATTTTTTAAAAATCAACCACTCTGTTAGAAGTTAAAGAAATAAAATGATTGGAGAACAGTAAGATACCATGTCAGACCAATATGCTCAGTGAAAAAATATGAAACTATTTGTTGGTGAAGATGAACACTCTACTGAAAGTTTATCCTGATAACAGCAACTTGGATGGTAATTCAAAAATGGTTAGAGGAACTGAACTTGAATCTTGTATAACTCAATAATTCCACTTATAATTGTTTTCTAGTAAGCAGTTACTTTTTTTAAACTTGAAGTTAGCTTGTTGTAATTAATAAAATAATGCTATCATCCATTTTACTGATTTTTTTAAAGAATCCAGCTCTTATTGAACGCAAAATAGTGAGTATATATTAATAGACTTCTGCCTTTTCTCAGTTCCTTTCTGAAACTTTAAGGTGTAATTTTTTTCCCTACACACCGAATTTCTTTTTATTTACTAAAGTAAGCATTTGAGTAGAATGGTTTTACTTTGAATAGCATTTAAGTTTTTGTCTGATATACAACATTTAGATGACTATATGTATTTGTTTTTGAACTTATATTTTTTCGCCATACCTGTTTTTCAGGAAAAAGTTGCATTTGACTTTAATTTTGGAGCAGCAGTGTTGTTTTCTTTCTTCCTCCCTGCTTCACTAAGCTGGCTAAAAATTAACTTTTGTTTATTACAGTCAGAATATATTTTCTACTTTTGTACACATGTCAGTATAAATCAATCGTTAGCATCATCTTGTATGAATCTTCCAGGGACTTATTGTTCTTTCTTTCTCCTGATTTTTCAAACTTGATGTATATAGAAGAACAACCCCTCAAAATTACAGACTATTCATTCATTACAAATGTGCATAAAACATATGTAACATACATTAGCCATAAAACAAATATTGAAGGAATGTGAAAGGAATAAAATCATTCAGAGTATGTTCCTTTAAAATAATGGAAATAAGTCAGACATTGACAGTCATAACAAAATCTAGAAAATTCTTCTGCATTTGGGTCAGAGAATAAATTATAATAGAGATCAGAAAACATTCCATGTTTAATAATAATTTAAATGTAAGTTGCCCTGTGCATATCTGAAAATTTATGACACTGAAATGAACATATTTAAGTTATTGCTGGGGATATGTGAAAGAGTGTTCATCATAATTAATTATTAAAATTCAAACTCAAATGAGATATGGCTATATACCTACCAGAATGGATGAATTAAGAGTGAAATTGCTAGATGTTGTAAAAATGTTGAGCAACTAGAAACAACATATATTGCCAATACTACTTTAAATTGACACAAACTACTTAAGAAACTGGGACTTTTCACTCCTTACCATTTATCCAACGGTTGAAAAATTGTACTTCCAGATAAACACTCAGAAATATGTGTATAGTTGTTTATATACATCAAAAGTCAGGGACAAGTATGTTCAATTCCCCATTATTTCTGGCAATCAGATATATGAAACAGCTTAGATGGCCATCAGTTGAGTGGCTAAATGAATTGAACATATTTATGAAAAACATAGTGATAAAAATTAATGAACTACTGCTGTGTGCAATGGTATTGATGAATGGTCCCCATATATGTAATGCAGGGCAAAATGTCCAGACATGAAAAAGTATATGCTACAAGATTTTATGTGAAATGTAAACACTGGTTAGTCATCAAGGAGCAGCCATTTCTGGAAGGAGAGTGTATTTTGTACATAGGAGAAGACACAGAGTCACTTGGGAAGTGTTGGCCATGTTCTTGTTCTCATCTGAATGATATCTCATAATGTTATTATTTTTTGACTGAAAAAAGTATGTGATTTTTTACCTTTTATCTATTCCCAGTATTTTCTTTTTAAATGTTTAACAATCGAACTAGAAATCATTATTTTGTCATGCATTTCAAATAAATATTGATCTGAATCAAATTTGAGAATGTTCAGGTTTTAGAAATAAGCTGTTCATATTTGCAAGCTCTGAGTGCATTAGGAGACTTTGGAAGTCAGCACTAATTTAGACTGTGCAGCCTCATCACTCTCCTTTATACAGTTCAGCTTCAGCAACACAAACACTCGCTGTCTTCCTTCACATCTTTCTCTGATTTTACTTCTAAATATTTTGCTAAATTTTGCAAAGTCTTGCTCTCTTCCCCCATCCCTCTGGGGTCACAAGATCTCCCCAGAGCTGCTCCTTTGCATGCTGAGCCTGGGCTGTGGGCTCAGCCCAGCAGGGGCAGTTCCTGTGCTTTGAGAGCCTGCCTGAGCACAGGCAGGCCCTGTGTCAGCTCAGCCACATTTCTGGCCAGCAAGAGACAGTGAACTTCTAGCAGACATCCATTGGAGGAGGAGTGAGTTTGCTCCTGGCCCAAGGGCTTCAGCTAGGAGGAATTCAGACTTTTCCCGCCCCCCCACCCTCGACTTTCTGGTCACCCTGCAGTGGTGGTTCCACCCTGCGGAGCTCTCCCGAATCCCATCCCAGCCTTCATCCAGGCACACCTTCCTCTCTTCCCCCCATCCCCCTGGGGTTACAAGATCTCCCCAGAGCAGCTTCCTTGCGCGCTGGGCCTGGGCTCTGAGTGCAACCCGGCAGGATGGAGTCCCTGTGTTTCAATAGACTACCTGAGGAAAGTCAGACCTTCTGTCAGTGAAGTCCCTGCCCAACAAGGGAACCTGACCTGGTACCAGAAGATCCAATATAGAGCATTTGAAGGAAGAGATGGGCAGACACCAAGCAAGAACTCCTCCAACAATCTACAAAAACAACATGAAATAACCAGATCCCAACGACTCTACAATAGAAGGACCTGAACCTCTTAATTCAGAAGAAGTGGAAAAAAAGTGCCATTATGAAAGCAATAGACTCCCTTAAACAGGATATGAATAACTCCAGTAAAGAACTGGATGAGAAATACAACAAAAAGATGGAAGAAATGAGTAAAGAAATGGATGAGAAGTATAACAAAATGTTCGAAGAAATGAGTAAATCCATGAATGATACACTGGGAAACCAAGAAAAAACAATCAAACAGGTAATGGAAACAGTTCAAGAATTGAAAACTGAAATGGAGGCAATGAAGAAAACACAAAATGAGGGCCGGCTGGATATGGAAAATCTAGGCAAACGAACAGAGACTACAGAATCAAGCATAAACAATAGGATATAAGAGATGGAAGAACGAATCTCAGAGTCTGAAGATACCATAGAGAAAATAAATGCTCTGATCAAAGAAAACAGCAAATCCAACAAATTCTCATCACAAAACATTCAAGAAATGTGGGACACAATAAAAAAACCAAATCTAAGAAAAATAGGGATTGAAGAAGAAGAAGAACTGCAGATCAAAGGCCCAGAAAATATATTCAACAAAATTATAGAAGAAAACTTTCCCAACCTAAAGAATGATATTCCTATGAAGGTTCAAGAAGCATACAGAACACCGAATAGACTTGATCAAAAAAAAAAAAACCATCCCCTCGCCATACAATAATCAAAACACAAAACATACAGATTAAAGAAAGAATATTAAGAGCTGCAAAGGAAAAAGGACAAGTAACTTATAAAGGTAAACCTATCACACTTACACCGGACTTCTCTATGGAAACCATGAAAGCCAGAAGGTCCTGGATAGAGGTACTGCAGAAACTAAGAGACCATGGATGCAAACCCAGACTACTATACCCAACCAAGCTATCATTCACTATCAATGGAGAAAACAAAATATTCCAGGATAAGAACAAACTTAAACAATTCGTAGCCACAAACCCAGCCTTATAGAAAGTAACAGAAGGAAAATCACAACCCAAGGAATCCAACATTGCCAACACTGCCTACAATAATTCAGACATCTAGCAACACTTTACGAGCTTAACTCAAAGAAGGGACACATACAAATCCTATTAAACAAACAAAAAATATAATAATAACTGAAGTCAACAACCACTGGTCATTAATATCACTTAATATTAATGGACTCAATTCACCTATAAAAAGGCAAAGACTCAGAGATTGGATACGAAAACAGGATCCAACATTCTGTTGTTTACAAGAAACACACCTCAACCACAAAGACAGACATGTACTCAGAGTAAAGGGTTGGGAAAAGGTTTTTCAAGCAAAGAGACCTAAGAGACAAGCAGGTGTGGCCATTCTAATTTCCAACAAAATTGACTTCAAACTAAAATCAATCAGAAGAGATGGGGATGGACATTTTATACTCATAAAAGGAACAATTCATCAGGAGGAAGTCTCAATCCTGAATATCTATGCCCCTAATATAAAGCCTCCTACTATGTAAAAGAAACACTTCTAGAACTCAAGGCAGTCATCAAACCACAGACACTAATAGTAGGAGACTTCAACACTCCTCTCTCACCAATGGAAAGGTCAATCAGACAGAAACCTAACAGAGAAATAAGAGTATTATTGGAGGTATTGAATCAAATGGACTTAACAGACATATATAGAACATTCCACCCAAATAGGAAAGAATATACCTTCTTCTCTGCAGCTCATGGAACCTTCTCGAAAATTGACCACATACTGGGTAACAAAGCAAATTTCCACAGATACAAAAAAATATTAGTAACCACCTGTGTCTTGTCAGACCACCTTGGATTAAAGTTAGAAGTCAACACAGTACTACACCCAGGAAATCAACAAACTCATGGAAGTTGAACAGTCAACTACTGAATCACCCCTGGATCAAGGAAGAAATAAAGAAAGAAATTAAAGTCTTCCTTGAATTTAATGAAAATAAAGACACAACATACTCAAACCTATGGGACACTATGAAAACAGTGCAAAGAGGAAAGTTCATAGCACTAAGTGCCCAATGAAAGA
The DNA here is from genome assembly GCF_982192425.1 of Myodes glareolus. Lineage (NCBI taxonomy): Eukaryota > Metazoa > Chordata > Mammalia > Rodentia > Cricetidae > Myodes > Myodes glareolus. The sequence continues at coordinate 138,967,740 of NC_142053.1, forward strand.
AAACAGAGAAAGCACACATTGAAGACTTAACAGCACACTTGAAAGCCCTAGAAAAAAGAGAAGCTGATTCACCCAGGAGGTCTAGAAGACTGGAAATAATCAAACTGAGGGCTGAAATCAACAAAATAGAAACACAGAAAACAATCCAAAGAATCAATGAATCAAAAAGCTGGTTCTTGGAGAAAATCAACAAGATTGACCAACCCCTATCCAAATTAATCAAATGGCAGAGAGAGAACATGCAAATTTATAAGATCAGAAATGAAAAGGGGGACATAACTACAGACACAGAGGAAATTCAGAGAATCATTAGATCTTACTACGAAAGCTTATATGCCACAAAGTTGGAAAATGTTAAAGTAATGGACATTTTCTTAGATAAGTACCATATACCAAAGTTGAACCAAGACCAGGTGAACAATCTAAATAGACCTGTCAGTCGTGAAGAATTAGAAGCTGTTATCAAAAATCTCCCTAAAAAAAAAAAGCCCAGGACCAAGATGGTTTCAATGCAGAATTCTACCAGAACTTCCAGGAAGAGCTAATACCTATACTCCTTAATGTATTTCACAATATAGAAACAGAAGAATCATTGCCAAACTCTTTTTATGAAGCTACAGTTACCCTGATACCAAAACCACACAAAGACACAACCAAGAAAGAGAATTACAGACCAATCTCACTCATGAACATTGACGCTAAAAAACTCAATAAAATACTGGCAAACCGAATCCAAGAATATATTACAAAAATTATCCATTATGATCAAGTGGGCTTCATCCCAGAGATGCAGGGCTTGTTCAAAAAATGCAAATTTATCAATGTAATCCATCATATAAATAAACTGAAAGGAAAAAACCATATGATCATTTCATTGGATGCTGAAAAAGCATTTGACAAAATTCAACACCCCTTTATGATAAAGGTGTTGGAGAGATTGGGTATAAGAGGATCATACCTAAATATAATAAAAGCAATATATAGTAAGCAGACAGCTAACATCAAATTGAACGGAGAGAAACTCAAAGCCATTCCACTAAAATCAGGAACACGACAAGGCTGTCCACTCTCTCCATACCTCTTCAATATAGTTCTTGAAGTTCTAGCAATAGCAATAAGACAACATAAGGAGATCAAGGGGATTTGAATTGGAAAGGATGAAGTTAAACTTTCATTATTTGCAGACGATGGGATAGTATACATAAGCGACCCCAAAAACTATCAAAGAACTCCTACAGTTGATAAACACCTTTAGTAATGTGGCAGGATACAAGATAAACTCCAAAAAATCGGTTGCCCTACTATACACAAAGGATAAAGAAGCAGAGAGGGAAATCAGAGAAACATCACCTTTCATGATAGCCACAAATAGCATAAAATATCTTGGGGTAACTCTAACCAAGGAAGTGAAAGAACTATTTGACAAGAACTTTAAGTCCTTAAAGAAAGAAATTGAGGAGGATACCAGAAAATGGAAAGATCTCCCCTGTTCTTGGATTGGGAGAATCAACATAGTAAAAATGGCAACTCTACCAAAAGCAATCTATAGATTCAACGCAATTCCCATCAAAATCCCATCAAACTTCTTCACAGACCTTGAGAGAACAATAATCAAGTTTATATGGAAAAACAGAAAACCCAGGATAGCCAAAACAATCTTATACAATAAAGGAACTTCTGGAGGCATTACCATCCCTGACTTCAAACTCTATTACAGAGCAACAATATTGAAAAGAGTTTTGTATTGGCAACAATAGAGAAGTCGACCTATGGAATCAAATAGAAGACCCGGGTATTAACCCACAAACGTATGAACAACTGATATTTGACAAGGAAGCTAAAGGTACACAATGGAAGAAGGAAAGCATCTTTAACAAATGGTGCTGGCATACCTGGATGTCAACCTGTAGAAGAATGAAAGTAGATCCATATCTATCACCATGCACAAAACTCAGGTCCAAATGGATTAAAGACATCAACATTAATCCGTCCACTTTGAACCTGATAGAAGAGAAAGTGGGAAGTAGTGTACAAGATATAGGCACAGGAGACCACTTCCTGAGCAGTACCCCAGTAGCACAGACAATAAGAGAAACAATGAATAAATGGGACCTACTGAAACTGAGAAGCTTCTGTAAAGCAAAGGACACTGTCAGCAAGACAAAAAGGCTGCCTTCTGACTGGGAGAAGATCTTCAACAACCCCTCATCAGACAAAAGTCTGATCTCCAAAATATACAAAGAACTCAAGAAACTAGACACTAAAACTCTAATTAACCCAATTAAAAAATAGGGTACTGAACTGAACAGAGAATTCACAACAGGTGAACGTCGAATGACCAGAAGACACTTAAGGTCAGGCTCAACCTCCTTAGCGATCAGGGAAATGCAAATCAAAACAACTTTGAGATATCATCTTACACCTGTCACAATAGCCAAACTCAAAAACACCAATGATAGCCTATGCTGGAGAGGATGTGGAATGAGGGGAACACTCATCCATTGCTGGTGGGAATGCAAATTGGTGCAGCCACTGTGAAAATCAGTGTGGCGGTTTCTCAGGAAACTGGGAGTCAACCTCCCTCAGGACCCAGCAATTCCACTCTTGGGAATATATGCAAGAGATGCCCTACCATACTACAAAAGCATTTGTTCAACTATGTTCATAGCAGCACTATTTGTAATAGCCAGAACATGGAAACAACCTAGGTGCCCCTCAATAGAAGAATGATTAAAAAAGGTGTGGAACATATGCACATTAGAGTTTTACTCAGCAGTTAAAAACAATGACATCTTGAATTTTGCATGCAAATGGATGGAATTAGAAAACGCTTTACTGAGTGAGGTAAGCCAGACCCAAAAAGAGGAATATGGTATGTATTCACTCATATGTGGATTCTAACCATAATTAAAGGTCTTTGAGCCTATTATTCGTTATCCTAGAGAAGCTAAATAAGGTGAACCTGTTGAAAATCATGTAGCTATCTGCCTGGAGATTGGAAATAGACAAGAATCCCAGGTAACCTTAGGTGCATTGGGGAATTGGAGGGTTGTTGGAAAAGGAGAGGGTTAGAGAGAAGGGAGTAGGGGAGGAATGGGGAAAGCTCGGTGGACTGGGATGTGGGGAGGGAGGAAGGATGGATATGGGATCAGGGAAGAATATATTTCAACTAAGGGAGTCATTCTAGGGTTTACAGGAGACTTGATTATAAATGGGATCCCAGGTCCAAGGAGAGATCCCCAGATTGTTCTCTGGACAGAAGAGAGGGTGCCTGAAACGGCCTAGGTCCATAACCATACTGATGAATATTTTGCTTATCACCATAGAACCTTCATCTGGCAATGGATGGAGATAGAGACAGAGACCCACATTGAAACACTGGACTTAAGTCCCTAGGTCTAAATGAGAAGCAGAAGGAAAGAGAACGTGAGGAAAGATGGCAAGACCAGAGGGAACCTTCATTTGACCATGGATGGCAATACAGATGGAGACCCACCAAGGTCCAAATGAGAAGCAGAAGGATGAAGTAAATGAAAAAGGAAATAAGGACTGCGAGGGATGCGATCACCCACTGAAACAAGGGGACGGATCTAATGAGAGTTTACCAAGGCCAGTTGGACTGGGACTGAACGAGGACGCGATCCAACCAGATTCTCTGAATTTGGCCGGATTCTCTGAATGTGACTGGCCAGGAGTCTCTCTGAAAAGCCATTGACAATGATACTGGGACTTGTTTCCTCTGCATATACTGGATTTTGGGGATCCAGTCTGTCTGGACACTCACCTTCCTGGATCTGGAGGTAAGGGGGAGGAACTTGAACTTCCCACAGGACAGGAAACCCTGACTGCTCTTAGGGATGGAGAGGGAGGAGGAGAGGGAGTTGGGGGAGTGGGAAGGTGTTGGGAGGAGGGGTGGAAATGGAAACTTTTATAATTTAATAGAATTACTTTCAAAAAAAAATTTTGCAAAGTCTTTTGGCTCCTTGGACTCTGGTCTATTCTAAAATGTGCTGCTCTACCATCAAAGTGTGTTCATAAACCAACAGTTTCTCATACTCTCTCCCCAGCTCCAGGCTACAGCCACTTCATCTCTCTCTTGAAGACATGACACACATCTACTAGTCATTCTGCTTTTGTTCCAGCACTCTGATCTTGTTTACATGAGAAAATCAGAATTCTAATTAATGTTGAGATAGATTCTCTTCTACGTAAAGCAGTCTTAAAAAATCTTATTCACTAAAAATCTGATTTGAAGCTGTTATTCTAATCTACAATACCTTGCGATATCTTTTATTGTCCTTACCTCTGTTCTTACTAACTCCATTCTGGGTGTTTTGGCCTCCTTTATATCCCTTTTAATAGTATAGCTCTATCTCATGACTTTGTTATTTGTTCCTCCTTCCAGAAATTCTCTTTCCACAAATGCCCATTTTCCTTGTACTTGTACTTTTTTTCTGGAGTATGCTCAAACATCTTTCCATACAATCCTTGTTGACCATTTAAACAAAACTACTCTCCTCATCACTCACTTTCCCTTTTTCCTGCCTCTTTTTCCTTGTATTTTATTATTACTTAGTAGTTTATATGAAATCTGTGCTGTGATATAATTGCCATAAGGCTATGAAATCTGTCTTCTTTCAACTTATATCTTCAGCGTGAAGAATGCTGGATAGAAAATAAGATTCAATAAATGAATGACGACTTAATGAAGAGTTGAACAATGGCATAAGAATTAATATGACTGTTAGATTGTGACACAGATTTGGCAGTTATATTTTTAAGTCAAAAGTATTTCAACAACACACATAGCATGTCGTTTGACATCTGAAGTGGATTTTTTAACATCCTTCTATGTGATAAAATTATTTTCATCAATAGTCACCCAATCAACAATAATAATGATTATTTTCTTGATTTGCCTTTGTTTTAATGTTATTGAAAATAAAAATATGATCAGGTTCCTTGATATTTAAATTGAATACGATTCTTTCATCTATGAACCGTAATTCACACTTACCAAATAATAATAACACACTTTACTATTCCTATGCGGTTTCACTACTTGAACATTTAAATACAAATAACTTGAAGGGGAAGGGATGATGGCTAGAGAGAAGGCTCAGCTGTTAAAGGCACCAGCTGCTCTTCTAGAGCATGTAAGTGAGATTCCTAGCACCTACATGGTGGCTCACAGTGGTATGTAGCTTCTGTTCCAGTGAGTCCATTGTCCTCTTTAAACATTGAGCAATGTGGTGTACATGCATGCAGGCAGGCAAAATATTCATACATGCAAAATAAAAAAAATGATAAATAAATCTTTAAATACTTAGAATCATGTTGGGATTGACTAGGAAGCCTCCTTTCTGAGGACTAGCTCTCATAACATCGAAAAAATTCTATGCAAGCAGTCAAGAGAAAGGAGCAACTAGTAATCATACCTAGCTATACAGCCTATGGGTACATAGTCAACAGTGAGTTGCCTGGCAAGATATCCTCAATGGTGCAATAGTGGTATTATTAGTTTGGGGGTAAGCAATAGCTATCTAATTGAACTGCAATAGGAATGAATTTATAGTTAGGATTGTAAACTTAGATAACTACCTTGTAAGGTCACAGATTTTAGAGGAGAGCCCATTCCTGCCACTTCTTAAACCAGTGTAATTTAATAACTGTATTTTAAATTTTTATCCTTATATTTAGATAAGTGCACCTCTCACCTGTAGTATGAGGACTGGCTTGTTAGGATATCTGTCCTGCCCAGTACCTCACAGCCGTCAAGCCCCAAATAAAATCACACACAGGACTCCATAAGATTATAAACTGATTGACCCATTAACTCAGTCTTCTTATTAACTCATTCTTACATCTTACAGTAATGCATAATTCTTGTCTGTGTTAGCCATGTGGCTCAGTACCTTTTTCAGCTGTCAGCTCACATGTTGCTTCTTCCATGGACTGGGCAGGAATGGTGGAGAGAGCTTCCTGCTTCCCAGAATTCTCCTGTTTTCATTGCATCACCTCTACTTCCTGTCTGATTTTTCCACCTATACTTCCTGCATGGCCAATCAGCCTTTATTTAAAATATGATTGACAGATTACAGACAATTCTTCCGCACCATTCCTCCCCCCTTTTTTTAACAAAGGAAAATATCCATAGTCCCTTTTTTGGGGAATGTGGGCATAGTTTTCCAGGCTACTTCCTGCTGATTGGGGGTGCTGATAATCTTATGGGGACCTAAAGAAAATTTAGAGTTATAATCAAGTCCTGACTGGAGTATCCTGTGAGGCTTGATCATCTCAGACAGCAGTCTTGAATCTGTTCTGGATGTAGAACTCAGACATCTGGACCATCTGCTCCTACTGGGGATTTCTCGGGTGGTCTTCCTTGATCAAATCTGATTTTTCTTAGCTCAGAATGAATCCACAGCCTCTCATTTCCTGTGGAAACAAAAGCAAAATCTCTTCTCCAAAGTAACATACCTTTTGACTTTAGTTTTGAAGCCAAGGTATTTTCAAAATACCTATCTTGGATTAGTTCAGCAGCGTTTATAAACAAATATCTTTTAGCAGTTGTTGCTCCTTCCTCAGCATTCAAATAATTCAAAAAGAGCATAATAGCATACAGTATCAAGATTCTCTGTGTATTTTCCATCTTTATGCAGCTTTATTTTAATCTCTATTTCTTTTATTTTTATTTTTATTTTTTGAGACAAGTTGTCTGTATATCTTTGTCCTGGAATAACTCTGTAGACCAGGCTGTCCTTGAACTCACAGAAATCCCTCTGTCTCTGCCACCCCAGTGCTGGGCTCAAAGGTGTATGCTACCACACCTTAAACTTACAGAGACCTGTCTGCTCTGCCTCCCAGGCATTGGGATTAAAGGTGTGTGAGACCACACCTTGAAGTCACAAAGGTCAATCTACCTCTGCTCCTTGAAATCTCAGAGGTCAATCTACTTGTGCCTCCCAAGTGTTGAGATTAAAGGTGTTTACAACCACGCCCAACTACTCCCTTTTTTCTTTTTTACTTTTAAGAAATTTAACCTTTAGCCTGCATATATTTTTTAACACAGTGTAAACAATTTAGAGGGTTTTTTTTGTCTTTGAATCTCTCTTTACTGTATATGTCTCTTTTTCTGACTACATGAGTCTTTAAGGAGAAGATTAATGCTGTGGCTTTGATGGCTAGATCCAGCCCATTCCTTAGCTTTCCAGCCTCATGGCAGAGGTACCCCTGGAGCAATTTTCATTGCCACAACTCTATGGCGTTTCAAGGTCCCTGCCAGCAAGCAAGCTGCAGCATTCTGCTCACAGACCATACTCAGTCGGATCGCCTGCCAGAAAGAGTCAGAGTTTGCCCTAGCAGGACAGCCCAGAAAGTTGGCATTTTAAAACAGCGCAGCTTTTTTCCTGCTACAGCTGAAAACCGAAAAGCATGCATTCAGGTTTTCATCAACACCATTTAAGTGTTTCATGGCAGGACCTCTTAAAAGAGCTGAAGGGTTTTGCAGCTAAAGCTGAATTAGGAAGCCTCTCTTAGATGAGAGCACTTGCTTGCCTCTAGCAAGCAGAGCAGACCCAAGAAATTGCTGCTACCAAGAAAAATGCTTTACTCTATTCTTTCCCAAGCTCTCTCAGACTTTCAGTGGATGCAGTTATACACGTTAGGCACCATCTGTAACATGAGGAGTGGGCTTGTTGGGATATCTGTCCTGCCCAGCACTCCACAGCCGGCAAGCCCCAAACAAAATCACACACAGGACTCCAATAAGATTATAAACTAATTGGCCCATTAGCTCAGTCTTTTTATTAACTAATTCTTACATCTTACAGTAACATTCTTGTCTGTGTTACAGACATAATTACAGCATAATTCTTGTCTGTGTTAGCCATGTGGCTCAGTACCTTTTTCAGTTGTCAGTTCACATGTTGCTTCTTCAATGGTCTGGGCAGGAATGGTGGAGAGAGCTTCCTGCTTTCCAGAATTCTCCTGTTTTCATTACATCACCTCTACTTCCTGTCTGATTTTCCCACCTATAATTCCTGCCTGGCCAATCAGCCTTTATTTAACATATGATTGACAGATTACAGACAATTCTTCTGCACCACTCACCCCTCATAAAAACATTAAAAAAAAACAGATCAAGATCATTATGGAATGTTATACGTGGTCAAAATACAGAGAATAAAACCATGGTGTTCACAGTCCTGCTTAGTTAATCTTCAGCACAACTTCTACATCTAAACTTTAAAGAACATTGTGGAAGAAAAGGCAGAAATATTATAGAAGGCAGAGGATGGGATATACTGATTGAAGTAAGTGTCTTCTGTGTATGACAGAAATGTTGAGACAATGAATTCTCAGCAATATAGCTGCCTGTACAAGGTCTGAAAAGTCACATCAGTCAATATGACAACATAGATGGAGGAAAATTTTAAAATATCCCACACCTAGATGAAGAGCTACAGACAGTTAATGGTTGCTTAAGAATGGAAAAACAGATTTCTTTATGGAAAAGCACTTAATTCTGAGTGATCAACTCTAAATACAAGTACATCATAGCAATATTGACAAGATTCATTATATGTACCTACAGTAGTTATAGAATAGGCCATGGAAGGTTGTAGGAAGGATGTAGAATGAATAAGAAGGGAAGAAAGTATAGAAATTATGTAAATATAATGTTCTCATTTATGAAATTGTTTAAAAAGTGGGCTCTTCTAAGTATACATGTATACTATTGAAGCCCAGTATAATAACTCCCCCACAAAACAACCCTTTTTCTAAGAAAAGAGGAAAAACAAGGAACCAAGATTTTAATTTTAAATGATAAAGAAATGAGGAAAAGAAACTATGAAAGCAAATGTGCAAAATTTGAATATATGATATCACAATTTTAAAATTTAAATTCATACGCAAACTCTTCCTCTTCAAAGAAGCAATGGCATCCCAATAGCAATGTCATACACCACATAGTACTATCATACAATTGTTATAAATATCATTTTAACACTAAAGAATTATAGATTTTTGGAGAAATACCTATTTTTGGTGGAGGGATGTACGAGATGAAACTATAAACATTTCATTACACTAGAGAACTAGAAGGTAAACAAAGACTAATGAAACTATGTCAAAAAAGTTATAGGAGATGACCTGAAAAAGGTTATAGGAGATGACCTGAAAAGAATACCACTGGGGAAAAAGGCACAATCTGAGCAACAAGGTAAAGGCTAGAATTTAGAATTAGAATTAAATTTAGAATTTTAGAGAAGTGTTTTTTAAAACTCTTTTTCTCACATTGCATCCTGAATGCAGTTTCCCCTCCCTTCTCTCCTTCTCATAGCTTCCCCCTACTTTCCCTCTCCCCCAGTTACACTCCTCTCTTTCCCTTCAGAAAAGGGCACAATGACATCATGAAATTTGCAGGCAAATGGATGAAACTAGAAAAAAGTCATCCTGAATGAGGCAACCCAGACACAGAAAGATCATTATGGTATGTACACACATATAAGTGGATATCAGTTGTAAAGAGAAGGATAATCACTTTACAGTCCACAGACTCTGGAAAGCTAAGTAACAAAAAGGGCTCATGGTGGGTTGACTGGATCTCCATGGAAAGTGAAAATAGAAGAGATCACTTTAGTGGACTGAGGGTGGATAGGGATGGAAACATTAGTAATCAGGTTGGGAGGGCAGACGGCCAGAGAACTGAAAGAGACTACTGTAAAGGAGGCTTTTCCGTGTCAGGTAAAAACACAGTACAAGGGAATCTCCTAGGAATCTGCAAGGATACCCCCAGGTAAGACTATGAGATGTGCTAAAGTAAGTGTGGCCTAGAGACAGATCAACTGGCCCACCAATTACTGTTCTAGCCTAAAACCCATGCCAGGAGAGTAAGACCACTCCTGACTGCCTGGAGTAACAGGACCGACAGAGACCTAGGATAGAACCAAATATAACTGTAGGAAAATGCAGTGTAATAAAACCTAATGATTTTCTACTGTGTACATAGATTTGTGCCTAGCCCAATACTCATCAGAGGGTCTTCATCCAGTAACTGACAGAAACAGATGCAGAGACTTACAGAAAGACATTAGGCTGAGCTCAGGAAATGTTGCAGAAGAGGGGAGGATGGATTGTAAGAGCCAGTGGTGTCAAGGACACCACAATAAAACTCACAGAATCAACTAACCAGGGCTTATAGGGGCTCACAGAGACTGAACTGACAACCAGGAAGCCTGCATGGGACTGACATAGGCCCTTTGCATACCATGTTACAGTTGTGTACCTTGGTCCTCTTGTGGAACTCCTCACAGTGGGAGCAGGGGCTGTTTCTGACTCTTTTACTGGTTTTGAGAACCCTACTCTTCATACTGGGTCATCTTGCCCAGCCTTAATACATAGGGAAGTGCTTGGTCTTACAGAAACTTGATATTTCATGTTTTATTGATATCCACAGGAGATCCACCTTTTCCTAAACAGAAACAGAAGAGAAGTGGATTGGAGAATGTAAAAAGATCAGGAGTTGGTGGCACAAATTAGAAGGAAAGGAGGAATGGAAAACTGTGGCCAGATGTAAAATAAACAATTAGATAGATAGATAGATGATACATAGATAGATAGATAGATGATAGATAGAAGATAGATAGATAGATAGATAGATAGATAGATAGAAGATAGGTAGATAAATAGATAGATAGATGATAGATAGATAGAAGTTAGATAGATAGATAGATAGATAGATAGATAGATAGATAGATAGATAGATAGATAGATATATAGATAGATAGAGGAAAAAGAAAAGGAGAAAAAGTCAGGCATCCCAGCAATATCAAACCAATAAGACTAGGCATATACCCTCATATCAAGGCTGGACAACGCACCTCAGTAGGAGGAAAAGAATTCTGTGAGTGGACAAAAGAATCAGAGAAAATCTCCCCCATTCCCACTTGTGGGAGTCTCACAAGAACACCAAGCTCTACAACCATAACATATATGCAGACAGCCTAGATCAAACACTTGCAGCTCCAGGATTGTTGGTTCAGGCTCTTGGAACTCCTATGAGCCTGTTTAGTTGAATTGGTAGATTTTCTTGTGGTGTCCTTTACCCCTCTGGCTGCTAAAATCGTCCCACCCCATCTTCAGCAAGATTCCTTGAGCTCCACCTAATGTTTGGTTGTCGGTCTTTGCATTTGTTCGCGTCAGTTGCTAAATGAAGCTTCTCTGATGTGGACTGTGCTAGACTTGTCTTCCAGTATAGAAGAGTTTCATTAGGAACCATTTCATGATGTGTTCTTTGATTCAGTTTGCCATTATTTTTTTGAGTAAATATGCATCAATGTTCATGAGTGAAATTGTTCTATAATACACTTTCTTGGTAATGTCTTTGTGTGATTTGAGTATTGGGGAAACTGTAGTTTGGTCAAAAGAGTTTAGCAATGTTCCTTCTGTTTTTATCATGTGGACTAATTTGAGGAGTATAGGTATTAGTTCTTCTTTGAAAATCTTGTAGAATTCTGCATTGAAACCATTTGGTCCTGGGTTGTATTTGTTGTTGGTGGTGTTGGTGGTTAGGAGACTTTTGATGATTGTTTCTATTTCTTTCGTAGTTATAGGTCTATCTAATTTGCTTATCTCGTCTTGATTTCATTTTGATAAGTAATATTCATCCAGAAACTTGTCCATTTCCTGTAAGTTTAAAAATTTTGCAAAGTACAGGTTTTTGAAGTATGACCTGGTGATTCTCACGATTTCCTCCATGTCTGTTGCTATATCTCCTTTTTGTTTCTGATTTTGTTAATTTGAATACTCTCTCTCTACCTTTTGATTAGTTTGGATAATGGTTTGTCTATTTTGTTGATTTTCTTGACGAACCAACTCTTCCTCATATTGATTCTTTGTATTTTTTTGTTTCTATTTTGTTGACTTCATCTCTCAAATTGACTATTTCCTGCCATCAGGTCCTCCTAGATGAGCTTGCTTCTTTTTGTTCTAGAGTTTCCAGGTGTTCTGTTTACGCACTAGTATGAGATTTTTCCAGTTTCTTTATGTAGTCATTTAATGCTATGAACTTTCCTCTTAACACTGCTTTCATTGTGTCCCATAAATTTGAGTATGTTGTGTGATCATTTTCATTAAATTTTAGGAAGTATTTAATTTTTTTATTTTTTATTTTTTCTTTGACCCATTGGTGATTCAGATGAGCATTGTTTAATTTCCATGTGTTTGTGGACTTTCTGAAATTAGTGTTGCTGTTGAATTCTAATTTTAAGTCATGGTGATCCAATAAGATGCATGGGATTACTCTGTTTTATTTTTTCTATATGTGGAGGTTTGCTTTGTTACCTAGTATGTGGTCAATTTTTGAGAAAGTTCCATGAGGTGCTAAGAAGAATGTATAGTCTTTTATTTTTGAATGGAAAGGTCTGTAGATCTCTAGTAAGTCCATTTGAGTCATAACATCTGTTAGTTCTTTTATTCCTCATTCCTCTGTTAAGTTTTAGTCTGGCAGACCTGTCCAGATGGTGAGAGTGAAGTGCTGAAGTCTCCCACTATTAGTATGTGAGGTTTAATGTGTGAGTTAAGCTTTAGCAGTGTTTCTTTTATTGATTACTCCTGTGACTAAGATAAAATGCCCTTCTTTGTCTCTATTGATTGATTTCAATTTAAAATCTAATTTTTTGATATTAGATACCTGCACCAGTTTGTTTCTTAGGTCCATTTGATTAGAAAAAATTTCCCAACCCTTTTCTCTGAAGTAATATCTGTTTCTGAGGTTGAGATGTGCTTCCTTTTTTTCTTTTGCTGTAGAATTTTATTTTATTTTATTTTATTTATTTAAAAAAATTTTCACCTTCTCCCCTCCTCCCATTTCCCTTCCACTCCTCCCCATCCTCCCTCCCCCTTCCCGCTCCAGTCCTAAGAGAAGTCAGGGTACCCTGCACTGTGGGAAGTCCAAAGCCCTCCCCCCTTCATCCAGGTCTAGGAAGGTGTACATCCAAACGGACTAGGATCCCCAAAAACCAGTACATGCAGTAGAATCAAAACCCAGTGCCATTATCATTGGCTTCTCAATGAGCCCCCATTGTCAGCCACATTCTGAGAGTCCGGATTGATCACATGCTCGTTCAGTCCCAGTCCAGCTGGCCTTGGTGAGCTCCCATTAGTTCAGTCACACTGTCTCCATGCTCATCTTCTCCTTCCTTCTGCTCTTCATCTGGACCATGGGGAGCTCAGTCCAGTGTTCCAATGTGGGTCTCTGTCTCTATCTCCATCCATCACCAGATGAAGGTTCTATGGTGATATGCAAGATATTCATCTGTGTGGTTATGGGAGAAAGCCAGTTCAGGCATCCTCTCCTCTGCTGCTCAAGGACCTAGCTGGGGAAATCCCCTTGGACACCTGGGAACCCCTCTAGAGTCAAGTCTATTGCCAACCCTAAAATGGCTTTTTAAATTAAGATATCTTCTTCCTTGCTACCATAGGGACCCTTCCTTCATCTCAACCATCCCACTCCCCCAAGCTATCCCCAATCCTCCCCTTCTCCCTTCTCTTTCCTCCTCTCCCCTTCACCCCACCCCACTCCCACCCTCGTGCTCCCAACTTTTGCCCAGCGATCTTGTCTAATTCCAGTTTCCAGGAAGATAAATATATGTTTTTCTTTGGGTTCACCTACTTATTTAGCTTGTCTAAGATCACGAACTATAGGTTCAATGTCCTTTGTTTATGAATAGAATTAACTAATGTGTGAGTACATGCCATATTCATCTTTTTGGGTCTGGGTTATCTCACTCAGTGAAGTGTTTTCTATTTCCATCCCTTTGAATGCAAAATTCAAGATGTCATTGTTTTTTTTACTGCTGAGTAGAACTCTAAAGTGTATATATGCCACACCTTCATTTTCCATTCTTCCATTGAGGGGCACCTAGGTTGTTTCCAGGTTTTGGCTATTACAAATAGTGCTGCTATGAACATATTTTTACAAATACTTTTGTGGTATGATTGGGCATCTCTTGGGTATATTCCCAAGAGTGGAATTGCTGGATCCTGAAGTAGGTTGACTCCCAGTTTCCTGAGAAACTGCCACACTGATTTCCAAAGTGGCTGCACAAGTTTTCACTCTCACCAGCAATGGATGAGTGTTCCCCTTACTCCACATCCTCTCCAGCATAGGTTATCATTGGTGTTTTTGATTTTAGGCATTATGACAGGTATAAGATGGTATCTCAAAGTGGTTTTGATTTGCATTTCCCTGATTGCTAAGGATGTTGAACATAACCTTAAATATCTTTTGGCCATTTGAACTTCTTCTGTTGAGAATTCTCTGTTCAGTTCAGTACCCCATTTTTAATTGATTTATTCAGAATTTTAATGTCTAGTTTCTTGAGTTCTTTATATATTTTGGAGATCAGACCTTGTCTGATACAGGGTTGGTGAAGTTCTTCTCCAATTGGCAATCTATAGATTCAATGTAATCCCCATCAAAATCCCAACAAAATTCTTCACAGACCTTAGGAGAACAGTAATCAACTTTATATGGAAAAACAAAAAACTCAGGATGGCTGAAACAATCCTATACAATAAAAGTACTTCAGGAGGCATTCCCATCCTGACTTCAAACTCTATTGCAGAGCTACAATAATGAAAACAGCTTGGTATTAACATAAAAACAGAGAAGTTGACCAATGAACTCGAATCGAAGACCTGGATATTAATCCACAAACCTATGAACACCTGATTTTTGACAAAGGAGCTAAAATTATACAACGGAAGAAAGAAAGCATCTTTAACAAATGGTGTTGGCATTACTGGGTGTCAACCTGTAGAAGAATGAAAGTAGATCCATTTCTATTACCATGCACAAAACTCAAGTCCAAATGGATTAAAGACCTCAATATAAATCTGACGACACTGAACCTGATATAAGAGAAAGTGGGAAGTAGTCTGCAACACATGGGCACAGGAGACCACTTCCTACGCATAACCCCAGTATCACAGACAATAAGACCAACAAGGAATAAATGGAATCTCCTGAAACTGAGAAGCTTCTGTAAAGCAAAGGACACTGTCATTAAGAAAAAGAGATGTGTTTCTTTTATGCAGCAGAACAATGGATCCTGTTTTTGAATCTAATCTGTTCACCCATATCTTTTTATAGGTGAGTTGAGTCCATTTATATTAAGGGATATCAATGAGCAGTGATTGCTAGTTCCTGTTATTTTAGTTTTCATATTTGGTGATGCTATTCTGTATCTTTTCCCCTTTTTCAGGATTTACCACTGTGAGATCATCTATTGTCTGTGTTTTTGTGGATGTAGCTAACTTTCTTGGGTTGGAGTTTTCCTTCTAGTACTTTGTGTAGGGTTGCATTTGTGGCTAGGTATGGTTTAAATCTGGTTCTGTCAAGGAATATAATTGTTTTGTCTGTCAATGGTGATTGAAAGTTTTGCTGGATATAGTAGTCTGTGTTAGCATCTGTGGTCTTTTAATATCTGCACAACACTGGACCAGGACCTTCTGGCTTTCATTGTTTCCATTGAGAATTCTCATAGGTCTGTCTTTGTATTTTACTTGGCCTTTCCCCATTGTGGCTCTTAATATTCTTTCTTTATACTTTATGTTTATTGTTTTGATTCTTATGTGGTGAGGGGACTTATTCTTTTCTCAAAACAACTCTGAGATTCCATCTTATACCTGTCAGAATGTCCAAGATAAAAACACTGATGGTAACTTATGCTTGAGAGGATGTGAGATAAAGGGAACACTTTTCTATTGCTTGTGAGAGTGCAAGCTGGTTCCATCGTTTGGAAATAAGTACGGTTATTTCTTAGAAAATTAGGACACAACCTACCTCAAGGCCTAGAATACCAATTTTGGCTATAAATCCAAAAGATGCTCAATCATACTACTTTTGGCTATATACTCAGAGAATACTCGATCATTCCACAAGGACATGTGCACAACTACATTTATAGCAGCATTATTTATTATACCCAGAACCTGGAAATAACCTAAATGTTTCTTGACTGAAGAATAGATAAAGAAAATGTGGTACATTTACCCACTGAAGTACTACACAGCAGAAAAAAAATAAAATAATTTCACGTTGAAATTTTCAGGCAAATGGATTGATCTAGAGAACATCACATTGAGTGAGGCAATCCAGACCTAGAAAGACAAATATAATGTGTACTTACTCATAAGTGGGTTTTAGACATGGAGCAAAGAAAAACCACACTACAATTTATAACCCCAGAGAACCTAGACAACAAAGAGGACCCTAAGGTATACATATATATGACATATATATATATATACATATATATGATATATAACATACATGGATATAATCTACATGGGAAATAAAAAGGAAAGAGAAAAAGACAAGATCTCCTGAGTAAATTGGGAGCATTTGTATTATGGTAGATGGTAGGAGAGGAGCGGGAGAAAGGTGACAGAGTGAAGAAAATATACAACTCAATAAAAAACAATAAAATTTGGTGTAGGAGTTTTTTCTGTTTCTGTGTTGCTTTCATTGGCTAATTAATAAAAGAACTGCCTTGGCCTAGTTGATAGGGCAGAACTTAGGTAGCTGGGGAAGACAGAACTGAATGCAGAGAGAAAGAAAGGCCGAGGAGGAGAGAGAAACCATGGAACCACCAGAGACAGGTGTGCCTGATCTTTCCTGGTAAACCACTGCAATGTGGTGATACACAGACTGATAGAAATAGGTTAAACTGAGATGTTAAAAGTTAGCTAATAAGAAGTTAGAGCTAATGGCCTAATCAGTATTTTAATCAATACAGTTTTTGTGTAGTTATTTTGGGTGTAAGCTAGCCGAGTGGCTGAGACAAACAAGTGGGAACCCCTCTTACAAAAAATGAATACAGAACACCTGAAAAAACTGAAAAAAATAAGAACCATTTCATTGCCCCTTTTTTGTCAGACTTGTCTCATTCTATCAAAGGTCTCTGGTCTACTCAGTCTCTTAGTCCTTGCTCTTCTAACAGTGTCATTGATGGATGATATAGGATGCCCCTCTGTATGCTGTGAATACCATTGTTTAAAAAGGAAGCTGTTTTGGGCCTGTGATAGGGCAAAATAATAGAGGTAGGTGGTGAAAACTAAACTGAATGCTAGAAGAATAGAGGCAAAGTGGGAAAGAAGCTATGGAGTCACAGCCCAAGACAGATATGCCAAAACTTTGCTGATAGCCCACAACCTCATGGCAATGCACAGAGTAATGGAAGTGGGTTAAATTAAGATGTAAGAGTTACCTGGCACTCTTGTCTACTTCCAATCTCCAGGAGGATAACTACATGAGTGCCAGGCAACCTCGGGTGCATGGGGGTTGGGGGGTTGTTGGAAGGGGAGAGGGTTAGAGAGAAGGGAGTAGAGGAGGAATGGGGAAAGCTCGGGGAATTGGGATAAGGGGAGGGAAGAAGGATGAATATGGGATCAGGGAAGTATATATCTCAACTAAGGGAGTCATTTTAGGGTTTACAAGAGACTTGATTACAAAGGGGATCCCAGGTCCAAGGAGAGATACCCAGATTGTTCTCTGGACAGAGGAGAGGGTGCCTGAACCAGCCTTGGCCCATAACCATACTGATGAATATTTTGAATATCACCGTAGAACCTTCATCTGGCGATGGATGGAGATTGAGACAGAGACCCACATTGGAACACTGAGCTTAACTCCCTAGGTCCAAACGAGAAGCAGAAGGAAAGAGAATGTGAGCAAAGAAGGCAAGACCAGAGGGAACCTTCACCCGTTGATGGATGGAGATTGAGACAGAGACCCACATTGGAGCATTAGACCTTGAGCCCCCAAGGTCTAAATGAGGAGCAGAAGGAGGGAGAACATGAACAAGAAAGGCAGAACTGTGAGGAGTGCGTTCACCCACTGATACAAGGGGACTGATCTAATGAGAGTTCACCAAGGCCAGTTGGACTGGGACTGAACGAGCACGTGATCCAACCAGATTCTCTGAATTTGGCCGGATTCTCTGAATGTGGCTGGCACGGGGTCTTTCTGAAAAGCCATTGACAATGACACTGGGACTTGTTTCCTCTGCATATACTAGATTTTTGGGATCCAGTCTGTTTGGATGCTCACCTTCCTGGACCTGGAAGGAGGGGGGAGGAACTTTAACTTCCCACAGGGCAGGAAACCCTGACTGCTCTTAGGGATGGAGAGGGAGGAGGAGAGGGAGTGGGGGGAGTGGGAGGGTGTTGGGAGGAGGGGCAGAAATGGAAACTTTTATAAACTAATAAACTTTTATAAAAAATAGAATAAACAACAGGAGGATGATAGTTAAGCAAGAGAGGAAGAGGGAAAAACTCCAAAAAAAAAGATGTAAGAGTTAGCCAATAAGAAGCTAGAGGTAATGGGCCAAGCAGTGATTTAAATATTATTTTTCTGTGTGATTATTTTTGGGACTGAGCAGCTGGGAACCAACAAATGCCTTTCCTGTAACAGATGGGTATTAGTCTCAAGTTGAATCATCATTGGTTGGCCACTCCTGCAAGTTCTGTGCCACCTTTACCCTAGCACATTTTTTAAGCTTTACAAATTGTAGATTGAAGGCTTTGTGGCTGAGTTGCTGTTCCAATTCTTCCAGGGAAGGCCTTACCTAGTTATAGAGGATGGCTTTTTCAGACTCTGTGTCCACATTACTAGGAGTTTTCACTAGGATCACCCTCATAGATTCCTGGGAGTTTACATTGTACTAGGTTTCTACTATGCCTTCCAAATGTTCACCCAATTCCAACATTCTCTCATAGTGTTCTCTTTCTCTCTATGATCCCCACCTGCTTCCTCCTGTTCTCATCCACCCTGTTTTCAGTCCACCCTAGAATTCTCATTTATTTTCCCTTCCCAGGGAATTCCATGAATGCCACCTTGAAAGTCTTTTGAGTCTATGAATTAAAGAGTAATTATCCTACCTTTTACAGCTAATATCCACCTATAAGTGAATATGTACCATGTTTGTCTTTCTGGTCTTGGCTACCTTACTCAAGATGATGTTTTTCTAGTTCTATTTATTTGCTTGCAAATTTCATGATGTCATTAAAAAAACAGCTGAGTAATATTCAATTGTTTAAATTTACCACATATTCTTTATCCATTTTTCAATTGAAGGGATTCCAGGATGTTTCTAGTTCCTGGCCATTACAAATAATGCTGCTGTGAACATAGCAGAGTAAGTATCCTTGTGTTAAGGTGGAACATCCTCTGCATATAAACCCAGGCATCAGTATAGTTGGGTCTTGAGGTAGATTGATTACCGATTGTCTGAGAAACTGCCACATTGACTTCCAAAATAGCTGTTTAAGTTTGTCTCCCACAAGCAACTGAAGAGCATTTTTCTTGTTCCACATCCTCTTCAGCATGAGTTGTCACTTGTGTTTTTTTTTTTATCTTAGTCAGTCTACATGTGTAAGATAGAATCTGAGTCGCTTTGAATTGTGTTTCCCTAAGGGCTAAGGATTATGAATATTCCTTTAAGTGTTTCTCAACCATTAGAGATTCTGCTGTTGAGAATTCTCTGTTTATCTGTATCTCATTTTTTAAGTATATTTAGTCTTTGGGAATTTTCCATGTGTTCCTCAATCACACTCACTTCTCAGTCCTTCCCTGTTCACGCCTCTACTCTTTTGACCTACCCTCTCAAAAAATAAAAAATTAAAATTAAAATAAATCAAAAAGCACAAGAAAACAGTTGCATTTTGTGTTCTCTATATGCTCACCACTGCATGGCTAAACTTTCAAACTTTAAGTTGAACTTAGTCCTCTATTGCCAGAAGTCATCAACTGTGGAGAGTTAACTACAGCAGCATCCTTAGCACACGTTTTAAGTGTTCTCTTCAAATGTTTCCCATTTAGGCTATTACTTTTATTTGTGGGGGGCAGGGGTTGTCACAGAAGCCCTCCATTTCCTTCTTTCTCAACAGTACATCTGCAGTCAATGATATCACTACAGAATTAACTTTATTGCTCTTTACAGTCAATGGGAACACAGATCATGGGCTTCCACAAGGTTTCCGGTGACAATACAGACCACAAACATGACTCCCAGCTGCAATAAGTCCACAGACACAGAGAAGGCCCTCAGAGACATCCCAGACTATGGACATCCATAAGAACCTCAGTGGCGACATGGTCCACTGACATCAACACAGACCCTGGCAGCAGCAGAATACTAGACCTAGACAGGGACCTCACTGGCTGCATCGTCCTAGACATCACCATGGTCTAAGGCATAAGTGAAGGCTACTCAGATCAGTATGTCCTCTGGCAGCAGCACCACCCACAAACATCAACATGGTCTCAGGCAGAAGCCAAGGCCACAGACTGTACATAATTTTTATTTGGATTATTTGGTTAGTTGTTGTCTAATTTATTTAGTTCTTTATATATTTTGAATATTAGCTCTCTGTTAGATTTTGAATTAGTGAAAATCTTTTCTCATTCTGTAGGATATGATTTTGTCTAATTAATAGTGTCCTTTGCCTTACAGAATTATTTTCATGAGGTTCTGAAATTAATAGATGATATTAATGCCTGTGTTATTATTGGCCTGATTAGGAAGTTGTCTCCTGTGCTAATGAGTTCAAGGCTAGTCACCACTTTTCTATCAGATTCAGTATATCTGATTTTAGTTAAGGTTTTTGATCCACTTGGACTTGAGCGTTATGCAGGGTGACAGATATGTATCTATTTGCATTCTTCTACTTATCCACATCTAGTTATGCCAGCACCATTTGTTGAAGATGCTTTCTCCCTTTATTTGTATATTTCTAGCTTCTATATAAAATATCAGGTGGCCATGGGTTGTGTGGATTTATATCTGGGCCTTTGATTCAATTTTATTGATCAATCTGTCTTCTTTTACCCCAATACCATGTGGTTTTTATTACTATAAGTCTGTAGTACAGCTTGAAATCAAGGATGGTGATTCTTCCAGCAGTTTTTTTTAATTGTACAGGATTGTTTCAGTTATCCTGGGATTTTTTTTTCTTTTTCCATATGAAATTGAGTATTGTTCTTTCAAGGTCTGTAAAGAATTTTTCTTGAATTTTGATAGGGGTTGTGTTTATTCTGTAGCTTGCTTTTAGTAGCATGGCCGTTTCTACTAAGTTAATTAATTCTACTAATGCATTAGCATGGGAGATCTTTCAATCTTCTAATATCTTCTTCAATTTTCTTTTTCAAAGATTTGAAGTTTTAATCATACAGATCTTTCACTTGCTTGGGTAGAGTTTTCCCAAGATATTTTTTATTATTTGAGGCTACTATGAGAGGTGTTATTTCCCTGATTTCTTTCTCACTCTATTTATCATTTGTATACAGGAGGGCTACTGATTTTTTTTAGTTAATCTTCTATCCAGTCACGTGTTGAAGGTGTCTTTCAGCTGTAGGAGTTTCCTGGTAGAATTTTTGGGGTCACTTATGTATACCATCATATCGTCTACAAATAGCAATATTTTGACTTCTTTATTTCCAAGTTGCATCCCCTTGGTCTCCACTGTTTGGTTGCCCTAGCTAGAAATTCAACTACTATATTGAATAAACATGATTTTGTTGTAATTGCTTTGAGTTTCTCTGTTGTAGAATATTATTTTCAGATGTGTTATATTTGTTAATGTTTTTGAGCATTTGTTTAATGATGCAAAGATATGTCATTCTTTTATATTACATTTGTTTATCTCTGTGAAGCTGTATTATTTTGCCTGTCCAAAAGTCCTTATTGGTCTAATAAAGACCTGAATGACTAAGAGCAAGGCAGAAGAAAGGATAGGCAGGGCTAGCAGGCAAAGAGAATAAATAGAAGGAGAAAAGAGAAAAGATATTGAGAGAAAGAAGAAAAGAGGAAGACTCTAGGGACCAGCTACCCAGCAACCCATCTAGACAGCATATCATGGAAAAAGAAGTAAAGAAAGGTATATCGAAATGAAGAAATATAAAAGTCCAGAGGCAAAAGGTAGACAGGAAAATTTAAGTTAAGAAAAGCTGGCTCGAAACAAGCCAAACTAAAGCCAGGCATTTATAAGTAAGGATAAGCTTCCATGCAAGTATTTATTTGGGAATGGGGTGACAGCCCCTCACATGGTAAAAAATAAAAATAACCAACACCATTTCTCTCCATTTAATTTGATATTGGTTAGAGATTTGCTGTAAATTTCTTTCATTATGTTCAGATATGTCCCTTGTATCCCTGATTTCTTCAAGGTTTTTGTCCTGAAGGGATGTTGATTTTGTCAAAGACTTTTTTTTTAACATTTACTGAGATGATCATGTGAAGAGGGATGTTATAAAGTAATTTAATACTAGCTCAGAATGTAGTATAGTAAAAGGTCATTTATTTAGGGGTAGACTCGCAGATCACAGTCCTCTACATAAATGGTGAACAGAATTCGAATCCAGTGGCCAGGAGAGAGAGAGAGAGCACATGCAAGCTTTACAGCTGCATTTATAGTATAAACCATTTATAGTATAGACCATGCCCAAGTGAGCTGGTATCTTAGAAAGTATTGGCTGAAGGAGTTCCCACAGCACCACTCCCTTTTTTCTAAATAAGAGACTTCTAAGCCTAATATAAAACTATATACAATAAGAACAAATATCAAGTATAAAAATTAGAGTTAAAACCAGCATAAACAATGTCAAACAAGAACTATATGCTAAATGTTTCAATAATTATCCTATTCTAAGGAGACTAAGTCTTGTATTGGAAATGGCCTGGCCAAGTCATGAGAGGAAAGTAACTACGACTATCCAATCTCAACTCCATTGAAGATCTGTGAAAATAAATAATATAACTTGAGTAAACAAAAAGTGCAATCAAGCAACTTCGAAAATGTGAAATAAATGAGACAGAAAACCAACTACCTGGGCAATCACCCAAAATCTCATTTGCAATGTTGGAACAACCACCTTTGGCTAAGTCCTAGAGGAACTGACAGACCATTTTCAGAGCCAGGAAAATTTTCACAACTGTTTTAGTCTGTCTTGGCAAGGTTTGACAGTCCTTTTTTTCTTATATCCTGCTGGTCCTGTCTGGATACTGTGCATTTTGTCAGTTGTCAAGGCATGGGCAGTTCCTTGCTTAAAGGCCAGTTTTGCTAAGAAGAAAACACTCTCCAAGTGGAGTGTTTTGAGTGCTCAACATTCTCTTGGGAATATATAGTTGCTGCCAGGAGCAGTGCCTTAATTCATTTAAATGCCATATTCTACAGTTCTTTGATGTGACTGAAGATTACCTATCTATGCAGAATACAATCTCTATGTATCTAAAGAACCTTATTAGTATAACTATAAGTATGACAAACATGGATGACTATTGAGTTATTTTTCTTAATACCTATATAGCTTAAAGACTAAGACTTCATTTTAGAGTGTTAAACAATCTTTAAACACCTGCACAGCAAAAGAGGACAACGACCTCAAAATGTAAACAATATATAAGTATCTTGATCAGAGGTAGAAATATACAGTGCAGTATGATAAATGTATCCTAAAATTTTATTAACATACAAAATGTCTTAAACAGAGGAAGAAGCATGCACGCATACAATATGACAAAAATAACTTTGCTTAGGTGTACAAATATTGTAAACAGAAATAGGAGTATATTCAATATAATTTGAATTTGCAACAATATACAAGAATCTATACCAATATAAATTGCCTATAAATAATAGCTCGAAAGTATTCATTCCATTGCACACTATTATTATTAGTGTGTGAGTAAACTCATATTAATGTACCCATTATTCCATCCAATTTTTCTTTTTTTAAGGATCCCTGAGCCCGCATAATTTCATCCCAACCCCCAACCCTATACCAGCTATAATCAACCACTAATTGATGTCCCTAACCCTGAGGAAAATCTTACTTAAAAGAGGGGACATCATCGTCTATAATTATTTCTACCTGTCATGGTGGTGATGATCTTTCTATGGGATCCAGTAAAAGTAAAATGATGGTTAAGTTTCAATATTACTGTCTGGTATAATTGCAAATAGTCTCTGGGTTGTTGATAGGGTTTTTTCTGAGCTGCTTATGTGGTGTTCTGGCAAGAACGTTGTAAAAGTTGCACCATTTCAGTTAACCAAGTTGGGACCATCTTAAGCAGCTGGTACCCAATACCTGTCTTAAAGTGCTCTCAACATCATGATGTCATATCAACCTGGTGGAGTCATGGTTGTGGAGTCCCACTTTCTTCCTGGAAACTTCAAAGACTACTATAGGAAAATTTATTGTTCATTGTAGAAAACTTAAACATTATTTATATAGACATATCTTCAATGAAAGGTATAATATAGACAAAGATAGGTATAGAGAAAAGTAAAAGTTCTCCCGAATTATTTCTTCTTCCTGTCCCCTGAAAGATTGATTCTATGACAGAAACTCTGCATTTTTCTTTTAACAACATGTATGGATTTAGACAAGGATAGGTATTGTCCAACTTCAAAGCCAGCTTTGATTTTTAAGTGAGTCATGACTATTAGTCTACTATTATTATTAAAATATTTTACCCTGCAGATAACCTTTCCTCATACAGTCAGAATTCTCTTTGCTTGATGATTCTTTCTAGATAATTATCTTTTCCTCTTTAGGCATCCAAACGTCCAGGGTCTCTTGACATTTTGAAGATGAGTATTTTCTTTCAAAGACACGAACAGAACTCTGCTCCAACCCTTATGAGGTTTTCTTACCAACTGTATGGCTGACCTCTGTGGATGACCTGTTATTTCTCTTTCTTAAGGGGTTTCCCTTGTTCAAATCGAAATTTTATTAATTTTGATGGTATCCATAACTTTTGTTCTCCTGTGGAAACGAGTAAAAACCCTTCCTCATCATAGAACAAGTGTTAATGGTGTGGTATACATATTTTAATCTTCCCAGATCTGCAAATGAAGCACATCCATCTGTCAGATTTCATTTCTTTTCAGTTACTTCCTACAGGTAGCATTGTTTGGTTATAGAAAGAGCAAACAGGACATCTCTTTATAATCTCCTTAGCTTGTTTCCATGTAATAGGAAACTTTTTCTTTAACTCTTTGCTACTGACATGATGTTTTTTATGAAATTCTGAGACATTTAGCACACTCCCAATCAACAATCAATCAATCAGTCAATCAATCAATTTTTGCATTACCTTGTGCTAGAGTACCTGGCAGACCCTTGCATTGTGTATATGGGACAAAGCCTATTCCTGATTATATCTTAAATATGTATGAATAATGAAGTCAATTCTGTATAATCTGGTATAAATCCAGTGCTTTCAATATATAAGACAACTTTTTCTGTATAGTGCAAATGAGAAGCTATATTGAGAGGTTCTTTAATATCCATTTGTACTGTGAGAATAGCATATAATTTTAACTTTTGGACAGAATTATGGAAGCTATGTTCTACCTTACTTAAATCTTTTGATTTGTAACTTACCTTTCCTGATTTATTTGCATCAGTGTAGAATGTATGGGCTCCAGTTATTGTTGTATCATGTACAATGCGGGAAAGGATCCAAGTAGTTCTCTTTATGAGGTTAATTCTATCACTTTTGGGATAATT
Organism: Myodes glareolus; assembly: GCF_982192425.1. Lineage (NCBI taxonomy): Eukaryota > Metazoa > Chordata > Mammalia > Rodentia > Cricetidae > Myodes > Myodes glareolus. The sequence continues at coordinate 138,993,325 of NC_142053.1, forward strand.
GCTATTATTCTCTCCAAAAAAATTAACACAACCTCTTTTCCAGGGTTCATTGTCTTCCCATATGTTCAATTTCATCAGTAGTAAAACACACTACATTTTCTGTTAGTTCTATTTCTTCTAATTGACAACATCTCAATTTCTTTTTATAATTAATTCAGGGATATTTTCCACATCAGTTTTTAATTTTTTACTTGGTTTATGTGTTTAAAAAGATCCATCCTAAGATAGTATTGTCCCTCTGTATTAAAATTTTTGTAGGGGAAATTCTGGAAGGCAATACGACTAGAATGCAATTATGATTTGGACTCACCTGATCCACATGCACCTCCTATTCTCTTCAATGAGACTTAATTATTTTTCAGCTTCAACTATTAATTCACTGAGACTATTTAAGTCTTTGTCACTGTTCAAGGTTTCCTTTAAGTGAATTATCAGATCAGGTGTATTCCCAACAGCTGGACATAGACTAGAAATGTCTCCTAAAAATCTTTGAAAGTCATTAAGAATCTGCAATTGGTCTCTTCCAGCTTGTGCCATTTGTGCTCTAATTTTCCGAAACTTATTTTATAAACTGTGTCATTGACATAATATCTTCTTTGTATTTTTTCAGGAGTTATTTGTAATCCTCGTTTATGCAAAACTTTCTTTACTTCTTTGAACATTCTTTCTTAAGTATCTTCTCCATTTAAATCAGATAGCAAAATGTTTTCCATGTAATGGTAAATTATAAATTTAGGAAATTGTTTATGTATTATTTCCAATGGCTTAATTACAAAGTATTGGAACAGGGTGAGAATATTGAGAAATCCCTATAGGAGGACAGTCCATTGATACCTTCTGGTGTGCTGAGAATTATTATAAGTAGACACTGAAAAGGCAAATTTTTCTCTGTGCTTTCTTGTAAAGTTAAAGTGAAGAAACAAACTTTTAAATCAATAACTATAAGATGCCATCCTTTAGGCAATAGAGAAGGCAAAGGAATTCCACATTGTATAGGAACCATAGGTTGAATTACTTTGTTGACAGCTCTAAGATCTGTCACCATTTTCCATTTTACAGATTTCTTTTTAACAACAAATACAGGGGAATTTCAAGGACTCGTAATTTCTTCAATATGGAGATCATCTAGTTGCTATTGTACCAGCTGTTCCAAAGCCTGCAGTTTGTCTTCTGTTGGAGGCTACTATTTAAACCATATTGGTTTCTCAGTTAACCATTTTAAAGGTAGGGCTGTTGGTACCTCTAAAGGCTTGCTAGTTGCTTTGTATTCTTGTACAGCCTGAATGGCTGGTGACCTTTGTGTATAGTACCTAATAATATCCTTTCCAGAAACATGTAGGAATGTTAATCTGGGTATTCCATTGCTGCAGCACTTCAAGACTTCATAAATTCACCGTGATATTAGCCACATATGGCCTCAGCCTTCCTCTCTGTCCTTCTAGTCCTACACACATTCAACCTATTTCATGTTTTGTTTCACTTGAGATAGTGTTCCAATTTCTCAGAATTAAAATCTGCCTCTTGAAGATGCTAGATCGCATGCCAAGATTCTGGTTTAATGATAGTCACATGTGCACCTGTGTCCAGTAATCCCTAAATGATAATGTTATTTATACACATTCTTAGCTTTGGTCTTTGACCATTTATAGATGTCTACAAAAACATATGCTTTCTATTTCCTATTGGAATTTTTGATTCTACCATATTTATTCCATCATCAAAAACAATATAGTTTTTTACAGCAGGCATTTTTTTAAAAAAAAAATTACTGATTAGACATATCCTCCACAGTAATTGGGAATGACTAGACCACGTTTGACTAGGTGGCCTATGAGAGGTCTCCCAAGGCATTTCCTAATTTTATCTAGTTGCCTTGTCTATCTTTTGTTGATCTGTACTCATTGGTCCAATGTTGACCTTTGCCACATCTTCTACATAATCCAAGAGATTGAGAACTTCTATTTTTGTCATTCCAAGAGAAGGCATTATTTCTAGGAATTCCTTGTCTATAATCCCTTCTCAAATATCCTATTCTACCACAATTAAAACATTTTGCATTTTGATGTCTCCTCACACCTTTCCAAATTGCTTCTCCTACTCATGCCTCAGTGTTATATTCAAGATCTTAATGTTCATTATATGCAGGATTGATTCATCTATTTGGTGCTGATTAACCTTTAAAGGCCCAAGTTTCTATTTGCATTCTAAGTTGGCATTTTCAAAAGTTAGAAATTCAATAAGTACTTTTCTAACTTCTGGGTCTGTTACTCCTATGTGTACAGCCTTAGTTAATCTTTGTAAAAAGTCACTAAACGGTTCTCCTTGACCCTGTTTAACCATAATATATGATTCAATTCATTTTCCTGGTTCTTGATTCCTACTCAAACATTTGAGGTTGTTGTGTCGCATAGAGACAAGATGTATTCACCATAAAGAACTTGATCCTATGGGTTAGCATAATTGCCCACACCAAGAATTTGATCTTTGGAAACCGCAAATCCTTTTGCTTTACCCTGTTGTTCTAAAATATTTTTCTCCTCTCACCGATAGCATTTCCACAGTTAGTTGTGACCCATCTTTCAAGACCACTGAAACTAATTGAAGCCAATTGTGTGGGTAGCCTTATTGCTGACAGCCCATATCTTTACCATCTCCCTAAAAATTAGTGAGTGCAAGCCATAAGGCACTACTGCTTGCTTAATTTCTTTTAGATAGTTCATACCTAAAGGTTTCCATCTACATTCTTTGGATTCTTTTGGGCAATTAGAACTTGAGGCTTTTTCAGAGTATAGGAAACTAAACCCTGGGTCTGACAGGTCCTTGTGATGTTAAATCTTCTCCTTGTACCTTCCCTTCCTGCTCATCAGCTCTGAAAATTTTCTCAATGGTTTCAACTATTTTTACTACTGTATTTTGTAAAGCCTGAATATCTTGGCCAATATATATTTCTAGTGATCTCATTGATGTACCTAGCCTCTGGTCCTCATTCTGCATAAATGATTCCAAGGTATGACATTTTTTTAAAGATAATAACTCATTGGACATTGTTTGGATGGTGTTCAGATTGCCTTCCTGGAAAGATATTCTATCTGCTAGCCTATCATAACTTCTTTACAAATTTTGATTGTCAAATTAAACAGCATTAGCTCTTTCAGATAATGTATCAGTACCCTTTGACATGGATTGAATTTTGTCTGTCAAATTAATGTTATCCTTTTTAATGGTATTAGTTCTTTCAACTAACTTTTGATTTTTGATGGTATTAATCCTGTCAACTAGATGTTAATTATTAGTCTATAAACACTGTATCATTTCCAAAAGTGCCTATTCTTGGTTCTGTTATCAAAACATTTTCTTAAGGATATAATGTGAGAAACAAAACTAAGGATCAGTATCTAATAAATGGATGTATCAGAAAAACCATATAAGCCTTGCAGAATACCATCCATAGCAGATAGTTTATTAAATTCCTGGATGGTAATATTGTCAGCAATTATAAAATGTATAAGCTTATTGATCTGTTTATTAATCAAATAGGTAACTTTGTTATGAAATTTCAGTAAATTGTTGTAGGTGTACTAATCCTTATTGGCCAACAAGTGTCGCGGTTGTAGCCACATTGTAAAGAGACACGACCTGTGGCAGCATGAACAATCTTGCACTGCTTCGGTTCTGCACATTGGTGCCTGGTTAAATGGTGATGAATATGCTTTTACTTGACAAATTAAGAGCAATTAAATCAATTCCATACATGGAGCAAGGAGCCCAGAGCTTACAAGCTGAGAACACAAATCAGAAGCTGGGCAAGTTGCTGTGCTGGCAGGCAAAGTGGCAGGGATGGGTTGAAGTGTGCATGAGCCTGGGAAATTTCCAAGTCACCCTATGGTAGCTCTTTTGTGGTGGAATTTTGGAAAAAAACTGCTTAATATGTGAAATCAATCCAGGCATGCGGGGTGGGAGACTTGCTGGACCATGGACCTTTTGAGCCTTTTAGGCCAGTCTACCCAGTAGGTGTGGAATTGAGACTTACATGGGCCCCAGATGAAGATGGATGTTATAAAGTAATCTAACACCAACTCATTACACATATATATATATATATATAATGTAAAATATAAATTTTATATTTTATATACAATTTATATAATTATATATAATAATTATATAAATTCATATATATACGAATATATATAAATTCATATATATATATATGAATTTAATAAAGGGCTATTTATTTATTTAGGGGTAGATTCACAGAGCACAATCCTCTACACAAATGGGGAACAGAAATCTAATCCAGTAGCCAGGAGAGAGAAACATCATGCACAAGCTTTATACCTGCATTTATAGTATAAGAGACCACATCCAAGTGGGCTGATATCTTAAAGGCTATTGGTCGAAGGAGTTCTAATAGCAATCATGTGTTTTTTTAAAGTTTATTTTGTTTTATGTATATTGGTGTTCTGCCTGCGTGCATGTTTGTGTGAGGGTGTCAGACATTTTGGAATTGCAGACAGTTGTGAGCTTATATGGGTGCTAAGAATTGAACCCAGGTCCTTTGGAAGAGCAGCCAGTGCTCATAATCACTGAGCCATATTTCCAGCCCCCTTGTTTTGTTTTGTTTTAACTTCCAGTTTATTGACATGGGAGATTACACTAACAGTTTTCTTATATGTTGAAACATCTTTGAATCTCTGGGATGATGCCTACTTGATAATTGGTGGTTGAATTTTTGATGTGTTCTTGGATTTGGTTTGAAAATATTTCATTGAGTGTTTTTGCATCAATGTTCATGAATGAAATTTTTCTATAATTCTCTTCTTGAGTCTTTCTCTAGTTTAGGTATCAGTGTGATTGTGGACTCATAAAATAAATTCTACAATGTTCTTTCTGTTTCTATTTCATGAAATAATTTGAGGAGTTCTGGTATTATCTCTTTTTTGAAAGTCTGTTAGAATTCTGTGCTAAAACTGTTTTGTCATAAACTTTTTAATTGGGAGACACTTAAGAACTGCTTCTCTTTCCTTAGGGGTCAAAGGTTTATTTAAATTCTTTATCTTGTCTTGGTATCTATCAAGAAATCTGTCAGTTTCATTTGGATTTTCTAATTTCTTGGAGTAACGATATTTGAAGTACGACCAAATAATTCTTTGGATTTCCTCAGTGTTTGTTGACGTGTTCCACTTTGTATTTCTGCTATTGTTGATTTGGATATTTGAATCATAATTAATAAAAACTCAGTGTTAAAAATTGGGGTTCATTCTGAATATCTGAAATGTAAAATAGCCAGCCACTGGCTCTTATCTTGAACTCAGTCTTAAATGGCAATCCTGTCTCCCAGAATCCTCAGAATGAGACTGTGTGTCTAAGAGTTGCCTCACCCTCATTTTATATTCCTCTCTGAGGCTGAGATTAAAGGCATGCACCACTGGAATTAAAGGTGCATGTCACTGTGGCTACTAGGATAAGGTGTGTTACCATAACCTGGTCTATAAAACTGATAAGTAGGACTGTTTTACTTTCAGATGTTCAGGCAGTCTTTATTAATTAAGATACATTTGATATGTCACTACATTCCCCTTTTAGTCTTAAAAAATAAAAAGGCTCTAACTAATATAAGAAAATTATATACAATAATTACAATGACTATATATAATATATACAGGCAATAAATACATCAACAATTCTAGTCAATTTACATTTAACAAATTCAGAGAAAATATTTCATATCTATCTTATCTTGATGAGTCTTATACCTAATTTACTTTCTATCATAATTTGCTTTCTGTGTCTGGTAAACTATAACTATCTAATCTTCAACATTCTCAGAGACCCAACAGGAAATAATATTAACTGAGTAAGCAGCAAGTGCAAGCAAGTGACTTCCAAAATATGTGAATAATGACAGAAACAGCTGGTTGTTTGGAGAGTCACCCCAAATTCCTCTGCAACATTGGGACATCTATCTTTGGCCTACAGGCCTAGCACATTCGACAGACTTTTCTGTATAACAGGATATTTTATGTCATGCTTGTCTAATTAGGACAGCATATTGTCAGCAATTGAGGCATGGACATTTTTTTACCCACTAGCCTACCTTTGCCACAAAGAAAGCAAACTCCATGTGGAGTTTCTTCAATGCCCATTGTCTTATCTGAAGTAGATTGGTGCTTTCAGGAACAGACATGTCTCATTGTCATAAGAAAGATCATCCTAAGTTATTAAAAGATCTTAAATGCCATATTCTGTAGTTCTCTGAAGTGTTTGAAGATGGCCTATCTAAAATAAGTCTTCATTTGACCTTGAAAACATACCTAATGTGATTACAAGTTCAATTATACTAGATGATTAGCTACTAGCCTATATTTCTTTATTATCTTGAACAGTTGATAATAATAATTTTCAAGGACTAGTGATTTACATTACATTGTTAAATGAACTGTGTAGGTACAATACCTTGAACAAGATTAGAAATGTAAGTAAAATATCTTTTTATCAAAATTAATTTCAAATTTATATCAATATACAAAAGTTGCATACAATATATAAAAGTAATACCGATGTAAAATATTTAAAACTAATAGTTGCTTTTAAAATGTAGATTTAACAATCTAACCTTTATATTACCTTATCTATAGCCATTTTTTCTTTTTCTTTTTTTTCATTTCTTTTTCTTTTTTGCTTTTTTTCATTTATGTATTTATTTGGTTTTTCGAGGCAAGGTATCTTAGTAACTATGGAACCTGTCCTGAAAATCACTCTGTAGACCAGTCTGACCTTGAACTCACAGAGATCTCATTGTTTCTGTCTCCCCCAGTGTTGTAATTAAAGGGATGTGCCACCATCACCTGGACTTTTTTTCTCTCAAAACAAGAACTTTGAATCTAATTTCCCATGATTCTCTTTTTTCCTGACCACTGTCCATAAATACTTGTAACCAACACATTAAACAAAAACAAACATCCATAATCCATTTTGTGGGGGGATGTGGGCATTTTCTAGTTTTCTAGGCTAGTTCTTGCAGGTTGGGGACACTGATGATCTTATGGGGACCTAAAGAAAATTTAGGATTATGGTTTCAGTATACTGTGAGGTTGGATTATTTCAGTCAGGAGTCCTAAAGTTATTCTGGATGTAGAACTCAAAGAAAACTGCAATAAATATACTCTGAAAATTTGGATGATCTGAGTTATCTGTTCCCACTGGAGATTTTTCAGGGGATCTTCTTTGATTAAAGCTTATTTTTCTTAACCAATAATGAATCCACAGTCTCTCACTTCCTGTGGAAAGAAAAGCCAAACCTCTTCTCCAAAGTAACATACCTTTTGACTTAAATTTTGAAGTCAAGGCATTTTGATCAAACCTTATATTTCTTAACCCCAAATAAATCCACAGCCTCTTACTTCCTTTGAAAACAAAAGCAAAATCTCTTCTCCAAATTAAAATATGTTTTGACTTAAGTTTTGAAGTCAAGGCATTTTCAAAATATATCGGTTGGATTAATTCAGCAGCATTGATAATCAAATGTGTTTTAGCAGTTGTTGCTCCTTCCTCAGCAGTCAAACAAATTAAAGACAATACAATAACATACAGTATCCAGATTCTCTGTGTATTTTCCATCTTTACATGGAAGATAAACTGGGATGAATGGGAGTTGTGAGTTTTAGTTTTTCTCCTGAATGTGGGTTGCTAAGTTTGGGTTCTTATTCCTAGAGCTGGAGATCCAATTCCAGCCTTGGCCTGTGATGGTAGATAAAAAGCCTCAGGCAAGTGGCTTTTTTGTAAATTTGTGAAACAAAAAGTTGCGTGTCAAATGAAGTATGATTAATAAAATCTCAGGGTTAAAAATTGGGGCTCAACCTTAAAATCTGGAAAGCAAAACAGCCAGCCACTGTCTCTTACCTCGACATCAGTCTGAAACGGCAATCCTGCCTCATGGAATCTCAGAATGAGACTGTGTGTCTGAGAGCAGTCTACTACCATCTTGAATTCCTCTCTAGGGCTGGCATTAAAGGTGTGCACCACTGGGATTAAAGTTGTGTGTCATTGTGGTTACTGGGATTAAAGGTCTGTGTGTTATTGTAGCTACTGGGACTAAAGGTGTGTGTGATTATAACCTTGTCTATAAGGGTGACTAGTGGAGCTATTTTACTCTCAGATCTTCATGCAGACTATTTAAAATGCCACTACAGACAATCTCTGCCTACCTTTTAGTTTATTTGGATAAAGGCTTATCTATCTTGCTTTTCTTTCAAAGAAACAACTGTTGGTTGGTTCTTTGTTTTCTTTGCTTCTATTTGGTTAATTTCCAGTCACAGTTTGATTATTTCTTGACATATACTCCTCTAGGGTTTGTTTCCTTCTTTTTATTCTAGAGCTTTCAGTTGTGCTATTAAGTTGCTAGTATGAGATTTCTCCAATTTCTTTTGAAAGGTGCCTAGTGCTATGAACTTTCCTCTTAACACTGTTTTTATCGTGTTCCATAAGTTTGTGTATATTATATATTCATTTACATTGAATTCAAGGAAGTCTTTAATTTCTATATTTCTGCCTTGACCCAGTAGTCATTCAGCATAGAGTTCTTCAGTTTCCATGATATTTTAGGCTTTCTGTTGTATTCTGTTGTTGAAATCCATCTTCAGTTCCTGGTGGTCTGATAGGTTACAGGGGGTTACTTAGATTTTGTTCTAGCTATTGAGAGTTGCTTTTTGACCAAATATGTGGTCAGTTTTGAAGAAAGTTCCATGAGGTTCTGAAAAGAAAGGTATATTCTTTTGTATTTGTTGAAATGTTCTGTAGATACCTGTTAGGTTCATTTGGTACATCATATCCATTAGCTTCATTATTTTTCTGTTTAGTCTTTGTCTGAATGATTTGTCCTTTGGTGAGAGTGGGGTATTAAATTCTCCCACTATTAATGTGTGAGTTTTCATGTGTGATTTAAGCTTTAGTAATATTTCTTTTACAAATGTGGGTGCCTTTGTATTTGGGGCATATGGTTAGTATGAAGTGCTTTTTCCATCTCTTTTTATTAATTTTGTTTGGAAGTCTATTTTGTTAGATATTAGAAAAGCTACTCCATCTTGCTTCTTTGGCCCATTTTCTTGGAAAATCTTTTTCTAACATTTTACTCTGAGATAATATCTATCTTTGATGTTGTAGTATTTCTTTTATGTAGCAGAAGGATGGATCCTGATTTTTGTGTTCATTCTGTTAGCTTGTGTCTTTTGAGTCCATTGATGCTGAGAGATGTTAATGACTTATACTTGTGAATTCCTGATATTTATTGTTATTTTGTTTTTGGTGGTGGTAGTAGCTGTGTGTGTGTGTGTGTGTGTGTGTGTGTGTGTGTGTGTTTCCCTTATTTTGGTTTTGCTGATATAATATTTTATTTTATGTGCTTTCATGGATGTAGTCAACCTCCTTGGGTTGGAGTTTTCTTTCTAGTACCTTCTGTAGGGCTGGATTCATGCATATTGTTTAAATTTGACTTTGTCATGGAATATCTTGTTTTATCCATCTATAGTGATTGAAAGTTATACTGGATATAATAGATGGGACTAGTGTCTGTGCTCTTTTAGAGTTTGCATAACATCTGTCCAGGCTCTTTTTTCTTTTAGAGTCTACATTGAGAAGTCAGTGGTAATGCTAATAGGTCTGCATTTTTATGTTGCTTGATCTTTTTTCCATGTAGCTTTTAAACATTCTTTTTTTTCCTGTCAGTTTGTTGTTTTGATTATTATGTGACAGGGACTTTTCTTTTCTTGTCCACTCTATTTGTTGTTCAATAAGTTTCTTGTACTTTTATAGTCATCTCCTTCTTTATAAAGAGAAAAAATGTATTTTCACAGTGAAGAAACTAGCAGCCCACTACCTTATCAAAGATAGACCTTAGTATAACTAATAGTCAGGCAAGTTGAAGTTAGAAGATCCCTTGTAAAATGTACTTTGAAATACATAGAAATACCCAATCAAAACTCTACGCATAGCATTTTGTCCATGTAACATACAAGAAGAAGAGAACGAATTATCTTTTTTATCAGAAGGACATATTGGGTAAATCAAACATAGGAACTATTCTATTGGAAAATTCACCTAGAATCTTTTCTTCTCTGGATGTCAGTGTGGCAATTTCTCAGAAAATTAGGAAACAACCTTCCTCAAGACCCAGTAATACCACTTTTGGGTATATATCCAAAGGATGTTCAATCGTTCCATAAGGACATGTGCTCAACTATGTTCATAGCAGCTTTGTTTGTCATAACCAGAACCTGGAAACAACCTAAATGCTCCTTGATCAAAGAATGGATAAGAAAAATGAGGCACATTTACACAATGAAGTACTACACAGCAGAAAAAAATAGTGACAGATTGAATTTTGCAAAAAAATGTTTGGAGAGTGCTAGCTCCACCCTGCTAAGGTCTCCCGCAAGCCATCCCAGCTTCCATCAACAGGGCCATTGGGGGGGGTGAGTTTGTTTGGGCCTGCAACAGGGGCCCGGCGAGGAGGAGCTCGGATTTTCCCCAAACCCATAGACTCCTAGGCCACCCTGCAGTGCTGGCTCCATCCTACTAAGCTCTCCCGCCTGCCATCCCAGCTTCCATTCAGGTACAAACTCCTATATTTCTCCCTTCCCCCCTGGGGCCATAAAATTTCCCCACTCAGCTGACTTGCGAGCTGGGCCTGGGCTGTAGGCGCATACCGGAAAGAGGGAGTGCCTGTGCTTCAATAGCCTGCCTGAGGAAAGGTGGGCATTCTGTCAGGGAAGTCCATGTCCACCAAGGGAACCTGACCCAGTACCAGAAGTTCCAATAGAGAGCATTTGAAGGAAGAGATGGGCAGACGCCAAGGCAAGACCTCATCCAACATTCTGAAAAACAACATGAAAACACCAGATGCCAACGACCCTACAATAGAAGGACATGAACACCTTAACCCAGAAGAAGTGGGAAAAAGTGCCATTATAAAAGCAATAGAGTCCCTTAAACAGGATAAGAATAACTCCCTTAAAGAATTGGATGAGAAGTATAAAAAAAAGTTTGAAGAAATGAGTATAGAAATGGATGAGAAATATAACAAAAGCTTGAAGAAATAAGTAAATCCGTGAATGATACCCTGAGAAACCAAGAAAAAACAATCAAACAGGTAAAGGAAACAGTTCAAGAATTGAAAACTGAAATGGAGTCAATGAAGAAAACACAAACCGAGAACCGACTGGATATGTAAAACCTAGGTAAATGAATGGAGACTACAGAATCAAGCATAAACAATAGAATATAAGAGATAGAAGAACGAATCTCAGATTCTGAAGATACCATAGAGAAAATAAATGCTCTGGTCAAAGAAAACGGCAAATCCAACAAATCCTCTTCACAAAACATTCAGGAAATCTGGGACACAATAAAAAAACCAAATCTAGAATAATAGGGATTGAAGAAGGAGAAGAACTGCAGATCAAAGCCCCAGAAAATATATTCAACAAAATTATAGAAGAAAACATTCCCAATCTAAAGAACGATATTCCTATGAAGGTTCAAGAAGCATACAGAACACCGAATAGACTGGATCAAAAAAAAAATCCCCTCGCCATATAATAATCAAAACACAAAACATTCAGATTAAAGAGAGAATATTAAGAGCTGTAAAGGAAAAAGGTCAAGTGACTTATAAAGGTAAACCTATCAGGCTTACACCGGACTTCTCTATGGAAACCATGAAAGCCAGAAGATCCTGGATAGAGGTACTGCAGAAACTAAGAGACCATGGATGCAAGCCCAGACTACTATATCCAGCCAAGCTATCGTTCACTATCAACGGAGAAAACAAAATATTCCAGGATAAAAATAAATTTAAACAATTTGTAGCCACAAATCCAGCCTTACAGAAAGTAACAGAAGGAAAATCGCAACCCAAGGAATCCAACATTGCCATCACTACCTACAATATCCCAGACATCTAGCGACCCTTCACAACCACAACTCAAAGAAGAGAAACACACAAACTCTACTACTACACACACACACACACACACAAATAATAACCGGAATCAACAACCACTGGGCATTAATATCACATAATATCAATGGACTCAACTCACCTATAAAAAGGCAAAGACTAAGAGATTGGATACAAAAACAGGAACCAACATTCTGCTGTCTAAAAACACACCTCAACCACAAAGATAGACATCTACTCAGAGCAAAAGGTTGGGAAAAGGTTTTCCAAGCAAAGGGACCTAAGAAACAAGCGGGTGTGGCCATTCTAATATCTAACAAAATTGACTTCAAACTAAAATTAATCAGAAAAGATGGAGATGGACATTTCATACTCATAACAGGAGCAATTCATCACTAGGAAGTCTCAATCCTGAATATCTATGCCCCTAATATAAAAGTACCCACTTATGTAAAAGAAAAACTTTTAGAACTCAAGGCAGTCATCAAACCACACACATTAATAGTAGGAGACTTTAACACACCTCTCTCACCAATGGACAGGTCAATCAGACAGAAACTCAACAGAGAAATAAGAGAATTACTAGAGGTAATGAATCAAATGGACTTAACAGATATCTATAGAACATTCCACCCAAATAGGGAAGAATATACCTTCTTCTCTACAGCTCATGAAACCTTCTCGAAAATTGACCACATACTCGGTAACAAAGCAAACTTCCACAGATACAAAAATATATTAGTAACCACCTGTGTCTTGTTGGATCACCATGGAATAAAGTCAGAATTCAATAACAATTTGAACACCAGAAAGCCTTCAAATGTGTGGAAGTTGAACAGTCAACAACTGAATCATCCCTGCGTCAAGGAAGAAATAAAGAAATTAAAGTCTTCCTTGAATTTAATGAAAATAAAAACACAACATACTCAAACCTATGGGACACTATGAAAGCAGTGCTAAGAGGAAAGTTCATAGCACTAAGTGCCCAATTAAAAAAAACGGAGAAAGCACACATTGGAGACTTAACAGCACACCTGAAAGCTCTGGAAAAAAAAGAAGCAGACTCACCCTGGAGGAGTAGAATCCTGGAAATAATCAAACTGAGGACTGAAATCAGCAAAATAGAAACACAGAAAACAATCCAAAGAATCAACGAAACAAAAAGTTGGTTCTTGGAGAAAATCAACAATATTGACAAACCCCTAGCCAAACTAATCAAACGGCAGAGAGAGAACATGCAAATTAATAAGATCAGAAATGAAAAGGGGGACATAACCACAGACACAGAGGAAATTCAGAGAATCATTAGATCTTACTACGAAACTTTATATGCCACAAAGTTGGAAAATGTACAAGAAATGGATTGGTTTTTACATAAATATCATTTACCAAAGTTAAATCAAGACCAGGTGAACAATTTATTATACCTGTTAGTCGCGAAGAATTAGAAGCTGTTATCAGGGCTTCGGGCCGTGGCAGGGTCCTGGCGAGGAGGAGCTTGGGCGTTCCCCGACCCCATAGATGCCCAGGTCGCCCTGCAGTGCTGGCTACCCCTTCCCGTCTGCCATCCCGGCTCCCATCGAGCAGGGGCCCTGACTTCTAGCAGAGGACCATCGGTGGGGTGAGTTTCCTTCGGGCTGTGGCAGGGTCCCGGTGAGGAGGAGCTTGGGTGTTCCCTGACCCCATAGACGCCCAGGTCGCCCTGCAGTGTTGGCTAACCCCTCCTGCCTGCCATCCCAGCTCCCATCCAGGTACGAATTCCTATATTTCTCCCTTCCCCCTGGGACCATAAAATTTCCCCAGTTCAGCTGCCTTGCAAGCTGGGCCTTGGCTGTAGGCGCAGCTCGGCTCGAGGCAGTTCCTGGGTCCTAAAGGCCTCCCTGAGGACAGGTGGTCCAGGTGCCAGCTCAGCCACATTCCTGAGCAGCAGGTGCCCTGACTTCTAGCAGAGGGTCTTCTGTGGGGTGAGCTGGCTTCGGGCCATTGCAGGGTCCCGGAGAGGAGGAGCTTGGGCGTTCCCCGACCCCATAGACGCCCAGGTCGCCCTGCAGTGCTGGCTACCCCCTCCCGCCTGCCATCCCGGCTCCCATCCAGCAGGGGCCCTGACTTCTAGCAGAGGACCATCGGTGGGGTGAGTTTGCTTCGGGCCGTAGCAGGGTCCTGGTGAGGAGAAGCTTGGGTGTTCCCCGACCCCATAGACGCCCAGGTTGCCCTGCAGTGCTGGCTACCCCCTCCCGCCTGCCATCCCAGCTCCCATCCAGCAGGGGCCCTGACTTCTAGCAGAGGACCATCGGTGGGGTGAGTTTGCTTCGGGCCGTGGCAGGGTCCTGGTGAGGAGGAGCTTGGGTGTTCCCCAACCCCATAGACGCCCAGGTCGCCCTGCAGTGCTGGCTACCCCCTCCCGCCTGCCATCCCAGCTCCCATCCAGGTACGAATTCCTATATTTCTCCCTTCCCCCTGGGGCCATAAAATTTCCCCAGCTCAGCTGCCTTGCGAGCTGGGCCTGGGCTGTAGGCGCAGCCCGGCTCGAGGCAGTTCCTGGGTCTTAAAGGCCTCCCTGAGTACAGGTGGACCAGGTGCCAGCTCAGCCACATTCCTGAGCAGCAGGGGCCCTGACTTCTAGCAGAGGGCCATCTGAGGGGTGAGTTTGCTTCCGGCCTTGACAGGGTCCTGGTCAGGAAGAGCTTTGGCGTTCCCCGACCCCACAGTCACCCAGGTCGCCCTGCAGTGCTGGCTACCCCCTCCCGCCTGCCATCCCAGCTCCCATCCACGTACGAATTCCTATATTTCTCCCTTCCCACGGGGGCCATAAAATTTTCCCCAGCTCAGCTGCCTTGCAAGCTGAGCCTGCATTGTAAGCGCATCCAGGAAAGAGGGAGTGCCTTTGCTTCAATAGCCTGCCTGAGGAAAGGTGGGCATTCTGTCAGTGAAGTCCCTGCCAAAGAAGGGAACATGACCCGGTAACAGAAGTTCCAATAGAGAACATTTGAAGTAAGAGATGGGCAGACGCCAAGGCAAGACCTCATCCAACAATCTGAAAAACAACATGAAAACACCAGATCCCAAGGACCCTACAACAGAAGGGTTTGAACACCTTAACCCAGAAGAAGTAGAAAAAAGTGCCATTATGAAAGCAATAGAGTCCCTTAAACAGGATATGAATAACTCCCTTAAAGAATTGGATGAGAAATATAACAAAAAGTTTGAAGAAATGAGTATACAAATTGATGAGAAATATAACAAAAAGTTTGAAGAAATAAGTAAATCCATGAATGAGACCCTGAGAAACCAAGAAAAAACAATCAAACAAGTAAAGGAAACAGTGCAAGAATTGAAAACTGAAATGGAGGCAATGAAGAAAACACAAACGGAGAACCGGCTGGATATGGAAAACCTAGGTAAACGAACGGAGACTACAGAATCAAACATAACCAATAGAATACAAGAGATAGAAGAACGAATCTCAGAATCTGAAGATACCATAGAGAAAATAAATGCTCTGGTCAAAGAAAACGGCAAATCCAACAAATTCTCTTCACAAAACATTCAGGAAATCTGGGACACAATAAAAAAACCAAATCGAAGAATAATAGGGATTGAAGAAGGAGAAGAACTGCACATCAAAGCCCCAGAAAATATATTCAACAAAATTATAGAAGAAAACTTTCCCAACCTAAAGAACGATATTCCTATGAAGGTTCAAGAGGCATACAGAACACCGAATAGACTGGATCAGAAAAAAACATCCCCTCGCCATATAATAATCAAAACACAAAACATTCAGATTAAAGAGAGAATATTAAGAGCTGTAAAGGAAAAAGGTCAAGTAACTTATAAAGGTAAACCTATCAGGCTTACACCGGATTTCTCTATGGAAACCATGAAAGCCAGAAGATCCTGGATAGAGGTACTGCAGAAACTAAGAGACCATGGATGCAAACCCAGACTACTATACCCAGCCAAGCTATTGTTCACTATCAACTGAGAAAACAAAATATTCCAGGATAAAAACAAATTTAAACAATACGTAGCTACTAATCCAGCCTTACAGAGAATATTAGAAGGAAAATCACTACCTAAGGAATCGAACATTCCCAACACGGCCTACAATAACTCGAAAATCTAGCGATCATTCACAAGCACAAATCAAAGAAGAAAAACACATACACTCTACTACCTAAAAAAAAAAATGACCGGAGTCAACAACCACTGGTCATTAATATCACTTAATATCAATGGACTCAATTCACCTATAAAGAGGCACAGACTTAGAGATTGGATACAAAAACAGGATCCAACATTCTGCTGTTTACAAGAAACACACCTCAACCACAAAGACAGACACCTACTCAGAGTAAAGGGTTGGGAAAAGGTTTTCCAAGCAAATGGACCTAAGAAACAAGCGGGTGTGGCCATTCTAATATCTAACAAAATCAACTTCAAACTAAAATCAATCAGAAGAAATGGATATGGACATTTCATACTCATAACTGGAACAATTCATCAGGAGGAAGTCTCAATCCTGAATTTCTATGCTCCTAATATAAAGGCACCCACATATGTAAAAGAAACTCTTCTAGAACTCAAGGCGGTCATCAAACCACACACACTAATAGTAGGAGACTTCAACACTCCTCTCTCACCAATGGACAGGTCAATCAGACAGAAACCAAACAGAGAATTGAGAGATCTATTGGAGGTATTGAATCAAATGGACGTAACAGACATCTATAGAACACTCCACCCAAATAGGAAAGAATATACCTTCTTCTCTGCAGCTCATGGAACCTTCTCGAAAATTGACCACATACTCGGTAACAAGCAAACTTCCAGAGATACAAAAAAATATTAGTAACTACCTGTGTCTTGTCAGATCACCATGGACTAAAATTAGAATTCAACAACAATGCTCCCCCCAGGAAGCCAACAAACTCATGGAAACTGAACAGTCAACTACTAAATCACCCCTGGGTCAAGGAAGAAATAAAGAAAGAAATTAAAGTCTTCCTTGAATTTAATGAAAACAAAGACACAACATACTCAAACCTATGGGACACTATGAAAGCAGTGCTAAGAGGAAAGTTCATAGCACTAAGTGCCCAATTAAAGAAAGGGGAGAAAGCACACATTGGAGACTTAACAGCACACTTAAAAGATCTAGAAAAAAAAGAAGCTGATTTACCCAGGAGGAGTAGAAGACTGGAAATAATCAAACTGAGGGCTGAAATCAACAAAATAGAAATAGAGAAAACAATCCAAAGAATCAATGAATCAAAAAGCTGGTTCTTGGAGAAAATCAACAAGATTGACAAAACCCTATCCAAATTAATCAAATGCCAGAGAGAGAACACGCAAATTAATAAGATCAGAAATGAAAAGGGGGACATAACCACAGACACAGAGGAAATTCAGAGAATCATTAGATCTTACTATGAAAGTTTATATGCCACAAAGTTGGAAAATGTAAAAGAAATGGACATTTTTTTAGATAAGTAACATATACCAAAGTTGAACCAAGAACAGGTGAACAATCTAAATAGACCTGTTAGTCGTGAAGAATTAGAAGCTGTTATCAAAAATCTCCCTACCAAAAAAAGTCCAGGACCAGATGGTTTCAATGCAGAACTCTACCAGAACTTCCAGGAAGAGCTAATACCTATACACCTTAACGTATTCCACAATATAGAAACAGAAGAATCACTGCCTAACTCCTTTTATGAAGCTACAGTTACCCTAATACCAAAACCACACAAAGACACAACCAAGAAAGAGAATTACAGGCCAATCTCACTCATGAACATCGACGCAAAAATTCTCAATAAAATACTGGCAAACCGAATCCAAGAGCACATTAGAAAAATTATCCATTATGATCAAGTAGGCTTCATTCCAGAGATGCAGGGCTGGTTCAACATATGCAAATCTATCAATGTAATCCATCATATAAATAAACTGAAAGAAAAAAACCATATGATCATTTTATTGGATGCTGAAAAAGCATTTGACAAAATTCAACACCCATTTATGATAAAGGTGTTGGAGAGACTGGGGATACAAGGATCATACCTAAATATAATAAAAACAATATACAGCAAGCCGACAGCTAACAACAAATTGAATGGAGAGAAACTCAAAGCCTTTCCACTAAAATCAGGAACACGACAAGGCTGTCCACTCTCTCCATACCTCTTCAATATAGTGCTGGAAGTTCTAGCAATAGCAATAAGACAACATAAGGAGATCAAGGGGATTCGAATTGGATAGGATGCAGTTAAACTTTCGTTATTTGCTGACGATATGATAGTGTACATAAGTGACCCCAAAAACTCTACCAAAGAACTCCTACAGCTGATAAACACCTTTAGTAACGTGGCAGGATACAAGATCAACTCCAAAAAATCAGTGGCCCTCCTCTACACAAGGATAAAGAAGCAGAGAGGGAAATCAGAGAAACATCACCTTTCATGATAGCCACAAATAGCATAAAATATCTTGGGGTTACTCTAACCAAGGAAGTGAAAGACCTATTTGACAAAAACTTATGTCTTTGAAGAAAGAAATTGAGGAGGATACCAGAAAATGGAAAGACCTCCCCTGCTCTTGGATTGGGAGAATCAGCATAGTAAAAATGGCAATTCTACCAAAAGCAATCTATAGATTCAATGCAATCCCCATCAAAATCCCATCAAACTTCTTCACAGACCTTGAGAGAACAATAATCAAGTTTATATGGCAAAACAAAAAACCCAGGATAGCCAAAACAATCTTATACAATAAAGGAACTTCTGGAGGCATTACCATCCCTGACTTCAAACTCTATTATAGAGCTACAGTATTGAGAACAGCTTGGTATTGGCATAAGAACAGAGAAGTCGACCTATGGAATCGAATAGAAGACCCAGATATTAACCCACAAACTTATGAACACCTAACTTTCGACAAGGGAGCTAAAGGTATACAATGGAAGAAGGAAAGCATCTTTAACAAATGGTGCTGGCATAACTGGATGTCAACATGTAAAAAAATGAAAGTAGATCCATATCTATCACCATGCACAAAAATCAAGTACAAATGGATTAAAGACATCAACATTAATCCGTCCACTTTGAACCTGATAGAAGAGAAAGTGGGAAGTAGTATACAAGATATAGGCACAGAAGGCCTCTTCCTAAGTAGGACCCCAGCAGCACAGACAATAAGAGAAACAATGAATAAATGGGATCTACTGAAACTGAGAAGCTTCTGTAAAGCAAAGGACACTGTCAGTAGGACAAAAAGGCTGCCTTCTGACTGGGAGAAGATCTTCACCAACCCCTCATCAGACAAAGGTCTGATCTCCAAATATACAAAGAACTCAAGAAACTAGACATTAAAACTCTAATTAACCCAATGAAAAAATGGGGGTACTGAACTGAACAGAGAATTCACAACAGATGAATTTCGAATGGCCAGAAGACACTTAAGGTCATGCTCAACCTCCTTAGCGATCAGGGAAATGCAAATCAAAACCACTTTGAGACACCATCTTACACCTGTCAGAATAACTAAAGTCAAAAACACCAATGATAGCCTATGCTGGAGAGGATGTGGGGTGAGGGGAACACTAATCCATTGTTGGTGGGAATGCAAACTCGTGCAGCCACTGTGGAAATCAGTGTGGCGGTTTCTCAGGAAACTGGGAGTCAACCTCCCTCAGGACCCAGCAATTCCACTCTTGGGAATATACCCTAGAGATTCCCTAAAATACTACAAAAGCATTTGTTCAACTCTGTTCATAGCAGTACTATTTGTAATGACCTGAACCTGGAAACAGCCTAGGTGCCCCTCAATAGAAGAATGGTTAAAAAAGGTGTGGAACATATACACATTAGAGTTTTACTCAGCGGTAAAAAACAATGACATCTTGAATTTTGCATGCAAATGGATGGAAATAGAAAACACTTTACTGAGTGAGGTAAGCCAGACCCAAAAAGAGGAACATGGTATGTATTCACTCATAAGAGGATTCTAACCATAATTAAAGGTCTTTGAGCCTATTATTCGTGATCCTAGAGAAGCTAAATAAGAAGATGAACCTGATGAAGATTATTTAGCTATCCACCAGGAGGTAGGAAATAGACAAGAATCCCAGATCCTTCATCTGGCGAAGGATGGCGATACAGTCGGAGACCCACATTGGAGCACCGGACTGAGCCCCCCGAGGTCCAAATGAGGAGCAGAAGGAGGAAGAACATGAAAAACGAAATCAGTACTGCGAGGGATACTATCATCCACTGATACAAGGGAATGGATCTAATGAGAGTTTACCAAGGCCAGTTGGACTGGGACTGAACGAGGAGGTGATCTAACGAGATTCTCGGAATTTGGCCGGATTCTCTGAATGTGGCTGGCCCGAAGTCTTTCTGAAAAGCCATTGACTATGATACTGGGACCTGTTTCCTCTGCATATACTGGATTTTGGGGATCCAGTCTTTTGGACACTCACCTTCCTGGACCTGGAGGGATGGGGAATGAACTGGAACTTCCCACAGGGCAGGAAACCCTGACTACCCTAAGGGAGGAAGAGTGAGGAGGAGAGGGAGTGGGGGGAGTGGGCGGGTGTTGGGAAGAGGGGCGGAAATGGAAACTTTTATAATTTAATAAAATTTACTTTTAAAAAAAAAGAAGCTGTTATCAAAAACCTCCCGACCAAAAAAAGCCCAGGGCCAGATGGTTTCAATGCAGAATTCTACCAGAACTTCCAAGAAGAAGTTCTATACTCCTACTATACTCCTTAAGGTATAAGGTATAAGGTAAAGTATAGGCATAAGGAGAATACCTATACTCCTTAAGGTATTTCACAATATAGAAACAGAAGAGTCATTGCCAAACTCTTTTTATGAAGCTACAGTTACCCTGATACCAAAACCACATAAAGACACAACCAAGAAAGAGAATTACAGGTCAATCTCACTCATGAACATCACACGAAAATTCTCAATAAAATACTGGCAAACCGAATCCAAGAACACATTAGAAAAATTATCCATTATGATCAAGTGGGCTTCATCGCAGAGATGCAGGGTTGGTTCAACATATGCAAATCTATCAATGTAATCCATCATATAAATAAACTGAAAGAAAAAAACCATATGATCATTTCATTGGATACTGAAAAAGCATTTGACAAAATCCAACATCCCTTTATGATAAAGGTGTTGAAGAGATTGGGGATACAAGGTTCATACCTAAATATAATAAAAGCTATTTACAGCAAGCTGACAGCTAACATCAAACTAAATGGAGAGAAACTCAAAGCCATTCCATTGAAATTAGGAACACGACAAGGCTGTCCACTCTCTCCATACCTCTTCAATATAGTGCTAGAAGTTCTAGCAATAGTAATAAGACAACATAAGGAGATCAAGGGGATTTGAATTGGAAAGGAAGAAGTTAAGCTCTCGTTATTTGCAGACGATATGATAGTATACATGATCGACCCCAAAAACTCTACCAAAGAACTCCTCCAGCTGATAAACACATTTAGTAATGTGGCAGGATACAAGATCAACTCCAAAAAATCAGTTGCCCTTCTATACACAAAGGATAAAGAAGCAAGGAGGGAAATCAGAGAAACTTCACCTTTCATGATAGTCACAGATAGCATAAAATATCTTGGGATAACTCTGACCAAGGAATTGAAAGACCTATTTGACAAGAACTTTAAGTCTTTGAAGAAAGAAATTGAGGAAGATACCAGAAAATGGAAAGATCTCCCTTGCTCTTGGATTGAGAGGATCAACATAGTAAAAATGGCAATTCTACCAAAAGCAATCTATAGATTCAATGCAATCCCCGTCAAAATCCCATCAAACTTCTTCACAAACCTGGAGAGAATAATAATCAATTTTTTATGCAAAAACAAAAAACCAAGGATAGCCAAAACAATCTTATAGAATAAAGGAACTTCTTGAGGTATAACCATCCCTGACTTCAAATCCTATTACCCGTCTACAGTATTGAAAACAGCTTGGTACTGGCATAAGAACAGAGAAGTCGACCTATAGAATCGAATAGAAGACCCATATATTAACCTACAAACCTATGAACACTTGATTTTCGACAAGGGAGCTAAAGGTATGCAATGTAAGAAGGAAAGCATCTTTAACAAATGTTGCTGGCATAACTGGATGTCAACCTGTAGAAGAATGAAAGTAGATCCATATCTATCACCATGCACAAAAATAAAGTCCAAATGGATTAAAGACCTCAACATTAATCTGACCACTTTGAACCAGATAGAAGAGAAAGTGGGAAGTAGTCTACAAGACATAGGCACAGGAGACCACTTCCTAGGTAGAACCCCAGTAGCATAGACAGTAAGAGAATCAATGAATAAATGGGACCTCCTGAAACGGAGAAGCTTCTGTAAAGCAAAGGACACCATCAGTAAGACAAAAGGGCTACCTTCTGACTGGGAGAAGATCTTCACCAACCCCTCATCAGACAAAGGCCTGATCTCCAAAATATACAAAGAACTCAAGAAACTAGACACTAAAACTCTAATTAACCCAATTAAAAAATGGGGTGCTGATCTTAACAGAGAATTCACAACAGAAGAACTTGTAATGGCCAAAAGACACTTAAGGTCATGGTCAATCTCCTTAGTCATCAGGGAAATGCTTATCACCATAGAACCTTCTTCTGACGATGGATGGAGATTGAGACAGAGACCCACATTGGAACACTGGGCTTAACTCCCTAGGTCCAAACGAGAAGCAGAAGGAAAGAGAACGTGAGCAAAGAAGGCAAGACCAGAGGGAACCTTCACCCGTTGATGGATGGAGATTGAAACAGAGACCCACATTGGAGCACTGGACTGAGCCCCCAAGGTCTAAATGAGGAGCAGAAGAAGGGGGAACATGAACAAGAAAGGCAGGACCGTGAGGAGTGCGTTCACCCACTGATACAAGGGGACTGATCTAATGAGAGTTCACCAAGGCCAGTTGGACTGGGACTGAACGAGCACGTGATCCAACCAGATTCTCTGAATTTGGCCGGATTCTCTGAATGTGGCTGGCACGGGGTCTTTCTGAAAAGCCATTGACAATGACACTGGGACTTGTTTCCTCTGCATATACTGGATTTTGGGTATCCAGTCTGTTTGGTTGCTCACCTTCCTGGACCTGGAGGGAGGGGAGAGGAACTTGAACTTCCCACAGGGCAGGAAACCCTGACTGCTCTTAGGGATGGAGAGGGAGGAGGAGAGGGAATGTGGGGATTGGGAGGGTGTTGGGAGGAGGTGCGGAAATGGAATCTTTTATTAATTAATAAACTTTTATAAATAAAAAAAGAAACCTCTTGAATCTCAGTAAACAACACTTTAAATTTTGAAGTCAAAGACTGAGCTATAGCAAACTCACAACAAAAAGTTTTCCTAGTTTCTCACCAAGTAAACAATATAGATTCTGCAATAAATTAAATGTTGCAAGAAAAAAAAGAGGAAAATAGATTTATTATGCTCTGCCTTCTCTGATGATTTATGCACAGTTAATGGCTTCCGGGTAAGGGCAAGACATTTTCTTCAGTGCTATGACTATTGATAAGATTTCTATGCTTCTTTGTGTCTAGCAATTTTCCTGAATTGAAATATTCTGTTCTGGAGAGAAGCTTGTTAATTTAGAAAATGAATCAGGTTTACAAAGCTAGGGGTTTAAACTCAAAGTCCTAGTGAGTTAACAAAACAAAATTCACCAGACCCCTTCCTAGGGTTGTATAAGTAGTAAAGATTGCTGAAAGGGGAGGATCTTCTATCAACTGAGTTCCCTGGAAATCCATCAAAGACGTCCATGGAGACATCTTTGGTGAGTGAGTTATTACCCATACTGTGATAGGCTTTTCAGCAATACACATTGCCTTTTGAGTCATCTGTGCATCTGTAAGCAACCTCTTAGCCACACTCTTGCAAGTAACTTACAAAAACTCACTGATCATTATGCTAAGTGTGGGTAGCACCCTTTATTTTGGTCTGTAATTAGTGTCCTACCTATGGTGAATATGTATTAATCAGAATTTCCTGGGAAAGTTAGACAAAAATCCATTAACTCATGGGATCATACTTAAAACATACTTAAAACAGGCTGGTCAGTTTTTTGTCAACTTGACACAAGCTCGGATCATCTGAGAATAGGTCATTTGAGAAAATGTCCACATCAGATCAGCCTGTAGGCAAGTCTGTGAACCACTTGTTTTGATGAATGATAGATGTGTGAGGGCCTAGTCCTTTCTGTCAGTGTGCCACTCCTGAATAGGTAACCCTGGACTGTATAAGAAAGCAGGTGAAGCAAGCCAGTAAGCAGTGCTCCTGCATGGCTCTTTCCTTTCCACCCTCTAAATTCCTGCCTTGAGTTCCTGCCCCGATTTACCATAGTGATGGATAGTGATGGGAAAGTATAAACCAAATAAACCCTTTCTTTTTCAATTCATTTTTGGTCAGTGTTTATCCCAGCAATGGAGATGCATAAAAAGAATAAGTAGAAGTCGGGTATAACAGTTTGAATGAGAGGTTTCCCCCTAATTCTTAGCCATTTGAATAGTTGGTTGCCAGTTGTTGTCTGTTTGGGGAGGATTAGGTAGTGTCCTTGCAGAAAGAAGTATGTCACTGGGAGTGGGTTTTCAGGTTGGAGAAGACTCCTGCCATCCCTAGTGCATCTGCTTCTTGCATGTGATTTAAGAAGGAAACACTCAACTGTTGATCTGTCTTCCAGGTCTCTAAATTTCTAGAACTGTAAGCCCCTAATGCTTTCTTTTATAAATTGCCATTGTCATAGTGTCTTATCACAATAACTGAAAAGTTCCTAATTCAGGTAGTATTTGGGAAAAGAAAGGGGATCAGGAGTAGGAAGGAGAGAGACAAGAGAGGATAACAGGGAGATAATATTATCAAAATATATTATGTGCATGTGTAAATATCATAATGAAACCCATTCTGTAGAATTATATATGTACTAATAAAATACAATAAAAACAGATATTTCTGCTTCACACAAGGTATATCTAAAAGCATGAAACATTTGTTCCAAAAGAAACAATATTATCTTCTGCCTGTTTATGCTATATACACTTCTTGGCTTTCCTTACAATTTGGCCAACTGAGAACTCAAAGGGCTTCCATGCTAATCGTTTTTCATGTCTTTTTTTTATTATTGCCAAATACTGGGTTGAATCTTCATCATGATAGGCTAAGGAATAATACCTGCAAAAGAAAGGAAATAGTAAAGTACTATCGTATAAAGTTTGAATGTGTAAATTTTCCAAGTCTGTTTAGAAGGCTGATATAGTTTGCCATCTCTTTTGGAAAATTCTTGCTAAATACAAATTATAGCTTAATGATTAGAGAATTTCACACATTCCCATGAAGTTAAAATTTAATAAGATACCTGGAATTTTAATAAAATTAACAGAGTGAGTGCTAAAAGAACTAAAATTAAAAAAAAAATTCCTGTGTCTCTTTCTTAGTTTGGTCATTTCCTCAGTTTTTGAATTTCTACTGAGGAAGATTCTACTTAAATCTTCATATATTTAATTTTTATGATCTTTATATATTTAATTTTTACATTTTTTGCTTTATTCTTTTTCCTGCAAACTTTTACACATACACACACACACATACACACACACAAATTTGCCTCATCTGTATGAACTTTTGCTTCCTATTTCTGTGAAATATTTATATATTTTATATAGCCTTTCATATTTTTCATTTTTATGGCATTGGGTGTTTTGGAAGGTGAAGGGTTGTCAGATGCTTGTGTTATTATGGATGTTGAGGCTTCCTTGGTTTGTGATTTTCCTTCTAGTATTTCCTATAAGCCTGGGTTTGTGGCTACATATTGTTTAAATCTGTTTTTATCCTGGAATATCTTGTTTTCTCCATCGATGGTGAATGCAAGCTTTGCTGGGTATAGTAGTCTGGGCTGGCATCCATGGTCTTTTAGTGTCTGCAGCACGTCTACCCAAGACCTTCTGTCTTTTATGGTTTCCATTGAGTAGTCAGGTGCAATTTTGATAGGTTTCCCTTTATATGTTACTTGAACTTTTTCCCTTGCAGCTCTTAATATTTGTTTTTTATTCTGTATGTTTTGTGTTTTGATTATTATAAGGTGAGGGAATGCTTTTTTGATCCAGTCTATTTGGTGTTCTGCATGTGTCTTGTACCTTCATGGGACTATCCTTCTTTAGGTTGGGAAAGGTTTCTTCTATAATTTTGTTGAATATATTTTCTGGGCCTTTGAGATGTAATTCTTCTCCTTTTTCTACCCCTATTATTCTTAGGTTTGGTCTTTTCACAGTGTCCCAGATTTCCTGCATGTTTTGTGTTAAGAATTTGTTGGATTTGTTGTGTTTTTTAATTAATGAGTTTATTTCCTCTATAGTTTCTTCAGTGTCTGAGATTCTTTTTTCTATCTCTTATATTATGTTGGTTATACTTGTCTCTGCAGTTCCTGTTCATTTACCCAGATTTTCCATATTCTGTTTTCCCTCAGTTTGTGCTTTCTTCATTGCATCCATTTCATTTTTCAAGTTTTGAACTGTTTCCATTACCTGTTTGATTGCTTTTTCTTGGTTTTCTTGGATATTTTTGAGAGATTTATTTATTTATTCTACCTTTTTGTTTGTCTTCTCTGCTTCTTTAAAGCAGTTATTCACATCCTGTTTAAGGTCTTCTATTATTTTCAGAATATTACATTTAAAGTTGATTTCTTCTACTTCTTCTGGTATAGGGTATTCAAGTCTTCTAATTGTGTGATCCCTGGATTCTGCTATTGCCATGTTGCCTTTCAGGTTGTTGAAGGAATTCTTGCATTGGTGGCTGCCCTTCTCTTCCTTCAAATGCCGCCAGGAGAGTCTTGGAATTTTGGTTCAATCTATTCTGTGACTGACACTTTGGCCACCCAAAGTGATCTCCTCAGTGTAGGATCAGGATCTGTTACCCTTTGGGTGGAAAGCCTCAGTGTAGTAGCAGGAACTGTTTCTGGGCCAAGGATCTTGCAGACAATATGGCAGGCTTGGGGGAGGCAGGGTCATGTGGAGCAAAGAAGCCCTTGCAGCAGGAGTCATCAGCCCAGGGATGGCACACACTCACCAGTCTGAGTTGTTCTCCTCATCACAGAAACAGGGACACCTGGTAGTCCAAGGACCCTGCAGACAAAAGCCAGGTTACTTATTAAAATGGCATAGAACTTGTGTATCTTCTATACTTGACATATCATCTCTATATTACTTTCAATACTTAATATAATGTAAAAGACATATAAATAGTTGCTACATAATATTGTTTATGGAATAATTTAAATAAAAACATCTTCATATGTTCAAAATCATTATGCCCTAGGGGTCAGGGCACTGAGATATTATACATCAAGTCTTCGTGACATCAGTCATCAGGTAGAAACTTCTCCCAGTGAATCTTAGTTTCCTGGCATTTTTATTCTCCTAGCTATGTGGACTCCAGAGACCATAGAGGTTACTCAAACTTTGGAGGGTGTGGCGTTTCCAAGCAGAACATTTGAAGCAGTAATCCATAAAGGTCATAAAGGAAAGTACCTTCAATTCCAAATTCAATGTCTTATCTCCTGGCTCTTTTCAACATGCCCCATAGCTCAGCCCTCCTCTCACAATAGTATGCATACTCAGATGACAACATCTATGAACTGTTACAGAGGATGAGACCTATCATCCTCCCAGATAACAAG
Source organism: Myodes glareolus (assembly GCF_982192425.1). NCBI lineage: Eukaryota > Metazoa > Chordata > Mammalia > Rodentia > Cricetidae > Myodes > Myodes glareolus. The sequence goes on from NC_142053.1 coordinate 139,021,015, forward strand.
TGTCAGGAGGAAGCAAGCTATACTGGTTACAGGACTTCCCAATCCTTCACACTGACACAACGCTACAGTTCCTATAACAAAGATGTCAATTACCAAGTGCTAGCCTATCAATAAAGAGGTGACCCACCTAATGACAATTTTTGTTTGTTACTTTAAAACCCTTCTCAAAATGTTTTTGTATATAGTAATTAAAATTATGGACTCTGAAACCAGATTGTCACTACTGACTGACATTTTGTTCTTGGCTAAACAACTTGCCAAATCTGGATGTCAGTGTTTTTGCTTCTTTGTCTGTTTGCTTTGGGTTTTGGTGCAATTGTTACTGTGAAGGTTAAATGAATTAATATATTCAATATTCAAGTGCTTAGAAGGATAGATGGCTTACAGTGCAGTATATAAATGTGTTGTTAATAGAATTATTATCATTATTATTACTGACTTATGGCCTTCTAAAGAAAGGTTAAGTTGGCTTGAGGGGCTATGTTGGAAATGAGATTAATGAGTAGTAAGTGAAATCACATTATAGTGATTAAAAATTCACAAATACTGCAATTTCTAATTAAGACTTGCTAGAATGAAACATATACTACTTTTTCTTGATATTTCAAGGAATGAGTTGATGGTTAAAAATTAGGACTGTGATCTTTATTTACTGCTGGGTAGGTGATTATAATACTAAGAGAGGAAACATTAAGCTCACTCACAATGAAAGTTCACAGAGAGGCCTTCACTTCTAAGTTTTCTACCTATGAGAGGTTTACGACTTACTTCCAAGGGTCAGAACTGATTGAGCATTAAAGTGTCTGTGCTATGGGGTAGTCTTCTTAGGGCCAAATATCAGTTCTGCTCCTACTGTCTGACAAATTGAATGAGTCAATTAGCTTCTCCTGAAGCTTCATTTTCAACTCTTGGAGGAAGACACAAACAATTTAACATCATGAGTTGCATAAGTTACCAAATTATGTTATGTTGGCCACAATTAGCCTATTACCTTTTTTTAATAAAATTTTGTTGTAACTCAGTCATATTCATTTACACTTTGGCTTTCAGAGCTCAATAGTGAAACCAACTTATTATAATTTCCTGGGCTGAAAAATAATCTACAATTTGGCCAATACAGAAAATTTTAATAGCCATTTTCTCTAGAAATCCCGAGTATGTGCCTGACTAGTGTCCATCTTTCTGGCCAGTATTTAATAAAGGTTGTTTCAGTTAGAAAAAAAGAAAAATCTTAGCAACCTCTGACTTAAATGAATCAATAATATAAGGCATATAAATGTGCACCCTGGTTTCTGGAATACAATAAATATTTTCTCAATTACCCAAACTATAAAAGTTATTGTCTTAGGCCTAAAAATATAGTTAATGTCACTAAGGAATGTGGAGCAAAATGGATTTTTGAGAAACTTGGAAAGTCAGCTTAATATCCTAGTATTGATGTACCTAATTCACAGATTTAGTCTGACTTGTCATTTCTCAGTTATGTTTTCATATCTAGTAGTTGTAAGTCATTATTCTCTGGGTATCTGTATAATTGACATTCATGTGGGGAAAAGGCCTCGAGATATTTACCACCTGAGGAGAAAGAGATGTTAAGGCCACTGTAAAGAATTATTTTGTGGTTCTTGAGTTCTGTACCTGAGTCTTTTTAAGATAGACTTTATGAGAGGGAAGATACTTGCCTCTGTTCTCAAAATCCAGGGACAAAGTAGAAAATTAAATGAAGAGGAGAGACCCAACATACCTCTCCTTGTCAGTATGGGGCGAATCATTACTGCTGCTCCTTGCATATACGATAGACTTACAGCAATTAGGAGGTGATGCTTCAATACCATACCCCATCGCTCAAAAAAGGCTTCAGATGCAAGGTGGATAGTTAAAGAAATTATTACTCTTCAGCAGACATTGATATGGCATCCTAGAGTGGAAATATCCCAGAATCATTAAGAAGTTGCATCATGAAAAGTCCTAAGTTCTTAAAACCTTTTAAATGCCATATATTGTTAGTCTTTGAAGGGTTTGAAATATACCTATCCATCTGAAATATTCCCTGTACATCTAGAAAACCTAACTAACATGTCTATATGTTGCTTGACTACTATAGATTACTATCTATTAACCTGTATTTCTTAATTATTCATTACATTTTTAAATGAGCTACACAAACACGTTACCTTAATCAAAAGCAGAAATATACATACAACAAAATTGACCTTAAATTTGCATCAATAAACCAAGATCCATACCAATGCAAAATATTCATTTCTAGAGTATTTTCCCCTTTAAATGTAAACAAAAATTTACAAATAATTATTTAGGGAGTTTAGCTGATGTTCTCTAGATTAATTCCTGCTGGTTGGAGTTGCTGTTAATCAGGTCTTTCATGGGGTGTCTTATGTGGTAGGCCCATCTCAGTCAGCAGTCCTGAAGCTGTAATGGATGTTGGACCATCTGGGCCATTGCTTCAGCGATTCTTGTTTGACAAAACCTTATTAGCCAGTAAGGAATCAATAGCTTTCTAACCTCTGAGGAAACAAAAACAGAACATCTTTTCCAAAGCAACATATCATTAGACACAAATTTTGAAGTCAAGATACCTTTAAAGTATATATGTTGATTGAACTTAGCAACTTGTACAATTAAATGTCTCTCTGTACGTAGCACATTCACAGTCAAAAAATTCAAAAGAAGCACAATGATATACATAATCAAGACTCTGTGTATTTTTCATCTTTATGTGACTATTTTCCTTATTTCTTTAATTTATGACTGTCTGTACTCTGCCTTTTTAAAGACTTTGTTTTATTTTTTTAAAACTATTTCTTTCTATAACTATTTATACTCCTTTTCTTCTCTCTCTTAAGCCTATATACATTAACATACTGTGATCCATTCAGAGGTTTATTTCTGTCCAAATCTGTCTTCATTGTTTATCTGTAATCATTTTCTGACCAGGAGTGTTTTAAAATGATAAGCACTGAGGTTATGGCAGCTCTGGATGCTAGCTCCACCTCTCTCAGTCTCTCAGTATGGTGGAGGTACTTTTATAACCAGTCTTGGAACCACAGGGTGAGAGTAGTCCTCACCACCCCAACTCTGGGAATCAGTTGGCCCATGCTACCACCAAGTAACTTGCAACATACTGTCCACAAACCTCATTTTAGCGCTTGGCCTCCTGAAAGAGTCAGAGCTGTTCCTGCAACTAACACAGAAAAGGAAGCCTTAACATAGCTACTCAGTTTTTGATGCTACTGCTGAATCAGGAAGCACTCTCTTAAAGAAATGGTGCCTCTAGCAAACACAGCACACCCAATAAAATGCTGTTATCCTAAAGCCGTGTGTGTGTGTGTGTGTGTGTGTGTGTGTGTGTATGTATGTGTGTGTGTTTGTCTAGAATTTCTTCCCAAGCTCTCTCAGGTTTTATGTAGCATTGACATGCCGTTTTGCTGATGGAGACTGCTTATTTATTTCCTGCCCATCCAGACCCGAAATAATCACACAGAAACTATATTAATTA